>NC_091282.1:442499110-443101610 GCF_032444005.1 Ranitomeya imitator | reverse complement strand
AAGACTTGTTCACCTTTGGTGATTTTTTTTTTTTTTTAAAGACTTGCCACTTGCTCAAAAAAAGTGAAATACCTTGTACAAATCCCTGTACTCCTCTGATTCTGCTGTTCACTTCTGTTTTGTGTTGCGTTCCTCCATTGTAGAGGTATTCATGGGTGCAGCATGTGAACGTTGTACTTGCAGCTGATTTTGGCGTATCTTCAGTCTTGTCTGGGGGCTCGATCATATCTCTCCCAGACACTGGCAATCATTACTCAGCCTGAGACTACATGACTGCTGGATCAGCTGCCTAAGTATCATTGTGGTAATTGTTTCATTAAAACAATGATACAGCTTCTGTGTTGCACTATTTCAGGCTGTATAATGAGTTAACGGAGAATCTGTCAGTGAGCTCATTCTGACAGTCCAATGGGAGTGTTTATAAAGCTATGCTGATGTATGACCACAGACCTCATTAAAGAGGAGTTTGCAGGGAAACAAAGAGCCTGTAATAGCCAAACGGTGCAAAATTTTTAATGAAGCCCAATTGCAAAAGTGATTATTAGCTCCAGATACAAGCATTTTAAAAGGATTCTGGTAACACAAAATGACTGTTGAAACCAAAGGCAATCGCTCTGAGCATCATAGTACAACCAAAGATTTAAGAGCACCTTCCCACCTGCTTGTTTTCTCCCCTCCTTCACCCTTCTGCTCTGTAAAGCCAAAGCTGTCAAAGAAAATAGGATATGGCTATAGAGGGAAAACACACAGGTGGGAAGGTGTATATACAGTGAAGGAAATAAGTACAGTATTTGATCCCTTGCTGATTTTGTAAGTTTGCCCACTGACAAAGACATGAACAGTCTATAATTTTAAGGGTAGGTTAATTTTAACATTGAGAGATAGAATATCAAAAATAAAATCCAGAAAATCACATTGTATAAATTACATAAATTTATTTGCATTTTGCAGTGAGAAATAAGTATTTGATCCCTCTGGCAAACAAGACTTAATAACTTGGTGGCAAAACCCTTGTTGGCAAGCACAGCAGTCAGTTTTTTGTAGTTGATGATGAGGTTTGCGCACATGTCAGGAGGAATTTTGGTCCACTCCTCTTTGCAAATCATCTCTAAATCATTTAGATTTTGAGACTGTCGCTTGGCAACTCAGAGCTTCAACTCCCTCAACAAGTTTTCTATGGGACTAAGGTCTGGACACTGGCTAGACCACTCCATGACCTTAATGTGCTTCTTTTTGAGCCACTCCTTTGTTGCCTTAGGCTACTTTCACACTAGCGTTGTTTGGTGTACTTCGCAATGCGTCGTTTTGGAGAAAATGTGCCCGCAGGATGCGTTTTTTCTCCATAGACTTGCATTAGCGACGCATTGCGACACATGGCCACACGTCGCATCCGTCGTACGACGGATGCGTCGTGTTTTGGCGGACCCTCGGCACAGTTACATGTAACTTTTTTTTGTGCGTCGAGTCCGCCATTTTCAACCGTTCATGTGCGGCCGAAACTCCGCCCCCTCCTCCCCGGACATTACAATGCGGCACCGGATGCGTTGTAAAACTACATCCGCTGCCCCCGTTGTGCTACATTAACTCACTGTCCGTCGGTACGTCAGGCCGATGCATGGCGACGGCCCCGTACCGACGCTAGTGTGAAAGTAGCCTTAGGCTACTTTCACACTAGCGTCGGAATCTCCCCGTCGCAATGCGTCGGGCAGAGATTCCGACGCTAGCGTTTGACGCACTGCACAACGGGTGCAGCGGATGCATTTCTCCGGCGCATCCGCTGCCCCATTGTGAGGTGCGGGGAGATGGGGGCGGAGTTCCGGCGGCGCATGCGGGTTCGGAAAAAGCAGTCCGTCAGGAGCAAAAAACGTTACATGTAACGTTTTTTGCTCCCGGCGGTCCGCCACAACACGGCGCAACCGTCGCACGACAGTTGCGACGTGTGGCAAAGCGTCGCAATGCGTCGCTAATGTTAATCTATGGGGCAAAAATGCATCCTGCAAACAACTTTGCAGGATGCGTTTTTTGCCATAAACGACGCATTGCGACGTCTGGCAAAAAACGCCAGTGTGAAAGTAGCCTTAGCTGTATGTTTTGGGTCATTGTCTTGCTGGAAGACCCAGCCACGATCCATTTTCAATGTCCTGGCAGAGTGAAGGAGGTTGTCACTCAAGATTTTATCGTACATGGCTCCATCCATTCTCCCATTGATACGGTGAAGTAGTCCTGTGCCTTTAGCAGAGAAACACCCCCAAAACATAATGTTTCCACCTCCATGTTTGCCAGTGGGAATGGTGTTCTTTGGGTCATAGGCAGCATTTCTCTTCCTCCAAACACAGCGAGTTGAGATGCCAAAGACCTAACTTTTTGTCTCATCTGACCACACCACCTTCTCCCATTGGTGTCCGCACATTCCCTCTGTCAGAACCATTATAATCTACTAGATGGTGGCCCGATTCTAACGCATCAGGTATTCTAGAATATGTATTTAAATATGTATTTATGCATGTATGTACGTCGCGCTGTGAGTGGGGGTTAAATTCCGCACCAGTATCACTGATTGGTCGCACCTGGCTGGCCGATCAGCGAAGCGTGGTTCAAATCTGGTGCCAATTCGTGGCCGGACTGCACCTGTCGCTGATTAGTCGCGGCTGGCCGGGCACAACCAATGACTGAAGCGGTTTTTAAATACCGCGCCAATATCGCTGATTGGTCGCGGCCGGCCGTGAGCTACCAATCACTGAAGCGGTGTTTAAATCCCGCACCAATATCGCTGATTGGTCACGGCCGGGTGATTAAATCTCGTGCCAATATTGCAGCCATGTAGAATATAGCACAACCACGTAGAATATAGCACAGCCACGTAGAATATAGCACAGCCACGTAGTGTATAACACAGCCACATATATAGCAGAGCCACGTAGTATGTAGCAGCTACATAGTGTATAGCACAGCCTTGTGGTATATAGCAGCCACGTAGTATATAACACAGCCCACGTAGTATATATCAGTCACGCAGTATATAACACAGCCCATGCAGTATATAACACAGCCCACGCAGTATATAGCAGTGTGGGCACCATATCTCTGTTAAAATAAAGAATTAAAATAAAAAATAGTTATATACTCACCCTCCAGGGTCCACCGAAGTTGTCCCGATGCGTGCGAGGCTGCCGCTAGCTTCCGTTCCCAGAGATGCATTGCGAAATTACCCAGATGACTTGGCGTTCTCGCGAGACCGCTAAGTCATCTGGGTAACTTTGCAATGCATCTCTGGGAACGGAAAATAGCCTCAGCCTCGCCGCTCGCACGCATCGGTGGACGGCGGAAGGTGAGAATAGCACCATTTTTTTTATTATTATTTTTAACATATCTTTTTACTATTGATGCTGCATAGGCAGCATCAATAGTAAAAAGTTCATCGCACAGTATTAATAGCAGCGTTAACAGACTGCGTTATGCTGCGGTGTAAAGCAGTTGCGTTAAGACTGCTAAAACGCTATGTGGGCGACGGGAACTGACTGGGAGGGGAGTATGGAGGGGGCACTGACTGCAGGGGAGTAGGGAGCTGCCATTTCGTGGCCGGACTGTGCTTGTCGCTGATTGGTCACGGCCGGCTGGCCGCGACCAATCAGCGACTTGGGATTTCAGTGACAGACAGACAGAGGGAAGTGCCCCTTAGACGATTACCGTATATAAATACTAGATGGTGGCCCGATTCTAACGCATTGGGTATTCTAGAATATGCATGTCCACGTAGTGTATTGCCCAGTCACGTAGTGTATTGCCCAGTCACGTAGTGTATTGCCCAGCCACGTAGTATATTGCCCAGTCACGTAGTGTATTGCCCAGTCACGTAGTGTATTGCCCAGCCACGTAGTGTATTGCCCAGCCACGTAGTGTATTGCCCAGCCACGTAGTATATTGCCCAGCCACGTAGTATATTGCCCAGCCACGTAGTATATTGCCCAGCCACGTAGTATATTGCCCAGCCACGTAGTATATTGCCCAGCCACGTAGTATATTGCCCAGCCACGTAGTATATTGCCCAGCCACGTAGTATATTGCCCAGCCACGTAGTATATTGCCCAGCCACGTAGTATATTGCCCAGCCACGTAGTATATTGCCCAGCCACGTAGTATATTGCACAGCGACGTAGTATACAGCACAGAGCCATGTAGTATACAGACCTAAAATAAACATATACTCACCCTCCGTTGAAGTCCTGGCCCTGTGTGCTGTGCACGCAGCAGCTTCCGGTCCGAGGGTTGGTAATCTTGGTATGGGCACAGGACCTGTGATGACGTCGCAGTCACATGACCGTGACATCATTGCAGTTCTTTCTCGCAGGACCTGTGATGACATCATGACATCATCGTGACATCATGGCAGGTCCTTGTCGCATACCATCCTTGCCACTGGAACCTGCCGCTTGCATGGAGGGGTCACCGGAGCGTCGCGAGGAGCGGGAAAGACGCCGGAATGTGAGTATATGATGTTTTTTTTTTTATTATTATTTTTAGCATTAGATCTTTTTACTATTGAGGCTGCATAGGCAGCATCAATGGTAAAAAAGTTGGTCACACAGGGTTAATAGCAGCGTTAATGGAGTGCGTTACACCGCGGCATAACGTGGTCCATTAGCACTGCCATTAACCCTGTACGAGGGCTGACTGGAGGGGAGTATGGAGCGGACACTGACTGCGGGGAAGAAGGAGCGGCCATTTTCTTCCGGACTGTGCCCGTCGCTGATTGGTCGTGGCTGTTTTGCCGCAACCAATCAGCGACTTGGATTTCCATGACACAGAGGCCGCGACCAATGAATATCTGTGACAGAAAGGACAGACGGAAGTGACCCTTAGACAATTATATAGTAGATAGATGGCCCTGTCAGCGCTTGCGCTCGAATCGAATTGCGCTAAACGCAGCATGAAAGCACTTCCCAAATATTATGTATTCCAAAGTGCTGGCATAGCAGGCTAAGTGACACTAAAAGCATAATCCTCTGGATTCAGACGTGGTGGGAGGGTGCACAATGGCCCGCTGGTTGTAATTCAGTCCCCGTAATAGCACAAAAGTCACTTCAGGTTATTTTTTCCATTTATACACTTCCAACTTGGTTTTGTTAACTTTTTCCTCTCCTTACAGCAAAAAGGATCCTGCGGTGCGACACCGCGAGCTGCTGGAAGCCGTCTCGGGGCCATTGCTAAAGCATCTTGAGGAGAACATCCAAGACTTGGTGTTACAGAATGCAATGTGTACCATGGTGACAAATACGCTGTTATATGCGGAGGGGGACTCTCAGACTGTCATGTCTGCAATTGCCAGTATAGCTGCCCAAGAGTTTGTACCAGGTGGCAAAGATGGAGAGGTATGCATACATTTTTGTTTTATTGCGTGCAAACTAACTCTTGTGTTTCTTATTAGATATAGTGTACTTTCTTATAGTTAAAGGGGTGGGTGCCAAGGTGAATTACTTCCTGATTGCCCACTTTTAAGGCTTTTAACCCCTTAACGACCAAGGGGTATTTCGTTTTTTGCGTTTTCGTTTTTTGCTCCCCTTCCCAGAGCCATTATTTTTTTTTTTTTTTTGTTCAACATGGCCATGTGAGGGCTTGTTAGTTTTTTTTTTTTGCGGGATGAATTGTACTTTTCAGCAACACCATTTGCTTTTAACATATTGTGTATTGGAAGACAAGGAAAAACATTCCAAGTGCGGTGAAATTGCAAAAAAAAGTGCAATTCCACAGTTGTTTTTTTTGGTTTTTTTTTTTGCCAAGTTCATTAAATGCTGAGTGGCCTGCCATTATGAATCTCCAGGTCATAACCAGTTCACAGACACCAAACATGTATTGGTTCTTTAAGTGGTGAAAAAAATTCCAAAGTTTGTTTAAAAAAAAAAAAAAAAAAAAGCCATTTTCCAATACCTTTTTTGTGATTTAGGGTTGGGTGAGGGCTTATTTTTTGTGCGCAGAGCTGATGTTTTTGATACCATTTTGGTACAGATACTATCTTTTGATCGCCTGTTATTGCAATGTTGCTGCGGCCAAAAAAACGTAATTCTGGCGTTTTTGATTTTTTTTCTCGTTACGCCATTTAACGATTGGGTTAATTTTTTTTATATTGATCAGGTAATTCGGCGATATCAAATATCTGTATATTTGATTTTGTTTTTATTATTGTTTTATTTTGAATGGGGGGACAGCATCTGTATATCTTGCCTCCTGATGATCCATTATGGATAAACGTGTTGATGTTTCATGACCATCATCAAATCTTAAGCATCCCTAAGCTTACTGTTATCAATAACTAGCACTTATCCTGTGCTTCATATGCCATTTAGGGTATCTGCTTTGTCATTGTTTTGTATGTGTGCTTGCCTCATATATTGGGCAATGGCTGCCCTTGTATTAATATCTTAATGTTATTAGTTAAACCAGGGATCACATGGGACAGCCACTGGGAGCGGGGTGCCATGCCGCTGACCAGTAGGGTGCCAACCTCTGCTTTAGATAGGCTATACAGCAACAGAGAACAGTATAGCAAGGTTCTCATTTTATGCACTTGTCACTTTATGTATGCAGTGTTGTTTTCACTTTCTTTTTGCACGTTTTCTATTTTTGCCTACCTTATTATTAGTCCTCTAAATGGCAATCCCTATACACTCCTTTCTATGTTTGCATAAATGGGTGTTTGTGTGAGTCACCAACATAGGAACATCTAGGAGACTGAGGGATAGCCGCCGAGGAGCAGGGGCGCCATTCTGCGCTGTTAGGTAGGCACATGTTTTAATAGGTGACAAATAATAGGGTGTTGGTAGCCATCACGGTCGTTTGGTCCATGTATGTTTTCAGACAGAATAAAAGTTATGTTTTATCTTTAAAATCTATGATATATAAAGCTCCTCACTAATAGTTTTGAATGGGGGGTGACTTGAACTTTTATTTTTTAATATTTGTAAAAACATTTTTTATTTACTTTTTGCATGCTTCAATAGTCTCCATGGGAGACTAGAAGCTGTGAAAACCCGATCGCCTTTGTTACACGCAGACGATGATCAAATCTCCTGTGAGTAGCAGAAATGCTTACTTGCTATGAGCGCCGACCATGGGGTGGCGCTCATAGCAATCCAGCTATGACAACCGTAGCAGTCTGCTTCAGACCTCTGGTTGTCATGCCGACCCATCGGTGACCCACAATTATGTGACGGGGTCACCGATGGACGTGATAATAGACACCCTTCCGGTAAGCGTGAGTTAAATGCCGCTGTTTGAGATTGATAGCGACATTTAACTAGTTAACAGCCACTGTGGATCGCGATTCCACCCGAGGCTGTTGCAGGCACATGTGCTTGGAAATGTGCGGGCTCAGCGCCAGAGCCCGCACCAGACAGGTGGAGTCTGACATCAGTGACACCCTACATTGGAAAGTGGTTACGGCTGTGTGCCCACGATCAGTTTTTGTTGATGCGTCAAAAATGCAGAGTCTAACAGTTCCAGCAAAGTAGAAGGGACTTCTAGAAATCTAATGCCCGCTATTCTTCTTTTTCACTTAGCGTGAGCTGACATACGCTGCGTGTTTGAAATCAGCAACATATCAGTTTCTCTTGTGAGTACGTGGAGTTTCCTGTAAAATAGTTTTAGATGCGGAAAATCTGCAGGTAAAATGCAGTGCATTTCCGAAGCAGAAACTAAAAAGCGAATGTAATTCTCACAAGGCTGTAACAATTAAGTTTTAACGCCAAATACCAGGAAATATCCAAATAAAGCCACTTTATTTTAAAGTATGACCAAACAGACAAACCACAGCATACAAAACGAGATAAAAAGCATGTAAAAAAAAATCCACTCAAAAACACAATGGAAAAAAAAGGAAGTGCCCTAATTTACCTAAAAAAAAAAAAAAAAAAAAAAGTGCCAAAATGCTGAAGAAAATCTGCAACATAAAAAACTCCTAACCAACTAAAATGTCATTGCATAGTAGTAGAGCAGCTGCACACGATCATCAGACACAGCCAGGCTCTCCATAGAACATGCAGGTTTGTTACCGTCTTCCCGAAATAGTGAACACAACAGCGCTGAACGAGTGCTGTGCATACAGTAATAGAAGCGCTAAAGGTGCCTTCTCCTCCTGTCCAAGGATCTAGGGCGGGAGTATGAGCTGTCAGGAGGAGGCTGCATTTCCACTGTAACTGTGGCTAATACACCAGCTCCAGTTACAGGAAACATTGGGTATAAAAAACTGTTTCAATAATGAAATGCCCCCCAAAGGTCTCTTTTGACCTAATGGGGTGCACAATATGAGAAATAAATTAATAAAGATAAAGCCGCTGCTAATCCAAATTGCTGTTACTAGCCCCATCCCTGTTAAAAAAAAAAAATAGATAAATGAATAAAATAAAAAATGTTCAATGTATAAAAATAATTTATAGAAAGGGGAACAAATTTTAAAATGTATTTCATTGTTTTTTGTGGTCATAAAAAATAAATATTTATTTTCTCTCCAATAGCGACTTATGACTGCAAAAATCTAGATGATAAAAATGGCCTATTTGTATGCGTCTTCGTGCGTTCAGTGTGCTGCTGTGTATATATTAGTCGCTTCTGCTGGCACCTGTTCACATTTGCTTCATTCCGTTTGGAGGTGCTGGTCATATCTTTGTTCTTTATTCTTTTTTAATACTGTAATACTTAGATATGGGAACAATATTTTAACCAATTGAAAAAGTGTAATATTTTGCAGAATCTAATGGGAAAAAATAACCTGACTATAGATATTTCACGACCATAACGAGATGTTAGCGTCAACCTTTTTAAGCTTTTTTTCTTTAACTTGTAACTTTTAGTGTTTATTATTTTTTATATTAAATGTTGCCATTCCCAATTGTTGGTGTACATTTCACATGAATTGAATGCTATGTATAAAACACTGCAGGCCTTATAAAATCCCTTACTGCGTGACATTTGTTGGTGCATCAAAGAAAGCTTGGTTGCATGTAGCATTTGATGTAGACGCAGGGTCCCCTTGGGTTTGAGCGTAATCGTCTTCATTGTGGTTCTTTAAAGCTTCACATCGCGGAGCACCCTGCTGGTCACCTTGTGCTGAAATGGTTGCTGAAGCAAGATAAGGACTTAAAAGAACGTGGTAAAGAAGGTAAGAGATTGCGTGCTGAATGTCTTTAGGACTTTTCTAGAATGTATCATGTGTTCCGTTACTACTCCATGCTTCCAGTAGACCCTCTCATGCTGTTACCGCTTTCTGTTTGTGTGTTCCTACTTTTGGATGCAAAATGTTACAGCATACTGCTCACATTTATACAGTTATTTTATTAATTCAGCTGCATAGTGAAACATCTACAAAGATACTGTTAGAGGAGACATTTGTGTCTGTTGTCACTCCACACAAGTGCGGATACTGTGAGCGCGTGGTGCTTTGCTTTATAGCCTTTACTGACATTTACAGGATTTTCTGTTCCCAAACCAGGCAAACAAAAGTGCACATTTTCACAGCGGGTGATCAAATGCCAGAGATTACATCTAGCTAGGTTTCTCATGCTTTACTTCAAGGATTTTCCTTGGGATTTTTTTTCTCTCCTCTGGAGTGTAGTAACTAACACCTATATTTCCCAGGATTTATGTTGATTTACCCTTCTATGAGATCCAGCAATTCTCTTTAATCATGCTCTGTCTGGCCTATCGGCGTTTCCCTTTTTTGTCGTGCCAATGTTTGTTGTACGATGGCACACTCCTCATTTCTGTGGGTTTCTTAAAGGGAACCTGTCGCCAGGTTTGGCCGATATAAGATACGGCCACTGCCTATCAGGGCTTATCTACAGCATTCTATAATGCTGTAGATAAATCCCCAATCCAACCCGAAAGATAAGAAAAATAAGTTTTATTATACTCACCCGGGGGCAGTCCGTTCCGATGGGTGTCACAGGTCCTAGTCCGGCGCCTCCCATGTTCTTATGATCTCCGCCCTCCTGCTTGCTTCATGGCTCCCAGGCATTGTGCTCCTGCGCAGGATTCCAGTTCCTGACCCTTGCCCAGTTTTTTGATTGCTGCAGGTTTTAGATACTATATATTCAGACATGCAGTGGCATGTAAACATTTGGGCACCCCTATTTAAAATTACTGTTATGAACAGTTAAGCAAGTTAAAGATGAAATGATACCTAAAAGGGCTAAATTTAAGTGACACATTTCTTTGTATTTTAGGCAAACAAAAAATAACCCTTGGAGATTTGTATGCTCAGATGACTTTTACCAAGGTTTAAAACCATAATTAGCCTTTTAGGGTTATTGCTTGTTAACTATTTTTGTTAGGCAAGGCCAGGTGATGCAAATTTCCCAGTTTAAAAAAAAAAAAAAAACTCCGCCTCCTCTGACCTTGTGCCAAAAAACAGCAGCCATAGGTTCTTCCAAACAGCTTCCTAGCTGAAAATGGTGGAGGGCACAAAGCAGGAGAAAGGCTATAAGAAGATGGCAAATCGTTTTCAAGTTGCCCTTTCCCCATTTCGAAATGTAATTAAGAAATGGCAGTTAACCGGAACAATGGAGGTCAAGATATGGTGTGGAGGCCAAGATAAGGTCTGGAAGACCAAGTAAAATTTCAGTGAGAGCATCTCATAGGATTGCAACTAAAGAGGCAAACCTGAACCCCCGCTTGACTGCAAAAGACATCAGAAAGATTTAGCAGCCTCTGGAGTTGTGGTACATTGTTCTACTGTTCAGAGACACCTGCACAAATATGGCCTTCATGGAAGAGTCATCAGAAGAAAATTCAGCATCAGAAGTATGCAATAGAACATCTAAACAAGCCTGATGCATTTTGTAATCAAGTCCTGTGGTCTGATGAGGTTAAAATAGAACTCTTTGGCCACAATGATCAAAGGTGTGTGTGTGTGTGTGTGTGTGGAGAAAAAAGGACACCAAATTTCAGGAAAAAAACATGTTGCCAACCATTAAGCATGGGGGTGCATCAATCATGCTTTGAGATTGTGTTGCAGCCAGTGGCACGGGGAACGGTTCACGAGTAGAGAGAAGAATGGATTCAATGAAATGTAAACCAATTCTTACAAACATAACACCATCTGTAAAAAAGCTGAAGTTGAAAAGAGGATGGCTTCTACAAATGGATAATGATCCTAAACACACATCAAAATCTACAATAGACTAGCTTAGAAGGCGCAAGCTGAAGGTTTTACAGTGGCCCTCACAGTCCCTTGATCTGAACTTAATTGAAAATCTGTGGCTAGAGCTCCACATAGCAGTGCATGCATATCAACCCAGGAATCTCACACAACTGGAAGAATTTTCCAAGGAAGAATTGATGAAAATCCTTCAAACAAGAATTGAAGGACCCTTGTCTGGCTGCAAAAAGCATTTTCAAGCTGTCATACTTTCAAAAGGGGGTGCTATTAGATACTAACCATGCAGGGTGCCCAAAGTTTTGCTTTTTTTTTAATGTAAAAAATTACGGTGTGTTTTGCATAAAATACAAAGGAAATGTGTCATCTTTAAAGGGAACCTGTCACCTGAATTTGGCGGGACTGGTTTTGGGTCATATGGGCGGAGTTTTCGGGTGTTTGATTCACCCTTTCCTTACCCGCTGGCTGCATGCTGGCTGCAATATTGGTTTGAAGTTCATTATCTGTCCTCCATAGTACACGCCTGCATAAGGCAAGATTGCCTTGCGCAGGCGTGTACTATAGAGGACAGAGAATGAACTTCAATCCAATATTGCAGCCAGCATGCAGCCAGCGGGTAAGGAAAGGGTGAATCAAACACCCGAAAACTCCGCCCATATGACCCAAAACCAGTCCCGCCAAATTCAGGTGACAGAGTCCCTTTAAGACTTTTAGAGATAATTTCATCTTCAACTTGCTTTAGTGTTCACAATAACAGTAATTTTGACCTGGGATGCCCAAACTTTACATATTGTATAAGTCGGGCTATTACTTATCTGCAAAAGCAATAGAGGGGCAAATGTCTAAATTCAGGCTGCTGTTTTTAGTTGTCAGATTCTGAGGGCAGGAAAAGAGATTCACGTCCTTTTTGAATGTTATGAGATTATCACCGAAGTGGTCTGAGTGAAAAAGCCCTATTCAGTTTTGTGAATGCGAACTTTCATACTTCTATGAAAAAACACTTTATTTCATGTTTTGCAGTTTTCTGCTATTGCTATAGTTTTTCCTTAGACCAGTGTTCTCCCCACTCATATTGACATTAAAATACACATAGCTTTATCACCCGTCAAATGTTTGCACTTCTAAAATATTATTGCTAGTAAGGGATCTGTAGCAATAGACACAAATATACATTTTACTTGTATATCCTCCAATATGAAAATGCGGTTTAGCGGTGCATTTTAATAGGTGATAGATTAGTGTCCATGTTCAGTAAATAAATAAGAAAGCACCCTTAGAATTGTCACGTGGGACGCAAAACGGCCGCAGTTGCGAGTTTTGTCAGGAGGGAGCCTTGTAAGCCTGCTTACGCCAAAGCTCATGGGATTTTTGTTTTTTATGGAATATAGGCTTTTGATATATTCATGTTTTATACAAAGTAACTGTATTTTTAATTTTATTCTTGTCAGCATCTTTTGCTAGAACATTGGTAGAACACGTCAGCATCAAGAACCTAAGCACTTGGGCAAAAGTAAACCGAGGAGCCATAGTCCTTTGCTGGTAAGAGCGGCGCCATCCAGAGTGTTGTATAAATAACATTTCCTTTTACCTGTAACATACTTATGTCTCTTACTGCCTTTATCGGGGTTGTGCAGGCTTGTGATGAAAGTCTGCAGTCAGTCTATGATTGTAGAACTCTGAATCCTGACTGGGTGTTCTCTCCATGCTGTCAGGATTCTTAAATATTGCTTGTGATGGTGGGTGGTAAGTGTGAGACTTATACTTGCAGTCATGTGCTGACTAGATGTGTTCATCGTCTCTCAATAGAAGTGAACTGAGAGAGCCTAAGCACATGTAGAAGGAATGTGAGCGAAATGATGCAAATCGCATACATAGAGACCGCCCGCTCCCACTGGCAGTACCGCAGAATCCCTACACTGCAGACTTTCATGCTACTCTTGGATGACTCCCGAAAGTGCTTCCTAGTAGTAATGAGCGAACCTGCTAGAATAAGGCGTTATCGGAGCATGTTCGTGTCCTAACAAACCAGCAAGCTCTGCATGTTACGGCTGCCGAACAACCACGAGACATGCAGGCGTAGAGAACATATTTTTTGCGCACGCCAAAGTCACTCAGCACCCAAGCATGCTTGGATAACACCTTATCCGAGGACGTTCGCTCATCACAACTTACTACACTGTTAGAAAGCTTTTGCCATGTAAAGGTATGTAAGAGGCCTTGGTCAGTGCATTGACCCCCACCAGTGTCTACAACAAAGTAGCAATACTGCTGTCCTCAGACTGAAGATGAGCTCCACAAAATTTCTGAGCCCAGGTTGAGACTTGGATGAGAAGAGTGTTTCTGCCTTCTAATTTTAACAAACACAGGGGTCACTGCACCAATTAAACCTTTTGACACATCTTTGAGATATGAAAATGTTATAATTTTTTGGAAAATTGAATGATCAAATTTGAGGCAGGGGTCTAAGGGATAAGGTTTCTCCTTGTGGAGAGTGACATACCAGCTCTGGATTGTCAAGGTAAGGAGGCTTATTCGCCGTGCAATGCTCCTCTGGGAAATTTAATATGCAAATTGCCTCTCCAGAGAAAAAGAGGACTTAAACTCTATAGCGCCACCTGTTGGAAGTAGCAGAGGAGCATTGCACGGCGAATAAGCCTCCTTACCTTGACAAGCCAGAGCTGGTATGTCACTCTCCACAAGGAGAAACGTTACCCCTTAGACCTCAGTCCAGAGCCTCTCACCTAGCCAAATCCGTTCTCATGCTTCGCACTTATGAGGGCCAACAGCCCGAAACAGTGTCTGCGAATTGAGATACTGATTTGGCTTTTATCCTAAGTCATATTGCACGACTCGTTAAAGGTTTGATTGTGACTTGTAGGATCGCTATTTCCAACAGGTGGCGCTATAGAGTTCAAGTCCGCTTTTTCTCTGAAGAGGCAATTTGCAAATTTGAGACAGCAATGGACAAATCTCAGTTTTAGAAACTGGTTTGTGGGGGAAAAAAAGTAGTGGTGACGACACGAGTGGGAATACTGTATTTAGCAGGCTAGGGCACAAGATTTTAGGCAGATTTCAAGTTTCAGTATTAATCTTCTCTTTAGTCCTTATTCACATAACTGTATTTTGCATTAGCATTTGTAAGCTAAAATCAGAAATGGATCCTACAGAGAAAAACCATAAGTGTGCAATCAGACGGACCGAGATCAGCCCACAATGCACGGACTGATTGGTGGCTCTTCTGACCACAGCATGCTGTCTGCATAGAAACATTCAAAGTGATCCCGCTCTGATCGGGAAAGCTGCGTGCCAGCCTGTTTATTGCAATCAAATGACGATCCAATTTATACGGCCATATGACTCTGCCCTACCGAAGTTTCACACCCGTTCTGTGTTTATATCCTCCCCTACTACTCTCCTACGAATGCTGATCACATATGGACAAGGCCTTAGGATCAGGGAAAACATACCTTTTAGACAGATACGCAAGTTTGAAGAACTACAACATCAAGAACTCATGGCTGCAAATGGAGGAATATATGTGTGAATTGTAGAGCTGAGAAAAATAAAATAAAGTTTTAGCTTTGTGAATGTATTTGCTTAATGTTTTCCAACTTTCGCTAGTTCTTCTACTTTGTGATTTTTAATCGCTCCCCATTTCCACCCATTCAGCATGTGTGTTGCGGAGAAGGTCACAAACCACGCTAATTCCAGCTCCTTTGAGACCCTGCACTATTCACCTCTCTAATCCTCATTAGGAATGGCTGGCTGAGTTTTGCTAGACCACTGACCCTTAGGAGAAATGGATCTGGCTCTCACAGCGCAGCTAGGAAACCCAGAAAGTTGACTTGTAATGAAGCACAGCTCAGCGTGGGCATTTTAGTCTTTGTTCGGTGACTCGGTCATTGTAATCACCTAGCCCTCTTACTTCTGTACACTGTTAGGCTGTAGTCATTAGCTGTTCTCCTGGTGGCCTTCGCTTATTGTTTAGCTGGTTATAGTAACTCAATAGCACAGTATTCTATGGCGCATAATGGTACAAAGTCATTATTCGGTCGGGATTACAAGGTTTAAGTACTTTAATGTTTTTCATCATTGCGCAGTGGTTCGTCTCGCTGCTGTTTGGTTTGTAAATTAAAAGCACTATTACTGCATCAACTTTGTGCTAGTGGGAAACAGTTTTGCTATTTTGTTTTTGCAGAAAAACATAGCATAAATGCATTCAGCATCATAAGTAAATTTTTAATGTTTGCCTTGATTTTGTGCATATTTTTCTGATTTTTGTATTTATTTATTTATAGCCTTCTACAGAGTTCGCATGAAGAAATTGCTGCCCAAGTTAAAAATGGACTCAAAGGCATTGTGACCAAACCAAAAGACTCCAAAAACACGAAAGCAATTGAAGCTTTAATAGAAAACTTAAATTCCCCTTAGATTCACCAGTTTGGACAAATGACGACCTCTGTATTCTTGGGAAAGACTTGTCAAAATGTTTTATATTTATAAATCTAACTCCTTTACAAACGTTGTTTTCTGTGTCATTTATTTCATTATTTTCAAGCTTTTAAATATATGATTTCAGAGTGGTAAGCTAATTATATGGGTTTAACAAGAATGAATAATGTTGTGAGGACTGCCAGCTTGGGGCGGCTAGAGACCGATGGGCTCAGGATCATGTGCTACTGTGACATTTCAAGAAATGTTTCCTCCTATGTCAACATTGAAGAAACTTAACCCCTTAATCCCATTGGACGTACTACTATCCCGTCAGGGTGACCTGGGACTTAATTCCCAGTGATGGGATAGTACGTCCAGTGCGATTCTTAAAAAAATAAATAAATATTGTTCCAATACATACATTCCATTATCTAAATTAAAAAAACAATAAAAGTACACGTATTTAGTATCGCCGCGTCCGTAACGACCCGACCTATAAAACTGTCCCACTAGTTAACCCCTTCAGTCAACACCGTAAAAAATAGAGGCAAAAAACAACCCTTTGTTATCATACCGCCGAACAAAAAGTGGAATAACACGCAATCAAAAAGACAGATATAAACAACCATTGTACCGCTGTTCTTGGTCATCCTGCCTCACAAAAAATCAGAATAAAAAGCGATCAAAAAATGTCACGTGCCCGAAAATGTTACCAATAAAAATGTCAACTCGTCCCGCAAAAAACAAGACCTCACATGAGTGTGGACCAAAATATAGAAAAATGATAGCTCTCAAAATGTGGTAACGCCAAAAAATATTTTTTGCAATAAAAAGCGTCTTTTAGTGTGTGTGACAGTTGCCAATCATAAAAATCCGCTATAAAAGTAAATCAAACCCCCCTTCATCACCCCCTTAGTTAGGGAAAAATAAAAAAAAATAAAAAAATGTATTTATTTCCATTTTCCCGTTAGGGTTAGGGTTTGGATTACATTTACGGTTGGGATTAGGGTTAGGGATGTATCAGGGTTAGGGGTGTGGTTAGGGTTATGGTTGGGATTAGAGTTGGGTGTGGTTGGGGTTAGGGGTGTGTTTGGTTAGGGTTTCAGTTAGAATTGGGGATTTCCATTGTTTAGGCACATCAGGGGCTCTCCAAACGCGACATGGCGTCCGAACTTAATTCCAGCAAATTCTGCGTTGAAAAAGTTAAACACTGCTCCTTCCCTTCCGAGCTCTCCCGTGCGCCCAAACGGGTTTACCCTAACATATGGGGTATCTGCGTACCCATGACAAATTGGACAACTTTTGGGGTCCAATTTCTCTTGTTACCATTGGGAAAATAAAAATTTGGAGGGCTAAAAAAAACATTTTTGTAGGAAAAACATGATTTTTTTTATTTTCACAGCTCTGCGTTATAAACTGTAGTGAAATACTTGGGGGTTCAAAGTTCTCAACACATCTACATAAGTTCCTTGGGGGGTCTAGGTTCCAATATGGGGTCACTTGTGGGGGGTTTCTACTGTTTAGGTACATTAGGGGCTCTGCAAACGCAATGTGACACCTGCAGACCATTCCATCTAAGTCTGCATTCCAAATGGCACTCCTTCCGAGCTCTGCCATGCGCCCAAACGGTGGTTTAATTTTCACTAATCCAGTTTGTACACCATTTTTATTCTCTGGGCAAGTCCTCTTTTAACCCTCCGTCACATACAATATTCGGACTAACGAGTTCACATACAATGTGCCTGTCAGGCGCCTGCTGGAAAAATACCTATAATATCTAATGTTTGCAATTTCAGTGCTCTAAAAGTGATCAGTGACCTTCATAGGGATGTAATAAAAGAGACTACACATAATCAGTTGCAAAAAAGAACATTTACTTAACATAAAACTAATAACTATGAAATACAAACTTTTCAAAACTCCCGCCAAATAGTCCCCAGCTCGACTCTCTCAAAAAAATGTACAAAGACCGCTACCTCAGCGCTGCATCCGGCTGGGGCACGCAAGGTTTCGCGGTCGCACGGCTTCTGCCGCCACTCTCTCCTTAACCCACCGCTCTGTCATAGTGGTACACCTAGTGGTGGCTCAGACTTTCCGGAACCGCTTCCCTCCGCACTCAGCACCACAGTGAGTATAGCATATTTTATGTGCACATAGCAATTGTGGCATATTAGTGCTCCAACATACTAGGGGAGCATTTCTCTTCATCTCAACATATGGGCAATCAATTCTAATCACAGTAATCCTTGTCAGCCAGCATCTGATGGTCATCTTACTACCTTAACCTAATGGAATCCTGCGCTACTCCCACCAGCAGTAAGTTTATTATGTACTGGGAAAACTAGACCACATTTATTTAAAACCACCATTACCTATAAAGGTTGTACATTTATCTAAGCCGGGGCATCTACTATAAACCTCTGAAGATTAAGCAACCGTGGTCATCACAATACCCGCATCAATTGCAGATACACAGGGATCACGTCTCTTCATTGCACATTTCCATTTAATATCTGAGTGAGTATATATTATAAATCTATTTAGTCTCACTATATTCACCAATACAATCATTTACCCCCTTTTTTTTTCTCTCCTCATTACCCTAAGATTCTGGTAGTACTTTAAGGACCCATTGCAACATCCACTGCATAACCAATGATTACTCATTAAGTAAGTGCTCTCTTATTCATTTATTCATCTATTTTTCATTTTATTGTTCGTTTTTGTAGACAGCGCAGGTGAATACCACTCTTTTTCATTTTATATATTTTACAGGTCTACACAGAACCTGTCACAATCACCAGCAGCACGCTACATTCAGCAATTTTGTTTCCCCACTAGGGACTATCAGGAGCGCCAGTGCTTTTTACTTTCTTTTTTAATTTTAAGGTACCTTAAGTACTATTAAAAACATATTCAATCAGAAGTAGATGCTGAGGTTTCCCCAGAAAAGTCACACTTGCAGAGCAAATAGCAAGAATTACACACCATTTTTGCATGTGTCAGGCAAATTGCTTTATGACATTTGAGACATTCATAATTTGAAAGCCTTCTGGTTCCGCTTTCCGTTTGGCAGGTGGTGCATCTCCTTCTTTTGTGAGGTGGTGCAGATGGTGACTTTTCACCATCATCTTCTGGGCGGAACCTTTTGAGCTGAACTTGAAGGCGAGAGGGGATACCGATTGTTTTCACGCTTCTCCTGCGTAGCTCTCCAAGTACTAGTTCATGGGCCAATTTTTTCAGATACAATCGTCTACGGAGTGGTTCAAGCTTGTTTTCAAGATAAATTACTTGTGAATTTATACCACCCAAATTCAACATAGCAAAAAATATGACCATTGGCCAGCGTTTGATGTTTCTGCTGACGTTGAAAGTGGAGCACATCTGATCTGCTGTATCCACACCCCCTTTGGTGGCATTGTAAAATGTAATTATCTCCGGGGTTTTTTCTGCCCCAGTCCCAGGATCGATGGCAGCATCATCATGAAGTGTTGATAGAAGAAGTACGATTTTTTTTGGCATGTGGTACATAGGAAACTAAAGCCTTTCCATTATGGAATGCAAACATACTGCTGTACTGTTGTCTCTCTTTCACACTTACAAACTGTGGCGGCAATTCCCTTTTGTTTTTTCTTACAGTTCCCACATATGACAGCTTCTGAATTTTCAGATAATCAATCAGATCACAACTTGTAAACCAATTGTCAGCTGTAATATTGCGACACGATCCAAATAAGGGTTCAGCCAGTCTTTTTTACAACATCAATGGGTTTGTTGCTCACACAGTAAGGACCTTCTGGTTGTTTTCCTGCATAAACTTCCAGGTTGTAAGTGTAGGTCTTACTGGCATCAACAAGGGCATACATTTTTATTCCATATTTGTTTGGCTTTGATGGAATATATTGACGAAAGGCACATCTACCACGAAAACCAGGGAGCATTTCGTCAATAGTGAGATTCTCTCCAGGGTAATAACTTTGTTTACAGTTTACAACAAATCTTTGAAATATATCACGAATTGGAGCAAGTCGGTCATGTGTTTTGCGTTCGGTTCGGGTAGTTCTGTCGTCAAACCGAAGGCAACGAATTAGAATCTTGAATCTGTTTATGGACATAACAAGGCTAAATTTTTCAACTCCATCCCCATCTTTACCCCAAAGTTCCTCCAAACTTTGTCTATTTGCCCTATAAGCTCCTGCAAGGTACAGTAATCCAAAAAAAGCACGCAGTTCTATTTCATCTGTTGGCTTGATGGTTCCGTTGCAGATGTACTTGTCCTTTATAATGTCTATATATTGGTTGGTATATGTGACAATAGAGTCCAGAATGTCATCTGTAAATATACTGTTCCAGCATTCAACTGCAGTTTTTGCATTACGTGCAGTTCCTATTACTGCAGGAAGGTGAGTAATAATGTTTAAAGGTTCCCTACGTTTTTTCTGGAATGGCTTCTTGTTCCATTTAGTATTTTTATCTTTTCCAATATAATATGATCCAACTTCTTCATCCTCACCACTGTCACCATCTTGCTCTGTTTCAGAATTCAGGACACATTCTTCCACCTCATCATGAGAATCAATCTCACTTTCCTCTCCTAAATCCTCATTCAGTGTGAGGTCTCTATCATCTAACAGCATGTTTGTTACTTCCTCAACATCAAGTTGTTTGGATAAATTGTACATTTTCCTCTCCATTTCAGCAGATAATCTGAAGCAAGAGAAGGAATATGTTAGGGAACTACTGTATATGCCTGAGCAGCACACTTTCTTTTATAAAAATCTCCCTTATTTCTATGAAATATCCTCACATTTTGTGCTATACATTCATAAAACAAGCTAAATAAACTATTGTGATGAATAAAAACATAAAATACCAACCTTACTGAATGTGATGTATTCACATACAATGAGCCTGAGAGATCTGTGCAGCTATATCCTCTCCCCTGAAGCTCTGAAATCCAACTGTGATATCAGGTTTCACAGACCTTCAAGAGACAGGAGACTACCTGGAGGGAGGGGGTTTCCTCACAATCTGGTGAGGAAGGAGAAATGAAAGTAAAAGAGAAGCGCCTGTCAGATCAGTTGTATGTGACGGAGGGTTAAATAGAAACCGAATGTAAATTTTCCTATTTGGTTAGTCCTTTATAAAATGGAAATGCACATGAGGGTGCTTTCACATTGCGCTTATCTTCACATTCGTGGGTCCTGTCGGGGCTCTCGAATGTGCACTCTGCCGTACAACATTTTCAGGCGTATAGGCCTACTGAAGGCTGACACCCAGACTGTCTACTATGTCTTAGTGTCCATTAGGCATATACGCCCAAAAATGATGCATGATAGTGTTCCATTATAGTCTATGGCCCATGTGTGCATACATCCGAATCCCGCTTTGCGGGGGAAATGGGTTCACAATGAAGCCCCAATGGGCCCCACTAATGTAAAGATAAGCACAATGTGACAGCACCCTTACAAGATGAGGCCATGGCTGTTGATCATCATATGGGTGCGTCCTCTCTCTAGTGACGATTTTGTGGCTGAAATGGGGAACAGGGTTGAGTATGTTTAATTTGTGATGGAAATATAGATATGTAGATCTCACTTGCATGTATACTCATTTATAATCATATATACACTATAATCAATTTCTTAAAATGGCTGACATAAACTGATATAAGCCACAGACTGTTTGAGGATTTCCAGCAGAAAGCGGAACAGCACCAGATGTATTAAGTGATGATCAGATGTCTCAACTTTGTCCTAGATGCAGAAAGATGCAGAGAGCTACATTTTAGTTGCTTAATCAGCATTCATATATGCATTAAGTACAATATTCCATATATATTTAGATAACCAATAACAGAGTAGCTAAACAATATGGTAATTAACTAACCACCCCTAACCACCTCCTTTCTATATGCAATTATAAATCCATGTATGTACAATAAATCGTCAGTATTGATGGAATGTTTTTCTGTCACAATGGTGTACAGTCCATTCTTGATGAGCGCTCAAAATACTCAGTCTTATTGGGAAACGGCCGCAGCACACACAGGGATAGATTTATCTAAACCTAATTTCCATAACATCTGGCGCCTGCTCGCGGGGCAATGGACGAAACACACAAGGGCCCTGCTGACCGGAGAGACGGAGGTGTTGGCCACAGCCTTGGCTCATGGGACAGAGACTGCGCAGCTCCCTAAGTAAGACAAGAAAATGTTATCATCTTACCTGAAAGTCCCCTGTGCCCAGTCGGGTCTATACCTCTTGCCGGTCAGGTGTGGTCACCACCGCATTCCCAGGTAGTGTAAAAAGTCTAAACCCATATCCAAACCCTGGGATTTAAGTCAAGGTATCTGCTGTATGCCGTGTATGTGTTCCATGTTTGTGTAAGATCCTGGAGAAAGTTGGAACAGTGACTTGTTTGTAGTTGCTGGGTAACAGACGGCAGGAGGTCAAATCGCTCGATCAGTTATTGCAGGATTCCCGTGCATAGGAGGGACAGGTGGTCCCAAGCTCGGGTAGTGATAACTTAGAGGGCTACCGCATATTCCCGTAGCACCAGCGAGCCAGTTAGGACGACCAGACTGGGGTGGTAGAATTCCCGCTTGTTGTGTTTCTCACTCAGGCGGCCCGGGCACAGGTGTGCCCAGTGCGATTGGCAGTAGTCTGTTCCCAGAGCAACCTGCACGTGTCACAGAATAATAGAGGGCATCGGTTCTCCAGACGTCTGTATCTGTTTATGTCCATGTCATGTACTGTTGCTTTAAGTGCATACAATTGTATAGAGAAGGTTTTTTTTCCTTCTCCACGCTGCTAGCAAAGATATATCCATTGTAAATCACATTGTCACATTATTATTATAGCGCCATTTATTCCATGGCGCTTTACATGTGAGGAGGGGTATACATAATAAAATCAGGTACAATAATCATGAACAATACAAGTCACAGGTACAGGAGGAAAGAGGTACAGGAGGAAAGAGGACCCTGCCCACGAGGGCTCGCAATCTACAATGTCTGTTTTTGCAAAGTTTCCTGTTTCTGCATTCTGGGTAGTGCTAACTACAGTGTAGCAATTTTTGAAGAAGTGAAAATAAGTGGTATCCATTATTTTTGCTGTGAGCTACTTGTGTTCAGATACGTGATTTTAGTGACTTTGATACAGCAGCATAAGAAAGGGGAAGTGTGTGTGTCTGACTGCGTTTGAGCACAGACAAAGTATAAGGAAACCCGTTTTAACTTTTTTTATTCTTTGAAGTTTTTCCTTCTATCTCTTTACTTTTAGGGTATGTTTCCACGTTCAGGAAACGCTGCGTGTTTGACGCTGCGTATAGCCGCAGCGTCCAGATGTTACAGCATAGTGGAGGGGATTTCATGAGATCCCGTCTCCACTATGCATTAAAAGACGCATGCGGCAGACCCGCGGAAATGGACATGCGTCTTTTCAGAACGCAGCATGTCCTTACAATGCTGAAACAACGCAAGAACAACGCAGGTGACCTGCCAGTGACCTCAGGTGCAGAATTTACCTGCGTAAAATCCTGACAAAATCCTGATGCAATCCTGAACGTGGACACATACCCATAAAGATTTTCCTTCTGTATCAAAATTTTAAGTATTTTGTTGGTTTTGTACCAAGTTTTTGACGGTTTTCTTTTCCTTTTTTATATCAACTTCTTGTACCAACTTTTTGAATGTTTTCTTTACTTTTAGTTTTTTTGTGTGTTTTTTACAGTATATACCAATCTTTTTGAAGTTTTTTTTTGTTTGTTTTTCTTTTAGCCATGGGGAATAATGTGGCCAAGCAACAGGAGGGTCTTTTACTTCCTGAAGAGAAAACGGCTCCTCAAATAGTGGCAGAACACAAAGGTGTTCAGTATGTGAAGAATTTTAGAAGGTATAAAGTATGTGGGATTCATGAGAATGGCAGAATTCAAGCTGCGGAGTGGCATGACGTAGAAAGGAAAATAAGGGAAGTTAGCTGATGTTAAATTGCTAAATACTAATACATGGTATACAGTAGCAGCAGAGCTTACATCGTTTAAGTGGTACAGAAAGATGTGAGTAAACCAGGAAGTGATTTTTATGTGTATAAGACGGGAGATATTAGACATGTGCAGTCTGCTCTCAACAGAATCCATGGTATGGGGAGTTTTTGCACAGTATGTGGTGCGCCCCATCCCTCCCTACAGGGAGAGGGCATCATTGTTCCAACCATGCCCTCTCAGACTGCACATAGGGGGGGAGGAATTCTCTTCTCTATCCTCTTTCTATGTCACTCTCCTTTCCTCTCCTCTTTCTCCACACTTTTTTCTTCTCTCTCGCTCTCCTTTCCTCTCCTCCACACCTCTCTACTCCTCCTTCTCCACACCTCTCTCCTCCTTCACTCTCTCTCCTTTACTCTCCTTCTCTACACCGCTTTCCTCCTCCACACCTCTTTCCTTCTTCACTCACCCTTTTTCTCCCCTCCTCTCCTCCTTCACTCTCCCACCACACCTATCTCCTCCTGCTCTTCCTTCTCCACATCCATCTCCACACCTCTCTTCTCCTCCTCTTCTCTCTCCTCCACACCTCCCATCTTCTCCTGTTCCATTTTCTCACGCCTCACCTCCTATACACCTTTCATCAACCCCTCCTTCATCTCCTCCTGCCTACTGCGCACCTTCCTCCTCTGCCCCATATATCTCCTCCTGTTTCATAATCTTCTTCTTTATTGCGGGCTGGGCCAACTCCCAATTCAAACAATGTGGTGTCTCTGTATCCAGTGCTTACAGCACAAGGCACCCCTTCTATGTCCCTGGCACAGTCCAGCCATTGCCAGTTATGATATCGGGGGAAGAAGGTGAAAATCCCCCTACACACAATGCAGTAGGCAACCCCCAGACACATCAGGCAGCAGACAGCTCAGCTTTGGGTGCAGAGAGGGGAGGACTGACCAACTGCTGATAATGTACAACTTCAGACCGGTCAGAGCTGCCTACATTCACACCAACATAGAACTATAAGCCTATGCTTCAGCAAGGGGGAGACATCCTCACACAAAATGGCAACTTCTAAGTCCAAAAACCAGCCAGTGTACGACCCCAGCACACGCTATCCCAACTATTCCTCTGATGAAGATGAGGAGGGAACATCATACATGCTGCCCAGTACTAGGAAAAGAAACCCATAGGCACCAAGAATGCAGGGGCAGATAGAGGCACCACTATTACACTATGTGCACTTCACCCCAAGTCAGGTGACCAGCATTGTCAACAATCTTCCAGACCCAGGGATGCATCCCATGCCATTTTACCGAAGAATGTAGCAGAACCAGCGAACATATACAGGTCCTTCTCAAAAAATTAGCATATAGTGTTAAATTTCATTATTTACCATAATGTAATGATTACAATTAAACTTTCATATATTATAGATTCATTATCCACCAACTGAAATTTGTCAGGTCTTTTATTGTTTTAATACTGATGATTTTGGCATACAACTCCTGATAACCCAAAAAACCTGTCTCAATAAATTAGCATATCAAGAAAAGGTTCTCTAAACGACCTATTACCCTAATCTTCTGAATCAACGAATTAACTCTAAACACATGCAAAAGATACCTGAGGCTTTTATAAACTCCCTGCCTGGTTCATTACTCAAAACCCCCATCATGGGTAAGACTAGCGACCTGACAGATGTCAAGAAGGCCATCATTGACACCCTCAAGGAAGAGGGTAAGACCCAGAAAGAAATTTCTCAACAAATAGGCTGTTCCCAGAGTGCTGTATCAAGGCACCTCAATGGTAAGTCTGTTGGAAGGAAACAATGTGGCAGAAAACGCTGTACAACGAGAAGAGGAGACCGGACCCTGAGGAAGATTGTGGAGAAGTGGAAACATCCAGAGCCACCGTGCACAGGCGTGTGCAGGAAATGGGCTACAGGTGCCGCATTCCCCAGGTAAAGCCACTTTTGAACCATAAACAGCGGCAGAGGCGCCTGACCTTGGCTACAGAGAAGCAGCACTGGACTGTTGCTAAGTGGTCCCAAGTACTTTTTTCTGATGAAAGCAAATTTTGCATGTCATTCGGAAATCAAGGTGCCAGAGTCTGGAGGAAGACTGGGGAGAAGGAAATGCCAAAATGCCTGAAGTCCAGTGTCAAGTACCCACAGTCAGTGATGGTGTGGGGTGCCATGTCAGCTGCTGGTGTTGGTCCACTGTGTTTCATCAAGGGCAGGGTCAATGCAGCTAGCTATCAGGAGATTTTGGAGCACTTCATGCTTCCATCGGCTGAAATGCTTTATGGAGATGAAGATTTCATTTTTCAGCACGACCTGGCACCTGCTCACAGTGCCAAAACCACTGGTAAATGGTTTACTGACCATGGTATTACTGTGCTCAATTGGCCTGCCAACTCTCCTGACCTGAACCCCATAGAGAATCTGTGGGATATTGTGAAGAGAAAGTTGAGAGACGCAAGACCCAACACTCTGGATGAGCTTAAGGCCGCTATTGAAGCATCCTGGGCCTCCATAACATCTCAGCAGTGTCACAGGCTGATTGCCTCCATGCCACGCCGCATTGAAGCAGTCATTTCTGCCAAAGGATTCCCGACCAAGTATTGAGTGTATAACTGAACATTATTATTTGATGGTTTTTTTGTTTGTTATTAAAAAACACTTTCATTTGATTGGATGGGTGAAATATGCTAATTTATTGAGACAGGTTTTTTGGGTTATCAGGAGTTGTATGCCAAAATCATCAGTATTAAAACAATAAAAGACCTGACAAATTTCAGTTGGTGGATAATGAATCTATAATATATGAAAGTTTAATTGTAATCATTACATTATGGTAAATAATGAAATTTAACACTATATGCTAATTTTTTGAGAAGGACCTGTATAGTCACCTGGAATGATCTCTGAGCCATAAATGGAAATAAAAGCAGGTGATGCACTCTGGCCAATCATGAAGGAACAATTCAAACTTCCAGCAGAAATAGATGTACACACTTGGGAGTCAGGGCCACAGCTAATTGAACAACTCAGAGAGTGGGCCAAAGGCAGATTGGCAGGACAAGCCCTCAGCTTACATGACATGAGCCAAGATAAGACAGTCTGTAAAGAAGTTTCATGGCAGAGTAATGCAAGTATTCCAAGACTTGGGCTTCACCATTCAAGACCAGATACACAGGCAAATGTTGGCACAGGCCTTTGTGCATGGATTGAGACAGCCAATCAGGTAACTACTGATAGTGGCTAGGCCTGGAAACAGGTCAATAGCAGTGGACTGACCCAGCAAAATGGGTCATGTGCGCCTAAGAGACTGTTTATTGCCAATTGTCGCCAAAACTGCCGCCATTATAGTGCCACGAAGAGCGCGAGGGAAGAAGAGGCGTACCTTCGTGGGCAGAGCCAGCTGGAAAGAGCCGCGCTACTGAGAACGCCGGAAGGGGATCCAGAAGTGAAGACGCTGCAAAGTGCCGAGCGACACAGCGGAAGAACAGCTGCAGACTCCGGAGAGGAGACACCAACCTCAATAAGGTTAGCAAAGGGGAGAAGCTGTGTCAAACCAGGGGGAAGAAGTGATGGCAGATGCAGCCGCAGCCCCTGTAATGCCCCAAGACCTCGGGTTGGATGCAGCCGCCGTTCTCATGGCACCCGCGGGCCTCGCCACAGACACACCTGCTGGCCCCATCTTACCACCAGGCCCCGCAGGGCCTGCAGCTTCAACCAGCAAGCTGGACCCTGCTGCCGCTACAGTGCCCATCATGCCATTGTCCACAGTAGCCAAAGGGATTGAGTCCCAACCAGGAGTGCAGAAGATGGCCCCTCTCATGGTGACCAATGACCTGGAAGCGCAAACACCCTACAAAGAAGAAGTGTCAAATGTTACAACTGTGGCAAGTTTGGCCAGTTCTGGAACCAGTGCAAAGCACCCATGCAGCCCAAGAGTTTGTCCAGAGAAACAGGCCAAGAAAGCAGTGAAGTACCCCGTCCATGAGACAGGGGTAAGCAAGCCAGGTCCGCAAGACACTACACTCCTGACATGTAAAACCCCATCTGCAGTACCAATACCTCAAATTACCCTGAAAGTGGATGGCGTTGTCAGATCTTTTCTTTTGCACACCGGTGCAGCCAGAAGTGTAATGAGACCTGTGGAACTCCCCAATCCCACCTGCCTATCAGAATCCTCTGTGTCTCGCATGGGCATTGATGGTCAAGTCAGACATTCGCAGCCTACAAAGCCTCTGAGCGTGTGCACTAGGCCAGGACACTCCATCATGTCCCAGTTTGTGGTGTCAGGGACCTGCCACTCAACCTGCTGGGAGCGGACCTACTGCAGAAGCTGAAGGCAACCACAGTGTTCCAGGAAGATGGGACCGTGACACTTTCTTCATCCCTGACCCAAGAAGAGCCATGCTGGCGGCCCTACAGGAACCTCAAACAACCGATGGAGGCCTACCCAAGGAGATACTGGACGTAGTACCAGAAAGTCTATGGTCTAATGGACCCCAAGACGTGGGAAAACTTCAAGTTGCCCCAGTACGGGTATCACTCAAGCCAGGCACTCCATATCCTCGTAAGGCCCAGTATCCATTGTCCATCTCCCAGAGTCAAGCCGTCTCAGACCAATTGAAGGTGTTCCTAGAAATAGGGGTCGTTATCCCCTGCACGTCTCCTTGCAATACCCCACTTTTCCATGTCAAGAAAAAGACTGTAAAAGGAGAGCCAGCCAAGTTCAGAATGGTACATGACCTAAGAGCTGTGAATGACGCCACGGTGTATGAAACTCCAATTGTGCCGAATCTGCACACTCTGCTCTCAAATGTGCCTGCCACAGCAAAAGTGTTCACAGTGATCGACCTGGCTAATGCTTTCTTCAGTGTTCCCCTTCACTTGGATGACTAGTACCTGTTTGCCTTAACGCACCAGGGGGCACAGCACACATGGACAGTGATGCCACAGCGGGCCCAGAACAGCCCTTCACAGTTCACCAAAGCAATGTCCACAGTCCTCACCAACTGGGTCACAGAACATGCAGAAGTAAACCTGCTACAATACGTGGACGATCTACTCCTTTGTGCAGTTGACTTTGACACCTGTAAAGCCCATTCCTTGTATCTCCTACTCTACCTGGCGGAGCAGCAATGCAAGGTCTCAAAGAACAAAGTCCAGTGGTGTCTGAAGCGAGTTACGTTCCAGGGACACTGTATTGCTTACCAGGCAAAACACCTGACAGATGACCGGAAAACCACAGTGGAGAAAATGGTTCCTCCAACAACTCCAAAGGCACTACAGGCCTTCCTTGGTCTAGTTTCGTATTGCAGAGCCTGGATCCCTGATGCCTCAGTCCTAATGCAGCCTCTGTATGATTGCGTCAATGTAACCCCGTTCCTCCTGACAGATGCAGCCTTCAGCTCGTTCAAGAAGTTAAAAGACTCTGTAGTCTCAGCACCAGCACTATGCCTACCTGACTACGAGAAGCCATTCCATATCAACCTGATGGAAAAAGAAGGCCTTGCTACTGGAGTCCTGACGCAGCTTCAGGGGGGAAAGCAGAGACCTTTAGGCTACTTTTCAGCTCACCTGGATCCAGTTGCAAGGGGAGCCCTCTCATGCATGAGAGCAGCATCATTCTTGGATATCCATTGGAAATCCTGGCTCCGCATGACATCTCGGCAATCCTCAACTGACCCCAGCCAAAACATCTCTCCACCGCCAGGCATCTTTGCCTCCAGTGCTCTCTGCTCCTGCCCAAAAATGTCACCATCTCCAGATGCACAATCTTCAACCCGTCCACTCTACTCCCACTCCCAAGGGGGGATACAGCTATGGACCCTCAGATCAAAATTCTGATCAAAATCTGCCTGATACCTTCCACAAGGATCTGGATTTGCTCCAGACGGATGACCATGATTGCTTCAGCATCATGCAACAGGAAACAGCAAAACTACCCAAGGTGGCAGAAGAGCCACTGACCAACACAGAGTTGATCCTCTATGTGGATGGCTCCAGATTTGCAGATGATGAAGGAAGATTCCACACGGGATGTGCAGTGACCAGCAGTCAGGAGATCCTGTGGTCCAGAAGTCTGCCGCCTAGTCTGTCAGCCCAGGAAGCAGAACTGATAGCGCTGACGAATGCCTGCCAGACGGCAGAAGACAAGACTGCGAACATGTATACCGATTCAAGGCACTCGCATGGCATAGCACACAACTTTGGACCCATCTGGGCTGAAAGGGACTTCATCACAGCAAGCGGAACAACCGTGAAGCATCATGGAGCCATCACGGACCTGCTGGACGCACTCCAACTTCCAAAAATGGTGGCAGTACTAAAAGTCAAAGCACATGGAAAATTGAACACAGTAGAGGCACGGGGTAATAACATGGTGGATATGGCAGCCAAAGGAAGACAATATGGAGAAGTTGGAGAGGTCGTAGAGCTGGACGGCTACTACATGACGACTGAAGACAAGAAACCTGACCAGATGACGTCCTGGGATCTGCTCAAAAAGCTGCAAGAGCAAGCCCCAAAAGAAGCTGCAAGAGCAAGCCCCAAAAGGACAAGAAGGAATGCTTGATTTGGAAGGGAGCAACACATGAAGAGGGAAGGGTATACGCAATAGACTACAAACCCTGTTTACCCTGAAGCATGTAACCTATGGTGGTCCAGTGGGCACATGGGCCCACACACATATCAAAGACACAGATGAATGATCTGATTGGTGCTTACTGGTTTGCTCCAGGGATCTCCACCCTAACAGCCAAATTCACTAGCAGCTGTCTGACCTGCGGCAAATGCAACCCTGGAAGAATGGAGAAAGTTCCCACACATCATCTTGCTTGACCATTGTACCGCTTCCAGAGGATCCAGATAGACCACATCCAGATGCCGCCAAGTGGAGGATTCGAATATGCCCTTGTGGTCGTGGACGTGTTCTCATGATGGCCAGAAGCTTTCCCAGTGAGGAACCAGTCAGCAAAGACTACTGCAAAGAAGCTACTCTCAGAGATGAGATATGCAGATATGGGGTCCCAGTAGTGATAGAGAGTGACCAGGGACCCGCATTCACAGCAAATCTCATACTGGAGATCTGGTCAGCAGTAGGGTCAGATTTAGGCCTATGCACTCCCTACAGTCCCCAGAGTAGCGAGAAAGTGGAAAGACGCAGGCGTGTACTATGGAGGACAGAGAATGAACTTCAATTCAATATTGCAGCCAGCATGCAGCCAGCGGGTAAGGAAAGGGTGAATCAAACACCCAAAAACCCCGCCTCCATGGCTGAAGATTGTTCCCTCCAAATTCAGGTGACAGTGTCCCTTTAAGAACAGGATGTTGAAAGTTGCCCAAGAGACAAACAAACCATGGCAGGAGACACTCCCAATCACACTATTTAGTGTTAGACACACTCCCAGAGGCGCAGAAAAGCTGTCACCATATGAAATTTTGTTAGGGTTTAGTCCCAAGTTAGGGGTATTCTTTCACTCTGCAGCTGACTATGCAATATGATACTTTGTCTGCTTATGTAATTGAACTCACCAAGAAACTTTCTAATATCCATTCTCGAGTTTATTCTTCATTGCCAGATCCAGATTCATTGTCCGGCACGCACTACTTGAAGCCAGGAGACTGGGTGTTGGTGAAAAAAGTTTGTAAGGCGAACACCACTCGATCCCAGATTTGATGGTCCTTTCCAAGTGCCGCTGATGACACCAACCTCTGTGAAGCTGGTGGGAAGACCCACTTGGATCCACTCATCGCATTGCAAGAAAGCTCCCCTACCAGAGGATGACACCCAAGCCAGAATGATGTTGTGGATGCCCTGCCTGACCGAATAGATGACCTACCTGATAAAGAATACCCACCACTCACTACACATGCTGTTGACTAAGAGACTGATTGCAACGAACCCCCATTAGGGACAGATCTCCTGAGTGTCCATTTGCGAAAAGTCTGTACGGAGTGGGGCGTATGCGCTAGGCATGCGTCAGTTCACCGGCAGCACGAAAGAGTTGCAGCGCTTTGGGACAGGAGGCTAGGATTAGGGCAAGTGATATCTAAGGGGGGATTGTGATGGAAATATAGATATCATGTAGATCTCGCATGTATACTCCTTTATAATCATATATACACTATAATCAATTGCTTAAAATGGCTGACATAAACAGATATAAGCCAGACAGACTGTTCGGGGATTTCCAGCAGAAAGCAGAACAACACCAGATGTATTAAGTGATGATCAGATGTCTCAACTTTGTCCTAGATGCAGAGAGCTACATTTTAGTTGCTTAATCAGCATTCATATGTGCATTAATCACAATATTCCATATATATTTAGATAACCAATAACAGAGTAGCTAGACAATATGGTAATTAACTAACCACCCCTAACCACCTTCTTTCTATATGCAATTATAAATCTATGTATGTACAATAAATCATCAGTATTGATGGAATGTTTTTCTGTCGCAATGGTGTACAGCAGGGGTGTCAAACTGCATTCCTCAAGGGCTGCAAACAGGTCATGTTTTCAGGATTTCCTTAGCATTGAACAAGGTGCTGTAATCATTATGTGTGTACGTGATTAAATTATCACCTGTGCAATACAAGGAAATCCTGAAAACATGACCTGTTTGCAGCCCTTGAGGAATGCAGTTTGACACCCCTGGTGTACAGTCCATTCTTGATGAGCGCTCAAAATACTCAGTCTTATTGGGAATGGCCGCAGCACACACAGGGATAGATTTATCCAAACCAAATTTCCATAACATATTTAACCAGATCCTTTGTTCTCCAGGGAGATAAACCATAACCAGAGGTCCCAAGCTGCTGACCATTTCACCTTATCACTCTTGAGACAACATATTTGGGGGCTTTTGAAGTTAGTTGTTGTCGGCTGACCGCTATCTGAGCTGTATGGGCAGTTTTAGAAACCTCCTCTGGTAAGAAGTTAAAATGTTCTGAACCTCTATAAGAATTTGGGCAATATAGCCTTTTTTATTTAAGGATACTATAGATTAGTGGAACACAACTTATTAACCCCTTTCTGCCATTGGACGTACTATTCCGTCCATGTGGGGGTGGGCCCTAATTCCCAAGGACGGACTAGTACGTCCACTCCTCACGGGGGGAGCGCGGCTGGGTGTCAGCTGACTATCGCAACTGACATCCGGCACTATGTGCCAGCAGTGGTCACGGACCGCCCCCTGCACATTAACCCCCAGCACACTGCGATCAAACATGATCGCAGTGTTCCGGCAGTATAGGAAAGCATCGCACAGGGAGGGGGCTCCCTGCGTGCTTCCCTGAGACCCCCAGAGCAACGCGATGTGATCGCGTTGCTGCTAGGGTCTTTTACCTCCTCCCTGCAGCAGGCCCGGATCCAAAATGGCCGCAGCATCAGAGAAGGCGCTGGGAAGCCTCACTGCTGTGCATGTCAAATCACTGATCTGACACAGTGCACAGCAAAGTGTCAGATCAGCGATCTTACACTATAACATGATGCCCCCCCTGGGGCAATGTTATAGTGTAAAAAAAAAAATTCCTTAAAAAATTCCTAAAAATATATATATATATTGTTCCTATAAATACATTTCTTTATCTAAATAAAAACAAAACAATAAAAGTACACATATTTAGTATCGCCACGTCCATAACGACCCAACCTATAAAACTGTCCCACTAGTTAACCCCTTCAGTGAACACCGTAAATAGAAGAGGTCAAAAAACAACACGTTATTATCATACCGCCAAACAAAAAGTGGAATAACACGTGATCAAAAAGATGGATATAAATAACCATGGTACCACTGAAAACGTCATCTTGTCCCACAAAAAATGAGCCACCATGCAGCGTCATCAAAGAAAAAATAAAAAAGTTATAGTCCTCAGAATAAAGCGATGCAAAAATAATTTTTTCTATAAAATAGTTTTTATTGTATAAAAGCGCCAAAACATATAAAAATGATATAAATGAGGTATCATTGTAATCGTACTAACCTGAAGAATAAAACTGCTTTATCCATTTTACCAAATGCAGAACGGTATAAATGCCTCCCCCAAAAGAAATTCATGAATAGCTGGTTTTTGGTCATTCTGCCTCACAAAAATCGAAATAAAAAGCGATCAAAAAATGTCACACGCCCAAAAATGTTACCAATAAAAACATCAACTCTTCCCACAAAAAACAAGACCTCACATGACTCTGTGGACCCAAATATGGAAAAATTATAGCTCTCAAAATGTGGTAACGCAAAAAATATTTTTTGCAATTAAAAGCGTCTTTCAGTGTGTGACGGCTGCCAATCATAAAAATCCGCTAAAAAAAACCACTAAAAAAGTAAATCAAACTCCCCTTCATCACCCCCTAATTTATAAATAAAATTTATAAATTTTATTTATTTCCATTTTCCCATTAGGGTTAGGGTTGGGGCTAGGGTTAAGGCTACAGTTAGGGTTGGGGCTAAAGTTAGGGTTGGGGTTAAAATTAGGGTTTGGACTACATTTACAGTTGGGCTTAGCTTTAGGGGTGTGTCAGGGTTAGGGGTGTGGTTAGGGGTGTGTTTGGATTAGGGTTTCAGTTATAATTGGGGGTTTCCACTATTTATGCACATCAGGGGCTCTCCAAACGTGGCGTGTCAAATCTCAATTCCAGCCAATTCTGTGTTGAAAAAGTAAAACAGTGCTCCTTCCCTTCCGAGCTCTCCCGTGCGCCTAAGCAGGGGTTTACCCCAACATATGGGGTATCAGCGTACTCAGGACACATTGGACAACAACTTTTGGGGTCCAATTTCTCCTGTTACCCTTGGGAAAATACAAAACTGGGGGCTAAAAAATAATTTGTGTGGAAAAAAAATATTTTTTATTTTCACAGCTCTGCGTTATAAACTGTAGTGAAACACTTGGGGGTTCAAAATTCTCACAACACATCTATATAAGTTCCTTGGGGGTCTAGTTTCCAATATTGGGTCACTTGTGGGGGGTTTCTACTGTTTAGGTACATTAGGGGCTCTACAAACGCAATGTGACGCCTGCAGACCAATCCATCTAATTCTGCATTCCAAATGGCACTCCTTCCCTTCCGAGCTCTGCCATGCCCTCAAACGGTGGTTCCCCCCGACATATGGGGTATCAGCGTACTCAGGACAAATTGGACAACAACTTATGGGGTCCAATTTCAACTGATACCCTTGTAAAAATACAAAACTAGGGGCTAAAAATAATTTTTGTGGAAAAAAAAAAGATTTTTAATTTTAACGGCTCTGCGTTATAAACTGTAGTGAAACACTTGGGGGTTCAAAGCTCTCACAACACATCTAGATGAGTTCCTTAGGGGGTTTACTTTCCAAAATTGTGTCACTTGTGGAGGGTTTCAATGTTTAGGCACATCAGTGGCTCTCCAAACGCAACATGGCGTCCCATCTCAATTCCTGTCAAATTTGCATTGAAAAGTCAGACGGCGCTCATTCCCTTCTGAGCTCTCCCATGCGCCCAAACAGTGGTTTACCCCCACATATGGGGTATCAGCATACTCAGGACAAATTGTACAACAACTTTTGGGGTCCAATTTCTTCTCTTACCCTTGGGAAAATAAAAAATTGGGGGCGAAAAAATGATTTTTGTGAAAAAATATGATTTTTTATTTTTACAGCTCTGCATTATAAACTTCTGTGAATTACTTAATGGGTCAAAGTGCTCACCACACATCTAGATAAGTTCCTTAGGGGGTCTACTTTCTAAAATGGTTTCACTTGTGGGGAGTTTTCAATGTTTAGGTATATCAGGGGCTCTCCAAATGCAACATGGCGTCCCATCTCGATTCCAGTAAATTTTGCATTGAAAAGTCAAATGACGCTCCTTCGCTTCTGAGCTCTGCCATGCGCCCAAACAGTGGTTTACCCCCACATATGGGGTATCGGCGTACTCAGGACAAATTGTACAACAACTTTTGGGGTCCATTTTCTCCTGTTACCCTTGGTAAAATAAAACAAATTTGAGCTGAAGTAAATTTTTTGTGAAAAAAAGTTTAAATGTTAATTTTTATTTAACCATTCCAAAAATTCCTGTGAAACACCTGAAGGGTTAATAAACTTCTTGAGTGTGGTTTTGCTGGTCAAATTTTAACCCTTATAACTCCCTAACAAAAAAAACTTTTGGTTCCAAAATTGTGCTGATGTAAAGTAGACATGTGGGAAATGTGACTTATTAAGTATTTTGTGTGACATATCTCTGTGATTTAATTGCATAAAAATTCAAAGTTGGAAAATTGCAAAATTTTCAAAATTTTCCATTTTTTTCACAAATAAACGCAGGTAATATCAAAGAAATTTTACCACTATCATGAAGTACAATATGTCATGAGAAAACTGTCAGAATCACTGGGATCTGTTGAAGCGTTCCAGAGTTATAACCTCATAAAAGGACAGTGGTCAGAATTGTAAAAATTGGCCCGGTCATTAACATGCAAACCACCCTTGGGGGTAAAAGGGGTTAAAAAACCTCACTAATATGTACTCCTTTATAAAAAAAATTTATCCTATCACGCCTGTTACTCCAGACTTTTACAAAAGGCAGACCTCCAAAGGAAGTGGGGCTTAATTTCAGTGGCTCCCCTCACTGGTTCCTTTTGACCATACTGCCTGTCTGAGAAGACTAAGGCCGGCTTCACACTCAGCGTATGAAAATACGGTCCGTATATTACGGCCGTAATACGCTGAAATGTCCCGAAAATAGTGGTCCGTAGCTCCTCCGTAGGCAGGGTGTGTCAGCGTTTTTTGCGCATGGCATCCTCCGTATGTAATCCGTATGGCATCCGTACTGCGTGGTTTTCTCGCAGGCTTGCAAAACCAACATACCGCTATAGAAATGATCCATGTGTCCCAAAAAGAAAAAAATATATATATATACTGTCTATATATATATATATATATGTCATTAGACACATATATGTATATATATTAATATTTTTTCCAGCGCTATACAGCTTGAAAGCCGGTAATTCAATTACCGGCTTTTTCTTTCTCCTTCCTAAAACCCGACATGATTTGAGACATGGTTTACATACAGTAAACCATGTCTTCTCTCCATTTTTTTTTGCATATTCCACACTACTAATGTCAGTAGAGTGTATCTGCAAAATTTGGCCGTTCTAGCTCTTAAAATAAAGGGTTAAATGGCGGAAAAAATTGGCGTGGGCTCCCGCGCAATTTTCTCCGCCAGAGTAGTAAAGCCAGTGACTGAGGGCAGATATTAATAGCCTGGAGAGGGTCCATGGTTATTGGCCCCCCCCTGGCTAAAAACATCTGCCCCCAGCCACCCCAGAAAAGGCACATCTGGAAGATGCGCCTATTCTGGCACTTGGCCACTCTCTTCCCATTCCCGTGTAGCGGTGGGATATGGGGTAATGAAGGGTTAATGCCACCTTGCTATTGTAAGGTGACATTAAGCCTAATTAATAATGGAGAGGCGTCAATTATGACACCTATCCATTATTAATCCAATTGTAGTAAAGGGTTAAATAAAACACAAACACATTATATAAAATTATTTTAATGAAATAAAAACAATGGTTGTTGGAGTATTTTATTCTACGCCCAATCCAGTCACTGAAGACCCTCGTTCTGTGAAAGAAAAAACATAATAAACCAACAATATACTTACCCTCCGCAGATCTGTAACGTCCAACGATGTAAATCCTTCTGAAGGGGTTAAAACATTTTGCAGCAAGGAGCTTTGCTAATGCAATGCTACTCCTAGCTGCAAAACCCCGGGGAATGAGTCTAAATATAGATCAATGAGCTATATTTAGCTTCATTTGCGGTGAGGCGCCCTCTGCTGGATGTTCATAGATCGTGGGAACTTTCCTAGAAAGCCTGGGAACTTTCTAGGTAAGTTCCCACGATCTATGAACAGCCACCAGAGGGCGCCTCACCGCAAATGAAGCTAAATATAGCTCATTGATCTATATTTAGACTCATTCCCCGGGGTTTTGCAGCAAGGAGCAGCCTGCATTAGCAAAGCTCCTTGCTGCAAAATGTTTTAACCCCTTCAGAAGGATTTACATCGTTGGACGTTACAGATCTGCGGAGGGTAAGTATATTGTTGGTTTATTATGTTTTTTCTTTCACAGAACGAGGGTCTTCAGTGACTGGATTGGGCGTAGAATAAAATACTCCAACAACCATTGTTTTTATTTCATTAAAATAATTTTAAATAATGTGTTTGTGTTTTATTTAACCCTTTACTACAATTGGATTAATAATGGATAGGTGTCATAATTGACACCTCTCCATTATTAATTAGGCTTAATGTCACCTTACAATAGCAAGGTGGCATTAACCCTTCATTACCCCATATCCCACTGCTACACGGGAATGGGAAGAGAGTGGCCAAGTGCCAGAATAGGCGCATCTTCCAGATGTGCCTTTTCTGGGGTGGCTGGGGGCAGATGTTTTTAGCCAGGGGGGGGCCAATAACCATGGACCCTCTCCAGGCTATTAATATCTGCCCTCAGTCACTGGCTTTACTACTCTGGCGGAGAAAATTGCGCGGGAGCCCACGCCAATTTTTTCCGCCATTTAACCCTTTATTTTAAGAGCTAGAACGGCCAAATTTTGCAGATACACACTACTGACATTAGTAGTGTGGAATCTGCAAAAAAAATGGAGAGAAGACATGGTTTACTGTATGTAAACCATGTCTCAAATCATGTCGGGTTTTAGGAAGGAGAAAGAAAAAGCCGGTAATTGAATTACCGGCTTTCAAGCTGTATAGCGCTGGAATAAATATTAATATATATACATATATGTGTCTACTGACATATATATATATAGACAGTATATATATATATATTTTCTTTTCTTTTTGGGACACATGGATCACTTCTATAGCGGTATGTTGGTTTGGCAAGCCTGCGAGAAAACCACGCAGTACGGATGCCATACGGATGACATACGGAGGATGCCATGTGCAAAAAACGCTGACACACCCTGCCTACGGAGGAGCTACGGACCACTATTTTCGGGACTTTTCAGCGTATTACGGCCGTAATATACGGACCGTATTGTTTTACGCTGTGTGTGACGCCGGCCTAATACTGATCAGTAAAATACGGCAGATAGGAGCAGGGGCATAGAGAATAATTGTGCCGTATTTTTTGCGAGTTTTACGGACGTAGTTTCTGCGCTCTTACGTCCGTAAAACTCGCAAGTGTGAAGCCGGCCTAATAGTCTCAAGTTATGGCTCTTCGGATTGATTATGATTTTGTCCCATAGCATTTTCCACTCAATATTAAGTATTCTCGACCACTTAATCTGCATGGGAGTAGGAAGCTGTGGCCCTATGTCATTGGCATAGCAATATGCATTTATGAGAGGAGTACCAAGAGCAAGTAAAAGCCATACACTGAGAGTATAATGGTTGAATGAGAAATCCTTGCCTGCAGCCGAGCAATCACACTGCTATAGAAACCAAAGTTCATATTTTTAATCTGCTATGTATGGCAAAAGATTAATTAGAACCAGACCTTCTCATCAATCATTTTAATTTCCAGATGTAGCTCAGTGCCAGAGATTCGTTAAAGGAGTGAGCAAGAGACGTGATTAGTGGATTATATGGATTCTTACCAGATATGGTCGATTAAATATATTACACATCGTTTCTGCTTAGTACTTTTTATTTTAGGTTCTTTACAAGAACTAAAAAACGGCAATTTTTTGTAAACAAGAATTACAATGATGCTTCTGTCTCACAATACAAACTATATACTTTATTTCCTAAATCTCAGACTTCGAGACTGGTGCTTTCACTGTGAAAATCAGTGTCAGAATGGCTACATAATCTTGATATTGAAATGAGCATTTTATGAGTTCATTAAAAAAAAAAAAAGAAGAGACCCTTCAGGAGTCCAAGTGTATCCAGACTCTGCTCATCCAATCTGACTGGCAACAGAAGCCAGGAGGAGGCACAATGGTGATCTGTACATCAGGCAATATTGGCTGATATTACCTTTAAAGTGAATCTGTCAGCATGATTTCACCCCTCCCCCACTGGGTATTTATATGCGTATGTAGTCCAAGTCCAGCTATATCTTTACATGGCCAATCTGTTTTTCCATTAGTGCAAAATCAGCATTTGAATTGATATACTAATGAGGCTGAAGATCTATTTGTAGATCTGAAACCTCTGTGTTTCCAGTTCTATTCCCCGCCTAGCGCCACCATCTCCTGTTTCACAGAAGACCTATGATGTGTGACTTCAAGCAAATTTCATGCAATAAAATGCAATTTATTTAAAAATCATACAATGTGATTTTCTGGATTTTTTTTTTTAGAGCCTGTCTCACAGATGACGTGTACCTACGATAAAAATTACAGACCTCTTGATTCTTTGTAGGTGGGAGAACTTGGAATATCGGCAGTGCATCAATTACTTATTTTCCCCACTGTAAATAGTTTGGTAGAGGAAATCCTGCTGACATAATCACTTAAAATGTTCAAAAAGGTTTATTCGGCTATTTTCACATGGACTTTTCACAGTAAGGCCAGTCTCAAGTGGTCTAAGAGAAAGTCTCAAATACACAGTAAAAAAAGAAAAGCTTATGCTCTCCTTCACCAGCACATTGCCAGTGATATCTGCATCAGGTATCCCGGCTCACGTGTCATTATGTCACGAGACTGCTATATGGCCACAGCTATAATGTGCATGTCACTTCTTTTAACCACTTTAGGGTTTCCGAACCTTGAAGCAGTTAAAAGAAGTGAATTAGACTGAACATCGGCACATCATTGACTAGAGTTGAGCGAATTTGATGGGGTCCTTCCTGCTTATTCGGCAAGCTATAGCGCTTACAGAATAAGCTGCAGAGGGAATCCAGCTTCCTGCAGCTGCGGCGTCGGACAGCTGATCAGCCGTTGCGCTCCATGTATCCAGGTTCCCTCTGCAGCTTTTTCAGCTAGTGCTATAGCTTGCCAAATAAGCCCTGACCCTATCAAATTCGCTCAACTCTAGACATTGTTGAGCTTTATGTTCATTAAAAATGGCGCCCCTTCAGACTGAATATGCCTGAAAGATAAACATGCACATAGCCTAAGGCTGGGTTCACATTGCGTTGCTGGCGTCCGTTAGACGGACTACGTTACACTGCGGCATAACGCGGTGTAACGCAGTCCGTTAATGCTGCCATTGTGTCCAATGTTGGACGCATCGCTAGCACATGCCCACAATGGGCGTGCGCTAGCGATGTGCCGTCATTGAGTGACGGACCCTGGGATGCGAGCTGCAGCGTTTCCGGGTCCGTCACTGCTAGTGCAGATAGAGCATCTGCTAGCTCTATCTGTGCTAGCGTGATGACACATCGGCACTTGCGTTAATGGGCTGCTGTTAACGCATGTGTTGAACGGGCTGCTGTTAACGCAATGTGAACCTGGCCTAAGGCCCTTTTACAAATGACAGTGATTTAGCTGATGAAAATTTGTATGAACGTCAATTCTCAACAGTTGGTTCTAGGGTTTTGTTTTGCCTGCCTTGCAAGCAGTGGAAAAGAAATAGAGAAGTGTAATGATATTCTAGATCAGTGTTTCACAACCAATGGCTTTTGGAGTTGTTGCTTTTTATCCAGTAAAACCTGAATGTCTGCATTGAATGAAAATGTAACAGCAACAAATGTAAAACAATATACTTTATTAGAAAAACATCAATTGAGAAATGATGACAACTTAAAAATCATGTAAGAGAGTACAGGAGAAATAAAATGAATAACAAAAGAGGTTGTAAAACAAATGAAGGGTCTGGGCACACAATATACACAAAAAGTAATTAAATATTAAGTGACAAGTAAAATTAAATATAGGATGTGTGAAATTACTACCTTAGCTAAATAGGATTGTATCACTAACCATCAAGTAATGAAGGTAAGTATAAAACAGGTGAGCTTATAGATATCATGAGGTAAAAAATATCAAATATACCCATGTTAACGAGTGCCAACTAATATAATACTCATCCAAGGTAGAAAATTAATAAACAAGATCAGGTATAAGCATGACAAGATACTGACCTAAATTCATGGTGACGTATATTGCCACCACCTACACTCTGACGCACGTTTCACACCTGCTTCCGCTGGAAGTGGTGGTTTTGTTGCTTTCTATCTGCCCATTTGTGAATTCCTAGATGTAGTTCTAATGGTCACTACTGACACTAGGTATATTATAACATTATTAGAATCTAGAAATTGTATTTGACCACATTACTGGCTAATAACACCAATGGAAAGTTATCATTGATAGGGATGAGCGAACATCCTCTGTGATACTTTAATGATTAGAGTATCATGCAGCAGTATTACTCAGCGAGCAATGGGCGGTGCTCAATGTGAAATTTAAATGCCCGCCCTGCATCTTTGGTGCCTGTTACGCAGCCAATAGGCATGCGGGGATTGCCTGAGAGTCCCTGTATTGCTGTAGCCATCTTGATTGTGGCATTACTATGATTGGCTGGCCATGAATCATCATCAGAGGTTATAAAAGGATCGATTCCCCCTGGCTTGGCACACAGACGCCATTGCACAGCTTTGTGACACTTCGTATTGGAGTGCGAGAGTGCTTGTTTAGGCATATGTGCACAGTATAACAACTCCGAGGCCTGCAGTGTTGATACTGGTGCATAAGCTGAGCCATCATACTAACAGCCCATCTAAGGGCTAACCGTTTGTATCACATACAATCTGCATTTCGCCTAGGGAGGGAGGGGAGAGAGTCGCAGGAGCAGGAAGAGTAACAAAATTCAGTCTGTAGACCGGGTCTAGGCCTGTCCAGTCCGTTGTCAAATATATAGCTGCAGCTTTTTTTTTGTGAGGGCTGAAAAAATTGAATATATTTATATATTTTGAGCCACCAAGTACTGCGTGCTTTGAAGTCTTTTTTTTAAATAGCATAGTTAGCAAGGCCGAAAAAAGACATTTGTCCATCCAGTTCAGCCTATATTCTGTCAGAATAAATCCCCAAATCTACGTCCTTCTAAAGATCCTAATCACTGTAAGATACAATATTATTATGCTTCAGGAAGACATCTAGGCCTATCTTGAACCCCTCGACTGAGTTCGCCATCACCACCTCCTCGGGCAAGGAATTCCAGTTTCTCACTGCCCTAACAGTAAAGAATCCTCTTCTATGTGGGTGGAAAAACCTCTTCTCCAGACGCAGAGAATGCCCCCTTGTGACTGTCACCTTTCTTAGTATAAACAGATCCTGGGAGAGATATTTGTATTGTCCCCTTATATACTTATACATGGTTATTAGATCGCCCCTCAGTCATCTTTTTTGTAGACTAATCCTAATTTTTGCTAATCTCTCTTGGTATTGTAGTTCCCCCATCCCCTTTATTAATTTTGTTGCCCTTCTTTGTACTTGCATTATATCCTTCCTGAGCACCGGTGCCCAAAACTGGACACAGTACTCCATGTGCGGTCTAACCAGGGATTTGTACAGAGGCAGTATAATGCTCTCATCATGTGTATCCAGACTTCTTTTAATGCACCCCATGATTCCTATTTTTGTTTTTGTGTTCTATAACACGCCCAAAAATCATTGAAACTTTTTCCTGAGCTACATTTCTCAGTAATACGGTATTACATGGTCTGTGAACATTTCTGTGATCTCTAAATCTGAAAAAAAGTTTTTAATAATGTTGAAGGCTTCCATTTCTTAGTCATATTGTGGCGTGATCTGTGAACATTTCTGTGATCTATAAAACTTAAAAAAAGCATTGAAACATTTTTCTGGATTTAATTTTATTATCAGTACACTTTTGCCTTCTTTCTGTTACATTACGGTGGAGTGAACTCCCAAAAACCACTATGATTGCTGCTGGTGACCAATTTTTTTGCTTTTATTAAAAATAAACTTGGTTTCAAGAGACCGAGCAATTACAAAATACGTAAGGTGGGTGTTGAGGGACAGAGAAGTGAAAGTGCTGATGATGATGCACGCTGGAGCACAAGAAACACGCCCATAGATGTCACACAGGTTTCTGGCCCACTTTGCAGGGAGGCATAATACACCACTTCTGAATCCAGAGCTGTGCGACCAGATGGTCAGTTGGATAGCAGATAATGCTTCCAGCAGACTTGGCAGCACCACCAAGTCTTCCACACTTTCCTGTCTCACCAGAATAACATCTGGGTCACTTAATCTTTACCCTGATCCTCCTTCCTGCCACCATGTTGAATCCAAGGAGACGAGTGATCCCACACTAGGACACTCCGAGGAGATCTTTGCCACAACATTTCTTGATTGTGGCCTCTCACCCTGCATGCTCCAAGAGGGGCAGGAGGACATGCTGTTTAGTGATGCACAAAATTAAAGCAGCCACGGCCACAAGAATATGGTAGATGAATAAGTCTCCGACCCAAGCTGGGAAGCTGGCATGAAGAGCAATGCCAGCAGCACTGAGGTGGAGAGATCAACATCATTGAAACAGGAAGAGGCAGTAGGGTAACCAGAGGGACAAGGCGGGAAACTGTTTTGCAGCTCACCGACACTTGTGCGTTTCTCCGTCAAAGAGTTATGTGTTCCCCAGTTTGGAACAATTTTAAAAAGAGTTCTGAGACAAACAAAGTGGCCATTTGCAACCTGTACCTTGCCAAGATCAGCAGGGGCATGACCACTAAGAACCTATCCACCATCAGCATGATCAGGCACATGTCATCTAAGCACGCGACTCAGTGGGCAGAATGACTGAGTCCAAAACACTGACAGAAATTATGAGCAGGGTCATCCACACATCCCTGAAAGATAACGAGTGAGCCTCATTAAAATATTTAATATTACAAACACTTTATGTGCTGCCGTCATCTGGTGGTGTGAAAAAGTGTAGGCTAATCCCAGCGTTCATTTTTATGACTGAATGTGTCTGAATTCTCTGTTGACTGACAAAAGAGCCTTTCTTTTATGACCCCCCCCCCCCCCTTCCTGGCAACTGTACAAACCCACTCAGACAAAACTCTAGCGGCAGGGCAGCACAACACCTCCAAGGCAAAGAGGGACAGCTCATGCCAGGTGTCCAGCTTTGAGACCCAATAGTTGAAAGTCGCAGAGGAATTAGGGAGTATGCTGGTTTGGTCAGCCATGTATTTCTTGACCATCTTTACAATCTTTTCCCTCCTTGTCAAAAATACCCGATCATCAAGAGCTGGGCTGGTGTCATGAAATTGGCCCACAGCCTTTCACAGTGTACCCTTGTTTTCCTTTAAGAAGCCCTCCTACTCTGCACCCATTACCTGTATAAAAGACACCTGTCCATGCACTCAATCATTCACATTCCAACTTCTCCACTATGGCCAAGAACAAAGAGCAGTCTAAGGACACCAGGGACAAAATTGTAGACCTGCACAAGGCTGGAATGGGCTACAGGACAGTAGGCAAGCAGCTTGGTGAGAAGGCAACAACTGTTGGCACAATTATTAGAAAATGGAAGAAACATAAGATGACTGTCAATCTTCCTTGGTCTGGGGCTCCATGCAAGATCTTGCTTCGTGGCGCCATTACCCAGCGACTCTGGTCGCATTACACGTGCGCCTACGTGGACAGGACTTCTTGCTGCATCCAGGCTACCCTACCAATATTGGAAATTATAGAGACAGGATTAACGTTTCTCCCTGCACCAGATCTCTTATATTTATTCTGATGAAGGTCCGGATGTGGACCGAACACGTTCGACTTGCCTTTATGGATGCACATCAATAAACCTTTGGCATATGATAATTATTCATCTAGAGTGCCAAGTTTTTTTCGGATTTGGATTTGTTGGGCTGGATACCCTACTTGAGCACCTACTCTATACACTACTACGAGTGCTGTGTTGTTCTATTATTGAACTGTATTGAAGTGAGAATGGATGGGTCATATATTGTGAGATTTTGGTCAACAACATCCTTCCCTCAGTAAGAGCATTGAAGATGAATCCTGGCCATTCTTCCAGCATGACAATGACCCAAAATACGCAGCAAGGAGTGGCTCCATAAAAAGCATTTCAAGTTCCTAGAGTGGCCTAGCCAGTCTCCAGACCTGAACCCAATAGAAAATCTTTGCTAGGAGCAGAAACTCAATGTTGCCCAGCGACAGCCCTGAAACCTGGAGAAGATCTATATGGAGGAGTGGGCCAAAATCCCTGCTGCAGTGTGTGCAAACTTGGTCAAGAACTACAGGAAATGTCTGACCTCTGCATTTGCAAACAAAGATTTATGTTCCAAATATTAAGTCCTATTTTTCTATTTTATCAATTACTTATTTCATGCAATAAAATGCAAATTAGTTATGTAAAAATCATACTATGTAATTTTCTAGTTATTATTTTTACATTGTTTCTCTCACAGTTGAAGTGTATCTACGATACAAATTACAGACTTCTCCATTCTTTGTAGGTGGGAAAACCTGCAAAATCGGCAGTGTATAAAATACTTATTTTCCCCACTGTATTTGCTCTGAAAAGTTCTTGTGAAACAACCTTGTATCTAAAAGTGGTCTGATAAATATTGATGCCTGGATGTTTAGACCCCCATTTCCATTATATTCCATACATAGTAACATATTTCCTGTGATTGTAACTTATATTACAACACCCCGAGCTATATCCAAGGAGAATTCTGTTTTCACAAAAGCAATGTCTTGTCATCCCACTAGGATAAAAAATAGTTTTTAACACTACTTGCTGTGCAAGGATGTTGAAAGTCTTTAAAAGAATAGACCACTTACGTAGGTATAGATTATGTTCCAAAAATAATCATGTTTTTATGTAAAGATGTCACAGTTATTACAAATTGGGTCCCATTGTCCTTTGTCTGTCCAGTATTATGTTGTGGCTTTCATGAAAACCAGTTGATGTACTATAAATCTCTGTGTGTGTCTAAATGAACACTTATCCGAGAGAAACTGAAGAGAAGTAAACTTCTAGCATAATCCACTAAGAATAAAATGAATTTCTTTATTATGTGTGTGTGTATATACCGTATATAGATATATATATATATATATCTATATATATATATAAAAATATATACATAATGATATACATATGTAAATATATATACCGTACATGTATATACATACATACATACGCACACCAAGTGGTTCAGTGGCTTGGAAAAGTATTCAACCCCTTGGATTTGTACCTATTTTCTACATTACAACCTGTGTTTAAATATTTTTTTATTCTGATTTCTGTGTGATGCATGAGCAAGCTTGTGTGTTAATAGAGTATCTTTGGTGAGTTCAAATACTATGTGCGAGTCGCCATGGCTGCATGTCACGCATCTGTTTGGCAGCCACAACACATGCAGGGATTGCCTGACAAACATGGCGACTTGAACATAATATTCAAGCACGCCGAAGATACTCTATTGACACACGAGCAGTTGGTGTAGTGAAGTGAGAAACATAGGCAAAAATGTGTTTTAAAGGGAATCTGTCACCCCAAAATGGCCTATAAACTGCGGCCACCGGCATCAGGGGCTTATCTACAGCATTCTGTAATGCTGTAGATAAGCCCCCGATGTATCCTGAAAGATAAGAAAAACAGGTTATATTATACTTACCCAGGGGTGGTCCCGCTGTGGTCCGGTCCGATGGGCATCGCGTTCCGGGTTTGGTGCCTCCCATCTTCATACGATCACGTCCTCTTCTTGTCTTCTTGCCGTGGCTCCTGCACAGGCGTACTTTGTCTGCCCTGTTGAGAGCAGAGTCCACCTGTATAAAATTTGTGTCACATGGTCTTTGAGTATATACATCAAAAGGAGGGATTTTTGTGGATGGTTTCCACGCTACTGAATGAACGGAGACGTATATTCTAGTATATGAGTTGAAAGGTAGTAGTTTATTCGACGCGTTTCAAAGTACAGATTACTTCTTCAGGATTGGCCACATGTATCTACATCTATATGCACACCTTTTCTGGAATGCCACACAGGCTGCAACACTATTAAAGGGGTTGTCCACTTCTAGCACAGCCCCTTCTTAATCAAAATGTTTGGCTCTTATTAAATAAAAAAGCTTATACTCATCTCCTGTTCCAGCGGAGTTCCCTGGACTCTCATACTGTTGTTATGACATGTAAGCCCGATGCCCAATCAGTGCTGGCGTCACTGTCCCTGCTTTCTGTCGAATTTAAAATGAAGAGGAACTCAAGACTGCAGCTGATAGCGGCCAAGCGTTGGGTATGACAAGGAGTTATCCAAGTAGTGGACAACTTCTTTAAGCAAGAGGCACCACTAACCAAACAACGCCATGAAGACTAAGGAGATCTCAAACTCACACGAGTTCATCAGGTGATGAGCTCCGGTGATCTCACTTACGGGACCACCGCTGTGTGAGAACTTTCATTTTCTTCTTTTTGTACTATGGAATAAAGTGGTCAGTCAGAAAATCTATATACTTTGCCAAGGTCATTTTCACACCTTCAGAGACCCTGATGGGGCCTACCAGCTCTCTCTGCATGATTCCGGCCCAAACATGACTCCACCACCTCCTTACTGATGTCGCAGCCTTGTTGTGACATAGTGACCATCCATCAACGATCCACCATCCATCTGGATTGTCCAGGGTTGCACGGTACTCAGTGTCTGGGTGCACTGCAACTGTTTCTGCTTCTGAACACTAGTAGGTTTATGCACAACTGCAAGACTCTGGAGGATCTTACATCTTAAAGTTCTTGGTACTCCAGAGGCACCAGCAGCTTCAAATACCTGTTTACTGCTTCGCAATTGTATTTTAAAAGCTGCTGTCTTAATCTGATTAATTTGTATGGCAGAAACCTTCCTCATTATGCCTTTATCTGCATGATCCCATCTGTGCTCTGTATCAGCCATGAATTTCTTCACAGTACAGTGATCATGATTAAGTTTTTGTGAAATATTTAATGTTTTCATACCTTGTTCACGGCATTGCACTATTTGATGCTTTTTGGCAACAGAGAGAGCCTAGTTCTTTCCCATATTGTTTGAAACCTGTGGCTGAATAATAATGTGGAACGTCCTTAAGTAGTTTTCCTTTAATTGGACTAACCTGGCAAACTAATTATCACACAATACCAGCCAATAGTTTATTTAGAAAACAAAAAATGATATCTTTATGACACTTAAATCCAATTTTCAAAATCATTTGGAATGTGGTATATGCAGCTATAGGCCGGAGTCACACTAGACCGTAATATGAATGAGTGCTATGCAATAAATAATCGCATAGCAGCACTCAGACCAATGTTAATCTATGGGGCAGCTCCTATCCGTTGTTTTCTCGGCCGTATTATATGTGTGAGAGAAATCGCAGCATGCTGTGATTTGCACCATATATCGGCCGAGAATCACCAATCAAAGTCTAAGGGTGCAAGAAAAACTCGCACACCACATGGACCATCTGTGTGACTTTCGAGAAAAATGCACTGGTGTCCTTTATAAAAGCTGGCAATTCAGTGCAGTGTAATATAAAATCACACTGGCAGGTTAGAGTAGAATAGATAAAATAAATGTCTACACATAGTATAGGTATATATATATATATATATATATATATATATATATAGTACAGACCAAAAGTTTGGACACACCTTCTCATTTGCCCTGTCAGGTTTAATAAGTGGGATTTCTTGCCTTATAAGTGGGGTTGGGACCATCAGTTGTGTTGTGCAGAAGACTAGTGGATACACAGCAATTAGTCCTACTGAATAGACTGTTAGAATTTGTATTATGGCAAGAAAAAAGCAGCTAAGTATAGACAAACGAGTGGCCATCATTACTTTAAGAAATGAAGGTCAGTCCGTACGAAAAATTGGGAAAACTTTGAAAGTGTCCCTAAATGCAGTTGCAAAAACTCAACTCAATCAAGCGCTACAAAGAAAGTGGCTCACACGAGGACCGCTCCAGGAAAGGAAGACCAAGAGTCACCTCTGCTTCTGAGGATAAGTTTATCCGAGTTATCAACCTCAGAAATCGCAGGTTAACAGCAGCTCAGATTAGAGACCAGGTCAATGCCGCACAGAGTTCTAGCAGCAGACACATCTCTACAACAACTGTTAAGAGGAGACTATGTGCAGCAGGCCTTCATGGTAAAATAGCTGCTAGGAAACCACTGCTAAGGACAGGCAACAAGCAGAAGAGACTTGTTTGGGCTAAGAACACAAGGAATGGACATTAGACCAGTGAAAATCTGTGCTTTGGTCTGATGAGTCCAAATTTGAGATGTTTGGTTCCAACCACCGTGTCTTTGTGCGATGCAGAAAAGGTGAACGGATGGAATCTATATGCTTGGTTCCCACCGTGAAGCATGGAGGAGGAAGTGTGATGGTGTGGGGGTGCTTTGCTGGTGACACTGATGGGGATTTATTAAAAATTGAAGGCATAATGAACCAGCATGGCTACCACAGCATCTTGCAGCGGCATGCTATTCCATCCGGTTTGCGTTTAGTTGGACCATCATTTGTTTTTCAACAGGACAATAACCCCAAACACACCTCCAGGCTGCGTAAGGGCTATTTGACCAAGAAGGAGAGTGATGGGATGCTATGCCAGATGACCTGGCCTCCACAGTCACCAGACCTGAACCCAATCGAGATGGTTTGGGGTGAGCTGGACCGCAGAGTGAAGGCAAAAGGGCCAACAAGTGCTAAGCATCTCTGGGAACTCCTTCAAGATTGTTGGAAGACCATTTCCGGTGACTACCTCTTGAAGCTCATCAAAAGAATGCCAAGAGTGTGCAAAGCAGTCATCAAAGCAAAAGGTGGCTACTTTGAAGAACCTAGAATATAAGACATATTTTCAGTTGTTTCACACTTTTTTGTTAAGTATATAATTCCACATGTGTTAATTCATAGTTTTGATGCCTTCAGTGTGAATGTACAATTTTCATAGTCATGAAAATGCAGAAAAATCTTTAAATGAGAAGGTGTGTCCAAACTTTTGGTCTGTACTGTATATAGACTATATATATGTTTTCACGAATATTTGAGCCCATGAATCCATTATATGTCCATTTTGCAAGCCGGCGAGAAAATCTCGCCATACGGATGACACACGGGTGCTTAGATACGAGAAAATCGCATCCTCGCACTGCATACAGATGACATACGGATCACTGTTCAGGGAACATTTCTGCGATTCTCATCTTTATAAAACGGACTGATTTTTTTATACGTGTGTGTGACGCTGGCCATAGAAGAAGTCTGCTAAGCATCGGTCTACAAAATAAAGTCTAGTTTAGATGTCTTTGTTCGTCCATGTGATGTCAATGTGCAAAACAAATAGCACAAGTACCATTTTTCTAAATGTCTGTGTGGAAATAGGTAGCATGCACTAGTGTCTTATATGTTTTGGATGAGACTTGATCATAGAACTTAATGGATGCAAAAAAAAAAGGATTACGTACTGTCATCATCCTTATGGCATCTGTTTTTAATAAAGCTTTGGCAAGAATTATGTAGAAAACTGAATTGGCCTTTTATAATTTCTTTAGACATGGTTAAAAAAATCCCAGATGATACATGCATATATCAATATATCAAAAACAGACATTTAACTCCTTCACAACATGCGGCGTACATGTACATATGGTTGTCATTGCCGGTTAGCTATGAGTGCCACCCAGCGGTTGGCGCTCATAGCAAGTGAGCATTTCTCAGCATTTCTGATACACAGAGCAGGGTAACTTCTAGTCTCCCAGTGTAAAATATTTTTAAAAATATTAAAAAAAACTAAATCTAAAATAAAAGTTTAAATCACCTCGTATTTTCCCCATAAAAAAATTAAGCAATAGAAAAAATTAAAATACACATATTTGGTATTGCCGCTTTCAAAATCGCCCGATCTATCAATATAAAAACAGAATGAATCGGATCGATAAATGGTGTAACAAAAAAACGCCAGAATTACGTTTTTTTGGTCGCCGCAACCTTGCATTAAAATGCAATAACTGTAGATCAAAAGATCGTATCTACACCAAAATGGTATTAATAAAAACATCACATAAAAAATAAGCCCTCACTCAGCAACAGATCACAAAAAATGGAGACACTATGGGTCTCGGGAAAATGATGCAATTTGTTTTTAAACAAATTTAGGATTTTTTTTCACCACTGAAATAAAAAACAACCTATACATGTTTGGTGTCTACAAATTCATAATGCCCTGGAGAGAATCATAATGGCAGGCCAGTTTTAACATTTGGTGAACATGGTACAAAAAAAATAACAATTGTGGAATTGCTCCTTTTTTGCAATTTTACCGCACTTGGATTTTTTTTTCCTGTTTTCCAGGACATCATATGGTAAAACCAATGGTGGCTTTCAAAAGTACAACTCGCCCCGCAAAAAGCAAGCTCTCACATGGCCATATTGACAGAAAAATATAAAAGTTATGGCTCTGAGAAGAAGAGAAGCAAAAAACAGAAACGCAAAAACGGAAACATTCAAATACCCAACATGTCTCGTATACCATTTAGACCACATTGAGACGTCTCTGGTGCTGTTCACACATTCACATATTCTTTTTTTTTTGCAAACATTTGACCATAAAAAAATAATGGAGACATGTCTTTTTCTTACCAGAATCTCGGATTAAAATTACAAACGCAAACCTATGGGTTTGTGAAAATCACAGACAGGACACAAATGACATCAGTGTGCAGTCCGTGTGTTGCCTATGGTTAACTTTTCAATGAATAGCAGAAGATTTCTATTTTTTTTTTTCTTAAATGAAAGTCATTGATGGAGAAAACTGACACCAAGCATTGGCGAATCTGGAACCCAAAACACAAATAAACAAGGGTCTGTGTTATTATCTACTGACTGAGGCCTTCAACAGTAAAATTATGTTGGAAAATGTTTAATGTGTTCTTATTGATACAAAAATTATCAAAAAATTACAATATTTATCAAACGTAATACAAACAAACTTGAGTATCCATGAAATGTCACCGTTGCTCCTAGTTCTCTTATTAGGCCGGGGTCATACTAGCGTATTGCATCCGATGCGATATGCTAATGACCCTCTGGCCCTGCTCTGCTGCGAGGGGGAGCCGAGTGTCATGCGTCTGTGCTACGAGCCTCTTAAATAGGCTTATATGGGTGCGAGTGAGCCGACAGTCGGCCGAGTGTCCGCAGCATGCTGCGATTGTCCTGGATCAAAGAAAACGGTCGACAAAAAATCGGCTGCTGGGAGCTGCCCCATAACTTAACATTGGTCCGAGTGCAATGCGATTTTTTTATCACATTGCACTCATCCGTTTAAGTCGCCAGTGTGACGCCGGCCTTATTCTCTCCCTCCTTCTTGTTTTCTGCTGAGGTGACACTTTTTTGTTGTTGTAATTGAAGAGCTTTTGAACATTTCAGAGAGTCGTTGCTGGTACGGAAAGATGGTGTACGGACTTTTGGTGAAAATAATAAAGTTTAAAAATAAAGTTTTCTTTATTTACATGTAAAACCATGAAAAGTAAAGTATAATAGTCCCTTGCCGTGACACCTATGGCTCCTAGGCTGGCAGAGGTGTATTAGTAACTAGAGGGTGGCCCGATTCTAACGCATCGGGTATTCTAGAATATGCATGTCCACGTAGTATATTGCACAGCCCACGTAGTATATTGCCCAGCCACGTAGTATATTGCCCAGTCACGTAGTATATTGCCCAGCCACGTAGTATATTGTCCAGCCACGTAGTATATTGTCCAGCCACGTAGTATATTGTCCAGCCACGTAGTATATTGCCCAGTCACCTAGTATATTGCCCAGCCACGTAGTATATTGCCCAGTCACGTAGTATATTGCCCAGCCATGTAGTATATTGCCCAGTCACGTAGTATATTGCCCAGCCACGTAGTATATTGCCCAGCCACGTAGTATATTGCCCAGTCACGTAGCATATTGCCCAGCCACGTAGCATATTGCTCAGCCACATAGTATATTGCCCAGCCACGTAGTATATTGCCCAGCCATGTAGTATATTGCCCAGTCACGTAGTATATTGCCCAGCCACGTAGTATATTGCCCAGCCATGTAGTATATTGCCCAACCACGTAGTATATTGCCCAGTCACGTAGTATATTGCCCAGCCACATAGTATATTGCCCAGCCACATAGTATATTGCCCAGCCACGTAGTATATTGCCCAGTCACGTAGTATATTGCCCAGTCACTTAGTATATTGCACAGCCACGTAGTATGTAGTATATTGGTCAGCCACATAGTATATTGCCCAGTAAGGTACGTAGTATATTGGCCAGTGACATAAAATAAAAATATACTCACCTTAGTCCTGGCTCCTGTGTACGGTGCACACGGCAGCTTCCGGTGCCAGGGTTGGTATGACTATGAGCGCAGGACCTGTGATGACGTCGCGGTCACATGACCGTGACGTCATGGCAGGTCCTTCTCGCGCAGGCGCGCAGGACTGTGATTAAGTCGCGGTCACATGACCGAGACATCATGGCAGGTCCTTCTTGCGCAGGCGCGCAGGACCTGTGATGACGTCACGGTCACATGACCGTGATGTCATGGCAGGTCCTTCTTCCCTAGCATCCTTAGCACCGGAACCTGCCGGCGGGCAGGACACGACGTCGGAGGGTGAGAATAACAATTTTTTTTAAATTATTATTATTTGTAACATTAGATCGTTTTACTATTGATGCTGCATATGCAGTAAAAACTTGGTCACACAGGGTTAATAGCTGTGTAACCGGATTGCGTTACACCATGCTCTGGTAACGCTGGCATTAACCCTGTGTGAGGGCTGACTGGATGACAGGAGGGGAGTATGGAGCGGGCACTGACTGCGGTTAGGAAAGAGCGGCCATATTGAGTGGCCATAAGAGCGGCCGTCACTGATTGGTCGTGGCAATGGTCGTGGGCGTTTTGCCATGACCAATCAGCGACTTGGATTCCATGACAGACAGAGGCCGCAACCAATGAATATCCGTGACAGAAAGACAGACGGAAGTGACCCTTAGACAATTATATAGTAGGATAGTGATGTGCCACAAAGGAAGCTACATTAGCTTTTGATCTTCATGACAAATTCATGTGATACCTTCATAAGGCAAGTATCCAGAAAGAGTTATTGAACTGAAAAAGTAAAAAAAAAAAGTGACCTTGCTTCCACTGTTAGGTTCATTGCCTGTAAATGAAGACTCTCAAGAGCATGCAAGATCACAAAGATCCCCAGGCAGGGTTTCCATCTGTTTGCAAATATACAGATTGTGAACTTTCGTCATATATCACTTGTCAAGAAAAAAAATGAGGTTGATTTCAGAGTAGCTTTTCCTTAAAGGGGTTGTCTGGTCTAACATAAAAAGTCTGCAGTCACTCTGTGTGAATTCCCCCAGTGATCACACTGTGTGCTGAGAGGATTTTCCGCTTTCTGAGACGGAACTAGTGGTGATGTATGCAATATGCATACTCCTGGGCAGAACTCATGTCTAGATGACCGCTCCCACTGGACAACCACGTAACTAGTCAGGGCGCTGCCTTGCTCCATACAAGTGTATGGAGCGAAACCACACTCACTAGACGGGTACTGCCCAGGAGTATGCTCAGAAACCGGAAAATCCTTGCAGTGCACAGTGCGTATCCTGCGGGAATTGAAAAGTCTGGAGCCACACAGAGTGACTGCAGACTTATCAATTTAGACCAGACAAGGACAGATTTCAAGGATATAATCCTTCCCTGCAGTAAGCACAGTGCTCTTTGTGTTACAGAGGTTATCCAGGAATTTTGTTTTACTATGTACCTAAAAACTAACAGTCAGGTAGTAGACAACAGAGGCACCTACCTGTATGTCGTACCTGGAGCTGTCTCAGAGCAGTCACAGACCACTCCTGCCTGTGCTTCAGCTGCCCACATCAATAAACAGTTCTTCTTCTTCCGGATGCTCTGTCGATGGTTCGTGACTGCTGACATCATGCTGATTGACAGCCAGCTTCCCGCATTCCCACCCTGTCAACAGAGCAGAGTGGAAAATAAGCCACTGCTCTGTCAACATCACATCAGCAGAAGCTGCTGAATTTCCGGCAGGAGCGGTCTGTGACTACTCTGTGCCGGCAGACATCGGTGTCGGGCACAACAGGCAGGTAGTTAGCAACAATCTGCCTTTTAATGCTCAGGCACATTGGAAAAAAGTCCCAGATAAAACTTTAATAAAGCATCTAGGAGTCGGCTATACTGTATTCCTGTGCTAGGGAGTCGGGTGATACTTTATAATAATGCAGTGCATGGACTTCTCTGGCCTCACCGCAGAAAAGTGAAAAGGAGTTCAGAGATAATAATTACATAGCTGCAATCTGTTCAGTTATCGATGCATTATATGCACCAGCTATGTCCATGTGCTTGACATTGCAGCTGGTGCACTTTCTGAAAAGCAGAAAGCAGACAGTTTTTCTAATAAGGGAATCTGTCAGCAGGGTTTTGCTAATTAATCTGAGAGCAGCGTAATATAGAGCAAGAACGTCTGACTGCAGGGATGTGTCACTTACTGGACTGCTTGGTGCTGTTTTGATAGAATCCGATTTCTCTGCTGTAGATGTATATATTGTCATTTTTTACATTTTAAAACTTACAAAAAGGAAAATGGCGACATTCGTTGTCCAATGACGTGGAATACTGTCGTGACCTCCAGACCAGGGCCCTGAAATGTATTCATTCATCTGTATGCACATGAACCTAATTGAATATATTGAATCGATCCATGGACCCCTATAAAAACGTCTTTTTGGCAGGTACAGTAAATATTCTTTATGTCTTTTTCATTTATTTTTCTTTCTATGTAGTAAATACTTAATGGTTATACTATTTACGGTACTTTGAAATTTACTCAAAAAATAAGAATATCAAGTATAAGAAGGTTCTGCAAAGCTATTACCAATATCTGGACTTTTTATTAACTTGAGTTAGTTTCATCTCTCCTCCAGGTGAGTACAATTGTTTCTGCTTATAATTTATAATATGCATTGATATTATTTTACAGAACAGGACTTTTAGTGGTGTCCTGGGATATATTGTGTTGGTTCTCCGGAACAACATTCTGACATCTTCTTCATGGCTCGACCAGTAAAATGAACTTTTCCTCTTTTCTTCCCAATGGTGGTATACTCATATGATTTTAGTTTGCTGTAATAATCGGAAAATTTATTATACAGAATAGAAATGGGCATTCCATTTAATATAATCCCAAAAGCAATACATAAGAATGCAAATAGTCGGCCAAGGTGAGTTTCTGGATAGGTGTCTCCGTATCCCACTGTAGAGATGCTGACCTGTAACATAGTAACATAGTAACATAGTTAGTAAGGCCGAAAAAAGACATTTGTCCATCCAGTTCAGCCTATATTCCATCATAATAAATCCCCAGATCTACGTCCTTCTACAGAACCTAATTGTATGATACAATATTGTTCTGCTCCAGGAAGACATCCAGGCCTCTCTTGAACCCCCCGACTGAGTTCGCCATCACCACCTCCTCAGGCAAGCAATTCCAGATTCTCACTGCCCTAACAGTAAAGAATCCTCTTCTATGTTGGTGGAAAAACCTTCTCTCCTCCAGACGCAAAGAATGCCCCCTTGTGCCCGTCACCTTCCTTGGTATAAACAGATCCTCAGCGAGATATTTGTATTGTCCCCTTATATACTTATACATGGTTATTAGATCGCCCCTCAGTCGTCTTTTTTCTAGACTAAATAATCCTAATTTCGCTAATCTATCTGGGTATTGTAGTTCTCCCGTCCCCTTTATTAATTTTGTTGCCCTCCTTTGTACTCTCTCTAGTTCCATTATATCCTTCCTGAGCACCGGTGCCCAAAACTGGACACAGTACTCCATGTGCGGTCTAACTAGGGATTTGTACAGAGGCAGTATAATGCTCTCATCATGTGTATCCAGACCTCTTTTAATGCACCCCATGATCCTGTTTGCCTTGGCAGCTGCTGCCTGGCACTGGCTGCTCCAGGTAAGTTTATCATTAACTAGGATCCCCAAGTCCTTCTCCCTGTCAGATTTACCCAGTGGTTTCCCATTCAGTGTGTAATGGTGACATTGATTCCTTCTTCCCATGTGTATAACCTTACATTTATCATTGTTAAACCTCATCTGCCACCTTTCAGCCCAAGTTTCCAACTTATCCAGATCCATCTGTAGCAGAATACTATCTTCTCTTGTATTAACTGCTTTACATAGTTTTGTATCATCTGCAAATATCGATATTTTACTGTGTAAACCTTCTACCAGATCATTAATGAATATGTTGAAGAGAACAGGTCCCAATACCGACCCCTGCGGTACCCCACTGGTCACAGCGACCCAGTTAGAGACTATACCATTTATAACCACCCTCTGCTTTCTATCACTAAGCCAGTTACTAACCCATTTACACACATTTTCCCCCAGACCAAGCATTCTCATTTTGTGTACCAACCTCTTGTGCGGCACGGTATCAAACGCTTTGGAAAAATCGAGATATACCACGTCCAATGACTCACCGTGGTCCAGCCTATAGCTTACCTCTTCATAAAAACTGATTAGATTGGTTTGACAGGAGCGATTTCTCATAAACCCATGCTGATATGGAGTTAAACAGTTATTCTCATTGAGATAATCCAGAATAACATCCCTCAGAAACCCTTCAAATATTTTACTAACAATAGAGGTTAGACTTACTGGCCTATAATTTCCAGGTTCACTTTTAGAGCCCTTTTTGAATATTGGCACCACATTTGCTATGCACCAATCCTGCGGAACAGACCCTGTCGCTATAGAGTCACTAAAAATAAGAAATAATGGTTTATCTATTACATTACTTAGTTCTCTTAGTACTCGTGGGTGTATGCCATCCGGACCCGGAGATTTATCTATTTTAATCTTATTTAGCCGGTTTCGCACCTCTTCTTGGGTTAGATTGGTGACCCTTAATATAGGGTTTTCATTGTTTCTTGGGATTTCACCTAGCATTTCATTTTCCACCGTGAATACCGTGGAGAAGAAGGTGTTTAATATGTTAGCTTTTTCCTCGTCATCTACAACCATTCTTTCCTCACTATTTTTTAAGGGGCCTACATTTTCAGCTTTTATTCTTTTACTATTGATATAGTTGAAGAACAGTTTGGGATTAGTTTTACTCTCCTTAGCAATGTGCTTCTCTGTTTCCTTTTTGGCAGCTTTAATTAGTTTTTTAGATAAAGTATTTTTCTCCCTATAGTTTTTTAGAGCTTCAATGGTGCCATCCTGCTTTAGTAGTGCAAATGCTTTCTTTTTACTGTTAATTGCCTGTCTTACTTCTTTGTTTAGCCACATTGGGTTTTTCCTATTTCTAGTCCTTTTATTCCCACAAGGTATAAACCGCTTACAGTGCCTATTTAGGATGTTCTTAAACATTTTCCATTTATTATCTGTATTCTTATTTCTGAGGATATTGTCCCAGTCTACCAGATTAAGGGCATCTCTAAGCTGGTCAAACTTTGCCTTCCTAAAGTTCAGTGTTTTTGTGACTCCCTGACAAGTCCCCCTAGTGAAAGACAGGTGAAACTGTACAATATTGTGGTCGCTATTTCCTAGATGCCCGACCACCTGCAGATTTGTTATTCTGTCAGGTCTATTAGATAGTATTAGGTCTAAAAGTGCTGCTCCTCTGGTTGGATTCTGCACCAATTGTGAAAGATAATTTTTCTTGGTTATTAGCAGAAACCTGTTGCCTTTATGGGTTTCACAGGTTTCTGTTTCCCAGTTAATATCCGGGTAGTTAAAGTCCCCCATAACCAGGACCTCATTATGGGTTGCAGCTTCATCTATCTGCTTTAGAAGTAGACTTTCCATGGTTTCTGTTATATTTGGGGGTTTGTAACAGACCCCAATGAGAATTTTGTTACCATTTTTCCCTCCATGAATTTCGACCCATATGGACTCGACATCCTCATTTCCTTCGCTAATATCCTCCCTTAAAGTGGACTTTAGACAAGACTTTACATAGAGACAAACCCCTCCTCCTCTCCGATTTTTACGATCCTTTCTAAACAGACTGTAACCCTGTAAGTTAACTGCCCAGTCATAGCTTTCATCTAACCTGCAAACAGAAACAAATGGTTAATAACTGTTCTTTGTAATATTTGAATTTATTAAAGGCAATATATAATTTGATCTATTATTAAAATTGAATTCTTTTTTGACAATCAGTGAAAATTGTAATATTTTAGATTAGCCCCATTTAAAGGGATTATCTCTCGAGCAAAGTTAATTTTAATCAATAATCTTGGACAACAATAAGTTCCATAGTTGAATGTGTTAAAAAATGTTCCTGTGCTGAGATAATCTTAAAAATGTGTCCCTGCTGTGTACTGTGTAATGGCTGTGTCTGACCGTGCAGGGACATGGTCTGATCATACCACAGCTCCTGGGCAGGGGAGGACACAAGAGAATATACAGATACATGAAAACACAGCTGCTGGTTTCTTTGAAATATAACATTTCCCTGCCTGTTTACAAACATGTTTTACCTCACAAAAAGAATCAGCTGTGATTCCATGCTGTAATGTCTATATCCTCTTTTTCTTCCTCCCCTGCCCAGGAGATGTGGTATGATCAGACCATGTTCCTGCACGGTCAGACACAGCCATTACACATGGGTGATAAGTGGAGAAATAGTCCTGCTTCACGAGTAGATTCTTATTCATTTAAATGAAATCCATACACAGGACATGAAAAGTCATGAAGACAAGTGAATTTGCTTTAATATAACGCTTGCATCAGTGCGTTTCAGGTCAACACTCATCCTTAACCGTGATTTCACTTGGGCACATTTATAAGATTATCTCAGCACAGGAACATTTTTTTAAACATATGCAATTGAGGGACTGAGATCTAAGATCTCTTAATTAAAATGTACTACAATGTTGGACAACCCCTTTAACCCCTTTACCCGCAAGGGTGGTTTGCATGTTAATGACCGGGCCAATTTTTACAGTTGTGACCACTGTCCCTTTATGAGGTTATAACTCTGGAACGCTTCAACAGATCCCAGTGATTCTGACATTGTTTTCTCGTGACATATTGTACTTCATGATAGTGGTAAAACTTCTTTGATAGTACCTGTGTTTTTTTGTGAAAAAAACAGAAATTTGGCAAAATTTTTTGAAAATTTCGCAATTTTCCAACTTTGAATTTTTATGCAATTAAATCACAGAGATATGTCACACAAAATACTTAATAAATAATAAGTAACATTTCCCACATGTCAACTTTACATCAGCACAATTTTGGAACCAAAGTTTTTTTTTGTTAGGAAGTTATAAGGGTTAAAAGTTGACCAGCAATTTCTCATTTTTACAACACCATTTTTTTTTAGGGACCATCTCATTTTGAATCTCATTTGAAGTCATTTTGAGGGGTCTATATGATAGAAAATACCCAAGTGTGACACCATTATAAAAAAAGCACCCCTCAAGGTGCTCAAAACCATATTCAAGAAGTTTATTAACCCTTCTGGTGCTTCACAGGAATTTTTGGAATGTTTAAATAAAAATGAATATTTAACTTTTTTTTCACAAAAAATGTACTTCAGCTCCAATTTGTTTTATTTTACCAAGGGTAACAGGAGAAAATGGACCCCAAAAGTTGTTTTACAATTTGTCCTGAGTACACCGATACCCCATATGTGGGGGTAAACCTCTGTTTGGGCGCATGACAGAGCTCGGAAGCGAAGGAGCGCCATTTGACTTTTCAATGCAAAATTGACTGGAATTGAGATGGGACACCATGTTGCGTTTGGAGAGCCCCTGATGTGCCTAAACATTGAAACCCCCCACAAGTGACACCATTTTGGAAAGTAGACCCCCTAAGGAACTTATCTAGAGGTGTGGTGAGCACTTTGACCCACCAAGTGCTTCACAGAAGTTTATAATGCAGAACCGTAAAAATAAAAAATCATATTTTTTCACAGAAATTACCTTTTCGCCCCCAATTTTTTATTTACCCAAGGGTAAGAGAAGACATTGGACCCCAAAAGTTGTTGTACAATTTGTCCTGAGTACGCTGATACCCCATATGTGGGGGTAAACCACTGTTTGGGCGCATGGGAGAGCTCGAAAGGGAAGGAGCGCCATTTGACTTTTCAATGCAAAATTGACAGGAATTGAGATGAGACGCCATGTTGCGTTTGAAGAGCCACTGATGTGCCTAAACATTGAAACCCCCCACAAGTGACACCATTTTGGAAAGTAGACCCCCTAAGGAACTTATCTAGAGGTGTGGTGAGCACTTTGACCCACCAAGTGCTTCACAGAAGTTTATAATGCAGAACTGTAAAAATAAAAAATCATACTTTTTCACTAAAATTGTATTTTCGCCCCCAATTTTTTATTTACCCAAGGGTAAGAGAAGACATTGGACCCCAAAAGTTGTTGTACAATTTGTGCTGAGTACGCTGATACCCTATATGTGGGGGTAAACCACTGTTTGGGCGCATGGGAGAGCTCGGAAGGGAAGGAGCGCCGTTTGACTTTTCAATGCAAAATTGACAGGAATTGAGATGGGACGCCATGTTGCGTTTGGAGAGCCACTGATGTGCCTAAACATTGAAACCCCCCACAAGTGACACCATTTTGGAAAGTAGACCCCCTAAGGAACTTATCTAGATGTGTTTTGAGCGCTTTGACCCACCAAGGGCTTCACAGAAGTTTATAATGCAGAGCCGTAAAAATAAAACAAAAATTTTTTCCCACAAAAATTATTTTTTAGCCCCCAGTTTTGTATTTTCCCGAGGGTAGCAGGAGAAATTGGACCCCAAAATTTGTTGTCCAATTTGTCCTGAGTGCGATGATACACCATATGTGGGGGGAACCACTGTTTGGGCGCATGGGAGAGCTCGGAAGGGAAGGAGCGCCATTTGGAATGCAGACTTAGATGGAATGGTCTGCAGGTGTCACATTGCGTTTGCAGAGCCCCTAATGTACCTAAACAGTAGAAGCCCCCCACAAGTGACACCATTTTGGAAACTAGACCCCCTAAGGAACTTATGTAGATGTGTGGTGAGCGCTTTGACCCACCAAGGGCTTCACAGAAGTTTATAATGCAGAGCCGTAAAAATAAAACAAAAATTTTTTCCCACAAAAATTATTTTTTTGCCCCCAGTTTTGTATTTTTCCGAGGGTAACAGGAAAAATTGGACCCCAAAAGTTGTTGTCCAATTTGTCCTGAGTGCGCTGAAACCCCATATGTGGGGGAGAACCACAGTTTGGACGCATGGGAGGGCTCGGAAGGGAAGGAGGGCCATTTGGAATGCAGACTTAGATGGAATGGTCTGCAGGCGTCACATTGCGTTTGCAGAGCCCCTAATGTACCTAAACAGTAGAAACCCCTCACAAGTGACACCATTTTGGAAAGTGGACCACCTAAGGAACTCATCTAGATATTTTGTGAGAGCTTTGAACCCCCAAGTGTTTCACTACAGTTTGCAACGCAGAGCCGTGAAAATAAAAAAAAAAACTTTCCCCCCAAAATTATTTTTTAGCCCCCAGTTTTGTATTTTCCCGAGGGTAAGAGGAGAAATTCGACCCCAAAAGTTGTTGTTCAATTTGTCCTGAGTACGCTGATACCCCATATGTGGGGGGGAACCACCATTTGGGCGCATGGGAGGGCTCGGAAGGGAAGGAGGGCCATTTGGAATGCAGACTTAGATGGAATGGTCTGCAGGCATCACATTGCGTTTGCAGAGCCCCTAATGTACCTAAACAGTAGAAACCCCCACAAGTGACCACATATTCTAAACTAGACCCCCCAAGGAACTTATCTAGATGTGTTGTGAGAATTTTGAACCCCCAAGTGTTTCACTACAGTTTATAACACAGAGCCATGAAAATAAAAAATCTTTTTTTTTCCACAAAAATTATTTTTTAGCCCCAGGTTTTGTATTTTCCCAAGGGGAACAGGAGAAATTGGACCCCAATAGTTGTTGTCCAATTTGTCCTGAGTACGCTGATACCACATATATTGGGGTAAACCCCTGTTTGGGCGCACGGGAGAGCTCGGAAGGGAAGGAGCACTGTTTTACTTTTTCAACGCAGAATTGGCTGGAATTGAGATCGGACGCCATGTCGCATTTGGAGAGCCCCTGATGTGCCTAAACAGTGGAAACCCCCCAATTCTAACTGAAACCCTAATCCAAACACACCTCTAACCCTAATCCCAACCATAACCCTAACCACAACCCTAACCCTGACACACCCCTAACCCTAATCCCAACCCTATTCCCAACCGTAAATGTAATCCAAACCCTAACCCTAACTTTAGCCCCAACCCAACCCTAATGGGAAAATGGAAATAAATAATTTTTTTTTAATTTTATTATTTTTCCCTAACTAAGGGGGTGATGAAGGGGGGTTTGATTTACTTGTATAGCGGGTTTTTTAGCAGATTTTTATGATTGGCAGCCGTCACACAAAAAAGACACTTTTTATTGCAAAAAATTGTTTTTGCATCTCCACATTTTGAGAGCTATAATTTTTCCATATTTTGGCCCACAGAGTCATGTGAGGTCTTGTTTTTTTGCGGGATTAGTTTTTAATGGTGACATTTTCGGGCACGTGACATTTTTTGATCACTTTTTATACCGATTTTTGTGAGGTAGAATGAACAAAAACCAGCTATTCATGAATTTCTTTTGGGGGAGGCGTTTAAACCGTTCCGCGTTTGGTAAAATTGATAAAGCAGTTTTATTCTTCGGGTCAAAACGATTACAGCGATACCTCATTTATATCATTTTTTTATGTTTTGGCGCTTTTATACGATAAAAACTATTTTATATAAAAAATAATAATTTTTGCATCGCCTTATTCTGAGGACTATAACTTTTAAATTTTTTCGCTGATGCTGCTGTATGGCGGCTCGTTTTTTGCGGGACAAGATGACGTTTTCAGCAGTACCATGGTTATTTATATCCGTCTTTTTGATCGCGTGTTATTCCACTTTTTGACTGGCGGTATAATAAAACGTCATTTTTTGCCTCTTTTTTACGGTGTTCACTGAAGGGGTTAACTAGTGGGACAGTTTTATAGGTCGGGTCGTTACGGACGCAGTGATACTAAATATGTGTACTTTTATTTTTTTATTATTTAGATAAAGAAATGTATTTATTGGAACAATATATATATATATATATATATATATATATATATTTTTTTTTTTTTTTTTTTCTTTATTTAGGATTTTATTCTTTTTTACACATGTAAATATTAATTTTTTCACATTGCCCCAGGGGGGGACATCATATTATGATCACACAGGCACTGCAGGGAGGCTTCCCGGCGCCTGCAGGACCTGGAAGGCCCCCTGCGGCCATTTTGGATCCGGGCCTGCAGGTAGGAGGAGGTAGGGACCCTCAGAGCAATGCGATCACATCACATCATTGCTCCGAGGGTCTTAGGGAAGCACGCAGGGAGCCCCCTCCCTGCGCGATGCTCCCCTATGCCGCCGGTAGGCTGCGATCATCTTTGATCGCAGTGTTCCGGGGGTTAATGTGCTAGGAGTGGTCCGTGACCGCTCCTGGCACATAGTGCCGGATGTCAGCTGCGATAGTCAGATGACACCCAGCCAAAGATCGGCCGCGCTCCCCCCGTGAGCGCGGCTGATCGCGTTGGACGTACTATCCCATCACTGGGAATTAATTCCCAGGTCACCTCGATGGGATAGTACGTCCAATGTGATTAAGGGGATAAATACCCTAGTTAGACAAAAAAAAGTGCAAGAAGACATATGTATGTATAGTATAGAAGATTTAATCAACCTCTTTTTCCTCACATGTAAATGGCAAAAGACAGAAGGTGAGGTAAGGTCCTTGAAAACTACGGTATTTTATGGAAATAGGAGAGGAGCTGAAGTCCAGGACCTCCAAGGTGGGATTACCAGAAATACTTCCAGTGCAACAATCATCTCTAGAAAGACATCAGGAGTTAAGGGAGTTAAATAAGTGGCTTAGAAATTGGTACAAGAAAGCAGGGTTTGGGTTAATGGAGTACTGGGCTGACTTCTCTGTTGGTTACAGGTTCCACAGTAGGGACAGGCTGCACCTCAACAGGGGGGGAGCAGCTGTGCTGGGGCAAAAATGGTCAGATGGATCCAGGAGCTTTCCAACTAGAATCTGGGGAGATGGAGCAGACAGAAAGTGGATCATAGTAAGGGGAAATGAAGATTTTTATGGGGTTGGGATTAGCAAGGAAAGTAGGCTGGAGATTAGGAGTAATAGATGTGCTAATAGTATTAAATGTCTGCAGGCAAATGAATGAATTAGAGGCTCTTATGTCAGCCACAGATTATGATGTGATGGGCATTATTGAGACAGGGCTAGTTTGGAGTCATGAGTAGTGTTGAGCATTCCGATACCGCAAGTATCGGGTACCGGCCGATACTTGCGGTATCGGAATTCCGATACCGAGATCCGATACTTTTGTGGTATCGGGTATCGGTATCGGATACATAGAGATGTGTAAAATAAAGAATTAAAATAAAAAATATTGATATATTTACCTCTCCGGCGGCCCCTGGACTCAGCGCGGGTAACCGGCAGGCTTCGTTGTTCAAAATCAGCGCTTTTAGGACCAGAGAATCACGTCCCGGCTTCTGATTGGTCGCGGGCCGCCCATGTGACCGCCACGCGACCAATCACAAGCCGCGACGTCACCGCAAGCTATTAGCGCGCTCATTTTTGAAAAATGAGCGCGTTAATGACTTTCAAAGACGTAACGGCTTGTGATTGGTCGCGGCCACGCGACCAATCACAAGCCGCGACGTCACCGCAAGCTATTAACGCGCTCATTTGTGATTGGTCGCGGCCACGCCTACGTCTTTGAAAGTCATTAACGCGCTCATTTTTCAAAAATGAGCGCGTTAATAGCTTGCGGTGACGTCGCGGCTTGTGATTGGTCGCGGCCACGCGACCAATCACAAGCCGCTACGTCTTTGAAAGCCATTAACGCGCTCATTTTTAAAAATGAGCGCGTTAATAGCTTGCGGTGACGTCGCGGCTTGTGATTGGTCGCGTGGCCGTGACCAATCACAAGCCGCTACGTCTTTGAAAGTCATTAACGCGCTCATTTTTAAAAATGAGCGCGTTAATAGCTTGCGGTGACGTCGCGGCTTGTGATTGGTCGCGTGGCGGTCACATGGGCGGCCCGCGACCAATCAGAAGCCGGGACGTGATTCTCAGGTCCTAAAAGCGCTGATTTTGAACAAAGAAGCCTGCCGGTTACCCGCGCTGAGTTCAGGGGCCGCCGGAGAGGTAAATATATCAATATTTTTTATTTTAATTCTTTATTTTACACATCCCTATGGATCCCAGCGCCTGAAGGAGAGTTTCCTCTCCTTCAGACCCTGGGAACCATGAGAATACCTTCCGATACTTGATGTCCCATTGACTTGTATTGGTATCGGATATCGGTATCGGCGATATCCGATATTTTTCGGGTATCGGCCGATACTATCCGATACCGATACTTTCAAGTATCGGACGGTATCGCTCAACACTAGTCATGAGTAACTCGTTGACAAATGTAGAATCTCCTAGCTCAGTAATTGGAATGTCTATCTTCACTGAATATGGATTTTACTTCAAAATTGAGAATTTTGATAATGACTGAATAATATTGGCCGAGAATGAAAAAAATTTCCCTTATAACAAATATTACAAAGTTGCTTATTTTCATGTGTGCTATTGATTTTTTAAATAAAAATAAAAATGACGGTTACACTTTAACCCCTTAACCCCTTTACCCCCAAGGGTGGTTTGCACGTTAATGACCGGGCCAATTTTTACAATTCTGACCACTGTCCCTTTATGAGGTTATAACTCTGGAACGCTTCAATGGATCCTGGTGATTCTGATGTTGTTTTCTCGTGACATATTGTACTTCATGACAATGGTAAAAATTATTTGATAGTACTTGCGTTTATTTGTGAAAAAAACGGAAATTTGGCGAAAATTAAGAAAATTTCGCAATTTTCCAACTTTGACTTTTTATGCAATTAAATCACAGAGATATGTCACACAAAATACTTAATAAGCAACATTTCCCACATGTCTACTTTACATCAGCACAATTTTGGAACCAAAATTTTTTTTTGTTAGGGAGTTATAAGGGTTAAAAGTTGACCAGCAATTTCTCATTTCTACAACACCATTTTATTTTAGGGACCACATCTCATTTGAAGTCATTTTGAGGGGTCTATATGATAGAAAATACCCAAGTGTGACACCATTCTAAAAACTACACCCCTCAAGGTGCTCAAAACCATATTCAAGAAGTTTATTAACCCTTCTGGTGCTTCACAGGAATTTTTTGAATGTTTAAATAAAAATGAACATTTAACTTTTTTTCACAAAAAATTTAATTCAGCTCCAATTTGTTTTATTTTACCAAGGGTAACAGGAGAAAATGGACCCCAAACATTGTTGTACAATTTGTCCTGAGTATGCCAATACCCCACATGTGGGGGTAAACCACTGTTTGGGCGCATGGCAGAGCTCGGAAGCGAAGGAGTGCCATTTGACTTTTCAATGCAAAATTGACTGGAATTGAGATGGGACGCCATGTTTCGTTTGGAGAGCCCCTGATGTGGCTAAACATTGAAATCCCCCACAAGTGACACCATTTTGGAAAGTAGACCCCCTAAGGAACTTATCTAGAGGTGTGGTGAGCACTTTGACCCAACAAGTGCTTCACAGAAGTTTATAATGTAGAACCGTAAAAATAAAAAATCATATTTTTTCACAAAAATTATCTTTTCGCCCCCAATTTTTTATTTTCCCAAGGGTAAGAGAAGAAATTGGACCCCAAAAGTTGTTGTACAATTTGTCCTGAGTACGCTGATAGCCCATATGTGGGGGTAAACCACTGTTTGGGCGGATGGGAGAGCTCGGAAGGGAAGGAGCGCCGTTTGACTTTTCAATGCAAAATTGACAGGAATTGAGATGGGACGTCATGTTGCGTTTGAAGAGCCACTGATGTGCCTAAACATTGAAACCCCCCACAAGTGACACCATTTTGGAAAGTAGACCCCCTAAGGAACTTATCTAGAGGTGTGGTGAGCACTTTGACCCACCAAGTGCTTCACAGAAGTTTATAATGTAGAACCGTAAAAATAAAAAATCATATTTTTTCACAAAAATTATCTTTTTGCCCCCAATTTTTTATTTTCCCAAGGGTAAGAGAAGAAATTGGACCCCAAAATTTGTTGTACAATTTGTCCTGAGTACGCTGATACCCCATATGTGGGGGTAAACCACTGTTTGGGTGGATGGGAGAGCTCGGAAGGGAAGGAGCGCCGTTTGACTTTTCAAAGCAAAATTGACAGGAATTGAGATGGGACGCCATGTTGCGTTTGAAGAGCCACTGATGTGCCTAAACATTGAAACCCCCCACAAATGACACCATTTTGGAAAGTAGACCCCCTAAGGAACTTATCTAGAGGTGTGGTGAGCACTTTGACCCACCAAGTGCTTCACAGAAGTTTATAATGCAGAGCCGTAAAAATAAAACAAAATTTTTTTCCCACAAAAATTATTTTTTTAGCCCCCAGTTTTGTATTTTCCTGAGGGTAACAGGAGAAATTGGACCCCAAAATTTGTTGCCCAATTTGTCCTGAGTGCGATGATACACCATATGTGGGGGGAACCACTGTTTGGGCACATGGGAGGGCTCAGAAGGGAAGGAGTGCCATTTGAATGCAGACTTAGATGGAACGGTCTGCAGGTGTCACATTGCGTTTGCAGAGCCCCTAATGTACCTAAACAGTAGAAACCCCCCACAAGTGACACCATTTTGGAAAGTAGACCCCCTTAGGAACTTATCTAGATGTGTGCTGAGCGCTTTGACCCACCAAGGGCTTCACAGAAGTTTATAATGGAGAGCCGTAAAAATAAAACAAAAATTTTTTCCCACAAAAATTATTTTTTAGCCCCAGTTTTGTATTTTCCCGAGGGTAACAGGAGAAATTCGACCCCACAATTTGTTGTCCAATTTGTCCTGAGTGCGCTGATACCCCATATGTGGGGGGCAACCACTGTTTGGGCGCATGGGAGGGCTCGGAAGGGAAGGAGCTCCATTTGGAATGAGGACTTAGATGGAATGGTCTGCAGGTGTCACATTGCATTTGCAGAGCCCCTAATGTACCTAAACAGTAGAAACCTCCCACAAGTGACACCATTTTGGAAACTAGACCCCCTAAGGAACTCATCTAGATGTGTTGTGATAGCTTTGAACCCCCAAGTGTTTCACTACAGTTTGTAACGCAGAGCCGTGAAAATTAAAAAAAAAAATCTTTCCCCCCAAAATTATTTTTTAGCCCCCAGTTTTGTATTTTCCCGAGGGTAAGAGGAGAAATTCGACCCCAAAACTTGTTGTCCAATTTGTCCTGAGTACGCTGATACCCCGTATGTTGGGGGAAACCACCGTTTGAGCGCATGGCAGAGCTCGGAAGGGAAGGAGCGCCATTTGGAATGCAGACTTAGATGGAATGGTCTGCAGACGTCACATTGCGTTTGCAGAACCCCTAATGTACCTAAACAGTAGAAACCCCCCACAAGTGACCCCATATTGGAAACTAGACCCCCCAGGGAACTAATCTAGATGTGTTGTGAGAACTTTGAACCCCCAAGTGTTTCACTACAGTTTATAACGCAGAGCCGTGAAAATAAAAAATCTTTTTTTTTCCCACAAAAAATATGTTTTAGCCCCGAGTTTTGTATTTTCCCAAGGGTAGCAGGAGAAATTGGACCCCAAAAGTTGTTGTCCTATTTGTCCTGAGTACGCTGATACCCCATATGTTGGGGTAAACCCCTGTTTGGGCACACGGGAGAGCTCGGAAGGGAAGAAGCACTGTTTTACTTTTTCAACGCAGAATTGGCTGGAATTGAGATCGGACGCCATGTCGCGTTTGGAGAGCCCCTGATGTGCCTAAACAGTGGAAACCCCCCAATTATAACTGAAACCCTAATCCAAACACATCCCTAACCCTAATCCCAACAGTAACCCTAACCACACCTCCAACCCTGACACACCCCTAACCCTAATCCCAACCCTATTCCCAACCGTAAATGTAATCTAAACCCTAACTGTAACTTTAGCCCCAACCCAAACTGTAGCCCTAGCCCTAACCCTAGCCCTAACCCTAATCCTAACCCTAGCCCTAACCCTAGCCCTAACCCTAGCCCTAACCCTAGCCCTAGCCCTAGCCCTAACCCTAGCCCTAACCCTAACCCTAACCCTAGCCCTAACCCTAACCCTAACCCTAGCCCTAACCCTAGCCCTAACCCTAGCCCTAACCCTAACCCTAACCCTAGCCCTAACCCTAGCCCTAACCCTAGCCCTAACTCTAACCCTAGCCCTAATGGGAAAATGGAAATAAATACATTTTTTTTATTTTTCCCTAACTAAGGGGGTGATTAAGGGGGGTTTGATTTACTTTTATAGCGGGTTTTTTAGCGGATTTTTATGATTGGCAGCCGTCACACACTGAAAGACGCTTTTTATTGCAAAAAATATTTTTTGCGTTACCATATTTTGAGAGCTATAATTTTTCTATATTTTGGTCCACAGAGTCATGTGAGGTCTTGTTTTTTGCGGGACGAGTTGATGTTTTTATTGGTAACATTTTCGGGCACGTGACATTTTTTGATCGCTTTTTATTCCGATTTTTGTGAGGCAGAATGACCAAAAACCAGCTATTCATGAATTTCTTTTGGGGGAGGCGTTTATACCGTTCTGCGTTTGGTAAAATTGATGAAGCAGTTTTATTCTTCGGGTCAGTATAATTACAGCGACACCTCATTTATATCATTTTTTTATGTTTTGGCGCTTTTATACGATAAAAACTATTTTATAGAAAAAATAATTATTTTTGCATCGCTTTATTCTCAGGACTATAACTTTTTTATTTTTTTAATGATGGTGCTGTATGGCGGCTCGTTTTTTGCGGGACAAGATGTCGTTTTCAGCGGTACCATGGTTAGTTATATCTGTCTTTTTGATCGCGTGTTATTCCACTTTTTGTTCGGCGGTATGATAATAAAGCGTTGTTTTTTGCCTCGTTTTTTTTTTTTTTTTCTTACGGTGTTTACTGAAGGGATTAACTAGTGGGCCAGTTTTATAGGTCGGGCCGTTACGGACGCGGCGATACTAAATATGTGTACTTTTATTGTTTTGTTTTTTTATTTAGATAAAGAAATGTATTTATGGGAATAATATTTTTTTTTTTTCATTATTTTGGAATATTTTTTTTAATTTTTTTTTACACATTTGAAATTTTTTTTTTTTACTTTTTTACTTTGTCCCAGGGGGGACATCACAGATCAGTGATCTGACAGTTTGCACAGCACTCTGTCAGATCACTGATCTGACTTGCAGCGCTGCAGGCTTCACAGTGCCTGCTCTGAGCAGGCTCTGTGAAGCCACCTCCCTCCCTGCAGGACCCGGATCCGCGGCCATCTTGGATCCGGGCCTGGAGGGAGCAGGGAGGGAGGTGAGACCCTCGCAGCAACGCGATCACATCGCGTTGCTGCGGGGGGCTCAGGGAAGCCCGCAGGGAGCCCCCTCCCTGCGCGGTGCTTCCCTGTACCGCCGGCACATCGCGATCATCTTTGATCGCGGTGTGCCGGGGGTTAATGTGCCGGGGGCGGTCCGTGACCGCTCCTGGCACATAGTGCCGGATGTCAGCTGCGATAAACAGCTGACACCCGGCCGCGATCGGCGGCGCTCCCCCCGTGAGCGCTGTCGATCGCATATGACGTACTATTGCGTCCTTGGGAAGTAAAGCCCACCCCACATGGACGCAATAGTACGTCTAATGGCAGAAAGGGGTTAACGATCGCTGATACGCCTTTTAATAGCTGCAGTTAAGGGTACTTATGCCTCAGCGCCGCTTTTTAATGGCGCTAAGAAATAAGTGTATAGCGCAACCCCAGAGTCAGAATTTCTCCACGGTCTCGGCTACCGGGGGTAGCTGAGACCCCAGAGAACCAGATTCGGGTCAGTTTTTACCGACCCCAGTGTTACGATCATCGTTATTAACAGTATAACGGCCACTGCAAAAAAAAAAAAGTCCTATTTCCCATTTAAATTCTCTGTCCTCTGATGTGATTGAAAGAATTGGTTCCAAAGAAATTTTTTTGTGAAAAAAGTAAAATGTTAATTTTTCCTTCCACATTGCTTTAGCTCTCGTGAACCTGAAGGGTTAATAAACTTCTTGAATGTGGTTTTGCGCACCTTGAGGGGTGCAGTTTTTAGAATGGTGTCACTTTTGGGTATTTTCTCTCATATTTACCTCCCAAACTCACTTCCAATGTGAGGTGGTCTCTACAAAAAATGGTTTTGTAAATTTTGTTGGACAAATGAGAAATCGCTGGTCAAATTTTAACCCTTAGAACTCCCTAACAAAAAAAATTATGTTTCCAAAATTGTGCTGATTTAAAGTAGACGTGTGGAAAATGTTATTTATTAAGTTTTTTTTGTGTGACACCACTCTCTGATTTGAGGGTACAAAAAATAAAAGTGTGAAAATTGCAAAATGTTATACATTTTTGCTAAATTTCCATTTTTTTCATAAAGAAACACAAGTAATATCGAAGAAATTTTACCATGAACATTTAGTACAATGTGTCACAAAAAAATAGTCTCAGAACTTGTGGGATATTTGAAGCGTTCCAGAGTTATAACCTCATAAAATGACAGTGGTCAGAATTGTAAAAATTGGCTTTGACATTAAGTACCAAATTGGCTCTGTCACTAAGGGGTTCAATAGAGTAGTACAAAGTATAATACAACAAAAACAAAGAGCATTTAAAGTGGACCTGCCATTATGTATGAACCCAGCCTTGTGAGTTGGACTCTGAAACGCATTGGCGTTTCAGAGAAAAGCATACTTTGAAAGCCACCAGTGACAGAGCCGCGCAGGATAGATGGTTCCCCGGCGGCTTCTCCCCTCCTGCTGCCCTGGATTGACCAGTCTCTACCTGTTTAAAGCTTGTTGCCTAGGTTATCATCCATCCATACAGTCTATCAGCTGTGACTGACCTCCTAGGCAAGGAGCCCAGCACTCACAAGCTCTTAGTTATAGCGCTTGTGAGTGTTGATCTGAAGCTGACTAGATGATTGGATCACTCCAACGTCAGTGGCCCTGCACTCTTAGGATGTTACAGAGGCCAAGCTGGCTCTGCTTGCAGTATCGGACAGCGCACAGGTTGGGCCAGCAGCACTACCATCCCTCTGGTTAAACCTATAAATCATTCAGGAACACATTGCCCCTGGCAGGCAGGAAGCTGGGAGGCTGGGGAACAGCTTCATCCTGAATTCCTGATTTAGAAGTTAAAGTAACCCCTTTAAGGTGTAATATGCTGCTTGATGAAGAGAATCTTCCATATAATAATTGTATAGCATCACATACCCTTTTCTATCAATATTCATTCCGGTGTCACTTCCTGGGATGCCAGGACTATTGAACCTGCTGCCATATAATCCTCCATATTCACAAGCTCTGTATAACCCTGCCTACACCAAAGAATGGCAGCTTTCTGTCTATGCACAGAGTACACATACAGTTGTGGTGAGGACAAGGTTATACAGCTCAGCATTCAGAAAACTGGTAGCTCTGAAGCAGCTATAACAGTGATTTTATAAAAACTAATAATAAATACCAGCAAAAGACCGAGCTAAGCATAGGAAAACATTTAGGGAGACACATTCTGTGAAGAAATATAAGGAACCGACTTAAAATAAAAAGAGTGCTACTGGGGTCTCAAAAATTTATATTTTATTAATAACAGTTAAAATAGTTATACATATCAAAAACTAAGAATAATACAAAAAAACAATACTCCTATGGTGTGGTACCAGAGCATATATACCCTATATATCATATACAGATTACTAAAAGCATAGTGCAAAAATATATGCAGACAAAATTTAGACTAAAGAGACACTACAAAAAATACCCTGTCATCCTAGCATAATGCTGAGACTAAGGCCGGAGTCACACATGCGAGAAACACGTCCGTGTCTCGCATGTGAAATCCAAGCTCTGGCACCGGCACTCCATGTGTTCCTATGCGGCCGCACGCTGCGCTCTGGAGTGCCGGCGCCAGAGCTTGGATTACACATGCGCGACACGGACGTGTTTCTCGCATGTGTGATCCCGACCTAACTCTTAGTAAGAGAAGCATCACATAAAGATGATGTGTCAGTAAAGAAGGGGGTAAGGTGCAGGTGCTCTGGTCCACCAGCCACAACGCACGTTTCACCCAAGGCTTTGTCAGGGTGCGTAGGGTCTCTTTAATCTAAATTTTGTCTGCACATATTTTTGCACTTTTAGTAATCTAGTTCATAAAAACTGCAGCAAGCATTCCAATAAGTGATGTTTTTTTCTGAATGAGGGCTTTTTGTGGCACTATGTGTAATTTTTATCATATAGCATATGGAAAATATGAAGAAAAATTACAAGTAATCCCTCCATTGCTTTTTGGGTTTTGTTTTTACGGTGTTCACTGGGTGGTAAAAATTACTTGGTCACATGAATCTTCGGGTCAGTGCGGTCACAGCGATACACAGTTTATATAGGTTTCTTTTAGATTTTAATGGTCCAAAAATTTGGTTTGTGCCACCATTTCTGAGATCTGCAACTTTTTTTCCCCAACAATGTAGCTGTGTATAAGATTAATTTTTTAGTCCTCTGAGCTGAAGTTTTTACTGATACCATGTCGGGGAACATATGACATTTTGATCACTTTTAATGCATTTTTAGTAGGACCAAAAAAACAATACTTTTTTTTTCTTGTTGGTGTGTTCATTGTAGAGCCGTGATCCCCAACCTTTCTTACCCAGACAGTCACATTCAGCTCTGAAAGAGGATTGTGAGCCAAATCCCCCCAACCTCAAGTAGTGACATCCTGCTCCTGCTCCCCTCAATGTAGCGACACCCAAAGCCCCATTACAGATTTAAAGACAGCCAAAGCTTTCTCACACAAAGCAAACTGAGGTAGCATACTTATGGATTGCCCCCAAGGGCTGTGGGGTACTCGGAGCCGGGTCCTTCGGTTCTCAGTACTCAGTGGGGATGTCACGGTGGCTGACCCGGTCCGTGGCCCTAGGGGAACGTCCGTTGTACATTGGGGAAAGGTCTTTAAAGGGATAATGTTTGTGACGCCACCTGTGGTATTCGGTCAGGGTGACCGACGCTGCTTAGGGGTCCCCTGGGTTGATGTTATGGCAGCTAGTTGGTATACCTTCCCACAGGTGAAGTATGTCCCCAGGGCTTCCCAGAGTGTAGGTGGTGGATGGTGCAAGGCGCAGTGAATAATGAGGACACAAGGTTGCAGTCTCTTTACCTTTTACTGAAGGTTCAGCATCCACAGTCCAGAGTGGAGACCACAGGGTACGCAGAGTCCGGCCTGTCTGAAGGCAAATCCAGAGTCCCCTTGTCCAGGAGGAATTAAATAGCCTTCCCCTTGCGCCCAGTAACGTAGTAGGTCCCTGCTTGCATAAGCTACCATAAGGTCCTCACTGTTGTTTCTCCTCTCTGTCCCCCAGATGGTACGGATAGGACAAAACCCGTATGACTGATGGCCTGAGGCTTGTTTATAGGGACCCTAGAGATGCCCCGACCCCCACAAGTTGCCACTGTGTATTCTTAGGTATAAAGGTCGGACAGCCAACTTGGAATCAACTGCCCTGCCAGTCTCTGAAGTAATGGCATAGAGCTCTTTACTCCCTCGGTATTCTGGCCATCGGATCTGCGCTTCAGATGGAGGCAGCCTGCTTCTAACTGGTCTCCCACTGATGTTCCTCTCCTTTTGCTATGACTTCTTTTCTCACTCACTACAGCACAATTCCTTTCGTGTCCTTTCTTAGGATGCTGCCGCATGGGTTGCAGGCGCAGCTCCGTGTCCTTCTTTCTCTCTTCCTCAGACTTCAGTCTGGATCTGACCAGGGATCACCCCAGCCAGCTCGACCGGGAGACCTTTCCTCGTCGGTCCCCAGCCAGGAACTCTCCTCTCCCCTCCTCCTCTGACTCTCCCTCTGACTCTCACTAACTTCCTAACCAACCCTCCAGTTTTACCCTATGTGAGGAGTGGCCTAATAGATAGAACCCTTAGCTCCCACTGGTGGACTGGCGTGTGAAGTGTGTGTGTGGCTGTGATACCTGGACAGCAGATCTCCTTCATTGCCTTCAGATGTAACATCACTCCCCCTGGTGGAAGAACAACATTACTGCAATGAAACAGGACTCTGGGGCGCTGCACTTATGCCAGGGGGTTCCCATCTTGCCCCGATTCAGTATTCTCATATCAAGCACTCCCACCACGCTATCCAGGGCCAGACTGGCCATCGGGCAGTTCTGGCAAATGCCAGAAGGGCCGATGGCAGTAGTGGGCCGCTCGAGTGTGCCGCTGTTGGCACACTCCCCCCGCTGTCGGCACACTCCCGGCCCCGCATTCAACTATACCGGCGTCATAGACGCCGGTACAGTTGAATGCAATGATGGGGAGAGAGCGTCTGCTGTCGCTCCCTCTCCCATCATTCCCCGCTCTGTCTGCCGCTTACACTGTGGGTGCGCGATGACGTCATATCATCGCGCACCTGCTGTGTGACTGGGCGGGCAGACTGCAGCTGCTGAGACCGGAACCAGGAGCAGCGCGGGGCAAGAGGAAAGGTGAGTAGAGTCAGTGTTTTTTTTAAAATTATTATTACATGGCATTGCTGCATTACATTCTATGGGGCTGGGCAGCGCTGCATTATATTGTATGGTGGCTGTGCTGCATTATATTCTATGGGGACTGGCTGCATTACATTGTATGGGGACTGGCTACATTACATTCTATGGGGCTGTGCTGCATTACATTCTATGGGGGCTGGCTGCATTACATTCTATAGGGTTGGCTGCATTACATTCTATGGGGGCTGGCTGCATTACATTCTATGGGGACTGGCTACATTACATTCTACGGGGCTGTGCTGCATTACATTCTATGGGGGCTGTGCTGCATTACATTCTATGGGGCCTGTGCTGCATTACATTCTATGGGGGCTGGCTGCATTATATTCTATGGGACTGGGTTGCATTACATTCTATGGGGCTGTGCTTCATTACATTCTATGGGGACTGGCTGCATTACATTCTATGGGGACTGGCTGCATTACATTCTATGGGGCTGGGCTGCATTACATTCTATGGGGACTGGCTACATTACATTCTATGGGGACTGGCTGCATTACATTCTATGGGGCTGGGCTGCATTACATTCTATGGGGCTGTGCTGCATTACATTCTATGGGGACTGTGCTGCATTACATTCTATGGGGGCTGGCTGCATTACATTCTATGGGGACTGGCTACATTACATTCTATGGGGACTGGCTGCATTACATTCTATGGGGGCTGGCTGCATTACATTCTATGGGGACTGGCTGCATTAAATTCTATGGGGACTGGCTACATTACATTCTATGGGGCTGGCTGCATTACATTCTATGGGGCTGGCTGCATTACATTCTATGGGGGCTGGCTGCATTACATTCTATGGGGACTGGCTACATTACATTCTATGGGGCTGTGCTGCATTACATTCTATGGGGGCTGTGCTGCATTACATTCTATGGGGCTGTGCTGCATTACATTCTATGGAGACTGGCTGCATTACATTCTATGGGGGCTGAGCTGTAATGCTGGATACAGCTGTAATTATATGTTATATAGTCGTGTAAGGGTACCGTCACACAGTGCAATTTTCATCGCTACGACGGTACGATCCGTGACGCTCCAGCGTCGTAACAATATCGCTCCAGCGTCGTAGACTGCTGTCACACTTTGCAATCTACGACGCTGGAGCGATAATTTCATGACGTATGTGCGATGTAGAAGCCGTTGGTTACTATGCGCACATCGTATACGATATATGTTACACCATGCAATCATGCCGCCACAGCGGGACACTAGACGACGAAAGAAAGTTTCAAACGATCTGCTACGACGTACGATTCTCAGCAGGGTCCCTGATCGCAGGAGCGTGTCAGACATTGCGATATCGCTCGAGCGTCACAGATATATCGCTCGAACGTCACGAATCGTGCCGTCGTAGCGATCAAAATTTCACTGTGTGACGGTACCCTTACACTCCCCTCACTTCTTGTAACCTACAAGTGTACAAAGATATTATACAGTCACCTTGTGACAAGTGGGCCTCTGTGACTTCAAATGCCAGGGCTGAATTTTAGTCTCAGTCCGGCCCTGACGCTATCGCATTTGTCTTCATGTCCTTTGTCTGACTAGTAGTATCACTCTATGTCCAGCTTTATACTTAATTTATCTCTAAACCCTGCAGGCCAGTATACACACATCTAAATCTGCTATTGTGTGAGGTTCTAAAAAAACTCCAAATCTGGAGACCTGCTCATTATAAGTGGTTTCTAGACCTGGTGCTAATATGCCAAGGTGGCAGACAGATCATGAGCCACACATCATGGTCCTGCAAGCCATATGTGGCTCCCAAGCTACAGTTTGGGGACACATGTCACATAGGATAAATATTTTTAGATTTTAATACAATTAGGAAAGTATCGATATCAACTAAGTTATTTTTTTTTACTTCTTACATTTTGCTATTTACATTTGTGGAAAAAGGGGGCGGTGAATTAAACTTTTATATTATTTCTTAAGTTGTCTCTGATTAAGCAAATTGAACTAGTAATCTCTTGATCACCTATACTGTAGTATTGCAGTGAATTAAAAAGCTACTTGACTTTATAAGAATAATACCATGGCAGACACGGAGGCTCCAGACTAATGCCTGCCATGTAAAATGCCTTTTAAATACTGCTCTCTTAAAAATAAATTGGACATAAATTTGGCAAGTGAAATAGGACACAAAATGGATTGCACTCAATGAGGCTGTGCAGTTCTGCACTTTTTTCTCAGCTGTATTCGGCAGGAGGAAAATTTGGAGCATGCTGCAATTCGAGTCAGAAATTGGTTCAGTGCGGGACAAAAATGGGATGCCATAGGGACCATCAGTATGACATCCGATTTTTAAGGATACATTATGGTTCTGTAGGACGGAAATTCTAAATGTTCCTCTAAAAGATTCATCGCTGCGGAGTAAAAAAAAAATGGATGCATACGGATGACAAGTAAGGGAAAAGTCATCACACTTTTCTGGCTAAAGGTACCGTTACACTAAACGACTTACCAACGATCATGACCAGCGATACGACCTGGCCGTGATCGTTGGTAAGTCGTTGTGTGGTCGCTGGGGAGCTGTCACACAGACAGCTCTCTCCAGCGACCAACGATCAGGGGAAAGACTTTGGCATCGTTGAAACTGTCTTCAACGATGCCGAAGTCCCCGGGTAACCAGGGTAAACATCGGGTTACTAAGTGCAGGGCCGCGCTTAGTAACCCGATATTTACCCTGGTTACCATTGTAAAAAAAAAAACACTACATACTTACATTCCGATGTCTGTCACGTCCCCCGGCGTCAGCTTCCCTGCACTGTGTAAGCACCGGCCGTAAAGCAGAGCACAGCGGTGACGTCACCGCTGTGCTCTGCTTTATGGCCGGCGGCGCTGACAGTCAGTGCAGGGAAGCTGACGGCGGGGGACGTGACAGACATCGGAATGTAAGTATGTAGTGTTTTTTTTTTTAACTTTTACAATGGTAACCAGGGTAAATATCGGGTTACTAAGCGCGGCCCTGCACTTAGTAACCCGATGTTTACCCTGGTTACAAGTGAACACATCGCTGGATCGGCGTCACACACGTCCGATCCAGCGATGACAGCGGGTGATCAGCGACCAAAAAAAGGTCCTGATCATTCCCCACGACCAACGATCTCCCAGCAGAGGCCTGATCGTTGGTCGCTGTCACACATAAGGAGATCGTTAGCGAGATCGTTGCTACGTCACAAAAAAAGCGTGACGTTGCAACGATATCGTTAACGATATCGTTATGTGTGAAGGTACCTTTAGAATAGGACCTTTATAAATAAATATATATATATATACTGGTATGACCCCAGCCATATAGCAATGGCGCATGGATGCCTCACATATACTACAGCCATCAATCATAAAGAGAATGTGTCACCAGATTTCACAATACAGATTTTATTATAATTGCAGAAAGTGTTCAAATAATTTAACTAGTAGGTAAAATGGATTAATGAAACCAAATGTTAATGGAGAATTAATTACGGTATTTAATACACAGCAGTAGTTGTCATTACTGATCACCAGATGCGTAGCTACCATGAGACGCAGAGGGGGCGATGGCCCAGGGCCCTGCGCTCTGAGGAGGCCCACCCGGAGCTACCCTACTGTAACTGCATCGGTGCTCACAGCGCGCCGATACAGTTACATTCTACGGCAGAGCAGGGAGAATGAATCCCCCTGCTCTGCTGCTATGGGGCCCCTGAGCAGGCGGGGGGCCCGATGCCAGCAATGGGTCCCCCACCTGTCATTGCAAGGTAAGCTGTATCGGCATCTAGCCAATACAGCTCACTGCATTAATGAGAGAAGGAGCATTACGCTCCTTCTCCAATCATTCCTGTGTCAGCGTCTGGCATCGCCGACACTGACAGCGGACGTGATGACGTCACTGCCTGGTGCCCGTCACTGCCTGGTGCCCGCTATCAGGAGATGAGCGGGAGCAGGAGCTCGGAACACCGCTGGAACAAGGAGGAAGAAAGGTGAGTATTTATTTATTGTGTTATTTTATGGGGGCTGCCTTATACTACAAGGTCTGCCAATGGGAGTACTGTCTTACACTACAGGGTCTGCCTATGGGGTGCTGCCTTATACTACAGGGTCTGCCTATGGGGTGCTGCTTTATACTACAGGGTCTGCCTATAGGGGTGCTGCCTTATACTACAGGGTCTGCCTATAGGGGTGCTGTTTTATACAGGGTCTGCCTATGGGGTACTGTCTTATACTACAGGGTCTGCCTATGGGGTGCTGCCTTGTGCTATATTGAGGACTATCTGGAACATTATACTATATGGAGGTGTGGGGATTACAGTGTGGGGATTACAGTTTAGGGGCCATCATACAGTGTTGGAGCCATCAAACAGTTTGGAGGCTACTAAGTTTACTGTGTGGGTGGTACAGTGAGGGGGCATTATACTGTGTATATGAGAGCATCATACTGTGTATAGGGGAGCTGTACAAGGGGGAGATTCGTGACATTATTATTGTTACAGGGGAACTCAGGTTACTGTGACTATCAAAGGGGCATACAGGACAATACTTTCTAGGGGGCAAAATATGGGCAGTGTTTTCTATGGCACTTACGCCCGGCATTACTAAATTATAGACAGGTGGTTTAGAATTTAGAGGGCACAGAGAACCACACAGCAGGTGCAGTAATAGGGACACATACAGCAGCAGCATATAAGTATTGGGGTATCAGCAGGATGAGGAGTTTGTGCAGGTTGGGAATAGATGGTGATGGCTGGAATATGAGAAGTGAAATGTGTCTTTGGTGTATTCTCTGCAGCCGAGTCCTCGGTGGAAGAAGTTGTCATGTCGGTCTGAGCCAGATGGAAAAGATGGGAAAAATGAACGATTCCATCAGAAAGGACGTCAGCGGTAAGTCATTATCTGTAACTGTGCTATAATCACTTATATGTTCTGTAGGGCTGGTATCTACCACTGACCATATGGGGGTAATATCCATGTTGGTCTTTATATAGAGATTATCTTCAGTAGCAGTGCGGTCATCTGCTGAGGTTCTCCTCCACTATTAGGGTGTGTCACCCAGCTGTAATCAAGGTTACCTGGATAGGGGCCCACTCAGAAGTTTCGCCCCCCCCTGAACCAAAACCCTAGCTACGCCTCTGCTGACCACCCACATTGAGAATCAATTTCTAGAAAAAGTGTGATAGTTAAAAGAGAACAATGTGTTATTCTATAAAAGCATTTTTTAAAAACGTAAAATAAATTTTAAACTTGTTTGAATCATTGTAAAAAAATGTAATCTTTAAAAACTAACATATAACAAGAAGTACAAGACTTACTGCTGCCCACCACCAGGCATGAGGAATACTGGTGAAGTTAGTTCCAGAGACATCATGTTCAACAGTATAAACCATGGCAGAAAATGAGAAAATCCCCATGGCAATAAAAAGCAGTAGACATCCCACTTGTTGGTAGCATTGACGAAGCGTAAACCCAAAAGCTCTGAGCCCTGTTGAATGACGTGCCAACTTTAGGATGCGGAATATGCGCATCAGCCTCATGATTCTAAGGACTTGTCCAACTTTTCCAACTCGTCCTACAGCCTCTATCTCATGTTCATGACTGGATTTTTTCCCATTTTGGTCCTCATCTGAAAACATCTCGAGGAGTAATTGCAAGTACAATGGCAGTATTGCTATCAGGTCTACGGCATTAAGAACACTGCGCACAAAGCGCTGTATATCCGGTGTTGAGGTAATACGAAGCACATACTCCAATGTAAAGAATGCTATGCACAAGGTTTCCACATGCTCCAAGTAAGGTCTACCATTTGCAATCCCAATAGGATTCGGGTATTGCATATCTTCAACTGTATTAAGTGTCATTGCAACAACAGAAATAAGAACAAAAAAGCTGGATGCCACTGCCATGGCCTTGGCGGTGACTGAAGAGAATGGCTTCTCCATCAAATTCCAAATATGGCGTCTCAAAGGACCATAAAGCATGTCTCTAAAAAGCTCTTCATTCTCCTCTGTTTCCATTTCAGCTCTGAGCTCTCTTTGGACCTTTAGCTGTTCATTCAGCTCATCTTGCCTTTCTTCAAAAGATATGCGACAGCAACGGGGGGTGTTCTTTACTCTTACACCCCAATAATTAATTTCTTCCAGGAAGCTGCGGGGACACAACTCATTCCTTACCCATAACACTCCAGTACGATAGAAATTATAGATGTGATGGAATACAGCTGGATCACGATCAAAGAAATAGACATCTTCAATAGGATTGTAATCATCACACAGGTCTAGTTTGCGCTGTTGGTCAGTATATGTAGCCAAACGACCTATGCGAGTTTTAGGATAACTAGCAGCTACTATGTATGATATATAATAACTTGTACCCCCAACATTGATGTGCAGCAAATTATTTCGAGGCTTTCTGAAAAAAGAGGGTGAAAATAGGTGGGTGTCTTCATCTTCAAAGCATCCAGGGTCATTTGTTGAAATAAATTGCTTTCTCCATCCATCCAATCGTTTCTCTTCTTTTTCTGCCCATTTTAGCTCCTCTAAATCATCTTCTTCATCTTCAATATAGTAAACATAATTGTTCTCAGAATTCAGTTGATAATTAGAGGATTCACTACTAAATCGAAATCTGTCCTCATCTGCACGAGGCTTTCCAGATCCATCTCTGAAGAATGGCAATGGTGGAGCCCTTGTCCTTTGCCTATAGTGAAGCATTTCTTGTCTGGAGGCATAGGTCCCTTGTAGGAAAAGGTTTGTCATGAATGCAGCAGGGACAGAAGCGTTGGTTGCCTTTCTGTTACAGAGTATATGAGTTGTATGAAAGCAGATCCCTTGGTCATTGTACAGAACAATAGCAAAGCATTATCTGCTGGATGTGTCACTGACAGTTTTAAATCTTGCTGACAAAGAAGATCTGAATACTTAAGAAGGGATTTTCAGGATATTATCCCATTCAGCTTAAAACTTCCCGCATTCAATTCAACTCATAAAGCACAACAAAGAGTAGACAGATGGTAAATTCACTGCAAATCTTCACTAGTGCGACAAACATCTCAGATATTTGCACCACTTACTACACCATACGCTATCGCTCCTGCAATCAGTAACATACATTGGTATAGTGAACCAAGAGAAAGGAAAGTGCTCTTGCAGTCCATCAGGTGTCTGGAAGTCGCTCTTGTGTGTTATTAGTATTTGAGGTCACTTGGGCTCCTTTCACGTGTGCGTTGGAGACTCCAATACAGGAAAGATATATATCTTGGTACTATGTTAGGACTCTGCATCAGGCATAGACTAATACAAATTCTGAAGAAACACATATTTATACACAACACGGCAAAAAGATAATGCAATGGATAAGACAAGCGAGGAGAAGCAGAGCTAACATTATGGGAGAGGGGGATAAACAGTGGTGTCCATAAATATTGGAACAGTTCATAGATAAGGAGTGTGAATGTTTTATTGTCCTCTGATTGGGGTCTGGTTCTGTGTTGTGATGCCCCCACAAGGTCTGAGGAGCAAATTCCTTAATTGATGTAGAAGGACATGAATCCACGGTATTCACGGTGGAAAATGAAATGCTAGGTGAAATCCCAAGAAACAATGAAAACCCTATATTAAGGGTCACCAATCTAACCCAAGAAGAGGTGCGAAACCGGCTAAATAAGATTAAAATAGATAAATCTCCGGGTCCGGATGGCATACACCCACGAGTACTAAGAGAACTAAGTAATGTAATAGATAAACCATTATTTCTTATTTTTAGTGACTCTATAGCGACAGGGTCTGTTCCGCAGGACTGGCGCATAGCAAATGTGGTGCCAATATTCAAAAAGGGCTCTAAAAGTGAACCTGGAAATTATAGGCCAGTAAGTCTAACCTCTATTGTTGGTTAAAATATTTGAAGGGTTTCTGAGGGATGTTATTCTGGATTATCTCAATGAGAATAACTGTTTAACTCAATATCAGCATGGGTTTATGAGAAATCGCTCCTGTCAAACCAATCTAATCAGTTTTTATGAAGAGGTAAGCTATAGGCTGGACCACGGTGAGTCATTGGACGTGGTATATCTCGATTTTTCCAAAGCGTTTGATACCGTGCCGCACAAGAGGTTGGTACACAAAATGAGAATGCTTGGTCTGGGGGAAAATGTGTGTAAATGGGTTAGTAACTGGCTTAGTGATAGAAAGCAGAGGGTGGTTGTAAATGGTATAGTCTCTAACTGGGTCGCTGTGACCAGTGGGGTACCGCAGGGGTCAGTATTGGGACCTGTTCTCTTCAACATATTCATTAATGATCTGGTAGAAGGTTTACACAGTAAAATATCGATATTTGCAGATGATACAAAACTATGTAAAGCAGTTAATACAAGAGAAGATAGTATTCTGCTACAGATGGATCTGGATAAGTTGGAAACTTGGGCTGAAAGGTGGCAGATGAGGTTTAACAATGATAAATGTAAGGTTATACACATGGGAAGAGGGAATCAATATCACCATTACACACTGAACGGGAAACCACTGGGTAAATCTGACAGGGAGAAGGACTTGGGGATCCTAGTTAATGATAAACTTACCTGGAGCAGCCAGTGCCAGGCAGCAGCTGCCAAGGCAAACAGGATCATGGGGTGCATTAAAAGAGGTCTGGATACACATGATGAGAGCATTATACTGCCTCTGTACAAATCCCTAGTTAGACCGCACATGGAGTACTGTGTCCAGTTTTGGGCACCGGTGCTCAGGAAGGATATAATGGAACTAGAGAGAGTACAAAGGAGGGCAACAAAATTAATAAAGGGGATGGGAGAACTACAATACCCAGATAGATTAGCGAAATTAGGATTATTTAGTCTAGAAAAAAGACGACTGAGGGGCGATCTAATAACCATGTATAAGTATATAAGGGGACAATACAAATATCTCGCTGAGGATCTGTTTATACCAAGGAAGGTGACGGGCACAAGGGGGCATTCTTTGCGTCTGGAGGAGAGAAGGTTTTTCCACCAACATAGAAGAGGATTCTTTACTGTTAGGGCAGTGAGAATCTGGAATTGCTTGCCTGAGGAGGTGGTGATGGCGAACTCAGTCGAGGGGTTCAAGAGAGGCCTGGATGTCTTCCTGAAGCAGAACAATATTGTATCATACAATTATTAGGTTCTGTAGAAGGACGTAGATCTGGGTATTTATTATGATGGAATATAGGCTGAACTAGATGGACAAATGTCTTTTTTCGGCCTTACTAACTATGTTACTATGTTACTATGTGACACATATTCATTCCATGCAGTGAGAGTGTCCAAGGTCATCATCAGCTTTTACTCCCAGACTCTTCTGTCTCTCTGAGATTTGAAATTACCCTTTATTACAAGTAATTTCACGTAAATGGAGCTGTGATCTGGGAGACAAAAATGTTTTGCCACAGGTAGATCTAGTCTTTTTTTTCTTATTGTGTGGCAATGAGATTTCATCCTTGTTCTCCGTTTTCCAATAGGAGCTTATGTCACAGATTCCATACTTTTTGATATGAAGAAGCAGTGTTTTTCCTAATAAAATGGCAGGCACCACAGTCAAGGGGGTCTGTCAGTTGTGTCTATCAAATACTTATACCTAAGATATTTTCTCATCAAGTTTTTCAAGAAAAGGTCCCATAACTTTTTTCCACAAATAGTCATTGAGAACTTTTTACAAGTCAAAGCTCTTTAGATATGATCCTGGGAAAATGTGCCCTACGAAGCATACATTTTTTTCTGCTACCAAGTCACAATTTTCTTAAAGAAGCATTGCATAGTTGTGTATATTAGAGTTGCCTTTAAGATAGGGAAGCATTACATGTCATGGTATAAGGTGCCAGTGTCTTACTTTAAGGTTGTATATAGTAGCCAGAGTTGAGAATTTAATGAGGGTTGTCTGGCTGCAAGTTGGGGAGTTGTAAGAAAGTGTGAATTCTTAATGCAACTATGTAGCACAATGGGTAAATAGGTAATGAAAACTTTCTGACATACATGGATATATGGCAATATTTTTCTTGAATGTACAGTACTGTTTCTATGGAAGTTACATCCTCCAGATGTATGTGGCAAATCCGAAGGCGGGGAGAGTTAAGTCTACGCTGATTGGCCTCAGGAATTGAGTGACATACTGCAGAGCTGGCATCCCTGCTTGCCTCTCTCCTTTTCCCGGCAGGGACGCTGGCTCACTCACAGCCACGGCCCCTGTCCCGCACTTCCTTCTCCTCCTCTCCAGTGGTGCCCGGGGTCTGCACATGACACACAGATACCTGAGCACTGTGTTTAGGGCACGAGCTCACGCATGCTCCCTGTTACGTGTTACGGAACCACTCAGTACTCAGAATATGTTGTGCAGTTATATGCATGTATAATAGGTTCCATGTGAGATGCATCAGCCCACAGGCTGCGCCCCTGGGCAGAGAGGACAAGATATCCCCCTTCTGTCCTCTCCCCATCTTTGTAATTCTCATAGTAAATATCGGCAGGCTCCAGCCCCCTGCGGCTATTGTAATGTATGTCTGGCCTGCCCTCTGTATCTGTGTGATTGATTCTGTGTCCTGTGAATAAAGTGTTGTCAGACTGGAAATACGTGGAGAAGCAGTGATATTTTATATGCTCCAAGGTAACCAAGGACTTCCAGCCAGCGTCCTTCATTCAGACTCCAGCCAAATCACAGTGGACCTCCTGAAACACGGGGTGGTACTGAAAGAGGTACCCCAGCTTGGTAGACCCCGTTACACTCCCTCCTTGAAGGGGCAACATGTGCCGTCCCAAAGCTGTACTTGCCTTGTCTACCTGTACTTCAGCCGTACCCGCCCACACCTGCCAGTGCTTATCTGTATTCCAGCAGAACAAGGTTCCACTTGCCAGTGCCTATCTGTATACCAGCCAAATCAGCCTGCACCTGCCAGTGCCTATCTGTACACCAGCCGAACCAGCCTGCTCCTACCAGTGCATGTGATTATACCAACTGGACCAGCACACACCTGCCAGTGATTATCTGTATACCAGCCTGCACCTGCCAGTGCTTTTGTATACCAGCCTGCACCTACCAGTGCAAATCTGTATTCCAGCCGTACCTGCCTGCACCTGTCAGTGCCTATCTGAATTCCAGCTGCACCAGCCCACACCTGCCAGTGTTTATCTGTATACTAGCCATACCAGCCTGCACCTGCCAGTGCCTATCTGAATACCAGCCGTATCACCTGCCAGTGCTTATTTGTATACCAGTCTTCACCTGCCAGTGCATATCTGTATACCAGCTGTACCAGCCCGTACCTGCCAGTGCTTATTTGTACACCAGCCGTACGAGCCTGCACCTGCCAGTGCCTATCTGTATACCAGTCGTACCAGCCTGCATCTGCCAGTGCCTATCTGTGTAGCAGCCTGCATCTGCCAGTGCTTATCTATATACCAACCTGCACCTGCCAGTGCCTATCTGTGTACCAGCCTGCATCTGCCAGTGTTTATCTGTATACCAGCCTTACCAGCCTGCACCTGCCAGTGCCTATACCAGCTGCACCAGCCTGCACCTGTCAGTGCCTATCTGTATATCAGTCGGACCAACCCGCACCTGCTAGTGCCTATCTATATACCAGCCCACACCTGCCAGTGCTTATCTGTAAACCAGCCATACCAGCCTGCACCTGCCATTGCCTATCTACTGTATATACCAGTAATACCGGCCCGCATCTGCTTTGCCTATCTGTATACCAGCCATACCAGCCCATGCCTGCCAGTGCATGTCTGTATACCAGCCAGTGCGTATCTGTATACCACCCGTACCAGCCTGCACTTGCCAGTGCCGATCTGTATACTAGGCCGCACCCGCCAGTGCCTATCTGCATACCAGCTGGACCAGTCAGTGCTGATTTGTATAGCAGTCATTCCATATCTGTGTACTAGCCTGTATTTGCCAGTGCTTATCTGCTTTCCTTCCATACCAGCCTGCACCTGCCAGTGCTTATTTGTCTACCAGCCATACTAGCCTTCACCTGCCGGTACCTATCTGTATACCAGCTGTACCAGCCTGCACCTGCCAGTGCTCATCCATATACCAGCCATACTAGCCTGCATATGCCAGTGCCTATCTGTATACCAGCTGTACCAGCCTGCACCTGTCAGTGCTCATCCATATACCAGCCATACTAGCCTGCATATGCCAGTGCCTATCTGTATACCAGCTGTACCTGCCTGCACCTGACAGTGCCTATTTATATACCAGCCATACTAGCCTGCACCTGCCAGTATCTACCTGTATACTAGCCGTACCAGTCCACACCTGCTTTAAGGAAGGAGCTAAGGGCGAAACGCGCATCGGGGCGAGAGGGGAGCATCGAATCACCCCTCACCTTCTGATCTATTACTTAAACATACCAGTAATCTACAGCTCTGAGGTAATGTCATTTATGATTTGCGCTTTATATGAGGATGGTTTATGAATGAGGTATGCCCAGTTAGGGCACTATTGAGTAGTTAATCTCCACCTCTTATACCCGGCATATCTGACAATGCCTTAGTATATAATAGCACAAGCTAGTTCTAATAAGCATTTTGCTTTTATCTCTTGCTGTGTTCTCAGGCATATACTCATGTTATGTGATTGAGGGTGGCGTTCTGATCTCCCTTGGGTATTTTTTGTATTTTATGTATCACTAGATGGCAGCCCGATTCTAAAGAATCGGGAGTCTAGAATCCATATATACTTTATTTATTCAAATGTAAGAATAATACAATTAATAAATAATAGTAAGAAAGAACAAAAAATGGCTGCACTCACCAGCTCTTGACAATTCTTGTTATTTAAGGTACAGTTACACAGGATCCATGAACATGCTTATGAGGGGAGGGATGAAAGACATCAGACGACAACTTTGCGTGTTGTGGGCAGTGTCAGGTAGTAGGAAAATAGCCAGTTAATAATAGGCAATAGTTCTTTGCAGGAATGCAGATATTAATAAATAGGCAGTTTATATTGCAGAGAAATTGCTGGGCAATAATGGACAATGTCCTTATGTGGCAAATAATAGAGCAATATACCCAATGTGGCAAAGAAGAGGTTAATAAACGGCAGTCTCTCAGTATAACAGTCAGTGAATAATAGGCAGAATATGGAGAAAACACCAAACAAAAGTTCAAAATTGGTGTGAAAATGTCACTGAACCACTTCACAACTAAATATATATAGTTTTGGTAAATGGTATTATCATTTTTTTGACGAAATTCGGCAGGAGCTTGAAGAGCAACGTCACTGGGCCCGCCTCCACGCAGTAGAAACTTGCTGTGAGGTAAAAATGCAAAAATCACACCAAAATGGCGGGCGGAGTGTGTCACAGTACGGCACGTTTCTGATTGGTCGCTCGCAGCAGGCGGCAACCAATCAGACACTGGACACTGTTGACGTCACTTATCTCCGGACATTATCTCCGGACATTAGCTCCGGACATTAGCTCCGGACATTAGCTCCGGACAGGAAGTTGGCACAAATTGCAGGAAGTAGTATTCTAGGCAATTATATATTAGATACCTTTTTTCTTTTAATCTTTGTTAATAAAATAAGATATATTTCGATATCTTTTGGTACTCTTCTTTGGGCTCAGGGGTTAATTCGTAGATTCCCATTTGTTCTCTAGTGCACCTGCCAGTGCCTATCTGTATACGAGCCGTACCTGCCTGTACCTGCCAGTGCCTATCTGTATACGAGCCATACCTGCCTGTCCCTGCCAGTGCCTATCTGTATCTCAGCCCGCACCTGCCAGTGTGAATCTGTCTAGCAGCCTGCATCAGCCAGTGCTATCTGTATACCAGCTGTACCATAGAAATGGTTGGGAGGAGCCTTCAAGCTCAGTTCTAAGGGTGCCCATGATCAGGAATTACTTATGCAGCGTGAAACCCGCAGCAGACAGCTGTGACAGCATAGGGGATGGGATTTCTAGAAATCCTATGTCCACTATGCGTGTATGTGCACACTGACATGCAGCGCGTCTTTCAAGACTGCATGTCAATTTCTCTTGCGGAGATGCTAGTCTCTGCAAGAGAATTTACATCACTATGCGCACCTGCGGACACTGACATGCAGTGCGTCTTTCAAGACTGCATGTCAATTTCTCTTGCAGAGATGCTAGTCTCTGCAAGAGAATTTACATCAATAGAATGTATTGAATGCAGTGAATCCGCACCGTTCAGACATGTGGATTCACCTGCATTCAAGAGACTGCAGCGCTTTGGACGCAGCAAACATGCACTACCTCCAAAGCGCTGCCACTTCCTGATCGTGGGAATGTAGCCTAACACATGTCCTGTGTCCTGTCTAGTGAAGGTAGAGGAAGGGAGCAGCACTCTTTCCTGATTCCATTCCAGTCCACGCTGAGGGAATATCCTCCTCCACACAGTCGCCTCCACAAAGGAGGGAAGTCTCAAACAATAAGGAAAGATAAGGCTGAACAATTGCTCTCCTGCATACTGGTTTTCCCTAAGTGCTTCCAGCCAGAACCAGCTCCATCTTGTCTGCCATGCCACAAGCTCTTTCCAACCTGCCCCCTGCAATAGAGAATGGTAGGGTGAGTACTTTCATACAGTGCCGGACTGGGGCAAAAAACAGCCGTGCCACACAAACCCCACCAGCCCACAAACTATAAAACTCCCCACCCTCAATCAGTGGATTTTGCTTTACTTTGTCATGCCCCTCTCTCCTAAAAGGAGATATTTGAAGAGCCGCATGTGAATACCACCACAGTGCGTATGATTGACCACAACTGCATTTACATGGTGCTCTACAGAGCTCCGATTTTCAGGATCATGGGGTTGCAGCAGTCGGATCTCCAGCAATTGGAAAGTTATCCCCTCTCCAAAGGAGAGGGGATTACTTGGGATAGTCCATTTAAACTGCTTTTCCAACATTTTATTTTTATTTGGCCATAGTAATATTGAAAATACTAAACCAATATTGACCCTTCCAAAGTCCAATGTTGCTTCTTCGACAACAGGAAAGGAGAAGTGGTACTGTGCAGTGTATACAGAGCTGGCTCCAGGTTTTCGTGGGCCCTGGACAAAATAGTCTCAGTGAGCATTTTAACACATACAGTCATGGCCAAAAGTATTGACACCCCTGCAATTCTATCAGATAATGCTCATTTTCTTCCTGAAAATGATTGCAAACACTAATTATTTGGTATTATTATCTTCATTTAATTTGTCTTAAATGAAAAAACACAAAAAGAATTGTCCTAAAGCCAAATTGGATATAATTCCACACCAAACATAAAAAAGGGGGTGGACAAAAGTATTGGCACCGTCCGAAAAATCATGTGATGCTTCTCTAATTTGTGTAATTAACAGCATCTGTAACTTACCTGTGGCACCTAACAGGTGCAATAACTAAATCACACTTGCAGCCAGTTGACATGGATTAAAGCTGACTCGTCAAAGCTCAGGCGAAACGCGCGTCGGGCAGGCCCAGGCTCTCACAGGCTCTCATACTGGTTGGTATTCCACTTTATCCTGCTACATATTTATGGCACTATGACACTTTTTAGGAGCATTTCCTTATGTTTACATAATATATCTATTTAAGGGTGATATTATTTATATACTTATATTAGTATGCACAGCACTTTACATGGTATTATATATTAATTTACTCACTCTGTATGCCATTGCCCTATCATAGGTTTGGGAGTATTTATGTGGTTATTTAACATGAGAGATTACATTGGCTGTATTGTCCACACAATAATAAATTTTGTAATGTAATTTTTTACACAGTTTTGAATATATTTGCTATTTTATATGTTGTGGCAATTTACAGATATCCTGTGTTATCCTGTTTTTATCTGCCGTGTTTGTTATCCCCTACATTATCCATTTTATAATTTTCTTCTAATAAAATTATGATTTTCTATATATATTGAGTCGTGCATCATATTTATAGGTTATATAACATCCAAACAAGTTTAAGCTGCCCTGCAGTCCGAGGGTACAACAGTGTCAACCCGTACTATCCGTCGGCATCTAAATGAAAAGGGACTGTATGGTAGGAGACCCAGGAAGACCCCACTTCTTACCCCGAGACATAAAAAAGCCAGGCTGGAGTTTGCCAAAACTTACCTGTAAAAGCCTAAAACATTTTGGAAGAATGTTCTCTGGTCAGATGAGACAAAAGTAGAGCTTTTTGGGCAAAGGCATCAACATAGAGTTTACAGGAGAAAAAAAGAGGCATTCAAAGAAAAGAACACGATCCCTACAGTCAAACATGGCGGAGGTTCCCTGATGTTTTGGGGTTGCTTTGCTGCCTCTGGCACTGGACTGCTTGACCGTGTGCATTGCATTATGAAGTCTGAAGACTATCAACAAATTTTGCAGCATAATGTAGGGCCCAGTGTGAGAAAGCTGGGTCTCCCTCAGAGGTCATGGGTCTTCCAGCAGGACAATGACCCAAAAGACACTTCAAAAAGCACTAGAAAATGGTTTGAGAGAAAGCACTGGAGACTTCTAAGGTGGCCAGCAATGAGTCCAGACCTGAATCCCATAGAACACCTGTGGAGAGATCTAAAAATGGCAGTTTGGAGAAGGCACCCTTCAAATATCAAGGACCTGGAGCAGTTTGCCAAAGAAGAATGGTCTAAAATTCCAGCAGAGCATTGTAAGAAACTCATTGATGGTTACCGGAAGCGGTTGGTCGCAGTTATTTTTGCTAAAGGTTGTGCAACCAAGTATTAGGCTGAGGGTGCCAATACTTTTGTCTGGCCCATTTTTGGAGTTTTGTGTGAAATGATCAATGTTTTGCTCTTTGCTTCATTCTCTTTTGTGTTTTTTCATTTAAGACAAATTAAATGAAGATAATAATACCAAATAATTTGTGTTTGCAATCATTTTCAGGAAGAAAATGAGTATTATCTGACAGAATTGCAGGGGTGTCAATACTTTTGGCCATGACTGTACCATGATTTATTATGCACATATATGGCAGAGGAATATACTGTAGGTATAGTACAATGCCAAAGATTTCACTTCTTACATTACATGAGTGATATCTATTGTACATTCTACAGAAGCTCAGAAACCAGGCAGTATAGTCCTCTATGCAGCATTATGGGTACCACACAGTTCTCCATACAGAATAATAAGCCCCATATATTCCTCCATAAAGTATAATGGGCACCACATAATGCTCCATTCAGAATAATGAGTACCATATATTCCTCCATACAGTATTATGGGCACCACATAATGCTCCATACAGAATAATGAGCCCCATATATTGCTCCATACAGTATTGTGGGCACCACATAGTGCTCCATACAGAATAATAAACCCCATATATTGCTCCATACAGTATTGTGGGCACCACATAGTGCTCCATACAGAATAATAAGCCCGATATATAGCTCCATACAGTATAATGGGCACCACATAATGCTCCATACAGAATAATGAGTCCCATATATTCCTCCATACAGTATTATGGGCACCACACAGTACTCCATACAAAATAATGAACCTCATATATTGCTTCATACAGTATTGTGGGTACCACATAGTGCTCCATACAGAATAATGAACCCCATATATTGCTCCATACAGTATAATGAGCCCCATATAAAATAATGAACCCCCAAATAATGCTCCTTACAGTATAATGAGCCACATATATTGCTCCATACAGAATAATGAGCCCTATATATTGCTCCATACAGTATAATGGGCCTCATATAATGCTTCATAAAGAATAATGAGCCCCATATATTGCTTCATACAGTATAATGAGGCCCATATATTGTTCCATACAGTATAATGAGCCCCATATAATACTACATACAGTATAATGAGCTCCATATATTGCTTCATACATAATGGATCCTATATAATGCTCTATATAGTGTAATGAGCACCATATAATGCTCCAAACGTAATGAGCCCCATATATTGCTCCATACAGTATAATGTGCCCCATAAAATGCTCCAAATAGAATGAGACCAATACAATGCTCTACACAGTAAAACAAGCCCCATATATTGCTCCATACATAATGAGCATCATATATTGCTCCATACATAATGAGAACCATATAATGCTCCATATAGTATATAATGGCTCCATATATTGCTCCATACAGAATAGGTCCCATGTAATGCTCCATACAGTATATGATGGGCCCCATTTATTGCTCCAAACAGAATAGGCAGGGTCGGACTGGCCTAGCGGGGTAGCGGGTAAATGCCCGATGGGACCCAGGGTCGCGGGGGGCCCTTTAAAAATGTGGGCCCTTTAAAAGCGCATCCAAATTTTTTGCAGTGTCGTGCGCACGTACCATCTGACCGCAGGGACTCTGGCTGGCTCCCTCACTGTCGCCACACACAGGATAAGGACCTTGACGGACATTCTGTGTGGGCGGTGACAAGCACCTCGCTCTGCTTTCCCGCTCTGTTGGTGATGGTGACTAATGAAGTGGTGACGCTGCGCACTGCTCTCCCGAATCCCGCACCGCTGTGTGCTGCTGTGGTGAGTAGTAGTCGGTGACTGACTAACTTCACTCTGCTCTCCTGGGCCCCTGGTCCCACTGTCCTGCCGCCGTGTGAGTGACTCTGTGAATGAGTCTGACACACAGAAGAACTATCTAGGCACTCTCTCCTCTCCAGGCTCCTTCTGTCCTGCCTAGGCTGCCTTGTAGACTGTAGCGACAACTGTTTGGTGAGCTGCTGAGCCTGACACCCTCCCTGAAAGTACCGACTGCATCTCTCTTTCTAACCCTGCAGTGCTGCTTCTAAAGTGCAATGCATTTTTTCAGGGTGAGTGCAGCCTCCATCCCATCCCCCATGATCCCATCCCCCATGATCCATTCTGTTCTGTCTTCATACATGTTGATACGGTGTGTGATCCAATATACAGCATAAACTACTTCTGTCTTCCAAGCAGACTGTTCTCTGTAGTCTAACTTGTTTATTGGTAACAGGTATTGAAATACGGCAAAACTAAAGGAATACAAATGACATATAAAAGTATTGGGCTAAACAATCACACAGCTGATACTTTACAACTGACAAAGGAAGTATACAGTATGATGCAACCTATGTACATAACTACATACAGTAAGTCCCTGGTAATCACATTTCCTGTGTACTGACTGCTATACAGTTAATCACATTCTGTACAACACTACATTGCAAGAACAGGGATAATGATCTTACCGGATAAACTTAACCAGGATGGCAAGTAAGTGAGGTAGTTCCAACACGGCAGAAGAACACGTGTGTCCAGGAAGAACACAGGGAGAAAATGGAGGTTCCTCATTCCAAAATGCCTTGGTGCAATCCCACAATGCAACACTTTAATAATTACTAAAAAACACAGGTAATAAATTTAACCACCACTGGGTGGTGCTATGACACAGCAAAAACCAAAACACTAATAGTAGTGAACTTTTAATGCATAATTGGAATCATACTGTCCTTTTCAGAAAGGACAGAACACTCCCCGCTTGGCATCAACCGATGCCACCTACAGGCTCTTTTGGCGAGAACAGTAAGACAAGCTGCGACAAGACAAGATGAAGCTGCGACTCAAGGAGAAATCATTATTATGGGGGACTTCAACTTCCCTGAAATAGATTGGGGAACCTGCAGTTCCAGCAAAGGTAATCGGTTTTTGACAACTATGAGAGACAATTACCTTTCACAACTGGTTCAGGACCCAACAAGAAGGGGGGCACTGCTAGACCTAATATTAACCAACAGGCCAGACCGCATAGCAAATGTAAGGGTTGGGGGTCACTTGGGGAATAGTGATCACAAAATAATAAGTTTTCATGTATCCTTTAACCCCTTCCCGACCCATGACGCCACGTAGGCGTCATGAAAGTCGGTGCCAATCCGACCCATGACGCCTATGTGGCGTCATGGAAAGATCGCGTCCCTGCAGGCCGGGTGAAAGGGTTAACTCCCATTTCACCCGATCTGCAGGGACAGGGGGAGTGGTAGTTTAGCCCAGGGGGGGTGGCTTCACCCCCTCGTGGCTACGATCGCTCTGATTGGCTGTTGAAAGTGAAACTGCCAATCAGAGCGATTTGTAATATTTCACCCATTATAACGGGTGAAATATTACAATCCAGCCATGGCCGATGCTGCAATATCATCGGCCATGGCTGGAAATACTAGTGTGCCCCCACCCCACCCCACCGATCGCCCCGCCAGCCCCCCGATCTGGCCGGTACACTGCTCCGGCTCCCCTCCGTCCAGTGCTCCGCTCCCCCCCGTGCTCTTGTCCGCTCCCCCCGTGCTCCAATCACCCCCCCGTGCTCCAATCACCCCCCTGCACTCCGATCCACCCCCCGTGCTCCGTTCCACCCCCCCGTGCTCCGTTCCAGCCCCCCCGTGCTCCGTTCCAGCCCCCCCGTGCTCCGTTCCACGCCTGCCGCGCTCCGATTCCCCCCCCGTGCTCCGATCCCCCCCCCGTGGTCCCCCCCACCCCATCATACTTACCGATCATGCCGGGGTCCCGTCCGTCTTCTCCCTGGGCGCCGCCATCTTCCAAAATGGCGGGCGCATGCGCAGTACGCCCGCCGAATCTGCCGGCCGGCAGATTCGTTCCAAAGTGCATTTTGATCACTGAGATAGATTATATCTCAGTGATCAAAATAAAAAAAATAATAAATGACCCCCCCCCCCTTTGTCACCCCCATAGGTAGGGACAATAAAAAAATAAAGAAATTTTTTTTTTCCACTAATGTTAGAATAGGGTTAGGGTTAGGGTTAGGGGTAGGGTTAGGGTTAGGGGTAGGGTTAGGGGTAGGGTTAGGGTTAGGGTTAGGGGTAGGGTTAGGGTTAGGGTTAGGGGTAGGGTTAGGGCTAGGGTTAGGGTTAGGGGTAGGGCTAGGGTTAGGGCTAGGGTTAGGGCTAGGGTTAGGGTTTCGGTATGTGCACACGTATTCTGGTCCTCTGCGGATTTTTCCGCTGCGGATTTGATAAATCCGCAGTGCTAAACCGCTGCGGATTTATGGCGGATTTACTTCGTTTTTTCTGCACATTTCACTGCGGTTTTACAATTGCGATTTTCTATTGGAGCAGTTGTAAAACCGCTGCGGAATCCGCACAAAGAAGTGACATGCTGCGGAATGTAAACCGCTGCGTTTCCGTGCAGTTTTTCCGCAGCATGTGTGCAGCGATTTTTGTTTCCCGTAGGTTTACATTGAACTGTAAGCTCATGGGAAACTGCTGCTTTTCCGCAGCGTTTTCCGCAGCGTGTGCACATACCTTTAGAATTAGGCCATGTGCACACGGTGCGGATTTGGCTGCGGATCCGCAGCGGATTGGCCGCTGCGGATTCGCAGCAGTGTTCCATCAGGTGTACAGTACCATGTAAACAAATGAAAAACCAAATCCGCTGTGCCCATGGTGCGGAAAATACCGCGCGGAAACGCTGCGTTGTATTTTCCGCAGCATGTCAATTCTTTGTGTGGATTCCGCAGCGTTTTACACCTGATCCTCAATAGGAATCCGCAGGTGAAATCTGCACAAAAAACACTGGAAATTCGCGGAAAATCCGCAGGTAAAACGCAGTGCCTTTTACCCGTGGATTTTTCAAAAATAGTGCGGAAATATATCACACGAATCCGCAACGTGGGCACATAGCCTTAGGGTTAGGGTTGGAATTAGGGTTGTGATTAGGGTTGTGATTAGGGTTATGGCTACAGTTGGGATTAGAGTTAGGGGTGTGGGGGGGTTAGTGTTGGAGGTAGAATTGAGGGGTTACCACTGTTTAGGCACATCAGGGGTCTCCAAATGCAACATGGCGCCACCATTGATTCCAGCCAATCTCGTATTCAAAAAGTCAAATGGTGCTCCCTCACTTCCGAGCCCTGACGTGTGCCCAAACAGTGGTTTACCCCCACATATGGGGTACCAGCATACTCAGGATAAACTGCGCAACAATTACTGGGGTCCAATTTCTCCTGTTACCCTTGTGAATCTAAAAAAATGCTTGCTAAAACAAAATTTTTGAGGAAAGAAAAATGATTTTTTATTTTCACGGCTCTGCGTTGTAAACGTCTGTGAAGCACTTGGGGGTTCAAAGTGCTCACCACATATCTAGATAAGTTCCTTGGGGGGTCTAGTTTCTAAAATGGGGTCACTTGTGGGGGGTTTCTACTGTTTAGGCACACCAGGGGCTCTGCAAACGCAATGTGACGCCCGCAGACCATTCCATCAAAGTCTGCATTTCAAAAGTCACTACTTCCCTTCTGAGCCCCGACGTGTGCCCAAACAGTGGTTTACCCCCACACATGGGGTATCAGCGTACTCAGGAGAAACTGGACAACAACTTTTGGGGTCCAATTTCTCCTGTAACCCTTGGGAAAATAAAAAATTCTGGGCTAAATAATTATTTTTGAGGAAAGAAAACGTATTTATTATTTTCACGGCTCTGCATTATAAACTTCTATGAAGCACTTGGGGGTTCAAAGTGCTCACCACACATCTAGATAAGTTCCTTTCGGGGTCTAGTTTCCAAAATGGGGTCACTTGTGGGGGGTTTCTACTGTTTAGGCACATCAGGGGCTCTGCAAACGCAACGTGATGCCCGCATAGCATTCCATCAAAGTCTGCATTTCAAAACGTCACTACTTCAATTCCGAGCCCTGGCATGTGCCCAAACAGTAGTTTACCCCCACATATGGGGTATCACCGTACTCAGGAGAAACTGGACAACAAATATTGGGGTCAAATTTCTCCTGTTACCCTTGGGAAAATTAAAAAATTCTGGGCTAAATAATTATTTTTGAGGATAGAAAACGTATTTATTATTTTCACGGCTCTGCATTATAAACTTCTATGAAGCACTTGGGGGTTCAAAGTGCTCACCACACATCTAGATAAGTTCCTTTCGGGGTCTAGTTTCCAAAATGGGGTCACTTGTGGAGGGTTTCTACTGTTAAGCCACATCAGGGGCTCTGCAAACACAACGTGACGCCCACAGAGCATTCCATCAAAGTCTGCATTTCAAAACGTCACTACTTCCCTTCTGAGCCCCGACGTGTGCCCAAACAGTGGTTTACCCCCACACATGGGGTATCAGCGTACTCAGGAGAAACTGGACAACAACTTTTGGGGTGCAATTTCTCCTGTAACCCTTGGGAAAATAAAAAATTCTGGGCTAAATAATTATTTTTGAGGAAAGAAAACGTATTTATTATTTTCACGGCTCTGCATTATAAACTTCTATGAAGTACTTGGGGGTTCAAAGTGCTCACCACACATCTAGATAAGTTCCTTTGGGGGTCTAGTTTCCAAAATGGGGTCACTTGTGGGGGGTTTCTACTGTTAAGCCACATCAGGGGCTCTGCAAACGCAACGTGACGCCCACAGAGCATTCCATCAAAGTCTGCATTTCAAAACGTCACTACTTCACTTCCGAGCCCCGGCATGTGCCCAAACACTGATTTACCCCCACATATGGGGTATCAGCGTACTCAGGAGAAACTGGACAACAACTTTTGGGGTCAAATTTCTCCTGTTACCCTTGGGAAAATAAAAAATTGCAGGCCAAAAGATCATTTTTGAGAAAATAATTTTTTTTTTATTTTCATGGCTCTGCGTTATAAACTTCTGTGAAGCACTTGGGGGTTCAAAGTCCTCACCACACATCTAGATTAGTTCCTTTGGGGGTCTAGTTTCCAAAATGGGGTCATTTCTGGGGGATCTCCAATGTTTAGGCACACAGGGGCTCTCCAAACGTGACATGGTGTCCGCTAATGATTGGAGCTAATTTTCCATTTAAAAAGCCAAATGGCGTGCCATCCCTTCCGAGCGCCCAAACAGTGGTTTACCCCCACATATGGGGTATCAGCCTACTCAGGACAAACTGTGTTAGAGGTCGAGTTCCCGCTTCTGCACAGGGGGAATCTCGAGCCATCTCCACTGCGGTCTCCCATTCTGTTCCAGCCGCAGTGGAGTCTGCTCAGCAAAGACGTCGGTCCCAGCGTCTTGCTCAATCTCACTCTGTTCTAAGAGTTACTGCTGCTTCTCCAGCTCCTGCCATTAAAGCCAGTACTGGTCAGCAGCAAGCGGACTTCTCTGGGACTAAGTCCTTGTCTGCACATACTGAGCATGCCCAGGGCAAGATCTCCCGTTGGAGATCGAGGGTCAGGTGCTCAGGCTCTGCGGCACATTCCATTGGTCCTCTTGGCAGGTCTTGGAAGGGCAAAAGTTCTGTAGCCACTTCCTGTGCTGCAACTATATAAACTGCGCATGACCGCACGGCCATGCGCTAGTATTGTCTCATAATGATATATGTGTGTGTGTAGATGGATGTATGTCGATGAATATCCCTCCCTAGAGTTGTTGTCTGCTCGCGGATGTTGGTAGCTATCTAGCGCCCGACTAACCATCTGCACGATACACACATTACAGCGTCCTCTTGCTGTGTTCGCCTGTACGGCGCCGTGCGCTTGCCTTGCGCTTTCCATACACAAGCCTGTGTGGTTGGTGGCGTCCGACAGTGCGGCATTGCTCGCACTCCTGTGCATTTATATATTTCTAATTAGTTTCCTTACACACCCAGTTGTGGTGTAGTGCCAGCAAGGTTCTAATCGGACTTCAATCCCTGTTGGGGTTAAGTACGCTGACTGCTTGCTCGCACTTTAGGTGCGGTACCGCGGTCCTGTGACGCAACAGGATTGCTTCCTTCACGCTGGGTGAGGTTGAACCCACGTGTGTTTACTTTAGTGTACCGCCAGATAGTCTGCAATTTACTAGCAGCGGGTTTTCACCTGCACGGTGGACCTCGGACTGCGAACGCATCTAAATCATCTTTCTGGGTGCGTTCCGCCAGTCCTAACAAACTGGACAACAATATTTGGGGTCCAATTTCTCCTATTATCCTTGGCAAAATAGGAAATTCCAGGCTAAAAAATCATTTTTGAGGAAAGAAAAATTATTTTTTATTTTCATGGCTCTGCATTATAAACTTCTGTGAAGCACCTGGGGGTTTAAAGTGCTCAATATGCATTTAGATAAGTTCCTTGGGGGGTCTAGTTTCCAAAATGGGGTCACTTGTGGGGGAGCTCCAATGTTTAGGCACACAGGGGCTCTCCAAACGCGACATGGTGTCCGCTAACAATTGGACCTAATTTTCCACTCAAAAAGTCAAATGGCGCGCCTTCCCTTCCGAGCCCTGCCGAGTGCCAAAACAGTGGTTTACCCCCACATATGAGGTATCGGCGTACTCGGGAGAAATTGCCCAACAAATTTTATGATCCATTTTATCCTACTGCCCATGTGAAAATGAAAAAATTGAGGCGAAAATAATTTTTTTGTGAAAAAAAAGTACTTTTTCATTTTTACAGATCAATTTGTGAAGCACCTGAGGGTTTAAAGTGCTCACTAGGCATCTAAATAAGTTCCTTGGGGGGTCTAGTTTCCAAAATGGGGTCACTTGTGGGGGAGCGCCAATGTTTAGGCACACAGGAGCTATCCAAACGCGACATGGTGTCCGCTAACGATGGAAATAATTTTTCATTCAAAAAGTCAAATGGCGCTCCTTCCCTTCCGAGCCTTACCATGTGCCCAAACAGTGGTTTACCCCCACATGTGAGGTGGTGTACTCAGGAGAAATTGCCCAACACATTTTAGGATCCATTTTATCCTGTTGCCCATGTGAAAATGAAAAAATTGAGGCTAAAAGAATTTTTTTGTAAAAAAAAAGTACTTTTTCATTTTTACGGATCAATTTGTGAAGCACCTGGGGGTTCAAAGTGCTTACTATGCATCTAGATAAGTTCCTTGGGGCGTCTTGTTTCCAAAATGGGGTCACTTGTGGGGGAGCTCCAATTTTTAGGCACACGGGGGCTCTCCAAACGTGACATGGTGTCCGCTAAAGAGTGGAGCCAATTTTTGATTCAAAAAGTCAAATGGCGCTCCTTCCCTTCCAAGCCCTGCCGTGCGCCCAAACAGTGGTTTACCCCCACATATGAGGTATCAGCGTACTCAGGACAAATTGGACAACAACTTTCGTGGTTCAGTTTCTCCTTTTACCATTGGGAAAATAAAAAAATTGTTGCTAAAAGATAATTTTTGCGACTAAAAAGTTAAATGTTCATTTTTTCCTTCCATGTTGCTTCTGCTGCTGTGAAGCACCTGAAGGGTTAATAAACTTCTTGAATGTGGTTTTGAGTACCTTGAGGGGTGCAGTTTTTAGAATGGTGTCACTTTTGGGTATTTTCAGCCATATAGACCCCTCAAACTGACTTCAAATGTGAGGTGGTCCCTAAAAAAAATGGTTTTGTAAATTTCGTTGTAAAAATGAGATATCGCTGGTCAAATTTTAACCCTTATAACTTCCTAACAAAAAAAAATTTTGTTTCCAAAATTGTGCTGATGTAAAGTAAACATGTGAGAAATGTTATTTATTAACTATTTTGTGTCACATATCTCTCTGGTTTAACAGAATAAAAATTCAAAATGTGAAAATTGCGAAATTTTCAAAATTTTCGCCAAATTTCCGTTTTTATCACAAATAAACGCATAATTTATTGACCTAAATTTACCACTAACATGAAGCCCAATATGTCACGAAAAAACAATCTCAGAACCGCTAGGATCCGTTGAAGCGTTCCTGAGTTATTACCTCATAAAGGGACACTGGTCAGAATTGCAAAAAACGGCAAGGTCTTTAAGGTCAAAATAGGCTGGGTCATGAAGGGGTTAAAGGGAAGGTGCCATCAAAAAAAATTTTTTTGCAGAAATTGTAAAAATGTAAAGAATTAGTGATTACATTTTCTTAAAAAATATTATCATTTGTTTATAATTTAGTAAAATATGAAAAATAATTTGAAAAGTTTTGGAATTTCCACTTTTAAACACTAGGGGGAGCAGCTGCTGAAATTTCAGAAAAACCTAGTGTACAACTAGCTCACATTACTGCACTGCAGTAATTATGGGCGGAGTCTGCTGACGTGTGTGATGTCTCCTCCCCTTCTGGGTGTTTGCTAAGGGATTAGAGAGGATGATATTCAGGAATCAAATGAGCAGCCATGTTGTTGGTGACTGCAGAGTATGGCTGCCGTCACACTAGCAGTATTTGGTCAGTATTTTACCTCAGTATTTGTAAGCCAAAACCAGGAGTGGAACAATTAGAGGAAAAGTATAATAGAAACATATGCACCACTTCTGCATTTATCACCCACTCCTGGTTTTAGCTACAAATACTGAGGTAAAATACTGACCAAATACTGATAGTGGACGGCAGCCTTAGGCTACTTTCACACTAGTGTTGTTGGCTGTACGTTGCAATGCGTCGTTCAGGAGAAAAAACACATCCTGCAAAGTTGTCTGCAGGATGCGTTTTTTCCCCATAGACTAACATTATCGACGTATTGCCACACGTCGCAACTGTCGTGCGACGGTTGCGTCATGTTTTGGTGGACCGCCGCCACAAAAAAAGTTACATGTAACGTTTGTTTGTGCGTCAAGTCCGCCATTTTCGACCGCGCATGCACGGCAGAAACTCCGCCCCATCCTCCCCAGACCTTACAATGGGGCAGCGGAAGCGTCGTAAGACTGCTTCTGCTGCCCACGTCGGACATTTCTTTCACAGCATACGTTGGTACATCGGCCCGACACACTGCGACGGGCCCGTACCGACGCTAGTGTAAAAAGCAGCCTTATACTGACAAGTAGACGGTCACCGAGGATGGCAGGCAGCAAGGATTCTGGGAGATATGTGGTGGAGGGAGCAGGGTGACAGCAGCACAGAGTATTTCAGGAGAGCAGTGTGCTGGTCTATGGGGGCCCCCTGTTTGGTGCGCGGAGTAGCCAGGGATTGTACATAGAGCGCTGTCTTTTATACACATGGATGGACCGTCTGCTTCACAGAAATCCAGGAAACATTTCTGCGGATTGATGGCCTGGTCTGATCCAGACTTTGCATACAGACCCCATTCCCCTCCTCAGATCCTGTCTTCCCCATCCTGTCCTGGCAATATGTGAAAGCGAGGTGACAGGCGCAGTCGGGGTGACGCTGGGAAGGAAATGTAGCCATATAGTAACGATAAAAATGAGACCCCTCTCTTCAGCTACCTCACCAGCCTTCCCCTGACTACACCTAACTGGAGGTCATGCTGCCCCCTCTATTACCCCAGACCCGCGTGCAGCCAGAACCACCATAGAATGGGTCCGCTTTCTGAAGATAATACTGCCATAGTGTTCTCACACAATACTGCCATATAGATCACACATAATACCACCAGTGTTCTCACATACCGCCATATAGATCACACATAATACCACCAGTGTTCTCACATACCGTGATATAGATCACACATAATACTGCCAGTGTTCTCACATAATACCGCCATATAGATCACACATAATACTGCCATAGTGTTCTCACATAATACCGCCATGTAGATCACACAATACCACCAGTGTTCTCACATACCACCATATGGATCACACATAATACCACCAGTGTTCACATACCGCCATATAGATCACACATAATACTGCCAGTGTTTTCACAATACCGCCATATAGATCACACACAATACCACCATATAATTCTCACAATACTGATCAAGCATAATACCACCATACAGATCACATAATACCATCATATAGATCTCACATAATGCCATAATACAGCATGACGCCCGCAGCTCCTGTTATCGCACGCATTGAGTTGTGTGTGCAATGGGGAAAGATATGCAGGGGGGAGAGGAGTGCATAGGAGTGGATTAGATACACGGTTCACCAGACAGTATCACACAAGAGAGGATTAGATACACGGCTCAGCATAATATCTGTTATGTAGGCAATCCAGTGACACAGTGTGCCAGCAATCAGAGCACATACAGTGATCTGACAATAACCCAAAAACAATAGAACGAGCTCTGAGACGTGGAATCTCTGTAGACCGCAATACCTGAACCTATCCTAAGCACAACTAAAGGCAGCTGTGGATTGCGCCTGACACTACCTATGCAACTCGGCACAGCCTGAGGAGCTGACTAGCCTGAAGATAGAAAAACAAGCCTGACTTGCCTCAGAGAAATACCCCAAAGGAAAAGGCAGCCCCCCACATATAATGACTGTTAGCAAGAAGAAAAGACAAACGTAGGGATGAAATAGATTCAGCAAAGTGAGGCCCGATATTCTAGATAGAGCGAGGATAGCAAAGAGAACTTTGCAGTCTACAAAAAACCCTAAAGCAAAAAACCACGCAAAGGGGGCAAAAAGACCCACCGTGCCGAACTAACGGCACGGCGGTACACCCTTTGCGTCTCAGAGCTTCCAGCAAAACGAAATGACAAGCTGGACAGAAAAAGTAGCAACAAAAGCAAAAAAGCACTTATCTAAGCAGAGCAGCAGGCCACAGGAAAGATCCAGAAGCTCAGATCCAACACTGGAACATTGACAAGGAGCAAGGAAGACAGAATCAGGCGGAGTTAAATAACAAAGCAGCCAACGAGCTCACCAGAACACCTGAGGGAGGAAGCTCAGAAGCTGCAGTACCACTTGTGACCACAGGAGTGAATTCAGCCACAGAATTCACAACAGTACCCCCCCCTTGAGGAGGGGTCACCGAACCCTCACCAGAGCCCCCAGGCCGACCAGGATGAGCCACATGAAAGGCACGAACAAGATCTGGAGCATGGACATCAGAGGCAAAAACCCAGGAATTATCTTCCTGAGCATAACCCTTCCATTTAACCAGATACTGGAGTTTCCGTCTAGAAACACGAGAATCCAAAATTTTCTCCACACTATACTCCAATTCCCCCTCCACCAAAACCGGGGCAGGAGGCTCAACAGATGGAACCATAGGTGCCACGTATCTCCGCAACAACGACCTATGGAATACATTATGTATGGAAAAGGAGTCTGGGAGGGTCAGACGAAAAGACACAGGATTGAGAATCTCAGAAATCCTATACGGACCAATAAAACGAGGTTTAAATTTAGGAGAGGAAACCTTCATAGGAATATGACGAGAAGATAACCAAACCAGATCCCCAACACGAAGTCGGGGACCCACACGGCGTCTGCGATTAGCGAAAAAGTTGAGCCTTCTCCTGGGACAAGGTCAAATTGTCCACTACCTGAGTCCAGATCTGCTGCAACCTGTCCACCACAGAATCCACACCAGGACAGTCCGAAGACTCAACCTGTCCTGAAGAGAAACGAGGATGGAACCCAGAATTGCAGAAAAATGGAGAGACCAAGGTAGCCGAGCTGGCCCGATTATTAAGGGCGAACTCAGCCAACGGCAAAAAGGACACCCAATCATCCTGGTCTGCAGAAACAAAACATCTCAGATATGTTTCCAAGGTCTGATTGGTTCGTTCGGTCTGGCCATTAGTCTGAGGATGGAAAACCGAGGAAAAAGATAGGTCAATGCCCATCCTACCACAAAAGGCTCGCCAAAACCTTGAAACAAACTGGGAACCTCTGTCAGAAACAATATTCTCAGGAATGCCATGCAAACGAACCACCAAATCAGAGGAGGAAGGCAATTTAACCAAGGGCACCAGATGGACCATTTTAGAAAAGCGATCACAGACCACCCAAATGACTGACATCTTTTGAGAAACGGGAAGGTCAGAAATGAAATCCATCGAAATATGTGTCCAAGGCCTCTTTGGGACCGGCAAGGGCAAATGCAACCCACTGGCACGTGAACAGCAGGGCTTAGCCCTAGCACAAATCCCACAGGACTGCACAAAAGTACGTACATCCCGTGACAGAGATGGCCACCAGAAGGATCTAGCCACTAACTCTCTGGTACCAAAGATTCCAGGATGACCAGCCAACACCGAACAATGAACCTCAGAGATAACTTTATTTGTCCACCTATCAGGGACAAACAGTTTCTCCGCTGGGCAACGATCAGGTTTATTCGCCTGAAATTTTTGCAACACTCGCCGCAAATCAGGGGAGATAGCAGACACAATGACTCCTTCCTTGAGGATACTCACCGGCTCAGATGAACCCGGAGAGTCGGGCACAAAACTCCTAGACAGAGCATCCGCCTTCACATTTTTAGAGCCCGGAAGGTACGAAATCACAAAATCGAAGCGGGCAAAAAATAACGACCAACGGGCCTGTCTAGGATTCAAGCGCTTGGCAGACTCGAGATAAGTAAGGTTCTTATGATCAGTCAATACCACCACGCGATGCTTAGCTCCTTCAAGCCAATGACGCCATTCCTCGAATGCCCACTTCTTGGCCAGCAACTCTCGGTTGCCCACATCATAATTACGGTCAGCAGCCGAAAACTTCCTGGAAAAGAAAGCACATGGTTTCAACACTGAGCAACCAGAACCTCTCTGTGACAAAACCGCCCCTGCTCCAATCTCAGAAGCATCAACCTCGACCTGGAACCGAAGAGAAACATCTGGTTGACACAACACAGGGGCAGAACAAAAACGATGCTTCAACTACTGAAAAGCTTCCACAGCAGCAGAAGACCAATTAACCAAATCAGCACCCTTCTTGGTCAAATCGGTCAATGGTTTGGCAATGCTAGAAAAATTACAGATGAAGCGACGATAAAAATTAGCAAAGCCCAGGAATTTTTGCAGACTTTTCAGAGATGTCGGCTGAGTCCAATCCTGGATGGCTTGGACCTTAACCGGATCCATCTCGATAGTAGAAGGGGAAAAGATGAACCCCAAAAATGAAACTTTCTGCACACCGAAGAGACACTTTGATCCCTTCACAAACAAAGAATTAGCACGCAGGACCTGGAAAACCATTCTGACCTGCTTCACATGAGAGTCCTAATCATCTGAGAAGATCAAAATGTCATCCAAGTAAACAATCAGGAATATATCCAGATACTCACGGAAGATGTCATGCATAAAAGACTGAAACACAGATGGAGCATTGGCAAGTCCGAACGGCATCACTAGATACTCAAAATGACCCTCGGGCGTATTAAATGCAGTTTTCCATTCATCTCCTTGCCTGATTCTCACCAGATTATACGCACCACGAAGATCTATCTTAGTGAACAACTAGCCCCCTTAATCCGAGCAAACAAGTCAGATAACAATGGCAAGGGATACTGAAATTTAACAGTGATCTTATTAAGAAGGCGGTAATCAATACACGGTCTCAGCGAACCATCCTTCTTGGCTACAAAAAAGAACCCTGCTCCCAGTGGTGATGACGATGGGCGAATATGTCCCTTCTCCAGGGATTCCTTCACATAACTGCGCATAGCGGCGTGTTCAGGCACGGATAAATTAAATAATCGACCTTTAGGGAATTTACTACCAGGAATCAAATTGATAGCACAATCACAATCCCTATGCGGAGGTAGGGCATCGGACTTGGGCTCTTCAAATACATCCTGATAATCAGACAAGAACTCTGGGACCTCAGAAGGAGTGGATGACGAAATAGACAAAAATGGAACATCACCATGTACCCCCTGACAACCCCAGCTGGATACCGACATAGAGTTCCAATCCAATACTGGATTATGGGTTTGCAGCCATGGCAACCCCAACACGACCACATCATGCAGATTATGTAGCACCAGAAAGCGAATAACTTCCTGATGTGCAGGAGCCATGCACATGGTCAGCTGGGTCCAGTACTGAGGTTTATTTTTGGCCAAAGGTGTAGCATCAATTCCTCTCAACGGAATAGGACACCGCAAAGGCTCCAAGAAAAACCCACAACGTTTAGCATAATCCAAATCCATCAGATTCAGGGCAGCGCCTGAATCCACAAACGCCATGACAGAATACGATGACAAAGAGCATATCAAGGTAATGGACAGAAGGAATTTGGATTGTACAGTACCAATGACGGCAGACCTATCGAACCGCTTAGTGCGCTTAGGACAATCAGAAATAGCATGAGTGGAATCACCACAGTAGAAACACAGACCATTCAGACGTCTCTGTTCTTGCCGTTCAACTCTGGTCATAGTCCTATCGCACTGCATAGGCTCAGGTTTAATCTTAGACAATACCGCCAAATGGTGCACAGATTTACGCTCGCGCAAGCGTCGACCGATCTGAATGGCCAAAGACATAGACTCATTCAAACCAGCAGGCATAGGAAAACCCACCATGACATCCTTAAGAGCCTCAGAGAGACCCTTTCTGAACAAAGCTGCCAGCGCAGATTCATTCCACAGAGTGAGTACTGACCACTTCCTAAATTTCTGACAATATACTTCTATATCATCCTGACCCTGGCACAAAGCCAGCAAATTTTTCTCAGCCTGATCCACTGAATTAGGCTCATCGTAAAGTAATCCGAGCGCCAGGAAAAACGCACTGACATTACTCAATGCAGGGTCTCCTGGCGCAAGAGAAAATGCCCAGTCCTGAGGGTCGCCGCGCAAAAAAGAAATAATAATCAAAACCTGTTGAATAGGATTACCAGAAGAATGAGGTTTCAAGGCCAGAAATAGCTTACAATTATTTTTGAAATTAAGAAACTTAGTTCTATCACCAAAAAACAAATCAGGAATAGGAATTCTTGGTTCTAACATAGATTTCTGATTAATAGTATCTTGAATCCTCTGTACATTTGTAACGAGATTATCCATTGAAGAGCACAGACCCTGAATATCCATGTCCACACCTGTGTCCTGAAACACCCAAATGTCTAGGGGAAAAAAAAGACTGAACACAGAGCTGAGAAAAAAAAAAGATGTCAGAACTTCTTTTTTCCCTCTATTGAGAATCATTAGGTTGGCTCCTTGTACTGTTATGTAGGCAATCCAGTGACACAGTGTGCCAGCAATCAGAGCACATACAGTGATCTGACAATAACCCAAAAACAATAGAACGAGCTCTGAGACGTGGAATCTCTGTAGACCGCAATACCTGAACCTATCCTAAGCACAACTAAAGGCAGCTGTGGATTGCGCCTGACACTACCTATGCAACTCGGCACAGCCTGAGGAGCTGACTAGCCTGAAGATAGAAAAACAAGCCTGACTTGCCTCAGAGAAATACCCCAAAGGAAAAGGCAGCCCCCCACATATAATGACTGTTAGCAAGAAGAAAAGACAAACGTAGGGATGAAATAGATTCAGCAAAGTGAGGCCCGATATTCTAGATAGAGCGAGGATAGCAAAGAGAACTTTGCAGTCTACAAAAAACCCTAAAGCAAAAAACCACGCAAAGGGGGCAAAAAGACCCACCGTGCCGAACTAACGGCACGGCGGTACACCCTTTGCGTCTCAGAGCTTCCAGCAAAACGAAATGACAAGCTGGACAGAAAAAGTAGCAACAAAAGCAAAAAAGCACTTATCTAAGCAGAGCAGCAGGCCACAGGAAAGATCCAGAAGCTCAGATCCAACACTGGAACATTGACAAGGAGCAAGGAAGACAGAATCAGGCGGAGTTAAATAACAAAGCAGCCAACGAGCTCACCAGAACACCTGAGGGAGGAAGCTCAGAAGCTGCAGTACCACTTGTGACCACAGGAGTGAATTCAGCCACAGAATTCACAACAAATATCACACAGGAGAGGATTAGATACACGGCTCAGCAGACAGTATCACACAGGAGAGGATTAGATACACGGCTCAGCAGACAGTATCACACAGGAGAGGATTAGATACACGGCTCAGCATAATATCACACAGTATAGGATTAGATACACGGCTCAGCAGACAGTATCACACAGGAGAGGATTAGATACACGGCTCAGCAGACAGTATCACACAGGAGAGGATTAGATACACGGCTCAGCATAATATCACACAGGAGGGGATTATATACACGGCTCAGCAGACAGTATCACACAGGAGAGGATTAGATACACGGCTCATCAGACTGTATTACACAGGAGAGGATTAGATACACGGCTCAGCAGACAGTATCACACAGGAGAGGATTAGATACACGGCTCAGCATAATATCACACAGTATAGGATTAGATACACGGCTCAGCAGACAGTATCACACAGGAGAGGATTAGATACACGGCTCAGCAGACAGTATCACACAGGAGAGGATTAGATACACGGCTCAGCAGACAGTATCACACAGGAGAAGATTAGATACACGGCTCAGCATAATATCACACAGTATAGGATTAGATGCATGGCTCAGCAGACAGTATCACACAGGAGAGGATTAGATGCATGGCTCAGCATAGTATCACACATGAGAGGATTAGATACAGGGGCCAGCAGACAGTATTACACAGGAGAGGATTAGATACATGGCTCAGCACAGAATAGTGAGAGATGCACGGTCTGATGTCCTGTGAGGAGCTGCAGTGAGAGGTCGTGCAGCACAGAGCCTCCCCCATCCCCCTCTGTTACCTCTCTGCAGCTTCTGATAGAGGACATCAGACGGCAGCACTCCTTCACCCTCTCTAGGGATTACAGCCACACACCAGGCAGCAGAGGACAGGGAACGGCCGCTGACAGTGTGAGGGGAGACAGATGGAGCTGCCCCTCCAACAGCACAGCTCTCAGTCACAGTGGAGCTCACTCACAGACACACTCCACTATAGGCTGAAGCAAGATGGCGCCGATCTCCAGCCTCCGCTGTGATGTGGAGACAGCCCAGGGGGCGTGGCCACATCACAGCACAATGATAGCTATGGGGTCGGCTCCCGACTGCAGCCTCCTATGTCCAGAGCTGCCGTATTTTGCACAGTGTAAGTGTCGTGCTGGGACTCTTACACTGCTGCAAAGCAAAATGGCTGCAAAAAGAATTAATAATAAAAAATATATTAAAGTTAAAAAAAAAAATTTGTATTAAAAATAATTGTTTATACAAACAATTATTTTTAATACAAAAACAAAATTGCGGCACCTTCCCTTTAAAAAGATGTGTAATAGAGGGGTTAAAAGGACATTAAACTTCAGGAGGGCAAATTTCCAACGGATGAGAGAGGATCTTGGTGCAATTAACTGGGACAATATCCTGAGACACAAAAATACACAAAGAAAATGGGAGACGTTTATTAGCATCCTGGATAGGACCTGGGCACAATATATACCGTATGGGATTAAACATACTAGAAATAGGAGGAAACCAATATGGCTAAATAGAGCTGTAAGGGGCGCAATAAGTGACAAAAAGAAAGCATTTAGAGAATTAAAGGAAGTAGGTAGTGAGGAGGCATTAAATAAATACAAAAAATTAAATACATTCTGTAAAAAGCAAATCAAGGCAGCAAAGATTGAGACAGAGAGACTCATTGCCAGAGAGAGTAAAAATAATCCTAACATATTCTTTAACTACATAAATAGTAAGAGACTAAAAAATGATAGTGTTGGCCCCTTTAAAAATAGTCTGGGTGAAATGGTGGATGAGGATGAGGAAAAAGCCAATATGCTAAATGACTTTTTTTCATCAGTATTTACACAAGAAAATCCCATGGCAGAAAAAATGACTAGTGATAAAAATTCCCAATTAAATGTCACCTGCTTAACCCAGCAGGAAGTGCAGCGGCGTCTAAAAATCACTAAAATTGACAAATCTCCAGCCCGGATGGGATACACCCCCGAGTACTGCAGGAATTAAGTACAGTCATTGATAGACCTTTATTTTTAATCTTTAAAGACTCCATAATAACAGGGTCTGTACCACAGGACTGGCATATAGCAAATGTGGTGCCAATATTCAAAAAGGGAACAAAAACTGAACTCGGAAATTATAGGCCAGTAAGCTTAACCTCTACTGTGGGTAAAATCCTGGAGGGCATTCTAAGGGATGCTATACTGGAGCATCTGAAGAGGAATAACCTCATGACCCAGTATCAGCACGGGTTTACTAAGGACCGTTCATATCAGACTAATTTGATCAGTTTCTATGAAGAGGTAAATTCCGGATTGGACCAAGGGAACCCAGTGGATGTAGTGCATATGGACTTTTCAAAAGCTTTTGATACGGTGCCACACAAAAGGTTGATACATAAAATGAGAATAATGGGGATAGGGGAAAATATGTGTAAGTGGGTTGAAAGCGGGCTCAGGGATAGGAAACAAAGGGTGGTTATTAATGGAGCACACTCGGACTGGATAGCGGTTAGCAGTGGGGTACCACAGGGGTCAGTATTGGGCCCTCTTCTTTTTAACATATTTATTAATGACCTTGTAGGGGGCATTCAGAGTAGAATTTCAATATTTGCAGATGACACTAAACTCTGCAGGGTAATCAATACAGAGGAGGACAATTTTATATTACAGGATGATTTATGTAAACTAGAAGCTTGGGCTGATAAATGGCAAATGAGCTTTAATGGGGATAAATGTAAGGTCATGCACTTGGGGAGAAGTAATAAGATGTATAATTATGTGCTTAATTCTAAAACTCTGGGCAAAACCGTCAATGAAAAAGGCCTGGGTGTATAGGTGGATGACAAACTCATATTCAGTGGCCAGTGTCAGGCAGCTGCTACAAAGGCAAATCAAATAATGGGATGCATTAAAAGATGTTGGCATATGCAACAGATTGGGACTTATTATAAGTGAAAGGAGGACTTTATACTAACCAGACAGCAGATGGCGATAGTGTGTATAGTAATATACTTGCTGTAATGTGGGGAGGGAAGCTCTCAGTGGTTGGTTGTTTTCTTACTTTCGGTTTTGCTTTTCTTCATGAATGTGTTGTCTTCAGTGCACGGACTGTGTGACACTGAATTGTATCTCATGTTTATCCAGTATGAAGTAAATACTGTTTACTCAAGATATCTTGCTGATTGAAGCTCTCCTAAGTACAGCGGTGACTGCAAGAAGACGCACTCTGCAACAGGTTATGGGCCCAGGCATCCCAGATAATCCCAGATAACCCCAGGTAACCCCAGGCACCCCAGACACTACAGGTCTGCACTACAAGCTCAGGCAGAAGGATCCTGGTTTATAGCCCAGATAACGGAGCACACAGATAAGCTCTGTAAACAGAAGGAACTAAATCCAGATACAGAGTGACAGAGGAATTCAGCATCCCAGGAGCTGGATATAATTGCAGAGAATTCACAGGACATACAGGAGAATATCTTCAGTACAACTCTCTAAACAAGTAAGACTATATAAAGATGATGAGTACCACAGAACTGAAATTTACAGTAGCTAAACTGAATAGTGAAAATGATCAGTTATGGAAATTCAAAGTAGAGATGTTGTTATCTAAGGATGATCTATGGGAAGTAATTGTTACAGCAAGACCAGATCAAGATAATCAGACATGGGATAAGAAGGATATAAAAGCGAGAGCCACCATTAGCTTATTAGTGGATGATGCTCAATTAATACATATAAGAAATGAAGAAACAGCTAAGGGAATGTGGGAAGCATTAAGAAAACTGTATGAAAGACCTAGCTTGAATCACAAGTTGTTTTTATTAAGAAAGCTGTACAGTATGAGATTGAGTGCAAATGACGATATGCAGAAGCACATATTCTCAATGATGGAAGTGATATCACAGCTAAGATCTATTGGTGAAGATATTAAAGAAAGTCATGTAGCAGCTATATTGTTGTGCAGTTTACCAAATTCGTATACAGCCTTGATAAATGCCCTTGAGACGAGACCAGAAACTGACATTACATTAGATTTTGTAAAAACAAGACTAATAGATGACTATCAGAGAAGAAAAGAACAAAGAAATGATTCTTCTACTGAAAAGGACAGTGAAAACGCTCTTAAAGCTACAGAATTCCAAAAACCCTATAATAAAGAGACAAGAGAATGCTTCAGATGTAAGAAAAAAGGTCATTTAAAGAAAGACTGTACCATATGGAAAGCAGAACAACAAAAATTACAACATAAAAAGCATACAGAGAAAGTAAAAAACACAATTTCCGATTCATGTGAGAATAATTGGAATGGCACATTTAAAGTAACAGACAAGAAATCATCACTTGGTTGGTTTATTGATTCAGGAGCAACGAGTCATATGACAAGTGACAAGCATTTCTTTACTGATCTTGATTTAGATAAGAAAGAAGCCATTTATCTCGCAGATGGAAGCAAAATAACCGCAGAAGGTATCGGACAAGGTATGCTAAATTGTTCAAACAAGTTCGGACAAGATTCAAAGATACTTGTACAAGATGTGTTGTATGTTCCAAAATTGGAAGGCGGATTATTATCTGTGAAACGTTTAACAGCAAAAGGACTTACAGTGAAATTCAAAGACAATGAGTGTGCAATTATTGCAGGAAACAAGGTGATAACCAAAGTCAAGGCAGATGAACAATTATATCATTTTGACACACCAAAGGAACAGATGAAGGTATGTACACATGATCACAAAAACTGTATTCACATGTGGCATAGACGTCTAGGATATAGACACCCTGACAGTATAAAGGAACTACAGAGAAAAGAATTGACAAAAGATTTAAAGATATCAGATTGCTCAATTACCATAAGATGTGATTGTTGTATAAAATCAAAAGCCACAAGGATATCTATTCCAAAAGAAAGTGAGATGAAAAGCGAAAGACCACTTGATTTGGTGCATACTGACGTATGTGGACCCATGAAAGTGACTACATCAGGAGGCAATAGATACATGTTGACTTTTATAGACGATTACTCAAGATACACAGTCACATACTTAATTAAAAACAAAAGTGAAGTTTTTGATAAACTTGTAGACTATGTAACAAGATCAAGTAACAAAATTCAAAGGAAGCCAATTGTCATCAGAAGTGATAATGGAGGTGAATTTACAGGTCACAGAATAGAAGACTACTTAAGACAAAATGGGATAGAACACCAGAAAACGGTTCCATACACACCTGAACAAAATGGAGTAGCAGAAAGGAAAAACAGAACTCTAACAGAGATGATAAGATGTATGCTGACGGATTCCAAACTACCAGAGAAATATTGGGGTGAGGCAGCAATGACAGCTACTTATCTACAGAACCGACTTTTTTCCAGAAAACTGACGAAAACTCCATATGAACTGTGGCAAGGTATGAAACCAAGTGTCAATCATTTAAAATTTTTTGGATGTAAAGTTTTCATATTCATTCCAACAGAAAAACGTTCCAAACTTCAAAACAGATCCATGGAAGGAATATTTGTTGGATATAGTGAAAATTGCAAAGGATACAGAATCCTAGATCCCAAAACAGACAGAGTTACGGTGAGTAACAGTGTGACATTCATTGAAGATTTGAATGAAGATATTATGATTTCAGTTGAAACAAAAAATGAGAAAACCAATAATGACACAACTGAAGAAATATCTGATGAGAAAGAAGTAGAAATTAATGAAGAACAAAATACTGAAAGTGAAGAATCACAACTACAAACAGACACAGAACCAAGACATTCAATGAGAGAGAACAAAGGAAAACCACCAAAACGTCTCTCATACAAGACAAGCACAAGAAAAATCTATGAGCCTACTTCTTGGGAAGAAATATCTAAACTGCCTGTTGGAGAAGACTATGATAAGACATTTGCTCCAGTTGTCAAACACACTATCTTCAACAGAAGCAGAATATGTTGCCACAGCACATGCGAGTCAAGAAGTACTGTGGTTAAGACAATTGTTGACAGAATTAGGACAACCACAGTTGGCACCAACAAAACTGAAAAAGGACAATCAAGGATGTCTTGTTCTTGCTCAGATGGAAAGAGTCAATCCAAGAACCAAACATATTGATGTGAAATATCATTTCTTGAGAGATCATCAGGAACAAGGAGTCTTGAAGTTAGAGTACTGTCCTACTGAAGAAATGATAGCAGACATTTTCACAAAGGCGTTGAATGCTGATAAACATCAGAGACTAATAAAAAAGTTGGGTTTGATTGAATAAGTCCTTACTGTTGAGAAAGTGTGTTGGCATATGCAACAGATTGGGACTTATTATAAGTGAAAGGAGGACTTTATACTAACCAGACAGCAGATGGCGATAGTGTGTAAAGTAATATACTTGCTGTAATGTGGGGAGGGAAGCTCTCAGTGGTTGGTTGTTTTCTTACTTTCGGTTTTGCTTTTCTTCATGAATGTGTTGTCTTCAGTGCACGGACTGTGTGACACTGAATTGTATCTCATGTTTATCCAGTATGAAGTAAATACTGTTTACTCAAGATATCTTGCTGATTGAAGCTCTCCTAAGTACAGCGGTGACTGCAAGAAGACGCACTCTGCAAGAAAAGAGGCATAGATGCTCATGAGGAGAACATAATTTTATTCTATACAAGTCACTAGTTCGACCACACTTAGAATACTGTGCACAGTTCTGGTCTCCGGTGTATAAGAAAGACATAGCTGAACTAGAGCGGGTGCAGAGAAGAGCGACCAAGGTTATTAGAGGACTGGGGAGTCTGCAATACCAAGATAGGTTATTACACTTGGGGCTATTTAGTTTGGAAAAAACGAAGAATAAGGGGTGATCTTATTTTAATGTATAAATATATGAGGGGACAGTACAAAGACCTTTCTGATGATCTTTTTAATCATAGACCTGAAACAGGGACAAGGGGGCATCCTCTACGTTTGGAGGAAAAAAGGTTTAAGCATAATAATAGACGCGGATGCTTTACTGTAAGAGCAGTGAGACTATGGAACTCTCTGCCGTATGATGTTGTAATGAGTGATTCATCACTTAAATTTAACAGGGGACTGGATTCCTTTCTGGAAAAGTATAATGTTACAGGGTATATACACTAGATTCCTTGATAGGGCGTTGATCCAGGGAACTAGTCTGATTGCCGTATGTGGAGTCGGAAGGAATTTTTTTCCCCAATGCGGAGCTTACTCTTTGCCACATGGGTTTTTTTGCCTTCCTCTGGATCAACATGTTAGGTCATGTTAGGTTAGGCTATGGGTTGAACTAGATGGACTTATAGTCTTCCTTCAACCTTAATAACTATGTAACTATGTAACAAGTTCCGCAACTGGTCTGAGGAATTAAACAAATGAGGGCACAAACAAGTGAGTTTCAAGTTGAGAACCTGTTGAAATGGTGGGATTTGAGGTGATTGTCTGTAGTCACCGTACGTAGAACGGTTACCTGAGGACGGATTTCCTCATCTGCCTCTGGATCTACCAGTTCAAAGGTGTTTGACTTGTCAATGTATGGCGTCAAACGGCATAAGAATGTAGGGCCAGTAAACCAGGTTGTGTCCTTAAGATGTCTTGCTTCAATGGATCTGGTTGCGTGGTCCGCAGGATTGTGGTGTGTGGACACATAGTGCCACTGTTTAGGGTCGGTGGATCTCCTGATCCTTAGCACCCGATTGCTGACATAGACATAAAAGCGACAAGTTTCATTGCAAATGTACCCCAGCACTACCTTGCTGTCAGTGTAGAACTCGACTTCTTTGACGTCCAGGTCCATTTCTGTTGAGATATGTTAATCTAACTCTACCGCTAGCACAGCTGCACAGAGTTCCAGTCTGGGTACTGTGTGTTCACAGAGTGGGGCCAGTTTTGTCCGGCTCATAACAAGCATTACATGGCATTGTTCATTGATGTCGGTAGTTTTCAAATACGTTACTGCTGCAATTGCTTTGGTTGAGGCATCGCAGAAGATACAAAGCCTTTGCATTTCGACTTCTGTTGATGGCACGGAAGCAAGCATATGGTCGTGCCACGTAGAGACTTGACAGGGCTTTCAAAGAGTTCTTCCATCTTACCCATAAGTCTCTTTTCTCGCTTGGAAGCGGGTCATCCCAATCGGACTTCTCTTGGGTGAAGTCTTTCAACATCATTTTACCTTGGATAGTTACAGGAGTTACAAATCCCAGAGGATCGTACAAGCTGTTTACTACGGACAGGACGTCTCTGCACATGAAGGGTTTCTCTTCTTCGCTGATCTGGAAGGTGAATGCATCCTTTTTCAAATCCCAGAGTAAACCAAGGCTCCGCTGCATAGGAAGGGAGTCCATGCTTAAATCCAAGTCTTTTAAATCGGTTGAGTAATCTTGAGAGGGAAAGGCTGCCATTAGTTTTTGGCTGTTGGAAGCAATTTTGTGCAACCTCAAATTGGACAAAACGAGCATTTCTTGTGCCCTTTTTAGGAGACTGACTGCCGACTCATCTGTGGGTGTGGATTTCAGGCAGTCATCTATGTAGAAATCCTTTTCTACAAACGATCTTACATCCGATCCATACTTTGCTTCACCCTCTCTGGCTGAATGTCTAAGGCCATAGATAGCGACAGCAGGGGAGGGGCTGTTCCCGAAGATATGTACCTTCATACGATATTCCACGATGTCCTTGTAGGGGTCATTATCGCGGTACCAGAAGAACCTCAAGTAGTTTTTGTGTTCTTCCTTAACAAGGAAGCAGTGGAACATCTGTTGTATGTCGGCTATAAATGCTACTGCATCTTTGCAGAAATGAAGAAGTACTCCCAGAAGTCTGTTGATGAGGTCAGGACAAGACAGGAAGACATCGTTTAAAGAAACACCTTCGTATCTGGCACTTGAGTCAAATACCACTCTTATCTGACCTGGTTTCTTCGGATGATACACGCCGAAAATAGGTAAGTACCAACATTCCTCAGAATCTTGAAGTACAGGTGCAATTTCCGCGTGGCCACTCTGGAATATTCTCTCCATGAAGGTAAAGAAGTGTTCTTTTGTCTCTGGTGTCTTCTGCAGTTTGCGTGTAAGGGAGACAAATCGACTGTAGACAAGTTCTCTGTTGTTGGGTAAGCGTTGCCTCTGCGGTTTAAATGGTAAAGGTGTGACCCAACTCTTTGATTCATCTCTTGCTATCTCTCGCTCCATGATGTCCAAGAACAGTCTGTCCTCTATGGATGTTGCTACCTGGTTGTCTTCTCTTGTCCTGTGGAAAACTGTGCACCTTATATGATCTTCCTCACCGTCGTATGCACGGTCTTCACAGGAAGGATCAGCTAACGGACAAGGTGGAGGGGCGTTTTGTGGCAATTCTTTAATCAGGAAACTGCTATCGCATGGCTGGAAGAAAGACGGATGTCCATTTTCAAGAGTATTGGTGAGCATATTGTTGACTGATGTCAGCCTGTGTGCTCCACCCAAACAGACGTCTCCCACGATGACCCATCCTACGTCAAGTCTCTGAGCATATGGGGCGTTTGTAGGCCGTTAATCTGTCCTCTAGCCTTGTGGACCCATAGTATGTCTCTTCCGAGGAGTAAGACGATTGGAGCTCCTTGGTCCAGTTCCGGTATCAGGTGAGCTATACGTTTCAAGTGGGTATGATGAGCTGCTACCTCTGGTGTAGGTATCTCCGACCTGTTGTCGGGAATCTGGTTGCACTCCAGTATTGATGGCAAGGATAAGCAAGTTTGACCGTCTATTGACTCTACTTTGAATCCGGTCGCTTTTCTCCCCGCCGTCTCGACAGTACTTGCACATGTCTTCAAGGAGTACGGCGATCCAAGATTGCATATACCTTGATTGCCTTATCCCGTTGGCTCGCTGGGAATACTCTGACAAGACAGATCTTCGAGCAGGATCTTTCTGCTACAAGTTCCTTGCAGATCTCTGTACACTGCGAAGTGACCACTGGGGTGTCTATGTCAATGTCCATCTGTTTTTCGGCAGACTCTTCTTCTCGTGACAATACCCCTGAGGGTGGCCCGGGGTGTAAGGCCGTGTTGTGCTCCACACTACTACATTCGGCGCATTTCCCACTGGTTTCACAGTTCTTGGCGAAGTGTGAGGTCGTCGCGCAGCATCTGAAGCATATCTTGTTTTCCTTTAAGAAACTCTTACGGTCTTCTAGAGACTTCTCCCTGAAGGCTCTACATTTTAGTAGAGGATGAGGTTTCTTGTGTAGGGGGCAGTGTTTGCTGAGATCCTGAGGTTTGTCCTCTTCTGGAGAGGACGTACTTGCCCAGTAAGGAAAACCTGTGGAGGTAACATTAGTTTTGTGGACTGCCACTGGTGTTTTACTGGGTTTTACACCAGAGGCAGTGGTATATGGCATAGTGAAATAGAAACTGGGGTAATTTCTAACTTTAGCCTGCTGAGCAACAAAGTCCACAAACACCCTGAAAGGAGGAAATAGTACCTTATGAGCCTGTTTGTAACAGGACCCGTGACTAACCCACTTTTCTTGTAAGTTGTAAGGGAGCTTTTGGACAATTGGGTTGACACCTCTGGTGGTGTCCAGGAATGCCAACACTGGTAGGTCACCTTCTGCCTGAGCAGCATGTACCTCCATTAACAAGTCGCTCAGTTCCCTGAGCTTTTGATAACCCTTATTTGCTATCTTGGGAAAATCATCAATTCTTTAATACAAAGCGTTTTCTATAGCTTCTATTGACTCATAACATTCTTCGAGTCTCTCCCACACCATACGAAGTCCTGTGTGGGGGTACTTTATGTTAATGTTCCTGATTCTTTTGGCGTGTTCAGCTGACTCGTTCCCAAGCCAATTTACCAATAAATCTAACTCTTCACTACTGGAAAGTTCCAAGTCTCTGATGGCGTTCTGGAAGGAGGCTCACCATGCTCTATAGCTCTCGGCTCGATCAGTGAACTTTACAAGTACCTTGGTCACCAGCTCCCGGCGGGTAAAGAACCTTGCAAAGTTCATAGTGGCTGAGTCAGTGCCGACATGAGCTGGTGTGCTGTTGTCATGCGGTGTGTGTGGTGCATCCTCATACCTGGTAGGAGCTTCTGCCTTAGGAAAGTCTGTATAAAACCGTTCCAAAGCGAAGGGTGTCCCTGTCAGTCTGGGGGGAGGCCGTACCTTCTGCTCTGTAAGACGGTCGTGGTGGTCGACGTCGTTTAGCAGTATACCTTCCTACTTCCAGTAGAGCACTAAGGTGGAACAGTGTAAGGTCACCAGCATCGTAATAGAACCCAAATAGGGTATATTTAATCCAGAAAAAATGGGACCAAAGAAAGGACCATATTGGACCACTGCACTCAAATCGACAAAAACCAATAGAAAGGAAGCAGCATAAAGTCCAGATAAATATGTAGAACAAACTTTATTAATGATAATTCTAGGTTTAAAAACGACACGGGGAAATAATCCCCGTGCTGTACTCAGCACGCACCTACATGAACAGGGGACAGGTGCCTACAGTATAAATATATCCACATTATAACCGAGACAGGTATCACAGAAAAATAAAAGTGACTGTGCAAGTAAATAAAGTTCAAACACCTGCATTAAACACACAGGTCCAGAGGATTGTATAAAAGAGCACATACAAAATGAGTAAAACTAATATACATACCAGTCAGTGTAGAAAGAATCCCGGCGTGGACTGGCACCTCACCCCTGTCCCCTCCGACGCGCCACTGGGTGGTGCTATAACACAGCAAAAACCAAAACACTAATAGTAGTGAACTTTTAATGCATAATTGGAATCATACTGTCCTTTTCAGAAAGGACAGAACACATTCCCATCGATCATGATCCAATCCCCATGATAAATTCCCATCCTCCATGATAAATTCATTATATGGGGCAAATATCTGTATGGAGCATCTTATGTGGCCATGTGCAGCATTATATGGGGCAAATATCTGTATGAGGCCATGTGCAGCATTATATGGGGCAAATATCTGTATGGGGCCATGTGCAGCATTATATGGGGCAAATATCTGTATGGGGCCATGTGTTATGATCTGGTGGTTTAGGAACAACATGAGACAAGCTCTGAAGGAGGTGGTATCTGTACTGACCGCAGACCCTGAACCTAGCAGCGCAACTAGAAATAGCCGTGGGGGGTACCTGACGCTCCCTAGACCCCTCGGCACAGCCTAAGATCTAACTTCCCCTAAAGATGGAAACAGGAAACCTATCTTGCCTCAGAGAAAATCCCCAAAGGAAAGATAGCCCCCCCACAAATATTGACAGTGAGAGGAAGGGAAAATAACATACGCAGAGATGAAATCAGATTTTAGCATAGGAGGCCAGTCTAGCTTGATAGATAGGACAGGAAAGGATACTGTGCGGTCAGTATAAAAACTACAAAACAATCCACACAGAGTTTACAAAATCTCCACACCTGACTAAAGGTGTGGAGGGTAAATCTGCTTCCCAGAGCTTCCAGCTAACAGAAAAAATCCATAATGACAAGCTGGACAAAAATAGAATGCACAGAACAATAAGTCCACAACATGTGGACTGAAATGAGCAAAGCCAGAACTTATCTTTGCAGAACTGGTCAGGAAACCAGGAGAATCCAAGCAGAGATGTGAATCCAGCCAGAGAACATTGACAAGTGGCATAGGCAGAAGACTAGAGCCAGGTTAAATAGCAGAGCCAGGAGAGACGATTTGTGAAAGCAGCTGCTAAAGTTAAACCCAAGGAGCGGCAGTTCCACTCAAAACCACCAGAGGGAGCCCAAGGGCAGAATTCCCAAAAGTGCCATTTACAACCACCGGAGGGAGCCCAAGAACGGAATTCACAACAGCCATGTGCAGCATTATATGGGGCAAATATCTGTATGGGGCATCTTATGGGGCCATGTGCAGCATTATATGGGGCAACTATCTGTATGGGGCCATGTGCAGCATTATATGGGGCAAATATCTGTATGGGGCCATGTGCAGCAATATATGGGGCAAATATCTGTATGGGGTCATGTGCAGCATTATATGGGGCAAATATCTGTATGGGGCCATGTGCAACATTATATGGGGCAAATATCTGTATGGGGTGTGGTGCGGTGACCCACATTACAGCCAGGGGGCACTGTGTGTGCACTTCAAGATGCGCTTGGAGGCATAAATGTGATGAGACAAAGTTCGGCAGGAGTGTAAATGGCCGGTGTGTGTGTTGCAGAGGAAGACACTCTGCGCTGTCAGTCTGAAGTTTGGTTGGTGTTCTGGGACCTGTAGTCCCACAAGTAATTGTGCAGTTCTAATGGGAGATTGGCAGGGCTAGTTATGAGAGATGGGAGGGTCAGACTAGCCACACACACCCACACTCCCACCCAGAGGAGTGGTTATAGGTATGTAATGTGACCAAGGTGTGGGTCACATGTTCCTGTGTGGTTCCTGTGTATGGATCTGTTTGGTCCATGTGCAAGGTCCTGGATGGTCGATGTTGGAGTCTCCTGGCATTGGAGAAGTCCTGCAAGCACTGAGACCGTGGACCTGATGAACGGACAGTGTTGGATTGTCCTGGTTTGGGCTGGAGTCCTGGAAGCACTGAGACCGTGAGTCCTGAATTAGTCTATGTGTTGGATTGTCTTGAAGTGGGCTGGAGTCCTGGAAGCACTGCTGAGGCTATGGACTGAATGCTCGAGGGTGTTGGATTGTCCTGGGATGGGCTGGAGTGCCCTGGCATTGGAGAAGTCCTGCAAGCACTGAGACCGTGGACCTGATGAACGGACAGTGTTGGATTGTCCTGGTTTGGGCTGGAGTCCTGGAAGCACTGAGACCGTGAGTCCTGCATTAGTCTATGTGTTGGATTGTCTTGAAGTGGGCTGGAGTCCTGGAAGCACTGCTGAGGCTATGGACTGACTGCTCGAGGGTGTTGGATTGTCCTGGGATGGGCTGGAGTCCTGCAAACACCTGGTAAGAATGTGAGAGCTGGAATGGTCAGAGTGTTGGATTGTCCTCGGATGGACTGGAGTCCTGTAAGCACTTGGTAAGATCATGGACTGATGGCCTGTGTGTTGGAAGTGCCTGTGACTGGTCTTCCTGGAAGCGCATGGAAGGGATGCATCTACAGAGCCTTGGACGGTTTCTGTGTTGGGGAAGTTACAGTTCCTACTGTGGGTCTGGACTATCCGAGGGCCCTGGGCACAAGGACGGTGATCCCAGTGAGGCAGTTTCCCTGTAAACAAGCACTGGCAGGAGTCAGTATGTGGAGCCGGAGCTCCTGTAAGGTAACTCCAGGTAACAAGGGGTTACAGGCAGACACGGATCTGCCATTAGAACAGACTATTGGTGGTTAATGTGTTCCATTGATATAAATGATGAACTGTTTGTGTTATGGTTTATGACGTTTAATAAACCAGAATAGACTGTATTTGTGGAAAAATCGTGCCTGTTTGCGTTATTCCCGTGCAAAGCAAGTGTCGCCCAAGACCCGAAGGAAGGGAAACGCCACAGGGGCCATGTGCAGCATTATATGGGGCAAATATCTGTATGGGGCCATGTGCAGTATTATATGGGGCAAATATCTGTATGGGGCCATGTGCAGTATTATATGGGGCAAATATCTGTATGGGGCCATGTGCAGTATTATATGGGGCAAATATCTGTATGGGGCCATGTGCAGCATTGTATGGAGCATCTTATGGGGCCATGTGCAGCATTATATGGGGCAAATATCTCTATCGAGCATCTTATGGGGCCATGTGCAGCATTATCTGGGGCAAATATCTCTATTGAGCATCTTATGGGGCCATGTGCAGCATTATATGGGGCAAATATCTGTATGGAGCATCTTATGGGGCCATGTGCAGCATTGTATGGGGCAAATATCTCTATGGATCATCTTATGGGGCCATAATCCGCATTTGTGGAGCATTATACGGGGCAAATGCGTCTATGGAGCATCTTATGGGGTCATAATCAACATTTGCGCAGCATTATATGGGGCATATTTTAATATGGAGCATCTTATGGGGCCCATCATAAACTGTATGGAGCATTATATGGGGCGTATTTTGTATGGAGCATCTTATGGGGCCATCATGATCTGTATGGAGCATTATATGGGGCTCCTGATTCAATATGGATATTCAAAAACACTTAGGCTATGTGCACACGATGCGGAAAATGCTGCGGATCCGCAGTGTTTCCGCAGCTGCGGGTCCGCAGCAGTTTCCCATGATTATACATTACAATGTAAACCTATGGGAAACAAAAAACGCTGTGTACATGCTGCGGAAAAAAACGCGCGGAAACGCAGCGGTTTACATTCCGCAGCATGTCACTTCTTTCTGTGGATTCCACAGCAGTTTTACAGCTGCTCCTATGGAAAACTGCAGTGAAAACCGCAGAAAAACCGCGGTAAATCCGCGATAAATCTGCAGCAAAAACGCAGCGTTTTTGCCCTGCAGATTTATCAAATCTGCTGCGGAAAAATCCGCAGTGGACCAGAATACGTGTGCACATACCCTTAACCTACTTATGTCTCAATAATTTTACTTTTATTGGTATCTATTTTTATTTTTGAAATTTACCAGTAGCTGCTGCATTTTCCACCCTAGGCTTATACTCGAGTCAATAGGTTTTCCCAGTTTTTTGTGGCAAAATTAGGGGGGTCGGCTTATACTCAAGTATATACGGTATGTTTTACACCACTACATATTGACTCTTATAGGTTATTTCCCAAGACAATTGTAAAAGACCTTATATGTATGGGTGGATAGATGGTGACAGAGGTGGATTCATTTTATTCAAGTTTTTCACTTGAAAATGCTAGATAAATTTTGCTTCACTTTGAATATTGTTTACGTTGGCTTACGGACTTGGTAATTTACCTAGGACAAGGGATTTCTATGTGTGAGAAAAACTACTACTGATTTTAAATAGCAGATTCTGTTAACTACAATCAATAAATTGCTTAACAAGAAACACTTTGATATTGTACAGTGCACTTTTGTGTTCTCTTTTGCACACTGTACAGCTTGCTAAAAGGCTCACGTTTTAGTGAGAGAGGCAAAAAAAATGAAAACTAATAAAACCGTTTATGGTAACCATAGAGTGGGCCCATAGAGTCAATTCCCCTGGTGGGCTCTAGGCACCCCAGTCTGACTCTGAATGGGCTCCATATCCATACAGTATATACGATACACTTTATTGATCCCGGGGGAAATTACGGTATTACAGCAGCAATACAAACAGCAGAACATAAAATATGACACAAAGCTTGCACAAGTATACCAACATTACATAACAAATAAATGTGGGTAGTTCAGGTATATACTGTATATTCCTTCTCCTTCTGGCCCCCCGCAATGCCCCCTACAATGACTGAGTCATCTGAGAATTTTTGGAGGTGACAAAAATCTGATTTATACTGAATGTCAGCTGCATACAATATGAAGAGGAAGGGCGACAGCACTGTACCCTGAGGGGCTCCAACACTGCTCCAAACACTGCCACATACCACCTTCCCCCATACTTACAAAACTGTGGCCTGACCGTCAGGTAGCCATTTTTCCAGTTCACCATCCCCTCATTATATGATGGGCCCCATATAATGCTCCAGTATATGATGGGCCCCATATATTGCTCCATACAGAATGGGCCCATATAAGGCACCATATAATGTATAATGGGCCCCATATAGGGCTCCATATATAATAGGCCCCATATGATGCTCCATATATAATGGGCCCCATATAGGGCTCCATATATAATAGGCCCCATATGATGCTCCATATATAATGGGCCCCATATAATGCTCCAGTATATGATGGGTCCCATATACTGCTCCATACAGAATGGGCCCATATAAGGCTCCATATAATGTATAATGGGCCCCATATAGGGCTCCATATATAATGGGCCCCATATGATGCTCCATATATAATGGGCCCCATATTATGCTACAGTATATGATGGGCCCATATAATGCTCTATATACTGTATAACGAGCCCCATCTGATGCTCCATATATAATGGGCCCCATATGTTGCTCCAAACATAAAAACAAATAATTAAATACTCACCTCTCCTCGCTGGCTGCTGCTCTGCTCCAGACTCATCAGCGTCGGCGTCTCCTGCTCTCGGCACTGTGACTGCTCAGAGCAGAGGGCGCACACTAATGACATCATTGCACCCTCTGACCTGAAACGCCAGTCATAGGATGCAGAAAACGCCGTAGTGGAGGAGCGGGTAGAGGTAAGTATCGCAAGTGTCGGGGCCCTGAGTAAGCAAGAAACATTTCAGTTCCATAGCAGAGAAATGTTCTGTTATGGATACGAAATGTTGCCACTCTGGCTAACAAAGAGTCTACCACTTTTTTCACAATTTATCGGAGTGATTTATATATATATGTATAAATAAACATACACACTTTATATATACTATGGGGAAAAAAGTATTTCGTCAGCCACCAGTTGGGCAAGTTCTCCCACATAAAAAGATGAGAGGCCTGTAACTACCATCATAGGTAGAACACAACTATGAGAGTCAAAATGAGAAAACAAATCCAGAAAATCACCTTGTCTGATTTTGCAAGATTTATTTAGCAAATTATGATGAATAATAAGTATTTGGTCATTAACAAAAGTTCATCTCAATATTTTGTTATACATCCTTTGTTGGAAATGACAGGTCAAACGTTTTTTGTAGGTTTTCACAAGGTTGGCACACACTGTTGGTGGTATGTTGGCCCATTCCTCCATGCAGATCTCTTCTAGAGCTGTGATGTGTTGGGCTTGTCGCTGAGAAACACGGATATTCAACTCCCTCCAAAGGTTTTCTATGGGGTTAAGATTTGGAGACTGGCTAGGCCACTCAAGGACCTTTATAAGCTTCTTACGAAGCCACTCCTTCCTTGCCCTGGCGTTGTGCTTGGGATCATAATCATGCTGAAAGACCCATCCACATTTCATCTGTAATGCCTTGCTGATGGAAAGAGGTTTGCACTCAAAATCTCACGATACATGGCCCCATTCATTCTTTCATGTAAATGGATCAGCCATCCTGGTCCCTTTGCAGAGAAACAGACCCAAAGCATGATGTTGCCACGCCCATGCTTCACAGTAGGTATGATGTTCTTTGGATTCAACTCAGCATTCAATCTTCTCCAAACACAATGAGTTTTGTTTCTACCAAACAGTTCTACTTTGGTTTAATCAGACCATATGACATTCTCCCAATATTCTTCTAGATAATCCAAATGTTTTCTAAACAAACTGCAGATGGGCCTGGACAAGTATTGGCATACAGCAGGGGGACAAGTCTGGCACTGCAGGATCTGAGTCCCTGGTGGTGTAGTGTGTTACTGATGATAGCCTTTGTTACGGTGGTCTCAGCTCTATGCAGGTCATTCACTAGGTCCCCCCGTGTGGTTCTGGGATTTTTGCTAACCATTCTTGTGATCATTGACCCCACATGGTGAGATCTTGCGTGGTGCCCCAGATCGAGGGAGATTATTAGTGGTCTTGTATGTCTTCCATTTTCTTATTATTTATCCCACAGTTGATTTCATCTCACCAAGCTGATTGGCTATTGCAGATTAAGTCTTCCCAGCCTGGTGCAGGGCTATAATTTTGTTTCTGGTGTCCTTCGACAGCTCTTTGATCTTCACCATAGTGGACTTTGGATTGTGACTGTTTGAGGTTGTGGATAGGTGTCTTTTATACTGATAACAAGTTCAAACAGGTGCCTTTACTACAGGCCATGAGTGGAGGACAGAGAAGCCTCTTAAAGAAGAAGTTACAGGTCTGTGAGAGCCAGAAATCTTGCATGTTTTTAGGTGACCAAATACCGTATATACTCGTGTATAAGCTGAGGATTGCAGCACAATTTTTTGTGCTGAAAACGCCCCCCTTGGCTCATACACGAGTCAATTGTCCAGAACGCTGGCGGGGGAGTGGCGTAGCCGCGGCAGGAGCCGGCAGCTGTGGCACAGTGACAGCTGCAGCCGCCGGCTATCAGAAAACATAATACTCACCCTCTGTCACTGCATCTCCGTCCCTGCATCTCCGTTGTCACGGCGCCGGCAGCTCTCCTCTCTTGTGCTGAGCAGTCATGTGGTACCACTCATTAAGGTAATGAATATGGACGTGTCTCCACTCCCATAGACGTGGAGTGCATATTCACTATCTTAATGAGTGGTACCACGTGACCGCTGAACAGAGGAGAGCCGCCGTCACCGTGACAACGGAGATGAAGGGACGGAGATGCAGGCGTGAGGAGAGTATGATGGAGGAGGGGGGGGGGGCAATGTGAGCCATGCATACAACCAGGGGAAGAGGGGAAGCCGAGCCATTGGGGACTGGAGGAGCTGAGCAATGCGGAACCGGGGGAGCTGAGCAATGCGGGACCGGGGGAGCAGAGCAATGCAGGACTGGGGGAGCTGAGCAATAAGAGAACGGGGGAGCCATGCATACAACAGGGAGAGCCACATATACCAGGACAGGACAGGGTGAGCCACATACCAGGACAGGATTGGGGAGCGGAGCTGAGCAATGTGGGACCGGGGAGCCATGTATACAACAGGGAGAGCCACATATACCAGGACAGGACAGGGGGAGCCACGTACCAGGACAGGACAGGGGAAGCAACATACAAGGACAGGACAGGGGGAGCCACATACCAGGACAGGATGGGGGAAGCCATGCATAGCAGGACAGGACGGGGGCAGCCACACATAGCAGGACAGGGATGAGGGGGACAATGCATTCCCGGCTTATACTCGAGTCAATAAGCTTACCCAGTTTTCCGTGGCAAAGGTAGGTGCCTCGACTTATACTCGGGTCAGCTTATACTCGAGTATATATGGTACTTATTTTCCACCATAATTTGCAAAATAAATCGTGCCAAATCAGTCAAGGTGATTTTCTGGATTTGTTCTCTCATTTTGACTCTCATAGTTTCATAGTTGTGGTCAATTACAGACCACTCTAATCTTTTTAAGTGGGAGAACTTGCACAATTGGTGGCTAGCTAAATACTTTCCCCCCCCCCCACTATATATATATATATATATATATATATATATATATATATATATATATATATATATATATATATATAAAAAGAGCAGATACTGAGAATTGCACCATGTATACAGGACAGGATAAGTTTACACAGCATACATAGCTCCACAATATATACTATGCTAAGGAATATTATTATTTATTTATATAGCACCATTGATTTCCATAGTGCTGTACATGAGAAGGGGTTACATACAAATTACAGATATCACTTACAGTAAGCAAATTAACAATTACAGAATGATACAGAGGGGCGAGGACCCTGCCTTTGTGAGCTTACATTCTACAGGATGGTGGGGAAGGAGACAATAGGTTGAGGGTTGCAGGAGCTCTGTTGTTGGTGAGGTGGTAGCTTCGGTAGGAGTGAGGAGGCAGCGGGGTCAGTGCAGGCTGTAAGCTTTCCTGAAGAGGTGGGTTTTCAGGTTCCGTCTGAAGGATCTGAATGTGGTTGTTAGTCGGACTTGTTGGGGCAAAGAATTCCAGAGGATGGGGGATATTCGGGAGATGTCTTGGAGGCGGTTGGGTGAGGAGCGAATAAGTGTGGCAGAGAGAAGGACGTCTTGGGAGGACCGGAGATTACGTGAGGGAAGATATCGGAAGATTAGTTCAGAGACATATGGAGGAGACAGGTTATGGATGGCTTTGTAGGTCAGTATTAGTAATTTGAACTGGATACACTGAGGGAATGGGAGCCAGTGAAGAGATTTACAGAGTGGGGAAGCGGAGGAGTAGCGAGGAGAGAGATGAATTAGTCGGGCAGCAGAGTTAAGGATGGACTGAAGAGGTGCAAGGGTGTTAGCAGGGAGGCCACAGAAAAGGATGTTGCAGTAGTCGAGGCAGGAGATGATGAGGGCATGCACAAGCATTTTAGTAGATTGATATTTGAGGAAAGGATGGATTCTGGAGATATTTTTGAGCTGGAGGTGACAGGAGGTGGGAAGAGCTTGGATGTGCGGATTGAAGGACAGGGCAGAGTCAAGGATTACTCCGAGGCAGCGGACTTCCGGTACAGGGGAAAGCGTGATGTCGTTAATTGCGATAGGTCAGGTAAGGATGATTTATGAGATGGAGGAAAGATGATGAGTTCAGATTTGTCCACATTGAGTTTGAGGAAGTGAGAGGAGAAGGAGGATATGGCTGATAGACACTCTGGGATTCTGGACAGCAGAGAGGTGATGTATGGGCCAGAGAGGTAGATCTGAGTGTCATCAGCATAAAGGTGGTACTGGAATCCATGGGACTTTATGAGTTGTCCCAGGCCAAGTGTATAGATTGAGAAGAGTTGGGGTCCTAGAACAGAGCCTTGGGGGACTCCAACAGAGAGAGGGTGGGATGAGGAGGTAGTGTGGGAGTGGGATACGCTGAATGTGCGGTTGGAAAGGTATGAGGAGATCCAGGATAGGGGAAGGTCTTTGATGCCAAAGGAGGAGAGAATTTGTAGTAGGAGGCAGTGGTCAACTGTGTCAAAAGCAGAGGACAGGTCTAGGAGGAGGATTACTTACCCAAAACAAAAAGTGAATCATAGAGCAAGGTACCAATAAATATAATTACTTTTATTAATGGGGAGTACAAGATAAAAATAGTAATTAAAATATTTGCACAAAATGACAACAGGGAAAGTGACACCTAAGTGCCATGTCCAGCAAAGATATAATACCAAATGTAAGGAGGTATAAAACAAGTAAACAGCATAAACCCAATAAGGCAAAAAGCACTAGAGCAAAATTAGCACACTTTTAAAGACTAGATGGTGGCTCACACAGATATGCAAGTGCTAAATACATAAACATAATATGCCAATAGAATCAATAAGGTAAAATGTGTGACGCCATTGGTAATGTAGCCGTGCTAGATGCGGGCAATGTTACCCCAGGCAAAAAGTCCCTGAATAAATAATGCACATACAAAAAGGTATTATGAGGTAATAAAGGTGATACCGACCTATATGCCAGACATGGGAGACGCCCCAGAGTATAGAGTATTGTCCACTAGCTTTGGCGGTAAGTAGGTCGTTAGTAATTTTGGTCAGGGCTGTCTCAGTTGAGTGATGGAAACTAGATTGTAGATTGTCAAAGAGCAAGTTAGATGAGAGGTGGGAGGAAAGTTCAGCATGGATGTGCTGTTGCAGGAGTTTGGAAGCGAATGGGAGCAGTGATATTGGGCGATAGCTGGACATAGCAGTTGGATCGAGGGTTGGCTTTTTAAGGATAGGCGTGATTGTGGCATGTTTAAAAGCAGAAGGGAAGGTACCAGACGTTAGTGAAAGGTTGAAGAGGTGGGTTAGGGATGGGATAAGAGTGGCGTTAAGGTTGGGGAGGAGGTGGGATGGGATGGGGTCGAGCGCACAGGTGGTGAGGTGTGATTTGGAGAGGAGACAATTAAGCCCCCCTTCAATGATGTTGGATAGGGAGGTTATGGGCACTGGTCTGGTATACAAAGGGGTCGTGGTGGTTGAACAATGAAGACTTGCCTTGTCTGGTCGATCTTATTTTTAAAGTGTGTGGCAAAGTCCTCAGCAGAGATGAGGGAGGTTGGAGGGGGCAGTGGTGGTCGGAATATAGAATGGAGCAGTGTATATAGTATGTAGTGTAGAGATGTGCCAGTGTGTGTAGCATGAATTACACACTATATACTAAATACACAGCAGCATACTATATAAACATCTGTACATTATATACTATATATTCACAACTCTACAATATATTAAGACAGCATTATACTATATACTATATTATGTTGCATATATCACACAGGAGACACACGTATATATCACATAGGAGACACCACGACTGCTATATTTCACATTGCTGTATATGCATTATATAAGTGATACTGTGACTGCTGTATATACATTATATAATGTATATAATGTATACAGTATATAATGTATATACAGCAGTCGCAGTATCCCCTGTATAAGGTATATAGACAGTTGTGTACACATTATATAGGTGATACTGTGACTGGTGTGTATAGTCGTAGTATCACAAGTATCACATATATAATATATACAAGTATCACCTATATTTTATAGTTATAGCAGTCACAGTATCACCTTTATAATGTATATAGACTGCTGTATATAGATTATAAAGGTGATACTGTGATTATACACAGCAGTAGCAGTATCATTTATATATTGTATATACAGCAGTCTATATACATTATACAGGTGGTACTGCAAGTGCTGTGTATACAGAAAGCAATGTTTCCATATTGGGACTCACCCAGGTCCCTGAGATGGAGGGAAGGATGAAGAGCAGAAGCAAGTCCATCGTCGGGCATGCAGAGGAGTGGATCCCTGGCTGGGACTGGCGAGTACAGCAGGAATCAAAAAAGATGCTCTGATGTTGGCACTGGCCAGCGTCAGACAGGAGAGAACGTTCAAACTTGAAGGCCCTGTGTATGCACACTAATGCTTGCACACAGTGACAAGGGCTGCAGCCGTGTGCACGCACTGACAAGTGCAGCGGCGGCCCTTTCGGCGTGTGCAAGCTGGAGAACGCGTGCACACAGCACCTTTAGCAAGACGTATTAAAGATCCGCCAGCCAACTGGGCACTTGCCTGCCTCGGCAGATTACCAATCCGGGCCTGCTTCCATACCACTAGGGTGTGACCAAGGGTAGCCAACCCATGAAAGTCCCTCCATCAGTGTAGCATTACTTGGATTGTGCATAACATTTCCCCAATAGCAAGTGAAAAGAACTGAGCCCCAGCTGCCATGAGAGGCCCTAAACTTGCTGGTTTCATAAGGAGAAGACACCTTTCATACGCACAATATGCAGTGTAACCTGTACTGTGATCTACCACCACTTTCCCTTTAAGTGAAGAGACTGTACCGGGCACTCAATCAGCTGCACCCAGACACCACCTTTACAGGAGTGCCCCTGGGTAGTCCTATACCATCTCCATAAGTGCCATCTTCTGCTATTAACAATTGTTGTGAATATGAGGGAAGTATTTAGGGGTCCAGGGACCTACTTGAGCTACTGTGACATTAAAATCTGCTTTAAGTGGAACTACATGTCCCAGCTGACTCCTCTGCAACATCTGTTGCCTCCCCTGTGGCTCATCGCATAAATATTATTATTTTACTGGTGGAAAACATAGGGATTTAACTTTGCGCAGTTTCACAAAATGCACAAAACAATGAATGATACACAAATGTCTACTTCACCATAGTCTCCCAAGGGGTTGTATTATCTCCATTCACTAAAAATATCAAAATCTGACATTCTTCTTTTAGGCTATTTGATGGACAGAGTATATTTTGGCTGCAAATTCCTATACCATCTGCCGTCCCATATGTGCATCCTTTCCTTGCTTTCTTGGTTAGTCATGTCTAAAATGAGGACAGGTGTTCTTTGTTATCACCCCTTACAAATAATTACTATGATGTTTCCGAATGTGATATGTATTGGGACCTAGAAAAAGGCACCATGGTGCATTCAGCTTCATATTGAAGCAGGTATCTACAGTAGTTGTCAGAGTAAATGCATATTCCTGAGTGAAGGAATAAATCAGCAGAAAATTAAGAATATACTAGTGCTTCTTACTAAATTAGAATATCATCAAAAGGTTAATTTATATCAGTTCTTCAATACAAAAAGTGAAACTTATATATTATATAGAGTCATTACAAACAGAGCGATCTATGTCAAGTGTTTATTTGTGTTAATGTTGATGATTATGGCTTACAGCCAATGAAAACCCAAAAGTCATTATCTCAGTAAATTAGAATAATTTACAAAAAAACAACTGCCAAGGCTTCCTAAGCGTTTAAAAAGTCTGTTTCAGTAGGCTCCACAATCATAGGGAAGACTGCTGACTTGACAGATGTCCAGAAGGCAGTCACTGTCACACTCTACAAGGCGGGTTAAGCCACAAAAGGTCATTGCTAAAGGAGCTGGCTGTTCACAGAGTGCTGTATCTAAGCATATTAATGGAAAGTTGAGTGGAAGGAAAAAGTGTGGTAGAAAAAGGTGCACAAGCAACCGAGATAACCGGAGCCTTGAAAAGATTGTAAAGAAAAGGCCATTCAAAAATTTGGTGGAGATTCACTAGGAGTGGACTGCTGCTGGAGTCATTGCTTCAAAAGCCACCACACACAGATGTATCCAGGACATGGGCTACAAGTGTCGCATTCCTTGTGTCAAGCCACTCATGACCAGTAGACAACGCCAGAAGCATCTTACCTGGGCCAAGGAGAAAAAGAACTGGACTGTTGCTAGGTGGTCCAAGGTGTTTTCAGATGAAAGTTAATTTTGCATTTCATTTGGAAATCAAGGTCCCAGAGTCTGGAGGAAGAGTGGAGAGGCCCACAATCCAAGCTGCTTGAGAACTTGTGTGAAGTTTCCACAATCAGTGATGGTTTGAGGAGCCATGTCATCTCCTGGTGTAGGTACACTGTGTTTTATCAAGACCAAAATCAGCACAGCCGTCCATCAGGAAATGTTAGAGCACTTCATGCTTCCTTCTGCTGACAAGCATTTTGGAGATGGAAATTTCATTCTCCAGCAGGACTTGGCACCTGTCCACACTGCCAAAAGTACCAATACCTGGTTTAAAAACAACACTATCACTGTGGTTGATTGGCCAGCAAACTCACCTGACCTTAACCCCTCTATGGGGTATTGTCAAGATGAAGATGAGAGACACCAGATCCAACAATGCAGACAAGCTGAAGGATGCTATCAAAGCAACCTGTGCTTCCATAACACCTCAGGGGTAGATAGCTGACGAAGCTGCATATGGTAGCGATACGCGTAGGGATGCCCCACATGGCTACATATTGATCGCTTGGCAAGTATGAATTTTGTTTATATGCATGCCTATTGGTATTATTAGGGTTATTATCTATGGCTATACATTGATTAACTGTTTTGCACATTCTCTTCATGAATGTATCTGAGTACTGCTTTTTATAAGATGATAAGAGTGTTTTTCTCTAAGTGGAACTGTGCTGCACTTGTAATATTGTAAACATTTCAGAATTTTAACTAGTGGGCTATATCTAAGCCTGGCATTTATTATTATTTATTTTCTGAAATATTAACTTGGGAAAAAGTATTTAAAACTGCTCTTAGAAAGGATTTTTGTCTACATTTATCAACCATGACCCTATTGAGCCATAACTTGTGTGTGTGTTTTAGATGTTTTTAAATGGTTTTTATACGTGTATGTGCACTTGTGATTGTTTCAATGAAGCCTTTGCTCACATATATATTTGGTGTGTGCACCTCTATTTGCGTCTTTTTCTTTTCACTTTTCAAACATGCAGTTGTAGGATCCTATGGTAGCACCCTTCTCATTATCTCTGGATACTTATAATATGGCGGTGCCCGCTTACCTTTTCTTATCCACCTAAGCTCTCCCAGGTGGCTTGTTGCAAACTTTAAACAACACTTTTTTATGGATATCTTTGAGAAATGGCTTTCTTCTTGCCACTCTTCCATAAAGGCCAGATTTGTGCAGTGTACGACTGATTGTTGTCCTATGGACAGACTGTCCCACCTCAGCTGTAGATCTCTGCAGTTTATCCAGAGTGATCATGGGTCTCTTGACTGCATCTCTGATCAGTCTTCTCCTTGTTTGAGATGAAAGTTTATAGGGTTGGCCGGGTCTTGGTAGATTTGCAGTGAAATGATACTCCTTCCATTTCAATATGATCGCTTGCACAGTGCTGTTTGGGATGTTTAACCCCATAATCCCATTTGATGTACTATCCCGTCAAGGTGACCTGGGACTTAATTCCCAGGGACGGGATAGTACGTCATAACGTGAGCGCGGCCGATCACGGCCGGGTGTCAGCTGACTATGCAGCTGACATACGGCACTATGTGTCAGGAGCGGTCACAGCCCACCCCCTGCACATTAACCCCCGGCACACTGCGATCAAACATGATCACAGTGTTCCGGCGGTATAGGGAAGCATCGCGCAGGGAGGGGGCTCCCTGCGTGCTTCCCTGAGACCCTCGGAGCAACGCGATGTGATCGCGTTGCTCCGAGGGTCTCCTACCTTCTTCTTCCTGCAGGCCCCGGATCCAAAATAGCCGCAGGGCTGCATCCGGGTCCTGCAGGGAGGTGGCTTACCAAGCGCCTGCTCAGAGCAAGTGCTGGTAAGCCAGGAGCCCTGCATGCCAGACCGCTGATCTGACACAGTGCTCTGCAAAGTGTCAGATCAGCGATCTGATCTTATAACATGATGCCCCCCCTGGGGCAATGTTATAAAGGTTAAAAAAAAATATTTAGTTGTGTAAAAAAAAAAAAAAAAAATCCTACATAAAGAAAAAAAAAATATATTGTTCCCATAAATACATTTCTTTATCTAAATAATAAAAAAACAATAAAAGTACACATATTTAGTATCGCCACGTCCGTAACGACCTGACCTATAAAAGTAATAAAAGTATGAAAAAGTAAAACAGTGCTCCTTCCCTTCTGAGCTCTCCCGTGCACCCAAACAGGGGTTTACCCCCACATATGGGGTATCAGCGTACTTAGGACAAATTGGAAAACAACTTTTGGGGTCCAATTTCTCCTGTTACCCTTGGGAAAATAAAAATTTGGGGGGCTAAAAAAACATTTTTGTAGAAAAAAAATTATTTTTTATTTTCATGGCTCTGCGTTATAAACTGTAGTGAAATACTTGGGGGTTCAAAGTTCTCACAATACATCTAGATGAGTTCCTTGGGGGTCTATTTTCCAATATGGGGTCACTTGTGGGGGGTTTCTACTGCTTAGGTACATTAGGAGCTCTGGAAATGCAATGTGATGCCTGCAGACCATTCCATCTAAATCTGCATTCCAAACGGCGCTCCTTCCCTTCCAAGCTCTGCCATGCATCCAAACAGTGGTTACCCCCACATATGGGGTATCAGCATACTCAGGACAAATTTCACAATAACTTTTGGGGTCCAATTTCTCCTGTTACCTTTGGGAAAATGCAAAACTGGGGGCTAAAAAATAATTTTTGTGGAAAAATTTTTTTTATTTTCACGGCTCTGCGTCATAAATTGTAGTGAAACACTTGGGGGTTCAAAGCTCTCAGAACACATCTAGATCAGATCCTTAGGGGGTCTAATTTCCAAAATGGTGTCACTTGTGGGGGGTTTCCATTGTTTAGGCACATCAGGGGCTCTCCAAACGTGACATGGCATCTGATCTCAATTCCAGCCAATTTTGCATTGAAAAGTCAAACGGCACTCCTTCCCTTCCGACCTCTGCTATGCCCCCAAACAGTGGTTACCCCCACATTTGGGGTATCAGCATACTCAGGACAAATTGCACAACAACTTTTGGGGTCCAATTTCTCCTGGTACCCTTGGGAAAAAAAAAATTGGGGGCGAAAAATCATTATCGTGAAAAAAATATGATTTATTTTTACGGCTCTTTACTATAAACTTCTGTGAATCACTTGGGGGTTCAAAGTGCTCACCACACATCTAGATAAGTTCCTTAGGGGGTCTACTTTCTAAAATCGTGTCACTTGTGGGGGTGTCTACTGTTTAAGCACATCAGGGGCTCTCCTCCAAGCGCGACATGATGCATGCAGACCATTCCATCAAAGTCTGCATTCCAAAACGTTACTACAGTACTTCCCTTCTGAGTTCCAACGTGTGCCCATGCAGTAGTTTTCGCCCACATATGGAGTAGCAGCGACTGAAGAGGATGTGTATTGTCCACAGAGAGAGAGAGAGAGACAGACAGGAAAAGCCTTATTAGGGTCTGAAGTGGATCAAAGAAGATATGACACCCTTTACAAATAGCCATGGTGACAGTAGAATGAAAAAGCAGACAGTATGGCTTCGGGAGAAAATATGGAATATTGGACTTTCTATACATCCAATATTAATGAGACTTACGTTGTTGGCACTGTGATAACTAGACCAAAAATACACGTATTTTCTCCTAATTATAAGCCCCACCAAAAAGCACCAAATCCATAGGGGCCATATAACTACCAGTAGCTAGGCCATGTTTAGTTTCTAAGCGTAGCTAATATCTCGATAGAAATGATGGCATCAGTCTTGACCTTTGGTGATCGCTCTATGAGCAGTTATTACATGAATTAAATAATAATAATCTTTAGTTTTCTATATCGCTAACATATTCCGCAGTGCTTTACACATTATCATCGCTATCCCCGATGGGGCTCACAATCTAGAATCCCTATCAGTCTGTCTTTGGAATGTGGGAGGAAACCGGAGTACCCGGAGAAAACCCACGCAAACACGGGGAGAACATACAAACTCCTTGCAGATGTTGTCCTTGGTGGGATTTGAACCCAGGACTCCAGCGCTGCAGTGCTATCCACTGAGCCACCGTGCTGCCCATAAATTGGGATTTCCTAAAATTATGAAGGGCTGAGTCCAGCCCACAACCGGGCCCTTGTGAGGTCATCATAGAGGGAGTGTGGGTGGGATTTAGAGTCTGACAAAAGATCAATCCCAATTATCATCAGCGTTCGTGCAGAGAGCTACATGTCATGTATGTATTGACAGCCAAATCAAAGCTCTGTCCTTTGGCAAAACTTAATTGTCTCTGCGATCGATGTAGTAAGTTCTCCTGCTAATCCCTTTTATTTTATGCAACTGTTTATTATGTTGTATTGTTTTGTATTGTTTTGTCCTCCTTGTGAAATCTTTTGTATATTTTTCATAAACACTGCCTCCGTTTGGATTAAACATAAAATGTAATAGTTCTGTTCCTTCTGTTCTGTAAATTCTGCCTTGAAGTGATAGCTACCGTTAAGTGTCTAATCGACCGAAACAAATTAGTGGTGGCGATGAGCAGTTTGGGGTTATCTGAGAGTTGGCTGTGACCGTACCGGAGTGCGTACACATATTCCATTTGTTGGAATCTGGAGGTGTAAATGCCGTACGCTCACTGTTAATTTTCCAATAGTCGGCCTAGTGGTGTGAACAGGCTGTGGCCTTCTCCATTGATCATCGGCCAATCGTGTAATTGTCCGGATGATAAGAGGCAGCAGAGAGCTGGGTGCTCCAAAGATCACAACGGGTTTTACTCGTAACCTTCCCAGCATGTGATATCAGGGATTTGTGGGATTAGAAAAGTCCTGACAAATATCGTATCCCTGACACCACTGCATTGAAAATCATGGAAAGTGCGGGGGGCCTCCGGGCTTTCATAAAATGGCAGCGGAGCCCCTGCACCGCCAAAGACTCACTCCTACCAGCCTGTGACCCGCAGCATCGCCTCAATCCCGCTGCCACCGGAAGCTTCCTGCAGCAGCGACCCTAGGACCCCACTCCACCGCAGCCACATTCGGATTATAAGACGCACCCCCATTTAACCCCCTAAATTTGGAGGGAAAAAAAAGTGCGTTTTCCAATCTGAAAAATACAGTACTAGTAAATGTGTAAATACATTTCTCCAATAGACTAAGTGAAATATCTTATGTATTTAGCTTGTTGCTGTAGAACAGCCTGAAGAATTCTGACTCTGTGTTCTATCTACAGCAAACACTTAGTATAGTTTTTAGTGGCTCAATACACTAAATAATACACTAAGGGTACCGTCACACAGTGAAATTTTGATCGCTACGACGGCACGATTTGTGACGTTCGAGCGATATAGTTACGATATCGCAGTGTCTGACACGCTCCTGCGATCAGGGACCCCGCTGAGAATCGTACGTCGTAGCAGATCGTTTGAAACTTTCTTTCGTCGTCTAGTGTCCCACTGTGGCAGCATGATCGCATGGTGTAACATATATCGTATACGATGTGCGCATAGTAACCAACGGCTTCTACATCGCACATACGTCATGAAATTATCGCTCCAGCGTCGTAGATTGCAAAGTGTGACAGCAGTCTACGACGCTGGAGCGATATTGTTACGACGCTGGAGCGTCACGGATCGTACCGTCGTAGCGATGAAAATTGCACTGTGTGACGGTACCCTAAGTGTATTCATGGTGCAATAAGATTCACTGCATCAGATTCAATCTGCTTAGTTTAACGATATTGACCTATTCTTAGAGATCTAACCCTTATCTTACATACAGACTGTGCAATAGCTGCACGTTGCTGTATTTCAAAGATACTGCCATTAAGGCCTCCAGTGTGAAACAAAACAAAAATTCACAGTGACTGCATAAAAGAATGAATGCATTTGTTGGTATCTAGTTACGGGTTGTTACTTGCACGGTGCACCTGCCTTCTTTTCAGGAATGATATGAAAGTTTGTGGCTCATACACATGGCAAAGATGTTTGCATGGATAACTAGGTTCTGTGATTATACATAGTGAAGGAAGACTTTAAGTCCATCTAGTTCAACCCATAGCCTAACCTAACATGCCCTAACATGTTGATCCAGAGGAAGGCAAAAAAACCCATGTGGCAAAGAGTAAGCTCCACTTTGGGGAAAAAAATTCCTTCCCGACTCCACATACGGCAATCAGACTAGTTCCCTGGATCAACGCCCTATCAAGGAATCTAGTATATATACCCTGCAACATTATACTTTTCAAGAAAGGTATCCAGTCCCCTCTTAAACTTAAGTAATGAATCACTCATTACAACATCATACGGCAAAGAGTTCCATAGTCTCACTGCTCTTACAGTAAAGACCCCGCGTCTGTTATTATGCTTAAACCTTCTTTCCTCCAGACGTAGAGGATGCCCCCTTGTCCCTGTCTCAGGTCTATGATTAAAAAGATCATCAGAAAGGTCTTTGTACTGTCCCCTCATATATTTATACATTACAATAAGATCACCCCTTAAGGTACCTTCACACACAGCGACGCTGCAGCGATAACGACAACGATGTCGATCGCTGCAGCATCGCTGTTTGGTCGCTGGAGAGCTGTCACACAGACAGCTCTCCAGCAGCCAACGATCCCGAGGTCCCCGGGTAACCAGGGTAAACATCGGGTTACTAAGCGCAGGGCCGCGCTTAGTAACCCGATGTTTACCCTGGTTACCAGCGTAAAAGTAAAAAAACAAACAGTACATACTTACCTACCGCTGTCTGTCCCCGGCGCTGTGCTTCTCTGCACTCCTCCTACTCTGGCTGTGGAGCACAGCGGCCGGAAAGCAGAGCGGTGACGTCACCGCTCTGCTTTCCGGCTGACCGATGCTCACAGCCAGAGCAGGAGGAGTGCAGAGAAGCTGAGCGCCGGGGACAGACAGCGGTAGGTAAGTATGTACTGTTTGTTTTTTTACTTTTACGCTGGTAACCAGGGTAAACATCGGGTTTCTAAGCGAGGCCCTGCGCTTAGTTACCCGATGTTTACCCTGGTTACCAGTGAAGACATCGCTGGATCGGTGTCACACATGCCGATCCAGCGATGTCTGCAGGGAGTCCAGCGACGAAATAAAGTTCTGGACTTTCCTCAGCGACCAACGATCTCCCAGCAGGGGCCTGATCGTTGGTCGCTGTCACACAGAACGATATCCTTAACGATATCGTTGCTACGTCACAAAAAGCAACGATATCGTTAACGATATTGTTATGTGTGAAGGTACCTTTAGTCTTCCTTTTTCCAAACTAAATAGCCCCAAGTGTAATAACCTATCTTGGTATTGCAGACCCCCCAGTCCTCTAATAACCTTGGTTGCTCTTCTCTGCACCCGCTCCAGTTCAGCTATGTCTTTTTTATACACCGGAGACCAGAACTGTGCACAGTATTCTAAGTGTGGTCGAACTAGTGACTTGTATAGAATAAAATTATGTTCTCCCCATGTGCATCTATGCCTCTTTTAATGCATCCCATTATATTATTTGCCTTTGTAGCAGCTGCCTGACACTGGCCATTGAACATGAGTTTGTCATCCACCCATACACCCAGGTCTTTTTCATTGACGGTTTTGCCCAGAGTTTTAGAATTAAGCACATAGTTATACATCTTATTACTTCTACCCAAGTACATGACCTTACATTTATCCCCATTAAAGCTCATTTGCCATTTATCAGCCCAAGCTTCTAGTTTACATAAATCATCCTGTAATATAAAATTGTCCTCCCCTGTATTGATTACCCTGCAGAGTTTAGTGTCATCTGCAAATATTGAAATTCTGCTCTGAATGCCCCCTACAAGGTCATTAATAAATATGTTAAAAAGAAGAGGGCCCAATACTGACCCCTGTGGTACCCCACTGCTAACCGTGACCCAGTCCGAGTGTGCTCCATTAATAACCACCCTTTGTTTCCTATCCCTGAGCCAGCTCTTAACCCACTTACATACTTTCCCCTATCCCCATTATTCTCATTTTATGTATCAACCTTTTGCGTGGCACCGTATCAAAAGCTTTTGAAAAGTACATATACACTACGTCCACTGGGTTCCCTTGATCCAGTCCGGAACTTACCTCTTCATAGAAGCTGATCAGATTAGTCTGACATGAACGGTCCCTAGTAAAGGTTAAGCTTACTGGCCTATAATTTCTGAGTTCAGTTTTTGTCCCCTTTTTGAATATTGGCACCACATTTGCTATATGCCAGTCCTGTGGTACAGACCCTGTTATTATAGAGTCTTTAAAGATTAAAAATAATGGTCTATCAATGACTGTACTTCATTCCTGCAGTACTCGGGGGTGTATCCCATCCGGGCCTGGAGATTTGTCAATTTTAGTGATTTTTAGACGCCGACATACTTCTTGCTGGGTTAAGCAGGTGACATTTAATGGGGAATTTTTATCACTAGTCATTTTGTCTGCCATGGGTTTTTCTTGTATACAATGCCTACAAGTAGTATTCAACCCCCTGCAGATTTAGCAGGTTTAATAAGATGCAAATAAGTTAGAGCCTTCAAACTTCAAACAAGAGCAGGATTTATTAACAGATGCATAAATCTTACAAACCAAAAAGTTTTGTTGCTCAGTTAAATTTTTATAAATTTTAAACATAAAAGTGTGGGTCAATTATTATTCAACCCCTAGGTTTAATATTTTGTGGAATAACCTTTGTTTGCAATTACAGCTAATAATCGTCTTTTATAAGACCTGATCAGGCCGGCACAGGTTTCTGGAGTTATCTTGGCCCACTCCTCCATGCAGATCTTCTCCAAGTTATCTAGGTTCTTTGGGTGTCTCATGTGGACTTTAATCTTGAGCTCCTTCCACAAGTTTTCAATTGGGTTAAGGTCAGGAGACTGACTAGGCCACTGCAACACCTTGATTTTTTGCCTCTTGAACCAGGCCTTGGTTTTCTTGGCTGTGTGCTTTGGGTCGTTGTCTTGTTGGAAGATGAAATGATGACCCATCTTAAGATCCTTGATGGAGGAGCGGAGGTTCTTGGCCAAAATCTCCAGGTAGGCCGTGCTATCCATCTTCCCATGGATGCGGACCAGATGGCCAGGCCCCTTGGCTGAGAAACAGCCCCACAGCAGGATGTTGCCACCACCATGCTTGACTGTAGGGATGGTATTCTTGGGGTCGTATGCAGTGCCATCCAGTCTCCAAACGTCACGTGTGTGGTTGGCACCAAAGATCTTGATCTTGGTCTCATCAGACCAGAGAACCTTGAACCAGTCAGTCTGAGTCCTCCAAGTGATCATGAGCAAACTGTAGACGAGCCTTGACATGACGCTTTGAAAGTAAAGGTACCTTACGGGCTCGTCTGCAACGGAGACCATTGCGGTGGAGTGCGTTACTTATGGTATTGACTGAAACCAATGTCCCCACTGCCATGATATCTTCCCGGAGCTCCTTCCTTGTTGTCCTTGGGTTAGCCTTGACTTTTCGGACAAGCCTGGCCTCGGCACGGGAGGAACCTTTCAAAGGCTGTCCAGGCCGTGGAAGGCTAACAGTAGTTCCATAAGCCTTCCTCTTCCGGATGATTCTCCCAACAGTGGAGACAGGTAGGCCCAACTCCTTGGAAAGGGTTTTGTATCACTTGCCAGCCTTGTGACCCTCCACGATCTTGTCTCTGATGGCCTTGGAATGCTCCTTTGTCTTTCCCATGTTGACCATGTATGAGTGCTGTTCACAAGTTTGGGGAGGGTCTTAAATAGTCAGAAAAGGCTGGAAAAAGAGATAATTAATCCAAACATGTGAAGCTCATTGTTCTTTGTGCCTGAACTACTACTTCTTTCTTTCAATGTTCTTTTTATTGAAAAACAATTTTTTTACAATCATCTTCAATGAATTAACATTAACATAAGTCAATTTTAGAAAATAAAGTAAAATACAAGGATATCACTTGTCTCTCATTCCTTAAGTGCCATTTGTCAGGTATATATTTATACATACATAATATCTTTTTGTCAAATAAAGTAAGCTCTATTCTTGGCACAAATTTTCGATAGGCAATTCTGGTTAAGAGAGAAATCAACATGTACATTAGAGGAAAGAAAAGGAGGGAAGAAACAAGGGAATGAAAGTTAGGGTCAGAAGAGTAGGGATGGGGGGGGGGGACTAACGGCACCTGTGATGTTAGTGCAATGGCTTAAGGCGTTGTTTCTGTTATTTCTGAAATAAAAGCTTGTTGTGTTCTGTAAAGAGTCCAGGGTTTCCAGACGCGGTTAAAGTTTTCTAAGTTATGATTGACTCTGGCAGCCAATTCTTCGATGTGATATAGTTGTTCTATTTTAAGATGTAGTTGGGTGTTTGTGGGTATTGTTTTGGAGTTCCAGTGTAGCGGAATCAAGGACTTCCCTGCTGCTATAACAAATTGAGCTAATTTGTCGGCTGCTCTGTCATTTGTCAAAATTGGAATGTGTAGGAATATATTTTCGGGTTTACACGTAATACGTTTATTTAGTAGCTTGTATATTATTGAATTAACCTCTTTCCAGAGGGGGGCTAATGTCGGACAGGACCACCATATGTGTAGGTAGCTACCTTCTTCAATGCCACATCTCCAGCAGTCTGCAGACGTAGCATGATGCCATCTTTGGATTTGTTTGGGCGTGATATACCATCTAGTGACTAGTTTAAAAGAATTTTCTTGGATTCTCACACATTTTGAGTGGCCGTGTGAGTTCCTATAAATGTGTTTGATTTGTGAGTCAGAAAAGGAGCAACCCAAGTCTCTTTGCCATCTGGCCAAGTAGGCGCGCTTCAATGTTGTATCTATTTTGATTAATGATTGATATATAGTTGACAGAACCTTGGTAGTAGGTCTCAGTCCAGCACATAGTCTTTCGTAAGCGGTTAATGGTCTATTAAGATCGGCCTGGCGGCTATATTGATTTATTATATGAGAAGCCTGAACTACTTCTTAATACTTTAGGGGAACCAAACAGAATTCTGGTGGGTTGAGGGGTTGAATAATAAATGACCCTCTGAAAAGACCTTTCACAATTTAAAAAAAATAAACAAAGAAATAACATTCTTTTTTGCTGCAGTGCATTTCACACTTCCAGGCTGATCTACAGTCCAAATGTCACAATGCCAAGTTAATTCCAAATGTGTAAACCTGCTAAATCTGCAGGGGGTTGAATACTACTTGTAGGCACTGTATATACTGATGAAAAAAAGTCATTTAGCATATTGGCTTTTTCCTCATCCTCATCCACCATTTCACCCAGACTATTTTAAGGGGGCCAACACTATCATTTTTTAGTTTCTTACTATTTACGTAGTTAAAGAATATTTTGGGATTATTTTTACTCTCTCTGGCAATGAGTCTCTCTGTCTCAATCTTTGCTGCCTTGATTTGCTTTTTATAGAATGTATTTAATTTTTTGTATTTATTTAATGCCTCATCACTACCTACTTCCTCTAATTCTCTAAATGCTTTCTTTTTGTCACTTATAGCACCCCTTACAGCTCTATTTAGCAATATTGGTTTCCTCCTATTTCTAGTATGTTTATTCCCATACGGTATATATTGTGCCCAGGTCCTATCCAGGATGCTAATAAATGTCTCCCATTTTCTTTGTGTATTTTTATGTCTCAGGATATCGTCCCAGTTAATTGCACCAAGATCATCTCACATCTGTTGGAAATTTGCTCTCCTGAAGTTTAGTGTCCTTGCAACCCCTCTACTACACATCTTATTTAAGGATACATGAAAACTTATTATTTTGTGATCACTATTCCCCAAGTGACCCCCAACCCTTATATTTGATATGCGGTGTGGCCTGTTGGTTAATATTAGGTCTAGCAGTGCCCCCCTTCTTGTTGGGTCCTGAACCAGTTGTGAAAGGTAATTGTCTCACATAGTTGTCAAAAACCGATTACCTTTGCTGGAACTGCAGGTTTCTGTTCCCCAATCTATTTCAGGGTAGTTGAAGTCCCCCATAATAATGACTCCCCCTTGAGTCGCAGCTTCATCTATTTGCTTTATGAGGATATTCTCCATTGCTTCCATTATTTTTGGAGATTTATAACAAACCCCAATCAGCAATTTATTATTTTTCCCCCCTCCCCTTATCTCCACCCACAGGGACTCTACATTTTCATTAGATTCACCTATATTATCACGCAGGATGGGTTTTAAGGATGATTTTACATATAAACACACCCCTCCCCCTCGCCTATCCGTTCGGTCATTTCTGAACAGACTATAACCCTGCAAGTTAACAGCCCAGTCATGGCTCTCATCCAGCCACGTTTCATATATCCCCACCATGTCATAATTATGCTCCAACAACATTAGTTCTAATTCGTCCATTTTGTTGGCAAGGCTTCTGGCATTAGTATACATGCACTTGATGTTCCTCTCTGTACCTCTATTCTTTCTTAAATTATTAATTGTTCTAACCCCACCCCATTGTTCTAATCAGTTTTTATGAAGCGGTAAGCTATAGGCTGGACCACGGTGAGTCATTGGACGTGGTATATCTCGATTTTTCCAAAGCGTTTGATACCGTGCCGCACAAGAGGTTGGTACACAAAATGAGACTGCTTGGTCTGGGGGAAAATGTGTGTAAATGGGTTAATAACTGGCTTAGTGATAGAAAGCAGAGGGTGGTTATAAATGGTATAGTCTCTAACTGGGTCGCTGTGACCAGTGGGGTACCGCAGGGGTCAGTATTGGGACCTGTTCTCTTCAACATATTCATTAATGATCTGGTAGAAGGTTTACACAGTAAAATATTGATATTTGCAGATGATACAAAACTATGTAAAGCAGTTAATACAAGAGAAGATAGTATTCTGCTACAGATGGATCTGGATAAGTTGGAAACTTGGGCTGAAAGGTGGCAGATGAGGTTTAACAATGATAAATGTAAGGTTATACACATGGGAAGAAGGAATCAATATCACCATTACACACTGAATGGGAAACCACTGGGTAAATCTGACAGGGAGAAGGACTTGGGGATCCTAGTTAATGATAAACTTACCTGGAGCAGCCAGTGCCAGGCAGCAGCTGCCAAGGCAAACAGGATCATGGGGTGCATTAAAAGAGGTCTGGATACACATGATGAGAGCATTATACTGCCTCTGTACAAATCCCTAGTTAGACCGCACATGGAGTACTGTGTCCAGTTTTGGGCACCAGTGCTCAGGAAGGATATAATGGAACTAGAGAGAGTACAAAGGAGGGCAACAAAATTAATAAAGGGGATGGGAGAACTACAATACCCAGATAGATTAGCGAAATTAGGATTATTTAGTCTAGAAAAAAGACGACTGAGGGGCGATCTAATAACCATGTATAAGTATATAAGGGGACAATACAAATATCTCGCTGAGGATCTGTTTATACCAAGGAAGGTGACGGGCACAAGGGGGCATTCTTTGCGTCTGGAGGAGAGAAGGTTTTTCCACCAACATAGAAGAGGATTCTTTACTGTTAGGGCAGTGAGAAGCTGGAATTGCTTGCCTGAGGAGGTGGTGATGGCGAACTCAGTCGAAGGGTTCAAGAGAGGCCTGGATGTCTTCCTGGAGCAGAACAATATTGTATCATACAATTATTAGGTTCTGTAGAAGGACGTAGATCTGGGGATTTATTATGATGGAATATAGGCTGAACTGGATGGACAAATGTCTTTTTTTCGGCCTTACTAACTATGTTACTATGTTATGTTATGTCACCCCTCATGCCACCACCACCCCCAACTTCCTTATTTGTGCCCAGGTCTCTGTCTGCACTATCTTCCCCTCCTATAAAATGAATACCCCCCCCAATCCCTAGTTTAAACACTCCTCCAACCTTCTAGACATTTTCTCCCCCAACACAGCTGCACCCTCCAAATTGTCAGCATGAGATTAAATTAACCCCTTCACCTCGAAGTCTGTTTTCACCTTCCGGACCAATTTTTAGGCTATGGGCACACGTAGAATGGTCCTCTGCGGATTTTTCCGCAGCGGATTTGATAAATCTGCAGTGCAAAACCGCTGCGGATTTATCGCGGATTTACCGTGGTTTTTCTTCTTTTTTTCTGCAGATTTCACTGCAGTTTTAAATAGGGGCAGCTGTAAAACTGCTGCAGAATCCGCAGAAAGAAGTGACATGCTGTGGAATGTAAACCGCTGCGTTTCCGAGCGTTTTTTTCCGCAGCATGTGCACAGCGTTTTTTGTTTCCCATAGGTTTACATTGTAATGTAAACTCATGGGAAACTGCTGCGGACCTGCAGCTGCGGAAAAGCTGCGCATCCGCAGCGTTTTCCGCATCATGGGCACATACCCTTACAATTCTGACCACTTTCACTTTATGAGGTCATAATCACTTTATGAGGTCATAACTCTGAAACGCTTCAATGGATCCTGCTGATTCTGAGACTGCTTTCTTGTAACATATTGTACTTCATGATAGACGTAACATTTCTTTGATATGACTTGCGGTTATGAAAAAATCAGAAATTTGGCGAAAATCTCGCAATTTTCAATTTTTTTTATTTTCATGCCCTTAAATCGGAGAGTCATATCACACAAAATAGTTCATAAACAACATTTCCCACATGTCTAGTTTACATCAGCACAATTTTTGAAACAATTTTTTTTGTTAGGAAATTATAAGGCTATGTGCACACATAGGAAATGTGGTGCAGAATTTTCTGCACAAAATCTGCATCTCCTGGCAGAATCCGCAGCCGCGGTTTTTATGCGGATTTTGTGAGGATTTGCCGCGAAATTGATGTGGATTTTGTGCGGATTTTATGCAATTTTTGCCACTGCGGATTTCTATCATGGAGGGGTGCAGAAACGCTGCAGATCCGCACAAAAGAAGTAACATGCACTTCTTTTAAATCCGCAGCAATTCCGCACTGATCTTTCCGCACCATCTGCACAACTTTTTTTTTTTACCCATTGATTTACATTGTATTGTAAATCACAGTGCGGATCTGCAGCACAGAAAAATCCGCTGCGGATCCGCATCAAATCCGTATCGTGTGCACATAGCCTTTGGGTTATGTTGACCAGCGATTCTCATTTTTACAAGAAAATTTGCAAAACCATTTTTTAGGGACCACCTCACATTTGACGTGAGTTCGAGGGGACTTTAATACAGAAAATACCTCAAAATGACACCATTCTAAAAACTGCACCCTCAAGGTGCTCAAAACCACATTCAAGAAGTTTATTAACCCTTCAGGTGCTTAACAGGAATTCATGGAATGTCGAAGGAAAAATAAACATTTAATTTTCTTTCAGAAAAAAATTCCTGTATACCTATCTTTTTTACTTTCGCAATGGTAACAGGAGAAAATGGACCATACAAGTTGTGCAATTTCTCCTGAGCATGCTGATACCCCACTATTTGGGCACACGGCAGGGCTTGGAATGGAAGGAGTGCCATTTCCCTTTTGTCCTGATGGAAGCGCGTAGAGAACCCATTCCCTGCGTGATGCTCTTCTATGTCGCTGTCACTACTGACAGCGGTATCAGAGGAGTTAAGGCCTTCAGGGCTGCTACATCTGCCCAACTAAGACATGATATGGCTTAATGTACAATCATAACAGAGCACACAAAGATTTTTAATGGCTTTATCATACCTTCCCCAGGACAATTAACCCTTTCACACCCCCAAGCCTGTTTTCACCTTCAATGACCAGGCCAATTTCAAAATTATGACCAGTGTCACTTTATGTGGTAATAATTTTGAGGCATAAGGGAGAAGAAATATCGGGCGATAGCTAGAAACAGAGGATGGGTCGAGGGAGGGCTTTTTGAGGATGGTTGTGATCTTGGCATGTTTGAAGGATGAGGGGAAGACACCTGTTGTGAGTGAGAGGTTGAAGAGGTGTGTTAGGTTTGGGATGAAGACCGTGGCAAGGTTAGGGATGAGGTGTGACGGGAGCGGGTCAAGCGTGCAGGTGGTGAGGTGTGATCTTGACAGGAGGGTGGAGAGCTGATCTTCTGCCATGGTGGAGAAACTGGTTTTGGAGGAGCAGGATTGAGCAGCTAAGAGGGGCATTGGGCGCTGTGGGCCAAAGCTTTCTCTGATCGTATCGATCTTCTGTTTAAAGAAAGAGGCAAAGTCTTCGACAGAAATGAGAGGGGAGGGAAAAGTGCGGGGGATGGAGTAGAGAGTTGAAAGTGTTGAAAAGCTGTTTAGGGTTGTGAGACAGAGAGGATATGAGAGATGAGAAGTAAGTTTGTTTTGCGGCAGTGAGCGTGGACTTGAAGCTGGCGAGGGACTGCTTGTATGCAGTGAAGTGCTCAGCAGAGCAGGATCGCTTCCATCTCCGCTCAGCGATCCTGGAAGCCCGTCTCAGTTCTTTGGTCAGGCTGGACAGCCAGGGCTGCCTGGTGAGTGTACGAGTTTGCTATGCATGAGCGGGACGGCCGAATCAGGTAATTGATTCTGTCACACCACCCCGGCGGGGGGGGGGGGAGGGTGATCGAATCAATCTGCTAAAGAAAAGGGAGGCATACTGGATTCACGAACTCCAGATTCGGGAGGGAGTACGATATTCAATCCTTTTTGCCTTGAAAGATTTGCCTTAATATTATGCCATATTATTCCCGGTATTGTACTTTGTATTTACAATGTATGTATGTTTTATTCATATTATATTGCCTTATGGGTGCCAAAAAGACTAATTCTCTTGCATTTCCCTTGCAGAATCGTCTATATTAAGTCGTATCCACGACTGTCTTCAAGATCACAACCACCCTCTTTCCACCTTCTTTACGTCACTCAAAATAGATCCACCGGAGTGCACTTCTGTTCCAAGTACTAATTGCTGCCAGGCTTCTGTGCGCATGCTCAGAGGTGGAACGCAAACATATCCTTATTGCCACCCACTTTTCCTCTCAGTGGAACGCTTACAAGAACCACCTGATCACGCTCCACCCCCCCTCTGAGTCACTTCCAGTTATCTACTTCCGGCCACGCAGTCTCCTGATACCTGAGACCAGCGCTTATATACTGCACTATGCCAGCACTGACCCAGCGCACTGGACAAGCAGTGGATACTGCGTCCATTCCACGTCCCTTACATCTCCTGACCTGGGTAAGTCATACCACCTGTACCGGCAAACTGCGTGTCGCCACTGCCGCACGCTGTGCAAGGATTACGCCCTACAGTGTCACTACGACATTCCCGGCTAATACTATTGGGTAGGTACGCTACCATCATCCACATCACTGCCCATCCGCACCTGGCACATATAGTAATACCCACGTTCTATTCCTATTAGGAATTCTCCCATGTATGACCCCGAGACTTTATATAATAGTAAGAGGGTAGGTTAATTTTATGTTTTTTTCTTATTTCTTTTTTCCTTTATATATTTCACAGTCTATATCACCCAGGGCACAAGCCTGTCTATACTTATTTACCATCATTGGTATCCCTATCACTGCAAGTTATTCTGCCATGTTGCTGGCTTTTCCACTATGATTGCTCTATAATGATTGTGACCAGGGACAATTTTTGTATATTTATGCATATGTACCGTTATACTGATTAGGCGACCAAATAAGCCTTGTTTACAGTTTGTCATATGACCTATATTTTGTATATACCTTGTTAATATTATTTACTTTATATTTTTACTTTTTATTTATTCAGTACATTGATGAAGGTCAAAAATTGACTGAAACGTCTACTGTATGTACTGTTACCTCATTAAATTTCACCGCATCTACGTCGTGTGTGTCAAGTTTTTCTATTTTACACACACCAACCTGACACTTTACGTCAGGTTGGTGTGTGGGGTGTAGTATACACCCCACACACCAACCTGATGTACACAATGCCACACACACACACCAACCTGACACGCTACGTCAGGTTGGTGTGTGGTGTATTCTACACCACACACACACCAACCTGACGTACACTACACCACCCTGACGTGTGTCAGGTTGGTGTGTGTGGCGTAATGTACGTCATGTTGGTGTGTGGTGTTGTATAGTGTACATCAGGTTGGTGCTTGTGGTGTTGTGTATGTCAGCCTGGTGTGGGTGAGTCCATGTCAGGATGTGTTTAGTCAATGGACGCGTGATGAATTCTGAAGCATTCATTCAAACAGTCCAGGTTTGTCAGGACCCGTTTCACATTGGAAATTAGTTGTTTTTCTTGTCCCCCTTTTATAGCACACTCGGCACCTTTTTCTTATCCCTTCTCTCGCGGTGATGCGCCCTCTGCTGGATGTCCTTCGAGCGTGGGTGAAAAAAAAAAAAAAATATATTAGAAAAGTTCCCAGGCTCAAGTTCATATGATAACAACCAGGAGAGGGCACATCACCGCGAATGCAGGTAACTACAGGTCATTGACCTACTTTACATTCATTCGCTGGGGTTTTACAGCCAGGAGCACAGCTGCATTAGCAGAGCTCCTGCCTGTAAAAAATGTTAACCCTTTCAGATGGATTTACATCCTGGGATGTGACAGATCGGAAGGTGTGAGATATTGTATTTTTATTTTTCCTTTGTTATAGAGCGAGGGTCTTCATGTGGATTACCAGGATAATAAAATATTCCAACAACCTGTGTTTTTATTTCATTAAAAGACTTTTTAAAGGGAACCTGTCACCCTGAAAATCGCAGGTGAGGTAAGCCCACCGGCATCAGGGGCTTATCTGCAGCATTCTGTAATGCTGTAGATAAGCCCCCGATGTTACCTGAAAGAGGAGAAAAAGACGTTATATTATACTCACCCAGGGGCGGTCCCGCTGCTGGTCAGGTCGGATGGGTGTCTCCGGTCCGCTGCGGCGCCTCCTATCTTCATTACAAGATGTCCTCTTCTGATCTTCATCCACGGCTCTGGCGCAGGCGTACTTTGCTCTGCCCTCTTGAGGGCAGAGGATAGTACTGCAGTGCGCAGGCGCCGGAAAGGTCAGAGGCTCGGCGCCTGCGCACTGCAGTTCTTTGTCTGCCCTCAACAGGGCAGAGCAAAGTACGCCTGCGCCGGAGCCGTGGCTGAAGATCAGAAGAGGACATCTTGTAATGAAGATAGGAGGCGCCGCAGCGGACCGGAGACGCCCATCTGACCTGACCAGCAGCCGGACCGCCCCTGGGTGAGTATAATATAACGTCTTTTTCTCTTCTTTCAGGTAACATCGGGGGCTTATCTACAGCATTACAGAATGCTGTAGATAAGCCCCTGATGCCGGTGGGCTTACCTCACCCGCGATTTTCGGGGTGACAGGTTCCCTTTAATGTGTTTTTTTTAACCATTTCAGATTATTGGATTAACCCCTTCATGACCAGGGGATTTTTCGTTTTTCCGTGTTCGTTTTTCGCTCCCCTCCTTCCCAGAGCCATAACTTTTGAATTTTTCCGTCAATTTGGCCATGTGAGGGCTTATTTTTTGCGGGACGAGTTGTACTTTTGAACGACATCATTGGTTTTAGCATGTCGTGTACTAGAAAACGGGAAAAAAATTCCAAGTGCGGTGAAATTGCAAAAAAAGTGCAATCCCACACTTGTTTTTTGTTTGGCTTTTTTGCTAGGTTCACTAAATGCTAAAACTGACCTGCCATTATGATTCTCCAGGTCATTACGAGTTCATAGACACCAAACATGACTAGGTTATTTTTTATCTAAGTGGTGAAAAAAAATTCCAAACTTTGCTAAAAAAAAAAAAAAAAAAAAATTGCGCCATTTTCCGATACTCGTAGCGTCTCCATTTTTCGTGATCTGGGGTCGGTTGAGGGCTTATTTTTTGCGTGCCGAGATGACGTTTTTAATGATAGCATTTCGGTGCAGATACGTTCTTTTGATCGCCCGTTATTGCATTTTAATGCAATGTCGCGGCGACCAAAAAAACGTAATTCTGGCGTTTCGAATTTTTTTCCCGCTACGCTGTTTAGCGATCAGGTTAATACTTTTTTTTAATTGATAGATCGGGCGATTCTGAGCGCGGCGATACCAAATATGCGTAGATTTGATATTTTTTTTATTGATTTATTTTGATTGGGGCGAAAGGGGGGTGATTTAAACTTTTATGTTTTTTTATTTTTTTCACATTTTTTTAAACTTTTTTTTTTTTACTTTTGCCATGCTTCAATAGCCTCCATGAGAGGCTAGAAGCAGGCATAGCACTATCGGCTCTGCTACATAGCAGCGATCTGCTGATCGCTGCTATGTAGCAGAATTGCACGTGTGCTGTGAGCGCCGACCACAGGGTGGCGCTCACAGCGACGGGCAATCAGTAACCATAGAGGTCTCAAGGACCTCTATGGTTACCATTCACAAGCATCGCCGACCCCCGATCATGTGACGGGGGTTGGCGATGACGTCATTTCCGGCCGCCCGGCCGGAAGCGGTAGTTAAATGCCGCTGTCTGCGTTTGACAGCGGCATTTAACTAGTTAATAGGTGCGGGCAGATCGCGATTCTGCCCGCGCCTATTACGGGCACATGTCAGCTGTTCAAAACAGCTGACATGTCCCGACTTTGGTGCGGGCTCACCGCGGAGCCCTGCATCAAAGCAGGGGAGCCGGCATCGGACGGTATAGTACGTCCGATGCCGGTAAGGGGTTAATAATGGATAGGTGTCATAATTGACACCTCTCCATTATTAATCTGGCTTAATGTCACCTTACAATAGCAAGGTGACATTAACCCTTCATTACCCCCATATCCCACAGCTACATGGGAATGGGAAGAGAGTGGCCAAGTGCCAGAATAGGCGCATTGTCCAGATGTGCCTTTTCTGGGGTGGCTGGGGCAGATGTTTTTAGCCAGGGGGGCCCAATAACCTTGTACCTTCTCTAGGTTATTAATATCTGCCCTCAGTCACTGGCTTTACCACTCTGGCAGAGAAAATTGAGCGGGAGCCCACGCCAATTTTTTCTGCGATTTAACCCTTAAATATAATAGCTAGAGCGCCCAAATTTTGCACATACACACTACTAACATTAGTAGTGTGGAATAAGCAAAAAAAAAAAAATATGGGGATATGAGATGGTTTAGGAACCCTATACGGGTTTAGGAAGGAGATGGCAAAAGCCAGCAATTGAATTACCGGCTTTTAAGCCATCTAGCGCTGATAGAGATATATATCTATATATGTATATATACACCTATATGTGTATATATCTACTCTAAGCTGTCAGTGTGATTTTACTGTACACTGCGCTGAATTACCGGCTTTTCAAAGGAGACCCATGCGTAAAAAACAAAAACAAAAAAAATGGACAGCAATACGGATGTTGCGATAAAAACAACAAAAAAAAACACGCATCACTTGCAGACGTTACATCCGTTTTTTTTTGGTCCGGTGAAAATATATTTTCTTTATACTCTTTTGTACTTTTATATATTCTTATGCTGTGAAACAATAAGTTTTTCTCTTTGCTTGCCAAATGCATATGTAATTGTAGTTAAGATGGCTGCCAGTATTCACCTTTGCTCCAGATTCACTCTGCTGAAGAAGCAAGCTACACATTCCAGAAGAACAAGTATCATTTCTCTGGAAATGATACTTAAAGCGATGTGGACAAGATGTGGACAAAGGAAGAGTCATCAGATGATGTCAGAGCCAACCAAAAGGACTGAATACTAGATACATTGCTTAACCCCTGCCTATCCCCGCCCTCTGCACACCTTCCCCCAATAGATCATATTATGCTGTGTATTAGAAAATAAAATCAGTTGCTGAGACGTTACTACACTTGTAGACAAACGGGCAGGCACTGAGTTTGAACCAGATTTTGTCTGACTCATTCTTCAATTTGGTACCACTGCTCTTATCTTGATTTGGAATGACTGGTGGATGAAGGGTATTGTTGTGACGACCCCGACAATTTGGCGCAACCAACGTGGGGCGTGGCCCGCGATCCGAGACCCCCTGGACCCATGCCTGGACGTCCATGGACGACACCCGTAGTGGCTGACCTCGAGGACTGATCACCCTCCAAACACGGTAAGTGGAGATCGCATACTATGTATGTGTCACACTTGCTAGTGTTTCAGCCATTATTGGTTAGTCTGTGGTCTCCTTGGGTCTGGGGAGTGACCGGTCGAGTGGTGAGACCGAGCGCGATCCCGTGCCACGCTTCGAACCAGCAACTGAGAGACGTCGCACTCTGCGCGTCCTCGTGTACACCACACCTCCTCCACCGGTCATTGTACTCCATTCAACCACCCTACCCGTGACTATTGTCTAGTAGCGATAGAGTGAAAGATTGAAGAAGTTTTGTGGATTGGGGGCGGCTTTGAGAAAGGGACAGGAGACGCAGCCTCTGTGATATAGAACCACTTGGTAATTAAGACGTCCCAAAGGGGGGACCACCAGAACCACTTGGTAATTAAGACGTCCCAAAGGGGGGACCACCAGAATCACTTGGTAATTAAGACGTCCCAAAGGGGGGACCACCAGAATCACTTGGTAATTAAGACGTCCCAAAGGGGGGACCACCAGAACCACTTGGTAATTAAGACGTCCCAAAGGGGGGACCACCAGAATCACTTGGTAATTAAGACGTCCCAAAGGGGGGACCACCAGAACCACTTGGTAATTAAGACGTCCCAAAGGGGGGACCACCAGAATCTCAGTGGAGGGCTCTCACTAGGAGACCGCCTCCCAACGTTTAGAATATCGTGACAGGACAGACTGTAATCACTGGTGTTCAGGTTAGGGAAAAATATTGAGTGCGAGGCTCTTTATTCATAGCACGTCGAACGTGAGGCTCCGTGCTAAGGACCCAGTGTTTTTGTCGCTGTCAGCGGCCTGCTGCAGAAGGGCGTAGTATTCTGTGAGTCATGTTGCGTCTCTTAAAGCAGAAAAAGTCCGTGCCCCACAAGTTAGATGAGGATGCTGTGGAAATCAAGACAATAGTAGAGTCACGGGAGGGGAAGAAGGCAGTCAAGAATGTTGAGAGATTGTACAAGCATGTAGGATTGCCCTCGTCAGGGAGATTGCAGCCGTCTACATGGCACCATCTCATGGAGAACAAAAGGGGCATGTTGAAAGATAAAGGACTGTTAGAACAAGCGCAAGCTCATCTGCGAGTTGCGCGAGGTTTAAAGAACGAGGAATGGAAAGAGGTTGATGGAGAGGGAGGATCAGAGGATGCAGAGCCCGTGTTTGGTTATAAAATACCTCAATCATTAGTTTTTCTAGGGTGTTCTGGCATATGAGTTGTGTGAAGGTTTTGTAGAAATGAATTAAGTCTGAGAACTGCTGTATTTCGTCACTCTGTGTGGTTTTCCGAGACACCCGATGGGAGGGGTCAAACAGCTGCGCTGTGCCTTGCTTTCTTTTGTGTTGAGGAATGCTGTAAATTCTTATCTGTTTTGTGTTTCTGGTATGGAGGGGGCGAGTCGCTGCGTCCTCTCGGAATTTTCTATCCTTGCGTAGTATGCGCTATAGTACAATGTTGTATTGAATTAGAAAGAATTATTGTAAGTTTAAAGTGAAATATGGTGCCCGGATGATGCATTAAAAGTAGTACAAAGTTTCCAGAAGAATTTAACCCATTCTGTATCAGCAGCTGCAGCGATCCTTACTCGCTCTCTAGCCCCCCCCGCCGCAGCTTCAAGGACACAGCTCGCAGCTCGCTTCCTTATCAGTGGCCCAAGAAACAGACTTCAGCTCCAGCTCTCCCTACCTTACACAAATCCAGTCTTACGCTCCAATATCCATTTTAACCCTGTGTCTGGAAATCTCCCTCCCAGGCCTCGCTATGTTAATTCTCAGACCAAGAGCTTGTTTTAATTAGAGTAGATGGCAGACCCAATTGATAGACCCTCACAAAACCCATCCCTGTGGGACCTTTCCCTGAAGTTACTGCTCAATTTGTAATCTCTCCCTTATGTCCGGTAAATTTACTGGGGACAGATTTATTATCACAAGTTCCGCTCCAGAATATAATTCCAAGATGATGGTCAGATGGTATTTACGTTATATAACCCCTATGCAGATGAATATAATGAGATCTGTATCTTACACGCCCTTTCCCGATCAGTTTGAAAAAAAAAAAATAGGGGGGATAGTGTCTCTAACCCTGGCAGTTAGAATATCCCTATGTCACGTTGCTTCAGTATGTGGGTAATTTTTTTTTTTTGTTGTTGTGTGCAGACAGAGCAGGAAGTCATTGTTGCCACTGTTAGTTTTCGCAAGTATCTGGCAGATCTGAACTGTCGGGTTTCGGCCTCGAAACTTCGGTTCTGCCTTGGTCAAGTGATATTTTTGGGTCACTGTCTCCTTCAGGGTGCCAGACACCTCACAGAAGAAAGAAAAATAGCTGTCAGCTACAAAGGATGAGACTGAACTCCAACATTTCCTTGGACTATGTACTTATTGTTGTTAGTGGATACCGGACGCATCCCGCATAATGCAATTTCTCTACAAGGCCCTGAAAGACTGTTCAAGATGTGATGATTTTGGCAGACTCCACACAGGATAAGCTGTTACTATGGAAGACACTGTAGTGCACGGAGCTGCACTCCCTCCCTCACTGTCAGGACAAGAAGCAGAATTTCAGGATCTGTTAACTGCATGTGTTCTGGCCAAAGAAAGGCGGGCTAATATACATGGACTCACAGTATGCATTTGGTATTGCTCATGATTTCGGAGCTCTATGAGCCAATCGAGGATTTGTTACTACTGCCGGGACTCAGTGAAGAATGCTAAAGCTGTTAAAACCCTCATGGACTCAATCAAATTACCTACCCAGGTGGCCATTATCAAAGTTAAGGAGCACGGTCCTAAGAACAGTCCACAGACTGTTGGTAACGCCTCTGCAGATATGCAAGCAAAAGCTGCCGCTCTTCTACCCGTTGAACAGACCATACCAGCTATGGTGACCACACGCTCTCAGCGTAAACAGTTACAAGAAACACTGACTCTACAGGAATCTGATGATCTATGCCAGACTGAGGTTTTCTGCCGGACCCGCGAGACCGCTTAATGACGATGCAGAGAATGTCTCCAAAGGAAGAAGTGAAGCAGTGGAAAGCTGATGGAGCATGTATGGACAATGGTCGCTGAAAAAAGGACCAACTTGTGTGTCTCCCTAAGCGGATGTACCCTGCTATTGCCACGTGGGCACATGGGCCCGCACATAGAGGTATCAGTCAGACCTGCAATTCCGGTCAACTTTAACGTGTATCCCCGAAGCATCTTGCTAAGCCCGACTATCCTTTCCAAAAGCTCCAGGTGGACCACCTCACGTTGCCTAAGTCTGAAGGTATGAATATTGTCTGGTGGTTGTCGATATGTTCTCTAATTGGCCAGAAGTATTCCCCGTTACCAACGTGACTGCAAATGACCACAGCAAAGAAACTGGTGATGGAAGTTATATGCAGATATGGTGTTCCAGAAGTTGTTGAAAGTGACCAAGACCCGGCCTTTTCTTCTCGTGTATCAGGAGGTTCTGACAATGCTTGGATCCACTGTAGCCCTCCATACTCCGTACCATCCACAATCCAGTGGGAAAGTTAAGAGGCTGAACGGCACACTGAAGGGATAATTGACCAAAATGATGCAGGAGACTACGGCTCCATGGCCAGGGCTCTTATATATTCGTACTACCCCTATTGCAAAACATGGCCTGTCCCCATAGGAGATATTGTTTGGTGCTAGGTTCTCACTTGTAAATTTTCAGTCTCAGTAGTTGTCAGAAGAAACTGACCGTGCTGTTCAATATGTTATTCAGTTTAGTAGAAATGTTGCTAACACCCATGTTTTAGTTTCTTCTTCCCTTCCAGATTCAGCAGAAACCGATATTGGTCACAATTTGAAGCCTGGTGGTCTTATGGTCGTGAAAAGCTATGTCAGTAAAACTTGAAGGAAAGAGCACCTGGATCCACGCTTCACACTGTAAAAGAGACCGGACCAGCGCCTAGTTGCAGCAGTGATTAAAGAAAAATGTTGTTGTTGTTTTTGGTCCTGGGGCTGGGGGCCATCCTCGCCCCTACCTCCTCGGCCCCTATTGTAAATAAGAATTCCGGTGCCACTATTCTCTGGGTAAACCTAACGGCCCCGGTAAATATCTGGTGATTTGATTTCTGCGATGTAGTCAAGTGCCCCGAGACTCAGCGGGTGGTAGAGGGAATTATCCAGTATTATATATGTGTTACCAGAGATAACAATTGTACTGGGAAGATATTTTCATAATGTGTTTAATAGTGGATACTATGGGAATTTAGGCCATATACAGCTCCAGGATATTAGCTTCAGACCAACCAAGGCCCCCGTTACCAGTACAGCTAAAACAGGCCCAGGTGAACGTTTGCAAAATATAGTTAACGAAGTAATCCCCATTCCAGGTCTCAGTTGGCAAGAAGTCTTCTCCATAGAAACACAAACAGCCCCAAGGAAAAATTTATGGTTAGAATGGGTAAGATACAATGTAAGAGTTCAGAATATCTCTGTAGGATGTATTGCTTGTGCTGCAGCAAATACACATCCATTGTTTTTTCCTGATGACAATACCACTGCCTGTGTTATGAATCTGTTGAAGGGTCTAAAGCCCACTGATTGCTCAGATTATGTCCCACTAATTCATGAAGAACCCAAACTAAAGGTCCCAGGAGGGATAACCGTATTAGCTGATAATTATACCTGCTATAATACCCACGACACTACAGGTACACCAGTAGGGGTCTTCGAGAAAGGTTTCTGCAAAGAGAACAGTTCTCTAGATACTGATTTGCTAGCTAATCATACACAGTACATGTACGATATTTATTGGTTATGTGGAGATGGTAAGCTCCGTCCTAGGTTGCCTAATGCCTGGACATGTCAATGCACCCTTGTTAAATTAGCTATGCAGTTCAAGATTTTACCTTGGGATCCAGAGACACCTGATGAATATACCAGAAAGAGGAGAAGTCTCAATCAGCTCCACATGAGTTATGAAGAAGATCCGTTAGTATATGTCGATGGCATTGGAGTGCCAAGGGGGGGTGCCTGACCAATTTAAAGCCCAGAACCAGATCTATGCTGGCTTTGCTTCTTTAATCCACAGGTGCAGATTAACAAAAATGTTGATTGGATCAATTACATATATTACAGTGAACAAAGGTTTGTCAATTTTACCTGTGATGCTTTCCAAGGTATAGTTGAGGAATTGGGCCCTGACACTAGAATGACCCTCCAAAACCGACTAGCCCTTGATATGATCTTAGCTGAGAAAGGAGGAGTCTGTGGGATGGTGGGAGAGGAATGTTGTACCTATATCCCTCAGAACTCTGGGGTAAATGGAAAGACCATGATAGCCCTTAAAAAGATAAATGGGTTAGCAGCAGAATTAAAAACTAATGCTGGAGTAGACACATCTTTCTTTTCCAGTTGGTTGGGTGGGCTCAAAGGATTCCTTCAACAAGCTTGTCTGGTACTGATTGCCCTTCTTGTAGTTGGATCGATAATCCTCTGTTCTGTTATTCCCCTGTATAAAAAGGTTATTACTGAGGCAACTTCGACTGGCACCTTCCTCAACCAAGAAGTAGACCTACCAGAGTACGATGGTACTGATCCAGGGGAGATCCCTAAGCATGTCCCCCTTAAGAAGATAGATAAAACCCCCAACTCTCAGATGTTGCTAAGAGATTTAGTTTAGGGACAGCGGGAGAACTCCATGTGAAGCTAGTGAAGGGTTCAGCTGCCTGGAGGCCTCTCACAAGGGGAGAGCTTCTGAGGTGTCTGGATGAAGAAATCCACCTCCCCTTTCCCCATCACATGGACAGTCTCGAAGGATCTTTCTTTTTAGGGAAAAACTTAGTGTTTAGGGGGGATTGTCAAGGTGAAAATATATTTTCTTTATACTCTTTTGTACTTTTATATATTCTTATGCTGTGAAACAATAAGTTTTTCTCTTTGCTTGCCAAATGCATATGTAATTGTAGTTAAGATGGCTGCCAGTATTCACCTTTGCTCCAGATTCACTCTGCTGAAGAAGCAAGCTACACATTCCAGAAGGACAAGTATCATTTCTCTGGAAATGATACTTAAAGCGATGTGGACAAAGGAAGATTCATCAGATGATGTCAGAGCCAACCACAAGGACTGAATACTAGATACATTGCTTAACCCCTGCCTACCCCCTCCCTCTGCACACCTTCCCCCAATAGATCATATTATGCTGTGTATTAGAAAATAAAATCAGTTGCTGAGACGTTACTACACTTGTAGACAAACGGGCAGGCACTGAGTTTGAACCAGATTTTGTCTGACTCATTCTTCAATTTGGTACCACTGCTCTTATCTTGACTTGGAATGACTGGTGGATGAAGGGTATTGTCGTGACGACCCCGACAGAGGTACTCACAGATCTTGTAGAGCTTTATCTCATACCTTGCCCTTTTGCTGGGCAGGTATTGACGGAACTGAATCCTCCCTTTGAAGTGGATGAGGGATTCATCCACACAAATTTCCCTTTGGGGAATGTACACTTCAGCAAACTTGAAGTGTTCGATAACTGGCCAAATTTTGAACAGTCTATCAAAATTCGGGTCATCGCGAGGAAGGATACCCGTATTGTTCCTAAAGTGGAGAAATTTGTCGCCTCAAAATGTTTGTGATTCATAACCATGCCATATATTGGAGTTTGATATAAAATATCAGTACTCCAGTATTCACGAATTTCTGGTTCCTTCACAATCCCCATGTGAAGGACCAGTCCCCAATATTTCAACATTTCTGCAGAGTCAACGAGACTTCAAGCAGAAATGATGAAACTGGGTTTTGGGAAAAACAATATTGCAGGGAGTACAAATTTGTTTGCTCCACCATGAGACTGACGATTGACTCAGAGAAAAAGACTTTGCCAACCTCTGGGAAATACTTTTTTCAGTCTCGAATTGGATTTCTGATTGAGGAATGAAATCAGGAATCCGTGGAGCAAAATTCAGGGACGGGGGTCCAGATGGGTGCACTAGTGCTAGGTTGGGCGTGGCTACCAATAGGTTGGGGGTTACTTACACTTGACTGTCTTCTCCCCTGGGCTCCGGCTCTCCTCCCCTGGGCTGCGGACGATTTCTTATCCTGCGACATCTTGGGGGTGGTGAGTCCGTGTCACTAGAGGAGGAAGAGTGGGAGGAATACAGAAAAGTGGGGTCCTGTCCCTCACTATCAGCTTCGGAGGCAAGAAAGGAATATACCTCCTCAGCTGAGTACAGCCTTTGTGACTGGGACATTGTGACGAGCGGGACATTGTGTGTGGTGTGTAAAAAAAATCTAAACTTTATTATAGTGTTGCGTGTGTATGTGCGAGTGATTGGTGAAACCATTCTGCAGGAGGAGGCTGTCAGGTGTGGGGGAGGGGCTGTCCGGCACGGGGGGGGGGGGGTCTGAGGAGATGCAGCGTCAGATGGAGATGGAGCTGGCAGCAGCAAGTGATAAAAGGGGTGATCAGGTGGACAGGGGGTGACCAGAGGTGATCACTGAAGAGGGTGATCACTAGGTGAGGAGGGGCTGACAGGCGCAGGGGGTGGTAAGAGGAGAAATTAGCGCAGCACCTGCAGGTGATAAAGGAGTGCAGGGGATGATCAGTGGGGGGCAGGGGGTGATCACTGAAGAGGGTGATCACTAGGGGAGGAGGGGCTGACAGGCGTGGGGGGTAGGAGAGGAGAAAATGGAGCAGGCAGCAGCAGATAAAGGGGGGCAGGGGGGTGTTCAGGGGGTGATTAGCGGTGATCACTGAAGAGAGTGATCACCAGGGGAGGAGGGGCTGACAGGCGCAGGGGGCAGTAGGAGAGGAGAAATAAGCACAGCAGCTGCAGGTGACAAAGGGGGGTGATCACCAGAGCAGGGGGTGATCAGGGGGAGGGAGCGGAGGACAGGAGAGGTGAGGTACCTGTCCCCAGCAGCAGCTGCGGTGCTGGCAGTGGGGGAGGCGGTGGCAGCGCCGACACTGAAGAGGTGTGCAGCGGCGGCAGCGATCGCGGTGTCTGGGGGGCGGTTGAGCAGTCAGGCACCTCGCTCCTCAGCTTCCACGGATGGGATGAAGCTGAGGAGCAAGGCAGACATTGTTTTTCTCCGCCCCTCCACATCTATTTGGAGGGCTAGCGTCACATGGACGCTAGCTCCAATCAGATCAGAGGGGGGAGGGGTGACTAAAAGGTCAGCAGCAGTGATCGTAGCCCTGGAGGGGGCAAAGCCACCCCCCTGGAGTCAAGTATAGGTGCACCTGTGGGTCGGGTGACCTTTCATTAACCCCGGTCACCCGACCCGCAGGAATGCAATCCTTCCGTGACACAGCATATGCTTCACAGGTCGGATTGGCACAGACTTTCATGACGCATATGCTGTGTCACAGGTCGGGAAGGGGTTAAGGTAGTGCTTGAAAAGTCATGGTGGCCAAGAGAAACACCGGATTACGTACCGGTAATGCTCTTTTATAGAGCCACGACAGCACCCACTGAGAGAGGGGATCCTCCCCTAGGAACAGGAAACCCTACGGAGAGATAAAAGGGGCGGTCCCCCTCGCTCCCACAGTTTGGGTTACAGAGATTGCGAGGAACCGCCCACCAGTTTTAGTAGACAATTCTTTATCATCATTTATTATAATTTAACTACGTATAACTACAAGAATCCACCACCCTTAACAGTGCTCATATGTACACTAATATATATAAATGGGAGGGAAGTGAAGGGGTGCTGTCGTGGCTCTATAAAAGAGCATTACCGGTACGTAATCCGCTGTTTTCTCTTTGCCACGACAGCACCCACTGAGAGACTTTCAGAGATAGTTATTTGGGGGGGATTATCGTATTAAGGACTGATCTACCGAAACACAAGTCAGTGGAGGCAGATAGATCTAATCTATAGTGACTATAGAAGGTAGAAGGAGAAGACCAGGTTGCGGCCTTACATATGAGTTCTATAGGAACCTCTGCTCGCTCAGCCCAGGATGATGCTATCGCCCGGGTGGAATGTGCCTTCACAGTCTCAGGTGGATTCTCCCCTTTAGATGAATAGGCCAGGTATATCGCCTCCCGAATCCATCGGGATAGTGTGCCTTTTGTAACACCAGATCCTTTCCTTTGACCCTGGAAGGAAACAAAGAGAGCCCTGCTCTTCCTCCAGGCGCTAGTCTTATCCAGAAAAGTTATTATAGCCCTTCTCACATCTAAAGTATGGTACTTCTCTTCTTCCTGGTTTGTAGGATTATTATAGAAAGAAGGAAGAAGGATCTCTTGAGATCTATGGAATTTTGTACACATTTTAGGTAGGTAGGAAGGGTCTGTTTTCAGGACAATTCTATCAGGAAATATTGACATAAAGGGAGGATCTACTGATAGCGCCTGTATGTCACCTACTCTTCTTGCCGATACTAACGCGACAAGAAGAACGGTCTTAAGTGAAATATATTTAATGTGAGCTGAGTCTAGAGGCTCAAATGGATGACCTGTTAAAGCTTCCAGGACCAAATTAATATCCCAAGGAGGCATCTGGGGAATCTGAACTGGCTCTGATCTCTGGCAAGCTGAAATAAATCTAGCTATCCATCTATTACCCGCAACATTGTGACTATACAAGGGCCCTAGAGCAGAAACTTGTACCTTCAGAGTATTAACTGAAAGGCCTAGGTCACGTCCTTTTTGAAGAAATTCTAGAATAGTGGAGACGGGAATTTCACTAGACAATGCTGATGGATAGAGATCTAGAAATTTCCTCCACACTCTCACATATATGTCAGTAGTGGATCTTTTCCTACTTGTCAACAAGGTATTAATTACACTATCGGAGAAGCCTCTTAATTTTAACAGCTGCCTCTCAAATTCCAGGCTGTCAACCTTAGTCCCTTCACATGAGGGTGGTTGAAGGGCCCCTGGGAAAGAAGATCCTGATCCTCCGGGAGGATCCACGGATCCGAGATGGACATGGCTCTGAGCAGGGAAAACCATGGTCTTTTTGGCCAAAACGGGGCAATCAGGATTATATTTGCCCGGTCCTCTCTTATCTTCCTGATTACCGTTGGTAGAAGAATCAGAGGAGGAAAAGTGTATGCTTTCTGAAATGTCCAAGGAGTCTGAAGGGCATCGAGAATATCGGGATTGTCGGCCCGGAACATTGAAGCGAATCTTTTTAGTTGTCGGTTTTGTCTTGTGGCGAAGAGATCTATCTCGGGTATACCCCATTTCATAGTTATCATTTTGAAAATGTGATGATTTAGGACCCATTCTCCTTGGTGGATGGTATGACGACTGAGGAAGTCTGCTCTTGAGTTGTCCACTCCTCTGACATGCAGCGCTGACAGGGACAGAAGATGTTCTTTGGCTATGGTTATAATGTCTTCGGTTATAGACATAAGTGTTCCTGATTTTGTTCCTCCTTGATGATTGATATAGGCGACTGATGTCATGTTGTCGGACAGAATTCTGGTATGTGTCCCGTGTAGCTGCGGAAGGAATTCACATAGAGCATGATAGATAGCTTTTAGCTCTCTTATATTAGAAGAGTCGTCTGACTCCGTGACTGACCATAATCCTTGGACTAAATGATCTTTTAAATGTGCGCCCCAGCCAGTAGGACTGGCATCAGTATATATTATATTTGAGGGTTTAACTACCCAGGGGACTCCACTGACCAGGTTTCTTGGTTCTAGCCACCATATCAGAGATTGGATTACTTTATTAGAAAGGGAAATTTTAATATTTAAATGACCATGAGATTTTTCTTCTTCATCTAAAATTGCATACTGCAAATGCCTCGAATGAAATTGGGCCCATGGAACCGCTGGGATACATGATGTGAAGGAGCCAAGAAGGGACATGCCTTCTCTCAAAGAAATTAGGGGTTTATCTATTACCGACTGAACCTTATTCCTAACCGTTATTTGTTTAGTTTCCGGAAGGAAACATTTCTGGCTTGTAGAATCTAATATAATTCCCAGAAAAATTTGCCGAGTTGTTGGGATAAGTCTAGATTTTTCCCAGTTTATTATCCAACCCAATCTTTGCAGAGATGCTATCATCACACAACCGTTGTTGACATTGCGAAGGAGAATTTCCTACTACTAAGATGTCATCTAAGTAGGGAATTACGAGAGTGTCTTTTAGTCTTAGATATGACATTACCTCCGCCATTAGTTTAGTGAATACTCTTGGGGCTATAGATAGCCCAAAAGGCATTGCAGTATACTGAAAGTGTCAGACACACCCATTCAATACAATCGCTACACGGAGATATTGTTGATGCTCTGCATAAATAGGTAGATGGTAATACGCATCTTTAAGGTCGAGAACTGTCATAAAGCAATAGGGAAACAGGAGTTTAATGGTGGACCGGATAGACTCCATCTTAAAGGTTTGATTTTCTAGGTAGATGTTTAATTTTTTAAGATTAATAATAGTTCTGAATGTTCCATCTGGTTTAGGAATCAGAAATAACGGGGAATAGAATCCTTTCCCCTCCTGTAGGAATGGAACCTCCACCAAGACTCCCTTAGCTAGGAGATTCATTACCTCCTGCTCCAATGCCTCTTGTTGTAATTGAGACTTTAATGAAGTCAATAGAAATGAGTCCGGAGGGACTCGGGAAAATTTTAATTGTAACCCAGATGTGATAAGGTTATTTGCCCAAATATTTGCTGTTATGGCCTGCCATTGATTAGCGAAGGAGGACAATCTGCCTCCCACAGGTAGATCTGTCCTAACGGGATTTTTCTTCAAACTTGAAAGGGCGCTTCCCAAAGAACGCACCCCTTTGTTTTGTATCTCTTGTGGCCCAGCGATCCTGGTTCTTAAACTCCTTCCTTTTATTAAATGCGGGCTTTCGGAACGCTCTCCTATAAAATGGAAGGTAATTATTACTATTTGGAAAGCCTTTCTTCCTTTCCCCTGCTTTAGTTAAAATCTCATCCAGTTTGGTACCAAACAGGTACTCACCCTGACATGGGAGGCTGCATAACTTAGACTTGGTCTGAGGGTCACCCTTCCAGCCCTTAAGCCATAGGGCCCTATGTGCTGCATTGGTTAATCCTGCCGACTTGGCTGCCAGGCGGATAGAGTCAGCAGATGAGTCCGCTAGAAAGGCTGTGGCACCTCTAATTAGGGGTATGGAGGACAATAATTTTTCTCGAGAGAGACCTCCTTTCAGCCCTTCTTCCAAGTCACTCAGCCAAACAAGCATGGATCTTGCGGTGCATGTGGCTGAGATTGCCGGTTTAAAAGCCCCTGCAGAAGTCTCCCATGCTCTTTTAAGAAGTGAATCGGCTTTGCGATCTAGAGGATCTTGCAACGAGCCTGAATCCTCTACAGGCAGTAAGGATCTCTTTGATGTAGACGCCACAGCTGCGTCTACTTTTGGGGCTTTTGGCCATGTTGCTAATTCTTCATCATTAAAGGGGTAGCGTCTTTTTGAGGATGGTGGTAACCCCCTCTGCCCCTGGCTTTCCCACTCTTTTTTGATCAAACTCTTTACTGCCGTTATTACCGGAAAAGAGGGTCTCTTCTTTTCGGATAGGCCGGCAAACATAATGTCTTGCTGTGTTTTAGGGACTTTAAGATCTTCTATGCCCATGGTATTGCAAACTGATCTCACCAGATTGTCAATGCTGTCTGTGGGGAAGCACGTATCCTGATCCTCATCTGAGGATACCTCCTGCTGCGATCTATCTGAGTTTGATTCCTCTAACTCAGAGGCCTGATCGGATACAGGTGAAACGTATCCTTTTTTCTCCTTAATACGTGGCTCTCTGCCAACGCTTTGTAGGGCTCGTAATTCTTCCCTGATCATGGCCCTTATAGCCTCTGATTTGACTGAGGCTTCCTCACGTAACGTTGATTTTATACATGAATCACATAGTCTTTTAGTGTAACTATCCGGAAGGGGCTGGATACATAACGCACACTGCTTGTGTTTCGCTTTTTCCTTCCTTTTTGCCTATTATAAAGGGAGAGGGACAATAATCAGACTAGTGGGGTAGATGCACACTCACCCAGAAGCTGACCGATCAGTTACCGGCTGAGGAGGAGACACAGATGCAGGTGGCTTCCTTTTGGACGATCCACTCTGTCTAGAGCGGCTGCTGCTGCTGGCATGGCTGCGAGGGGTGTTGGCGGTAACTTCTAGAGAAAGTACCGCAGGCTTCCTTGTAGAATCCATTCTGGACGCCGGGATGCAGCGCCGGTGTCCTTTTCACATGGGGGCCGCCATGTTCTTCCTGTTGAACCCGGAAGTGCTAACCACTCCCGGGTCGCGGCCATATTGTGTACTCCGGCGCTGTTACTCGGCTTCAGCGCCGGCGTCGTCTCACTCCTCCGCACCCCGGAAGCTTACCAGCACTTCCGGGGGCATACACTGGGCTCCACACCGCACAAGCGTCCGCCGAGGACGGCGCGACGCTACCACCTGGTGCTTGCCCCGCAGACCGCCGGACATCTGCCGCGAACCGACCCCACGACCCGGTCTTGCGACGTCTGCCAGCAGAGGGGGGAAAACTGAATCAGCACCCCCGACGCTGCATCCAGTCCTGGAGCCCTTGCCGTCCTCACAGGTAAACTGCGCAAGCGGCGTCCAGGCTGGGAATCCTCTTCTCCGTGGATCTTCCCGTAGGAACAGGAAACCAAACTGTGGGAGCGAGGGGGACCGCCCCTTTTATCTCTCCGTAGGGTTTCCTGTTCCTAGGGGCGGATCCCCTCTCTCAGTGGGTGCTGTCGTGGCGAAGAGAAAAAATTGGATTTTAAAAAGTTTTCTATTTAGATACCTACTAAAATAAAAAGTGTGATATAAATATATGTATGAATTAACGCGGAACCCTATTGAGATACTAATACACCCCTAACCTTTTAACTGCCCGACAGTGGAGGTTGGCACCCTATGTTGATACGAGAAATTGCGCCCCCGCTCCATGGGAACTGTCCCTAGTCAGCCCTAGAAAACTACACTGTACCTATTGATAATCAAAGATAGCAGTCATTCATTATAAGGTATTTGTAAAATGTAACTGAGCTAAAGGATTGAAGACTGTGGGTGAAAGTATATGCAAAAAGCTAGGTCCCGATAAAGATCATAGCAAAAATTGTAGTTACTTACTGATAACGGTATTTCTGATCCCATGATGGCACCTACAAGCTTAGAGGCACTGTGACTAAATATTAATCCTAGTGTGCGCACCCACACGTGAAGGGATGGAATGTACGGGTGCAGTCATGGGATCAGAGAAAGCATTAAGCTACTTACTGGTAGCGGCATTTTTCGGAGGCCCATGACAGCACACGAGAGAGGGGATCCGCCCTTAAGGAACAGGAAACCTACAGATACAAAAGGGCGGCACCTCTCCCCATGCATCAGTTGTATTTCAGAGCCTGAGAGGACTGCCGCGGTTAGTGGTACACAAATACACATTATATACATTTTAAAACAAAATAACCCATTATTGTAATAAGACACCATACGTGAGAGATTTACATATTACGCTATATACATATCAGGAAGTGCTACCCCCACGTGAATAGGGAGGGAACTAAGGGTGCTGTCATGGGCCTCCGAAAAATGCCGCTACCAGTAAGTAGCTTAAAGCTTTATTCGGACTCCCATGACAGCACACGAGAGATTTACAGAGATGTAAGCTACCTTAGGGAGGGACTATAGATTGTAGCACCCTTAACCCAAAGGAAAGATCAGAGGAGGACCCCAAATCCAACCGATAGTGTTTGAAGAAAGTGGAAGGGGGATGACCATGTGGCCGCCTTACATATATGCTCCACTGACACTCCAGATCTTTCCGCCCAGGATGACGCCATGGCCCGGGTGGAATGTGCCTTTAGGTTCTGCGGAGCTGGCCCCCCACCTGCTGTATAAGCTAGAGAGATAGTTTCCCTAATCCATTTAGCCAGTAAATATTTTGATACTCTAAATCCTTTCCTTGGACCTTGGAAGGAAAGAAGCAGTGCCCCATCTTTCTTCCAATTATCAGTAGCTGAAATATACTGAAGAAGAGATCTCCTGACGTCTAACGTATGAAGCTCCTGCTCTTTAGGATTAGAGGGATTAGGAATAAAGGACGGCAAAACTATCTCCTGTGATCTATGGAAACGTGTCGCCACCTTTGGTAGATATGCTGGGTCTGGTCTAAGGATTACTCTGTCTGACAAGATTTCAGTGTATGGAGGAGCCCTGGAAAGTGCCTGTATATCCCCTATCCTGCGAGCTGAGGTTATGGTGATCAGGAAGGCTGTCTTAAGTGTCAACATTTTGATCGAGGCCTCCTGCAGAGGTTCAAAGGGGGGTTTAGTTAGAGAGGACAGAACTAAATTTAAATCCCATGGAACTGTTCTGTCTTTATGCACTGGTGTAGATCTACTAACTGCCTTCATAAACCTCGCTATCCAGTAGTTATTAGCTATATTACAGGAAAACAGGGCACCCAAAGCTGAGACCTGTACTCTAAGGGTACTAGGAGAGAGTTTTAACTCGAACCCCTTCTGTAGGAACTCTAGGATTTGTTGTATTGGCACCCCGTCTTGGATATTAAACTTTGAACAAGTCAAGAACTTTCTCCAAGTCCTAGAGTAGATTCTCGTAGTTATTTGCTTTCTACTCTTTAGGAGTGTCTCTACCAAGTTTGGAGAGAAGCCTTTCCCCACTAATAGTGACCGTTCAAACTCCATGCAGTCAAATGGAGCGCCGCCACTTGTGGATGGGAGATCGGTCCCTGAGAAAGCAAGTTCGGGATCTCTGGCAGTACCCAGGGGACCGCTACGGACATTGTCTTGAGCCAGGCAAACCAGGTTCTTCTGGGCCAAAAGGGGGCGATAAGGATGACTTTCGCTCGATCCTCCCTGATTTTCCTCACCACTAGAGGTATCAGGTTCAGTGGTGGGAAAGCATAGGCCAGTGGAAAATCCCATTTTATCAGAAACGCGTCCACCGCCAGGGGATTCTCCCTGGGATTTAGGGAGCAAAAAAGTTTTACTTTTCTGTTGTTTCTGGTGGCGAATAGATCCACCACTGGTTGACCCCATCTGCGGACGACAAGATTGAAAATGTCCTCGTTGAAAGACCACTCTCCTTGTTTAAACACATTTCGGCTGAGGAAATCTGCTGCCACATTTTCTTTTCCTTTGATGTGAAGAGCTGTCAAAGATAGAAAATTGAGCTCTGCCACCTGGAACAACCGATCCGTGATCTGCATTAAAGTTTCGGAACGAGTTCCCCCTTGCCGGTTTATGTAAGCGACCGCCACTCTGTTGTCCGACAGAATTCTGACGTGCTGGCCCTGCAGATATATGAGGAATTTTTTAACAGCCAATTCAACCGCCAACAACTCTCTTTGGTTTGATGAGAATGTTGTGAAGGGTTCCCACTGTCCCTGGACCACCATGTCCCCCATATAGGCTCCCCACCCTGAAGAGCTGGCATCCGTGGTTATCACGTGGGTGACATCTACCATCCAGGGAACCCCTGCTGATAAATTCTGTTTATCTAGCCACCATCTAAGGGAATTCAATGTTATCGGCCTCAACGTCAATTTCCCATTCAATGCGCCTCCTAAGGCTCTGTCATGGAACAGGACTTCTTTTTGCAGGGACCTGGTGTGGAACTGAGCCCACTTAACTGCTGGAATGCAAGATGTGAGTGACCCAAGTAGAGACATTGCTTGTCTAAGTGTCATGGAAGGTGTATTGATTGCTCTTAATACAAAACTCTGAATTTGGTCTATTTTCTCTATAGGGAGGAGACACTGCTGTGTCACTGAATTCAACATTAACCCCAGGAATTTTTGAACATTTAGGGGCTGTAATTTCGATTATTCAAAGTTTATGATCCAACCCAACCGTTCTAGTTTGGTTTTAGCAATCTCCCATTGTGACAGACAATGATCTACCGAGTTACCTACAATGAGGAAATCGTCTAAGTAGGGGATTATAAGGACATTTGACTCCCTTAAATGCGCCATGACTTCCGCAATTATTTTAGTAAACACCCTAGGTGCCGAGGTGATCCCAAAAGGGAGCGCTCTGAATTGAAAATGTTGAATCCTACCCCCCATTAGTATCACTACCCTCAGGTACCGTTGGAAATCAGCATGAATGGGTACATGATAGTAGGCATCTTTCAAATCCACTACTACCATGAAACAGTTGTTGAAAAGCATTTTTATTGCTGAATTAATGGACTCCATTTTGAAATTATGTTTCACCAAAAACTTATTGAGACCCTTAAGATTTATAATGGTTCTGTAAGATTTATCAGGCTTCTGGATTAGGAACAGGGGAGAGTAAAACCCTTTCCCTGCCTGAGAATACGGCACTTCTACCAAAACATTTTTGGAGCAAAGAGTCCTCACTTCCTCTTCTAGGGCGAATTGTTCAGTGGGAGATGAGCGCCAGGGTGTTAATCTAAATTTGTCCTGTGGAATATGAACAAATTCCAGCTTGAGACCATGGGAAACAGTGTCTTTTATCCAAACGCTGTTTGTGATTTTCGACCACTCTGCCGAGAATTGCAATAGTCTCCCTCCCACTGGAATTGCCAGTCATTGGTCTTGTTTTTTTATTTTCCGTCTGGTTACGGCGAAACATGAGACCTGTACCTCGTTTTCGCCTATCCTCCCATCTGGGACGATCTCTCCCTGGTGAAAAGGCGCGCTTTCCTCCCCGGTTGAACCTTCTTTTGTTGAAGGGACGACGGTATGGATTGAACAGGTTGGGAAACTTTTTCTTATCTCCTGCTTTCTCCAGGAGTTCATCCAGGGTAGGCCCAAATAAATACTCGCCTTTACAAGGGATAGCGCAGAGCTTTGCTTTTGCCTGCATATCCCCCAGCCAGCATTTCAGCCATAGGGCTCTCCTTGCAGCATTAGAAAGTCCTGCTGCTCTAGCTGCCAACTTTACGGAGTCAATTGAGGCGTCCGATAAAAAAGCCGCCCCCTCCTGGATTACAGGTAATGCTGAGAGTATGGAATCTCTAGAGGCCCCTTGTTTTAATTGGGTCTCTAACTGGTCCAGCCAGACCATCATTGACCTTGCCATGCAGGTTGAAGCTACCGCAGGTCTTAAGGAGCCAGCTGCCATTTCCCAGGTCCCCTTTAGGAAGGTATCCACTTTCCTATCCAGGGGGTCTTTAAGCGTTCCCATATCCTCAAATGGGAGAGAAGATCGTTTAGCTACCTTGGCAATTGCTGCATCCAGCTTTGGTGCTTTCTCCCAGTTACCTACTGCTGGGTCATCAAAAGGGTACCGACATTTTTGCGCAGGTGGTAAGGAGCCTTTTCTCTCCGGTTTTCTCCACTCCCCATTAATAAGAGCTTGTATTTTCTCATTTAAAGGAAACACTCTGCGCTTTTTCTGCTCCAATCCACTGAACATCATTTGTTCTTTGGATAGTTGAGGCTTGGGTTCCAATATACCCATTGTGCCTCTGACCGCCTTTACCAATTTGTCTATTCTTTCTAGGGGTAGGCAAAACCGAGCAGCGTCTTCTTCCGAAGAGGAGGATGATGCTGCTGAATCGTCCGATTCTTCAGACTTGTCCTTTTCCACAGATGAATCAGATGCCCACTCAGTTCTCTGCCTAGAACCTCCTGACTGTGAAAGGTTTTTAAAGGACTCCTTAACCTCCATTCTAATCATCTCTTTGAGACTGGCCGTAATAGAGGAGGATTCTTCGGCTACCTACGGGGATAAGTAAGGTAGACTAGAGTGTAAGATCTACATGCTATACCCCCTCCCCTCCTTCCAGAACCTCACCGTCTGCTGGATACAGGGGTCACATAGTTTTTTAGGGTGTGGGTCAGGCAAGGGAACCCTGCAGATGGCACATTCCCTATGCTTTGCCTTACTGACGTTTTTCCTTCCCTGCATAAAACATGAGGGGAGACTAGTCACTAAGTGAACTTTCTCGAAGATCACTTACCAGTGGCTGCTCACACCCAGAAATACCGAAGTACGAGGGGGATCCTTTTTGGCTGACCCTCCAGACCCCTGTCTGGAGGAGCTTCTGCGGCCCGAACCATCGCTCCTCTTCTCATGTTCCTTCTCCTTGGGTTTCTGGGATGCTTGTTCCAGCAGCACAACCTGCTGATCCTGATCCGATTCCATCCTTAGTAAAATGGAGCCAGAACCCGGGAACATGCTGTTGGAGCCGCCTTATAAAGCCCCTCCTTCGGTCAGCGCACCTTGCCCAGCTTGTTGGTTTGATTTTCCCACCCTCCCGCAGCTGTGGGGGATCAATCAACGCTCAGGAGGGATTGCGGCATGATCTCCGGTGGGCGCCGCCATCTTGGAGCCCCTGCGCATGCGCAGGAGCTCACCGACCCGGAAGTCGTCGCCGGCTCTGCCCCCCGACGTCACCACCGCTTACAGCGCTTCCTGTCAGCGCTGCAGCCCTTGTGGAACGCCGAGGCCGGCCAGCTACGTTCCGTTCAGCGACCCCTAGATGCTGCCGCCCCCCCCGCACAGAGAGACCCACAGCACACGGGAAGGCGACCTACCATCTGCTGGTCCCGAAGACCGGACACCCCCTGGCGACCGCTCCTCGCTGCCTAGCCACCGCCGTGCTGCCCTGCCAGGGCCACCGTGACTACCTCAGGTACCCGCACCGGCCGAAGTGGGAGACCCCCTCGCCACCAGAATCGGTCCGGCCGGCCTGGACTCCTGTAGTCTATAGGCATCCAGTCCCTTCAGGAACAGGAAACCAACTGATGCATGGGGAGAGGTGCCGCCCTTTTGTATCTGTAGGTTTCCTGTTCCTTAAGGGCGGATCCCCTCTCTCGTGTGCTGTCATGGGAGTCCGAATAAATACCATTATCGGTAAGTAACTGATTTTCTCTTTCCCCCCATGACGGCACCATGCAGAGAATTTCATAGAATGTACATTAGAGGGGAACCACTGCCTCCAGAACCCTTCTGCTAAAGGTGAGGTCTGAAGAAGAGGTCAAGTCTAGCAGGTAATGATTAAAGAATGTAGAGGGAGACGACCAAGTAGCTGCTCTACATATCTGTTCAATTGAGGCTCCAGCTCTCTGCCCAGGAGGTCGCCACCGATCTGGTTGAATGAGTTCTGACCCCCTCTGGAATGGCTTCATTACATGAGGAGTACGAAAGGAGGATAGCGTCTCTTATCCATCTCGCCAGCGTGGCTTTCGATGCTTTAGGTCCTTTCTTTGGACACTGAAAGCATACAAACAGACCTATCCCTTCTACAATTCCTCATGGTTGACAGGTATTGGGTTAAGCACCTTTTAACATCTAGTGTGTAGGAGTTCTTCCTTTCTATTTCTGGGGTTGGGACAGAGGGCAAAGATTTCTTGTGAAATATGGAAATGTGATGCCACTTTAGGAAGATAGAATGGGTCGGTCTAAAGGACCACTATGTCATCTAGTATGTGGGTTAGAGGCGGGTATGCTGATAAAGACTGTATATCACTAATTCTGCGAGCTGACGTTAGTCCTTACTAGAAGAGAGGTTTTGAGGGACACTAATTTTATAGAGGCTTGTGACAAAGGCTCGAAGGGTGCTCTGGTCAATGCAGAGTGTACCAAGTTTAGATCCCATTGAGGTGTCCATGACGATCAGGTATGCTGCAGGTTCCCTGTCAGGGACAGGAAACCTAACTGATGTGGGAGAGAGGTACTGCCTTTTTCACCAATAGGTTTCCCGTCCCTGAGGGCAGATCCCTCTGTGGTGCTGTCATGGGGAAAGAAAACCATTTTTTGAAACAATATATAGTCATGGAATGAAAAAATATTTCCAGAAATGTGAGGGGTGTACTCACTTGTGATATATACTGTATTTGCATCCAAGATTGCATTTTTTATTTTTTTATTTTTTTTTTTTTTATAGTCCTGCGACTTAACACTGGTTAAAAGCTTATCCTGCAGCTACTTTTCCAGCCTTTTATCAACTATCCCAAACTTCAGAGACTTGATGCTGCCAATTAAGTTTTCCAAATTCAGTGCTGAACTTTCACCTTCTGATATCTTCTATTGTGAATAAGATATGGCCAAGATTTGCCTTCTTAGGGTATGTTTCCACGTGCAGGAAACGCTGCGTGTCTGACGCTGCATAGAGCCGCAGCGTCCAGATGTTACAGCATAGTGGAGGGGATTTAATGAAATCCCGTCTCCACTATGCGTGGTAACACGCACGCGGCGGCCCTGCGACTCCGGACATGCTGCGCATCTTTTCAGATCGCAGCATGTCCGTATATCTTGCGGCGACGCTGCGTCGCCGCAAGATATAGCACAGGGCCCTATGCGATGATGCTGGATGTGTGCTGTGAACACATCCGGCATCGTGTCCCAGAAGGGGGCAGGGCTTAGCGCAGAGCGGCAGAGCCGCTCCGACGATACCGCCGGCCATCCTGAAAGTGGACACATACCCTTACTTGGCAGGCTCTTAAATTTTGACAATGGTAATTTAGCCAAGTGGCTCAGATCAGTTTGTTACACTTTCCTGCCAAGAAGAAATCCTTTCCACTTGCCTTCATTTTGCATGAAGGGACAAAGTCTGCAAGGAATCCGAGACTTCAGTAATAAAGACACTTGATTACTAGACAGAATATCTTGCCGTGTGGCACCCATTTAGTTATGTGCTTGCCAACAGCGGTGTTTCTATGCCATTCACAGATATGATACAATATATAGTAAATCATTTTTCTTTATTCTCAAAAAGAATCTCCAGTGGTTTGGATAGGAAATTCACCATCTGTATACCTCTACAAAAAAGGTCACAGTCAATACACATTTACAGCTGCATTCACGCATACAAAATTTTAAAGGTTAAGAAGTTATTTGGCAATTTTATATGAATAACCCGTTTTGTTTTAGTCTATTGCCATTGCCCCATCCAGTCGAAAGAAGAAAAAAAATCCAGTGTACAGAAAGATATTTACAATCAAAAAGACTTCAAAGTGCTTCAGAATAGTGATTGTGTCTTCAGAGATATGTACATCTGCCTATACAAGTATGTACAGGTGAATTCACTATATATAGCACAAGATTTCATTGCTGGGATATGGCTTGTATGGAAAGTGCTTTATACAGAACTTGGCCTAGGTAGAGTGAAGAAATGCTAATACGGAAAAATAAATAAGGTATGAGGGGCTATGGGTGAAATGGTAACCTTTTCAAAAGCTGAACAAGCTTATTAAGAAATATATACATAAGGTTTCCATTGCAGGTTCCATTCATAACAGCGGCGTCAAACATACAAAATAGTCACTCCCATGATCGAGGGCAGGATGCGTTCAGCTTCTGGACTGGCTACCATCTGGAACCAAAATATCCTGTTGAAGCAGTGTAGACTGAAGGAGGATGGTGAATGCCAACCATGTATAGCCGGGCTCATGACATGTCGTCCTCGGTATTTACAACTGATATCTGCAGAAAAGAAAAAAAAAAAATTTGAGTTTTAACATTTGTTTTACCGGATCGATATTACAATTCTAGAGTCAGTCTTGTTCATTTTGGTCGTATACAATGCAGTACATCTTGCACCTTTAGAGAAAGCCACCACTTTAGTGCCTATGCTTTGAGTCACTAATACACATTAAAATAGGCAACTTTATAATATAATTTTAACAAATCTGCTTCTCCTTCTGGACTGATCCTTTCCACAAGTCATGAATAAAACCCGTTTAGTGATGACAGTTGGGAAGAGCTAGGAGATGGGAGTTCTACAGAACTCTGTACTCCCTGAAGACAGGTTTTACCTGTGAATTTTGAATGAATGATCAGATGAGGAGGAAATCATTTCTGCAAGATTTTAAATTTTGCTTTCATGTGCATTTATGAAAACCTTTCACAATGTTACTTTAATTACATGTTGCAGCCCCAATATCATTAGTGTAAGTTTGAAGGATGCAAGGTGCTTTCATGGTACAGTATAGAGCCAAGTCACATTTAGTTCTAGTTTAAAAGAACCTTGAAGTTAAGGGTAATTACTGTACATGGGCAGAAGATTCACCATACTTTGTTGTATTTTTAGCATATTCACCTCATGGGGGGAGCTATTGATATACTTTATGAAGACACTGAAAGCAAGAATGGGCGCATGCACCCAAAGTCTAGGTGGCTTTCCGAGAGACATTAGAAACCCTGGGACCACTAGATTCTAAGCAATGAACGAGATTGACATGACCCATTTAGGGTGTTCAGCCAGGTAATTTTAAGCTGCGTGCTCAGACTTTGTTTTATCTGCAGTGGTTTGAGCTCACTTGGCTGAACTTAACTGAATGTTGTATAGATTATGAGATTGAAATGGGTTGTCTCCTGTACAAAGCCATTTAGGGACTCCAGGAACCCTATTCTGATGTATGGCTTGCCAAGGTCTCCTTTGAAACAGAAATTTATAGCCTAGAAGCCTGAAAAAGTGTAAATAACTTACTGCTGGATAAGTGTGCCCTACATTGCCCCCGTGCCTTCCAATATCGATTGTGAGGTCCTCTTCTGTGGTTTTTAAGTACACTGGATTATCAAAATTCATGCTTTTCATGTTCTTCCTTTGCCAGTTACGCCACATAAGGTAGGCACCGGTTGCTACCATAACTAGTAACACTAGAGTAAAAGATATACAAGAATTACCACATAATACACAAAAAAAACTCCACACCCCAAGCCCTTGCTTGAAAGTGCTGAGAAGAAAACCCATCTCCAGCATCAAGGACATAACCCCAAGGTTTAGCCATTTACTTTACATTTCCACACTTACAGATGGGAAGAATTGCCCAAGCAGCGGATGCATCCTTAGTGGTACTTCCCTCATAGACAGATGTGTTACTCTTGAATTCTAGAGGGAACAAGAAAAATAAAAATTTATAAGGCAGGAAAACAAAGGCAATCCAAGATTGATAAACTTAGGACTCAATCTTAAAAAGTTAGGCTTCACCACAGACTGGGCGGTGAGCTGAACATTGGTACTGGTACTTTGACAACATCCACAAGGTACAAACCCTGGTAACATGTGAAAACAAATGCCTTTACAAAAACGGCTGACTTGTGCAAAGCTATGCCTTTAACAAGTTTAAGTAAACATGGGCTATTGTCTTAAAGCTAAATTAAAAAGAAAAAATATGCACTTCCATTAAAAAAAGTTGCACTTTGAGAGGAAATTAAAGACCTGTAGGTTTTAAATGCCAAGTGAGGTTTAGTCGCATGTCCAGTGAGTTATCTGCACCAAAAAGGAGCATGAACTGCACCGCCGCTAGGCAAAAATTTATACAACTGAACAGGAGGTTCTTAGTTGATGTGTTTTGGTGCAGCGAATCATCTGCCTACATTGAAGGTCATCTCAATAGACTCACTCAGCTTCATATATGCTCATTAAGGCTGGGTCTAAAGTCTGTTAACCTCAGGCAAGTCACTTCAAATTCTGTAGACGTGATTGACATGCTCATATGCAAAGAAAGGAGCCTATCAGGTACCCATTATTAACATGCTCTACTGCGGTCCATAAATTAGCCACCATTAGTATATGTGAAAGTTACACAATCACTGGTTATTGGATCAGTGCCCATCCTTGGAGCACACAGGCTGAAGATATTGTTATCTGAATGATCCTTAATATAAAAAAAAAAAAAAAAAAAAAAAAAAAAAAAAAAGGGGGTGGGGGGTCGTGGATGGGAAAGTACAGTAATCAGAACAGTACCCTATAGCCAAGATTGGTTTAAGTCCAGGTTACACATCACAGCTTATGAAGCCTTTTTACCCAGACTGCACTTATTTCATATTAAGCACTTACCCCCTGGAAGTGCTTTCTCAGGATGTAATCCTGTAGGAATGGTAATAGAATCTTCTTTCCTACCTTAAGACAGACAGATGTATTCTTTAAATGAAAGGCTTAACACACCACATCATGTAGGCTAGCACAATTACAGCATCGTGGACATCCCTGGTAGTAGATTGTGGCTACACATTAGACTAGTGACATGATCAGTGACTAGACTATAAGACATGAGACTTCAGGACAAGCAAATACATGTACTAATGTGAACAATGATTTACTACTTCTACACAAAAACCTTAAGTGATTTTTCAAGAAATAAGACTCAAATTTCTTAGAGAGCAACTCATTTAATTTCCCAAATCAATAGGAAGGGGGACAATAAGCAACCTTGTAAATTAGATTAACAACCTTGCAGATCTCTTGTGATACAAGTGTCTTGCTTATTGGGTATCCAGATATTTATTCTATTCATAGTTCCGTTAAGTTAACCATACAAGTCATGACCTGGTTTTGTATTTTGCTCCAATTACTGGCATTGTACTAAAACTGGGTGCAAAACATTCTGCAACAAATCTGCCACATTTGAACACGTCCATAAGAGTACATGGTCAACAAGGTTTTTTGCAGTTGATGAAATCGGCTTCTCTTCATAAAGGGGCCTTATCCTCCATTTAAAATGTAAAGACTGTAAGTCAGTTCTAACCACCAATGTCAAGAATTTTCTTGGTTAAAAATGGTCATTATCAAAATGGTTAATTCTGAGCTAAAAAAATCTGTATTCAGTGAAGAGATGTCCCCATCACCAAGATTGGAGTTTGTGGCTGCAATTGATGAGATTCCGTATAGAGAGGAGGTGAAGGAGCTAGTGGCAGATAAAGAGTTAAAAAGGCTTCCATTTGAATTAATCTTAAGATTAAATTACATATGCAGCAAAAAATGGCTTTGGAAAACCTGAAGAGTGTTAAGGTCTACTGCTAACCAAAGTTTACATTTTAGATCGAGGAAAGCCCCTTTATGAAGACAAGCAGATGTCACCGCTCAAAAAGAAAGAAGTTGTCAGAAGGCAAAGTGTTTAATATATGCACATACCTTTTTTACACCTTCTGTCGTCATACAGTTGTAAGCCAGCAGGGCACACACAGGTATATTTTGGAGAGCGGTCATTTATCTGGGGAGCTGGCAAGCACAGATAATCACATCCACCATTGTGAGGTCCCTCGTTACACCAGTTTTTTCCTATTAACAAGCGATTTTAGATTAGAATACTAGAAGGGGAATGTGTGCATTTTCTTACCACTACATGAGTATACTACCTGGAGGCTGGATGAGGTCATGATAGACAATGATGTCTTGGGCATCGTTCAAGTTGTTAACCAATGTTTCCAATTCTTGGCCAGTAAACTTGTTGGCACCATAAATTGCTTCATTCTCCCCATCAATCCAATAGACCCTATCCTAGAAACAGAATAAAGTTTATGTAGACAGCTGAAAGCTGCTAAAGAGGTTTTTGTAGAATTACCCTTTGCTTCACCTCAAATATTGTAAGTGCAAGTGGATGAGCTAAGAATTCATGAGACTTCAGGATTATCCGGCGATCCTGTCCACTAAGGTCCACGCTACAGAGTTGGTGCAACTTCAAATCAAGCCAGTACAGACGACTCTTCACCAAATCTAAAAAAAAAAATAAAATTAATTTTTCTGTATTAATGTTGAACCCCATTAACAGTTTAGCAACATTTACCTAGTACAATGCCACTTGGTCGCTGGATGTCAGATGTCACAAGTTGCTGTCTGTCTATTCCGTTCATTCCAGCTTTTTCAATCTTTGCAGGCTCGCCCCAATCTGACCAATATATAAACCTAAAGGAAAGATCAGAGTTACAGCACAGTCACTACTGGTCACCAAGACCACCACCAAGTCACTGACAAGGTTAGAGGCTTTAGTCCTCATGATATTTAGAGCAGTACACTGTCATAGTTAAAGATCTGTTTACACATTTATATAGGGAGGTCTTTGTGATGCTTGAGTGACGTATACAGAGCATGGTACTGCACCACACCATTATGTTTCCCCCTACTAACAAGACTTAATTATAAATACATAGATCTTGGAATAAGAATTTCCACAATTGGATGTTTAAATAAAGTGTTCCTATGCTGAGAATCTTAGAAATGTGCCCCTGCTGTGTCTGACTGTATAGGAACATGGTCTGATCATACCACAGCTCCAGGGAAGAAAAAAAAAAAAATAAAGTATAAGGAGGATACCCCAGCAGGACATCTTGTGATATTAAATGTCTAAAGTCAGACTGTTTTATGCAAGACAGTGGAACTGTCCACAAGTCAGTCCAGGAAGCCTTTCTGCACCAATGACTTTTATTAAGGTGTGGTCTGAAGTCAAGCTAAACTTCCTCCTACATCCCTAGCCCTTTAGTGCTGCAATTCAAGTCCTTTTCTAATATACTTGCATTACATTCCCTACTGTTCCCCAGCTATATGAACCACAAATGCATCTTTATTTCCTGGGTGATAATTTGAGAACCTTACATTGAGTCAGCAGGGGGCTGAGGTAGTTTCCACAGCCCCTGCCTTTAATGAAGAGTCAGTGATGTGTGATTTTCAGGAGCTGTGTGACCGATTTAGTGTCAGTGAGGAGGCTGGGGCAGTAACTGCAACCTCAGCCCCCTGCTCTGATGCTTCGCTTAAGTATCCCAGCATGCAATAGGAGTTTCAAATTAAGTGCCATACAGGGAATAAAAATATATATAATTCTGATCAGGCACCCCCATAAGGGCAACACTAGCCCTGTATCTTGCAGGTAAATGTTGTACTCACCCAGAAATGGGGTCAATAGCAATTGAAGATGGATCTTTTAAACCAGTGTTAAACAAGACTTTCCGCTTTGACCCATCAAAGTTTGACACGGATATTGTCTTTAATCCAGTATCGGTCCAATAAATGTTCTTGTAGATCCAATCAACAGCAATGGCAGCAGGACTATAGAGTCCATCTATGACCTTTACATGTCTTCCTATACTATCACGGCTATCCACAGATGCTCTACAAGATTACAAGATAAAGAAATAAGTTGGATTTCTTCAGTTGAGAGCCTGAACTATTGCATTAGGACCCATGCCCAGACAGGCAAATATTTACATATGACAGGACAGAAACCCATCTCCAATTATGCAATTTAGGTGACGTTAGATTAACAGTATTGTAGTCCAATCATCTATGTTAATAGATCTTGAATGTAATGGTAAACCAAAAACAAACGAATAAAGGTACCGTCACATTAAGCGACGCTGCAGTGATCTAGACAACGATGCTGATCGCTGCTGTTTGGTCGCTGGAGAGCTGTCACACAGACAGCTTTCCAGTGACCAACGATCCCGAAGTCCCCGGGTAACCATTGGGTTACTAAGCGCAGGGCCATGCTTAGTAACCCGATGTTTACCCTGGTTACCATTGTAAAAGAAAAAAAAAAAAAAAAAAAAAACACACTACATCCTTACATTCCTGTCGCGTCCCCCAGCGTCAGCTTCCATGCTCTGTGTAAGCGCTGGCCGGAAAGCAGAGCGGTGACGTCACCAGTGTGCTTTATGGCCGGCACTGACACTGGGGGACGCAGGGAAGCTGATGCTGAGGAACGTGACAGGAATGTAAGTATGTAGTGTTTTTTTTTACTTTTACAATGGTAACCAGGATAAACATCGGGTTACTAAGCACGGCCCTGCGCTTAGTAACCCGATGTTTACCATGATTACCAGTGAAGACATTGCTGAATCGGCATCACAAACATTGATCCAGCGACAATAAAGTCCTGGACTTTCCCCAGCAACCAACGATCTCCCAGCAGGGGCCTGATCGTTGGTCGCTGTCATGCATAACGATTTCGTTAACTATATCGTTGCTACGTCACAAAAAGCAACAATATCGTTAATGATACCTTAAAGTTAAACAGTGAGCGATTTAGGATTTGAGCTCATGAGGCCAAGTGTATTCATTCCTGGTCCACCCTTCCTGACAACACTATCTTGCACCAAGTAGTGAGATCTTAGCAGCTGCATGAAGATTGGACTCCAAGGAGCAGTTACTCAGGCTAGATGGGAGACAGCCCCCCGAGGAAGCACCAAATACGCGAAACGCGCGTCGGGGCTATCGGTAGGACATCTCACACTGGGAGTCTGCACATATGGGTAAGCACTAGATACGGTGTAGGGGTTTATCCCTACTGTGGTACTTTTATCTGGGCAGGTTGCAATATGGACGGGTGCTGGTATGGTTAGGGTTTTCATTCCCACTATAGGGATTTATGTTGTATTAACCCTGCTGTCTGGCACCTCCATCCAGCACATACATATATATTTCGTTTTTGCACTATGGGCGGGCGTCTGTATTGACAGGGCCTCTCCCTATTATAGGGCTACTAGTTTGTAGTTTCCCTGCTGCCTGATACGGTCTAGTGTATGTGCACGTGTGTGTATACTCAGCCCTAGATTTGCACTTTGCATCAGTTACTCTATACGGTGCTACTGTCGCGCCTGTATTTTTGTATGTGCATATTTCAGTGTGTATGTTCTGTTTTTGTCATACACCTTATCCTCATATGTATTTTTCTGAATAATTTTTTTGTATAATAAAGTTTATTGATTTTTTATTTCATTGTTTAGTGTATTATATTTATTTGTTATGGGGCAATATGCTCTCTTGAATTTGTAGGTTTATAGTGTAGGGGAGTTTTGCCCCTGTTGATCCTCGTTGGAGTGCAATGGGCATGTCCTATAGAAGGGGATTCCTTTACTTCTGGCTACGTCCTTAGTGTCGGTTTTTGTTTTAAAATAGATGGGAGAATTCCAGTATTTATGCTATTCTGACATTACAGAGCAGCTACACCAGGCTTACCAGGTTTGAGATCCATTTGACTGTCTTGTGAACCCTTCTATCAGATCTGCTTTAGGTGTCACTTATTGAATTTAGGCATTGTAAGCTAGCTCCAGAGGACGATCAAAACAGTCATTAAAGAAGCCAGATTAGCTGTTACAGACCTTACTAGAATGCAGTCGATATCTTGAGATCGGACAGCCCTTTAACATTGTCGTGTAGTAAGGGAAGTAAATTGCAATGCTATAGAGATTACCTCCCTAGAGGAAAATCGTGATTTGCCAACATTTAAGCTATGTGCACACGTAGAATGGTCCTCAGTGGATTTTTCTGCAGCGGATTTGATAAATCTGCAGGGCAAAAACGCTGCGTATTTATCGTATTTTTTCTGCGGATTTCACTGCAGTTTTCTATTGGAGCAGCTGTAAAACCGCTGTGGAATCCGCAGAAAGAAGTGACATGCTGCGGAATGTAAACTGCGTTTCCACGCGTTTTTCTGCAGCATGTGCACAGTGTTTTGTTTCCCATAGGTTTACATTGTAATGTAAATTCATGGGAAACTGCTGCAGACACGCAGCAAAATCTGCAGCGTGTGCACACAGCCTTAGAAGTTTAACATTTTACTAAAATGGAATTTTTTCACTATCACTGGAGGGTGCTGCAATTCTTTAATCCATTTTACTTTAACATTTTGAAACAGTCACCAAAAGATTTTATCTAGATAAGTTAAAACGTCCCATCACAACAACCTGACATACCGAAATATTGACTTCTGAATGGTGTCGGCCCAGAAAAGACTATGCCCCGAGATATCTGCATCAAGTGCCACCGTGTTCCGCAGCTGCTCTACTAGTTGGATATATTCCTTCCTTTCAAGTCCGATCTTTCTGATATCCCTGCGATTTGTGAATATCAGGCAAGGTTCTCTTCCTACAAGGGGAGTAGTGTGCTTCATTAAAAACCATTCTGGATATACAAGACAAATTTTACATTGCAGAGCCCAAGGCATGTACAGTATGCTCCATCACTAGCGAGTACAATTCATCATCCTACAGACTTACCTACTGCCTTACAAACACCGGTGGTCAGATCCATTTGGTAGCCTTTGCTGCATTCACATTTGTATCCTCCTTTCAGGTTAACACATATTTGACTGCAGATTCCAGGATTTTGACACTCATCAATATCTTAAAAATAACAAGTTCAGAGTTTTAAAAACTTTGTTTTGTCAATTCATGGAATACTGACAGATTTTTCTCTGAGCACACCATGACTGATAAGTTATTAGTCAGCTGTTAAATGCAGAGGGTTAGAAGGTCTGTACAAGACAGGACCTTTGAAAGGGGCATTTTGTGACACTTACCTCCACATGTTTTTCGGTCAATCAGTTCAAAGCCAGCTAGACAGTCACATTCATAGCCAACCACCAAGTCATGGCACAAATGAGAGCAGCCCCCATTATTCACCCGACACTCGTTGAAGTCTAGGAGACATTAGAATTGAGAAATTGAAAGTTTAGGCTCTGGAAGTCAAAGGGTGTTGTCCCAAACAAAGAAGACCCCTACCTTACTCTCCTTGGGTCTAGGGCAGAGTGCTGGCCTGTTACATTGTAGTGGTGTCACATTAGGATAAAAATCGCATTGCAGCCAAATAAATTGGGCAGCGTTCTACACTGCACTGAACCACAGAGGACAATTTTTATGAGACAGCTGACTGCAGGCAGAACATTCTTCTCTTGAGGGGGCAATCTTTATAGCTACACCTAGCCATTTTAGTTATTTATTCTGATCATGAAGGCTGCACTGCTAGAAGAGGAAGTCCCAAATCTGAAGGGATGAGAAGATTGAGGGTATGTGCACACGTTCAGGATTTCTTACAGAAATTTCATGACAAACCGGACATTTCTGCCAGAAATCCGCATGCTTTTAGTGTTTTTTCCCCAATGCATTAAATAGCTGGAAAAACGTGAAAAATCTGCAAAATTAATGAACATGCTGCTTTACTGCGATGCGTTTTGTGTGAAAAAAAAAAAAGACATTATGTGCACAAAAGTTGCGTAATGGATTCTAAGAGATAGGATGCATAAGCATGTGTTCAGGATTTTTTGCGATAAACTCAAACGTGTGCACATAACTGTTTCAATTATTTGAACATTTTAGGGTAACTTTCCTTATTGACCAAGATTACTGGTATATGAACACAATCCTGTGGAATTGACTGCTGGGGAGAGTCCATCATACTTTGAGTTAGAGTAATGCTATAAATAAAATTATTTTTTATTTTTTAAAGTGTGGGGTGGGAATGTTTAAGCATGGGAACTATCCACGGAACACGGCTCTGAAGTGTGCAACATGCAGCAATTCAGCAGGAGATTTCTAGGCAAGTCCAAGTGTCAAGGACTTCATTTACCTAGGGCATTGTCAGGCCTTGCTGGATCCTACCAGACAGGAAGCCACTTATTCCAGAGACAGTTTCAGATTATAGAAGAGCAATGTAGAACATGCTTTTCTATACAAAAGATAGAATCTAAACCCATTACCTGGCTTAGAGTTGGTAGAATGCAAGTATGGTGGAGATAACTTTTAAACGTTTACTAAACGGATCCTCATTACCGTATTTTCTGATGTATAAGACGACCCCCAACTTTTCCATATAAAATATGGAATTTGGGATATGCCCGCCGTATAAGACGGGGGTCATCTTATACACCCAGTCATCTTATACGGCGTGTGGCTCCCAGGGTCTGGAGAAGAGGAGACTCCTTCAGGCTTGCAGCGCTGAGAGCCAGGGTCTGTCGGAGGGGTAAGTATATTCATATTTATTTATTACATGAATATGGATCCCAGGGCCTGAAGGAGAGTCTCCTCTCCTTCAGACCCTGGGAACCATCCAGGATCGCTCCCTGCAGCTGTACCCGGCGTATAAGACGATCCCTGACTTTTGGGACGATTTTTAGGGGTTAAAAAGTCATCTTATACGCCGGAAAATACAGTAGTTTAGCACCTTAGTCAATGGAGAAGTTGCATGTTTGTTACAAACATACTATGCCAGGGCTCTGGTAAATTGAGCCCAGATCAGGCAAGGTACCTGTTAGCAATTGCCATGAATTGTTTCTCTACCAGGTATAAGATGTGGGATGCAGCATGTTATTGGTTTTGAGACTGGGAGTTTAACTAGAAATTAGCATGGTGCACAAGCAAGCTTACTTTTGGGAGGGTATAAACGGCCATTTTTTGCAGTCATGCAGCTACAGCAAAACAGACTTGTTCAACTAAAAAAATATTTGTTTCAAGCATTTCCAAAGGAAAAAAAAATAAAAAAAGCTGCTTACTACACTCCTTTGCTGGTTCATCACTCCAGTCTTTGCAGTCTTTTTTCTGGTTGCACACCTTATGTATATCAATGCATTCCCCAGATTTGCACTTGAATTTTCCAGATCCTGAACACTGATTGACTAGAGACAAGACAGTACAAGGGAAATTGGAAGAGTCATAAGAGACATTGATTTCTGGACAGCACTGCTAATAAAACCATTTTTTTAATGTACCCACCATTTTTGCAGCGCATTTCATCAGTGCCATCAAGGCAGTCTCTCACACCATCGCATTGCCTGGTACCATGAATGCAGTTCCCATCCTCACATTTGAATTGATCTGGCTGGCAGGTACGAGATGCTAAAAAACAAAAAAGATATATTTTATTACATCATAGAATGTTAAGAGTTGGGAGGGACCTCCAGGATCATCATGTCCAACCCCCTGCTCCATGCAGAATTCACTAAACAATCTAAGACAGATGTCTGTCCAGCCTCTGAAGACTTCCAATGAAGGAGAACTCACCTCTTGGTAGCCCATTCCACTCATTGATCACCGTCAAATTTCCTAAAACCTAATCTGCATCTTCTCCCTTTCAGTTTCATTCCATTGCTTTGTGTTTCCATGTGCAAATAAGGATAATCCCTCTACACTGACATGAGTAACAATATAAGTTATGTTACTCATATTGATATGCAACTATAGGTTTATTTCATGACAGCCCAATTTAGAGTTCTAAAACTAATAAACCTGCTTGTTAAGTCTTGGCATGCTTGGGCTTTACATGTCTCAGGTGCCAAGACATTCTCTACCATCTCCCAAGTCTGGCTGTCAAAGGAGAATGGTTTCCTACCCATCCAAAACCATTGCCCTTAAGACAGTGAATTTTATGCTCCACCACACCTCAGCTGTGTGACGGCCAAGAGTGGAGATCATAAGGACTTATTCGCAAGAGTGGTCAGGTTTTGCTAGTCTAAAGGTTTGTACCCGTTATGCTGCCATCTTGTTAGGCAAGGGAATTCAGTGACTGCACATTGCTTCCCTGTAGGTCACATGGCTACGTAGGCAACATGTTTACCCAAGAGGGTCTTTACCAGCTAGGACATTACATGGACTGGTAAAACTAGTTTAAGCATAACAAGTCTCATCCCTGAGTTTCATATTTCTACACCAACTCCTGACCTCTTTAAAGGAGATGGTGGGAAGTGGAGAAGCGAAACTTACGGCAGTTCATTTCGTCACTTTTGTCTTTGCAGTCGGCATCGCCATCACAGCGCCATTTCTTGTGAATACACTCCCCAGAACCACATGGAATCTCACTAGGAGAGCACCTCTGAGGCGACACGGGTTGGCGGCCACATTGTTCCAGAGATTCATCGGAGTGGTCGGCACAGTCAGCATCGTCGTCGCACACCCAGCTGAGGGGTATGCAGGTGTAGTTCTTGCACTGGAATTCATGAGACCCACATGTGGCAGGGATGCAGTTCACTTCGTCACTACCATCGCTGCAGTCTTTGTGACCATTGCAGTAAAAGCTACTGGAAATACAGCGACCATTGGAGCAAGTGAACTCAGCCGGACTACAGGTCACATTCCCTGGTGGGGGAGGGAAGAAAAGGAAAGTGAAGAGCTGACACTTCTATATTAGAGAGTTATGCAGATGTCAGTGACCCCGACACCCTGTAACCACCAAATGCTTACAAGATGAATTTAGTCAAGTCCCCCTCCATGTCACAAGCAAGATCAGCAGAACAAGTGAAAGTGGGCATCATGAGGGTGTCGTGTTCTGTTCACTAGCCAGCCGATATATAAACTGAGGTGAGTGGCAAGAAGTCAGAATGCAAGCCACAATGCCAAGGCTATAGCAAGTGCCCACAATGAGGATTTTACATAGACTCTGTACCAATTGTGTGTTTGGCATTTCAGTTTAAGACTTTAATATTGTATCAAAAAACAAATGTCAGAGTCATGAGATAATTATATGAGTTTTTACTTCTGGATTATTTTGATATTATTGAAAACTGGAAAATCCACATTCACCCCAAGAAATTGGCATTTGGCAGGTTTTAACTATGCAGCGCAGTTTATGCTGCAAAATAAAAACCCACACACCTTGATATTACATAGTGAGGCAATATTTCTGGGGATAAGCCACTTAAAAAGCTCAGACATTTAATACCACAAGACAGAAAATTTTAGTGAGCCGATCCCTTAAATACAAGACATGGTACAAGTGTCCTAATTTTATCCCCAGCTGGATGCAATCCCAGGGGCATAGCCACACACTTCATATTATCACCAAGTCAGCTGAGGAGTCGGAGTATTTCAGAACCATGTCACAGTCACTTTCCACTCCAGTGCCATGCTGTGACCCACTGGCACTGAAGACCACTGAATAAGTGATATTCAGTTAACATGCTCATTTGTATCCAGCTTGGAAGAAAAAACCCACACTACTACACCAACAATAAAGTGTTATGTGCATGCAGCACAGTAGTGTAAAGGCTTGGCAAGAGCTCAGAGGAAAGGTTGCTTTATTGCCCCTGCGAGTTCTTGGATAGCAGCTATGGGAATTGTGCACTTACGACAGTTCTCTTCATCCTCTGCAGTGTCACAATCGGGTTCACCATCACAGAGCCACGATATGGGGATACATTGCATGGAGCGGGCCCCACAACTGATCTCCGTCTCTCTGCATGTTCTCATATCTACAAGACCATAGGAAAAAAAAAAAAAAAAAAAAAGTACTAATGTATGGAACCATAGATATATATATATATATATATAGCTTGTAACAATTTTGGAATATATAAATAAATGATAATCCAAGAAGTTAGTATGTTGACTATCAGAATCATACCAAAGGCATAAAGGCCACTGACACCTAATGTGGGGTGCTGAAGCCAACTGCTATTGTCTTGTCAGTGCCAGAAAGCATAAGAATGTGCAACATGCAATGTTACCGAGTCAGAACAAAGTTTAGACTACTCTAAGCACCTAGACCGAACATTTCCACCATTTACAATTTTGTCAAATCTTGACCAGCATCACCTTGAGATGTTATACAGCAATGTGTGAATGGTTTGTGTGCAGAAGCCATCACTTACGACACCGCTCCGCTGTTTCGTCAGAGCCATCCTCGCAATCTGGGTCTCCATCGCATTGCCACCGCTCTGGAACACACTGACCATTGGCACATACAAAGTCTGCCTCTGCACAAGTTTTCTTTACTGTGAAGGATAAAAAGAAATATGTACACAAGGTTTTATATTCATCTTTACAGCACTCCATTTCCTTAATGCTTTAACAGAAAGTCTGCCAAAGAAATTAGGCAAGAAAATGTGCAGGGGGTATGGGTGGCATGACAACCACCAATGGAAGCAAATGGTCAAAGGTTTTGGCTTCTTTAAAGGGAACCGGTCACCCCCAAAATGGAAGTTGAGCTAAGCCCACCGCCATCAGGGGCTTATCTACAGCATTCTGGAATGCTGTAGATAAGCCCCTGATGTATCCTGAAAGATGAGAGGTTAGATTATACTCACCCAGGGGCGGTCCTGCTGCGGTGGGCATTACGGCCCAGGGCTTCCCATCTTACGATGACGTCCTCTTGTCTTCATGCCGCAGGCGTACTTTGTCCTGTTGAGGGCAGCACCTGTGCACTGCAGTACTTTGCCCTCAACAGGACGAAGTATGCCTGCGCTGGAGCCACAGCGTGAAGACAAGAAGAGGACATCATCCTATGAAGATGGAAGGTCCCAGACAGGACCAGCGGGAACGCCCCTGGGTGAGTATAATCTAACCTCTTTTTCTCATCTTTCAGGATACATCAGGGGCTTAGCTGACCTTCCATTTTGGGGGTGACAGGTTCCCTTTAAGACATCAGCAAAGGAAAAAAAAAATATATATATATATATATATATATATATATATATATATAATTTTATTTTTTAATCAAGCCTTACCGCATGAACTTTCATCACTCCCATCTGAACAGTCTTCGTCCCCATCACACTTCCACACTGAAGTAATACAGCGTCCATTTCCACACTGAAACTGAGACTCCTCACAGAGTTTCTTGGCCCCTAAAGATATACAAATTACACGCTATATAAATCTCCATACAGAAACTTCTGCAATAACCTTCTAGGAGGGTTCATGAGATTTTTTTTTAATAAGGCCTTCACAGAGCAAAGATGCAGGCATAGAGCCTGTACAGTGTTATGATGATTCCAGTGCTTGGCATTTGAGAAATTAGACCCATCATGACTGGGTCTAGATCCATTTCAGCAAGCCCCAGCAGATTTTTTTATTCATGTGATCTTGATTTTACAGAATAAAGTAGGAATTTTAAAATGGGGTATGTTGTCTCAGGAACTAAAGATCTTTTTGTTCTTCAATTACAGGTAAAAGAATGGAGGACACTTCTTACTGGTGGGCAAGATCTTAAGTGATGGCAACTCAGGTTTGACTTTAAATGAGAGGTCTGTATTAAGGAACAAGTTAGAATAAGCCATTGGCAGCATCTACAGGAACAATTAAAGATCTATACTGTACAATACACTAAACCTATGGACAGGAGTGAAGCTTTCAGAGGGTTGTCCACAGATGGCAAGTTTTTTTTTTTTTTTTAACCAAAGGTACTCCCCTTACAGTGCACTATACGATTTCTACCAGTTCAGACCGTAGCCCTGCTGTAGCCACCTGTGCTGATCTGCAGGCGAGTATGCCAGATTAGACAAGATTCATTATAGTGTGGAAGCATTGATCAGGTTTTCCAGCATTTCCACCTCCCCCAATACAAAGCCTCATGCAGCATTTTCTACAGGCAGATCCAAAGAAGTAGGTGCACAGTCACGAGTACCAACACCAGCATAAGGAACCGTTAGCTCCCCATAAGTTGCCTGTGTAAATACTGTATAGCTTAAGCCCATACAGTGAATTAAACATTCCACCATTCATTTAGAATGCTTAGACTAGAACCAGAACACAGCCATGGACACGCAGGCTATGTGCCCATGTTGCAGAAATGCAACTCCCTGCTGCGGGTATAGAGCATGCAGAGTTGGCATATGTTTTCCCGCTAAACACTAGCGTTTGGCAAGTGATTTTAGCTTGCAGAATGCTAGTGTTTTCCAAGCAATTTGAAGTTGGTCACAAGTATAGTGCTTGACAAGTGTGACCAACTTTTTACTATTGATTCTCCTTATGCAGAATCAATAGTAAAAGACAGAATGTTAAAAAAAAAAAAAAAAAAAAAAAAAAAAAAAAGTATAACCTTCCAAACTCCACCACCAAGAAGTTACAAGATAACAGTATTAATGCACCTACAGCCATGCAATGTTAGACATTACCTGCAGAACAGGTGGTGAACAAGTACCATATTCAAAACACTGATGCACTTTCATGCAAGACAGAATCTGAGTTCCCTGTAGTGTGCACCAAACCTGACAGATCCCTTTAAGAAGGCCGGAGAGTACATCAGGATATTTTGAAGTTAACTGAACAGCAAATCAAGGAACCAAGCTGTGCAGAGAGGAAAATTAAAGTAAATGTATAGTAAGTGCACAATGCCAGCTCTCTGAAGTACTGGAACAATGGCGCAGATTACCAGCTAGTTCCCGAGCTTTAGTCAGGAGAGCAGATGCTTTACATTCTGGGAGAGAAGTATTAGGAGTCACATGAGAATGATCGTTCTGTCTACAGGCAGCCAGACTAGTGACTGCATCATACAACATCCGACCGACCCCTGGAGCACATCTAGTACTTTTATATGGACAATTGGTTTGACATAAGGAAACTACGAAGTGACTTGAGAAATAGTTTCCTTTTAGTACACCCATTATAAGGGTATGTGCACATGTTTTCTGGAGGACTGGATTTTTCTGCAGCGGATTTGGAAAAAACCGCAGTGCAAAACTGCTGCGGTTTTTCCTGTGGATTTACTGCGGTTTCTACTGCGGCTTAACACCTGCAATTTTCTATTGGAGCAGGTGTAAAACCGCAGCGGAATCCGCACAAAGAATTGACATGCTGCGGAAAATAAACCGCTGCGTTTGTGCATTTTTTTCTGCAGCATGTGCACTGTAGATTTCATTTCCCATAGGTTAACATGGTACTGTAAACTCATGGAAAACCGCTGCGGATCTGCAGCGTGTGCACATACCCTAAAGTGTGCTTCAGGGATGTTCCCAACATGAAGATGCAGGCACACCGCTAAGAGGCAGCATCTCCTTCAGAAGATGAACACATTGGTAGCCCCCCTCCAATAATGTTCTGTTGGATCTTCAGGTGGCTTGGAGACCCCAGATCAGAAGTAAGGCATATCCAGTGAACATGCCGCCTGTTCTAGCCATTCCAACCTTATAAGCATGAGTTCCTGTCAGTTCTACCAGTCATCAGAAGTGCTCAAGAATCAGCCACCAGAGTACACTTGTTCATGGTCTAATCAAGCTGGTGAAAATTCAGGGAGCACAAACTCTCCATAACATTCTACAGGGAGAGTTTACATTAATCATTACATGCACAGTGGTTCAGCCTGACAACTGGTCCGCTTACATATAGCGGATTGGCTGTTACATAACTGTCAGATGTCACCATATGGCAATTTTAAGGTGGAGATGGAAAAAGCTCCCAGATAATCCTTCTGACCCAAAGACTGCATGATAGATACCAAGGTACCTTTACATGGTAGATAGTGTGGGAAAGAAACGTTTGCAGCGGAATCAGAGGCTTGTACTTGGATTTCGGCCATGGATTTACAGTTTGCACAGCTGCAGATCTAGCCTAAACAACTAATCCCCAGATTTCCACATCAATAATTTGTGTTTAAGATTGTGTTTTTACTGCATTTTTTCTGTGCGGAAATGGGCCAAAAATACTATGGAATCCTTATGCAAGCTTATTTAGTGACAATCCTGAAGCGTGCACATTATCAGTAAATTTCCACGCGTATTTGCAGTACATTTTCTGTAGCATGTTAATTTTTTGCATTTATGCACCCATTAACTTCAATTGAGTCAGTCAAATCCACAGGTGGAGATAGAAATGTTTGTAGATTTGCTGAGCTTTTTTGTTTTACTGGCTTCTTATAGTGTCCCACGCTGTCATCTGTGTGACAGCGTGCGCCATCAGTCACTGCGCTGCAGGAGCATACTGGCAGATGTCAGCATGACCCCACAGCGGTGACTAACCTGCAGGTGTGGGTGGATGAGACTACTGCTCCCATCAGGCTACGTCTGCTGTCATTGGTAACATTGACAGCAAGTGCCGCTGACGGGAGATGTAGACTCATCTACCAGAACTTGACATACATATTCAAATAAAAACCCATTATACTCACCTTAACACCCTTGTCACCTAGAAATAATGCAAGTTAAAACATATTTGCCTGTCTGCCTAGTCCACACAATCCCGAACGTCCCACAGCAATCTCACCTGTAGAACGGTCACGCTAGGAGACGTGACTGCTCTACCCGGCGATAGTGACGGGAGGTAATAGCTCCCACAGTGTATCACAGAGCTACTGTGAGAGTTCACCAGCTCAGGTACTCTTACTTATGGCACTGCTGCGTGAGAACTTTCCCATGCAGCAGTGGTGCCGTAAGGGTGATCACTGGTGCCGATGAACTCTGGCGAACTCACGGCAGCTCAGTAATACACCGACAGGAGGCAATCTCTCCCAGTTATCGCTGTCTTTCAGAGCAGTCACATGACTAGGAGATCATGACTACTATACTCCTGGGATCATTTCTATAGTTTGGGACTTGAGAAATGTGCACTGAAGAATAGTGACTATAGTTCTATACACTAAAGGCTTATCTCCTACTGCAAAGTGCATGCTTGCTGTCATTCAGCCTGCTGGATGGTGCGTTCAGGCCAGAGATGCAATGATGCCCAATATCCAGCTAATGAGGCAGCATCAGAGCAGTGCAGGAGCACTGGATGTCAGCAACTCTGCACAGATATGCTCAGCCTTAGTGACAGTGCCTGTAAGCACTACATGTTCGGCCACTGCATTGGTGGATGTAACCTAGGCAACTAGACTTTTAAAGAGAAGGTCAGCAGCTTTACCATTTAATCAGAGATCACCATAATATAGGTCAAGACTGCTTGATTCCAGGGATGTGACAGTTTCACTACAATCAGCGTTTTATCAGCACAAGATCACCACTACCCGATTAGCTGGTCTGCCAAGTACATGAGACTTAATCTGTAACCCCCACCCCCAGGACTGACTAGCAGCTTGCCTTCACTGTACAGATGTCAGGGGTGTGGGTTATACACAGCTCATCATCATGACCACTGCTACATCTACAGCAGAGAAAACAGGGATTCTATCAAGACTGCAGACGAACGATGCAATCATAACTTAGGACCAGCAAACTGTCAGACACCTAGCTTCTGCAGCATGGGAATTCTCCCCAACATAAGCAACAGAATATGGAGAATACTCCCCCCCCCCCCCCCCCCTCCAACCCAAGATTCAGCAAATGGGTCTAATCTTATCAAGCACCGGAGTTAAATAACTGCCAATAAAGCCCCGGTGTTAATCCTACCACAAGTATACGCGGAGGGAACAATTGTAGACATTGTGCTGGTAACAAGGGATGTATAGTGGCCCAGGTTTTACACAACGTCCTGAGTTTATAGCCAAGTTCTCAGAAATTGGAGGATGGCAGAATAAGTGACAGTCAAGCAGCTACTTGAGAAAAAGTTTTGCCTACAAACAACTGAAGCTAGTACTTTAGCCAACTAAAAAGTCTGTACAAAAAGGGGGAAACGAGTGTAGGGATTGTTTTCTGGTGAATTTCCGTAGTCAACCTTTTATCACTAGAAAAGTAAAGATGAGTAACAACAATTTAGGAGTTCTTCCAGAAAGAAGCACATTACAGGGAGATATGCTGTGGTGGAAAGTATAGTAGAGTGGTCCTTTAATGAAGGGTGTACATCTGAGGAAGGCTCCTCCACAGGCTGGCCTACATTTCTGCTGTAGTTTAAGCCACTAGTGGTATAAGTGATTAACCCCTTGGGGGTGACACCCTTTAGTACCCCATTTACTTCAATGTGCTCTGTGACTACTGCATTTGATCTCTACAGCACCTGGAGTTCATTCATTAGTTTACCCTGGGTATGAATGGAGTATAGCCCTTCTGCAGGACAGGTCACCGGCCATTTACTATACTGGGCCACGCAAACCACTGAAGTTCTAGATTTCCACGTGAATGACATTAAGACCGTGAACAGTGATGGCACCGTGTCCTTGTTGCAGAGGGGAAGAGCGGCAAGTGCTTTATGTTGACCTTCACCACTACATTTAAAGTAATGTTTAGAGCAGTTGTCTGAGAAAATATGCGTTTACAGTTACCAAACTGGGATTTGATCACCTGTATTATATAATTATGCCACCAACAAGAGGGGCAGTGTCACTTTTAAAGTGAAGCAGTAAGCCATCTGCAGCTATTGCAGACATTGGATGCCCACTCAAGAACAAGGCCGAGTGCGCCCAAGTAGCACAACACCTGACTACACAGCAGCTTCCCCAACCAGGAATCCTGGAGATCTGCCACCCCAGCTGACAGGTTAAGCCAGGTCTATAGTAGAAGGTTTTACCCTGCCCTTACAGGTAGAAATAGGAGTAGGGACACCCAGGAGGTGAGAGCCCTCGTCACCCCAAGTCTGCAGACACCATCCTGATTGATGACAATGGGACAACCTGCGACAGTTCAACCAGAAGTGCCTACACCTCACTAATAAAAAAAAACCCTAGACTAAATAGTCTTTGACTTTACTATTTGCAGAATGACCTCTAGGCCCATTGTTTGCCACGCTCACTCTGCATTTGACAGTATTCATAACGTTGGTCTTTCTGGAGACTGAAGTCCATGGCAACCAGTTTAAGGTTTCGTTCTAGACGGAAACCGAGTATGAAGCTTTAGACACCATTTGCCCTCTTTGCCAGCCATTTCCATCATCCTACTGTCAGAAGAGGCCAACAGCTTCCATCGCTTCATACACCCAACTTGACTCATTCAACTGAGGCTCAATCATTTCTGGGAGACTGAATGAGCTCCGACAAGTCATGACTGGACAGACAAAGGAAGTGAACAGCCCCCCATTTTATCATACTCCTATAAGCTATCCAAGACTGTACAAATTACAAGAACCAGGTCGACAAGAGAGCTTCCACTGGCACGTAAGGCTACATTTCACCTTGTGACCTTTGAAAAAAGAAAAAAAAAAAATGCCCGAGGAGCCATTTACACAGATTGTAGAAATTCTTGGTCTGTTTCATATGAACGTGGGGCTCGCAAAGTTGTGTGCACGCTACTTACAGACCACCATTCAGGATGTATGGAATCCGATGGCTAGGGTCATGTAATTCTTTGCTTATGGCCAAGGTTCACCCTTTGCTTGCTGCTCCCTACCAGCTTGGGGGTGCCCAACACTGAAGTACTTACCATACTCTGACTTATCCCCGATTTGACACTTACATTCCTCTGCTTGTGAAACCAGCCCAATACCCTTAACCCGGTCCCCGATGACATCACATGCCTACTCGGAGGTGGCCGCAGGTTATCACCATACTAGCATGAGACTACAGAACATACAACAGGTCAGGGATCGTGCAACCATTTCTTCCTCGTTTAGGCCACTCACCATTCTGTACATTCATTTACTTTGGACCTGTCAGGCACATGGCTTAAGATAGCCAAAAAGCTTGGAAATGGTTACAGTTCCCAGTTAAGTGATTGGGTTTGCCACACAATGCATGGGCAGTATGTGTCCAGTACTGGATTAGAGAATGGACAGCCCCTTTAAGCTTGTTGGCCTGCACCAGTGTGGCTTAATGGCAGCTAAAGCTGGGCCCAGCAGAGTAATTGGGGGGGGATTTGGGGTGCTCCATATAGCAGCTCATTATCACAAGATGGCATGCCAGGAGTATTAGTGACCATGTAAGATGCCACAGATAGCCAGATGGGCTCATGGAGGAACAGGCAGTATGTCTGCATCAGCCTCTCCACAAAGTGGCAGAATAAAAAACAACGGAAAGAGGTGGCTGGGGACCATCTGGGAGGCAGAGGGTTAACCCACTGCTGGAACTTTGTACAGAGCCAACAAGAACCAGGGTTATGGGGGGCTTCTCAGCACCAAGCCCTTCAATAAACCCTGGAGCTCCTTGGTTATTGGGGTCACCCACAGGAATAATGGCACCTCACAACATTCCCAGATGGGTAGTGCCACTGGTGATGCCCCTAGGCCAGACAGACCACAGCGGCCTGCTCCTCTACGGGGGGCTTATTCATAAAGATGGCAGGGGACCAGCCCTAGAGACCCCTGAGGGTGGGCTACACTACCAGCCAGGACAGGGCACTATATATAGCAGAGAACACATGGCACAATACCCAGCAGGCACAGGAGCCTTAACCCTTCCATCACCGACCCATTAACCCCTCACTCCCGGACCAGCGCCCACCTGAGCGCAGAGCCGTGCCCGCAGCACTCACCATGTACCCAGCATGTGGCCAGCAGTAGCAGCAGCACAACCCTCGGCCAGGACGAGCTCATGTCGCGGCCCCCCAGAGAGCCAGCTGGAGGGGGAGGACACTCAGGGAAACACCACCCTCTCTTTGTAATCCCGGAGAGCAGGCTGCTGCCCCGTTTTCCTCCGCTCCACGTTACCGGCACGAAGCAGGCGACAGTTCCCCGGGCGGCCGTGCAGGGTTCCCAGGCGGAGGAGGAGACGTGCGCTTCCCGGCGGCTCCACAGACGCTGCCTTATAAGCAGAGCGGCGGCAGCTGGCGGTGCAGCAGGCGGCGTGAAGATGAGGATCTGGAGCGGCAGGCGGCGCCCCCGAGCACACTGGAGCGGCTCCTCCGCACGGCGCTGGGATCCGGCGCGGCCGTGGATTGCATGATCCGGGAAACCGTGCAGCCCGCACTGCTGCCGGCCGGGGCTGAGAGGAGTGTGTGCATCACCTGACGGGGGCGGCGAGCACATGGCGGCGGCGGCGGCGGCGGCTGTCAGCCCGGGAGTGACATGTGTCAGGGGGAGGGGAGCAGTGACCGCGGTGCCTGCCTCCTGGTGTCCTTCATGTCACATGTGTGCTCCTGTCAAGTCCCCAGCATGGAAGGTCACCTCAAACATGGCCACTGAACAGCACTGGTGGCTTGTATGTGCCCATACACTGGGCCTAACCTGTTCTATACCTCAGAGCTGCACTCACAGTTCTGCTGGTTGCCATTGGAAACAGCGCTATGCGTCTCTGGGAGAACGACACGTTCACTATTTTGAGCGTCTTTCCGACGACCTGACCGTTCTGGTGATTTCTCTATGCTTTATGGGATAATAATAAATGGGAAGGTTCATATTAATTTCTGGACCATTTTGCCAGTGTTTTCACTAGCGGTTTCTTCTTTGTGCAATGGAGAAAAAAAAAATAAAACGAACGGAAAACGGTATTAAAAAAATAACAACAAAAAATGTCGAAAAACACTCGCAAAGACCATCGGTGGCCAAAAACATTGAAAAATGACTAAAAACTGCACTGCAGAATAAAAAAACGGCAACATGTCCTGCAGATCATGGGGTCCTGATCCTGAGACCCCACCAATCGCTCAAACAGCCAGTCTGAAACAAGCAGCTGGGCGCTTCTGCCTGAGCGGGCGGCAGTCCGTCTCCATAGGGCTCTCTGCTCCGATGGGTTATTCATGGCGGATTTTTGAGCGATTGGTGGGAGTCTCAGGACCCAGACCCCCTACCAATCTACAAACTATTTTATGTAGTGCGTACCATGGAAAAAATCTACATGATTAGCAATGTGTTAGGGTAACCATACATATAAGATCAGAGTTATCCAAAGCCATCAGAACTGGGCAGCTATGGTTATGGGGTGTACACGTCAGAGCGGGTCATGCATGGTGAATATTAACATGCCCAATTCCTTATCCTTCCTGCTGCATGCTCAGGGGGATAGCTATCAGCCTCAGCACCCGTGTATTGGGGGGACGGGAGGAATCGCTGCCTCCCACCACTATTGGAGGTCACTGTATAATGTCTCCTATATGTAAATCACAACAAAATGGCAAAAGTAGATATTTCACTAGATAAGAACACTGGGAGATTTCAAGACACTGTGTTCATGACGTCATTAGGACATTTTCATTATTCAACTAATCAAAGAACGTGAGTGAACCGCGGTCTGTCCATACACGGCTAGCACCAGACGTACAGCGTCTAAGACAGCACCACGCGCAATCAGTACATAAGGTAGTACCAAAGCAATACCGAATGTTACCAGTAATCTGTTTTCTGACCCTTTAATAACTTAATGAGCTGCACACAAGTCTCCTATGTTTATAACTAAGGTGCAACTGAGCTCTATATAAGGCCTCATTCACATGTCTGTGTTTATATGGCTGTCCACCAACGTCCACCATCCAACCTGACGGAACTGGAGAGGATCTGCAAGGAAGAATGGCAGAGGATCCCCAAATCCAGGTGTGAGAAACTTATTTCATCATTCCCAAGAAGACTCATAGCTGTACTAGCTCAAAAGGCTGCTTCTACTCACCACTGAGCAAAAGGTCTGAATACTTATGACCATGTGATATTTCAGTTTTTCTTTTTTATTAAATTTACAAAAATTACTACATTTCTGCTTTTTTCAGTCCAGATGGGGTGCCGAGTGTACATTACATTATTAAGAAAAAAAAGAACGCAATGAAACGGAGTGAAAAATTTAAAGGGGTATGAATACTTTCCATACCCATTGTGTATATATATATATATACAGTATATATATGTATACAGTATAATATATATATATATATTGTGCCATTTATATGGATACACCTAAATAAAATGGCAGTGGTTGGTGATATTAACTTCCTGTTTGTGGCACATCAATATATGGGAGGAGGAAACCTTTTCAAGATGGGTGGTGACCATGGTGGCCATTTTGGATCCAACTTTATTTTTTCCAATGGGAAGAGGGTCATGTGACACATCAAATTATTGAGAATTTATGGCCACCAAGGTCTCCTGATCTGATCCCCGTAGACTTATCTTTGGGGCCACCTGAAGGCAATTGTCTATACTGTGAAGATACAACTATGACTAAGGGCAGTACTGCCTGAAACGTGTCAGCTTGTTTTTATGATGCACTAATAAAGAACAAGATTTTTATTCTATCTTCATCTCCTCCACTATTTGCATGAGCTGGACAAGTGAGTGATTTGCATTTTCACCTGGGAGCCAGCTGGCAGGAGCTTGGTGGTGCTCTGCACATGTCTATTTAGAATTGAATTCTAATACGTCTGGCTGGGTGAGCTGATGAAATCCTAGTATCTGAAGTTGGAATGATGCCCAAAATCAAAGTGGAAAATGAAGTTACGGGCTGATCCAACTTCAGTGGAAATGCCTCAAGACAAAGAAATGATGTTCAGTATTGTGTGTGGCCGCCACGTGCCTGTATGATCTCCCTACAACACCTGGGCATGCTCCTGATGAGGCGGCGGATGGTCTCCTGAGGTATCTCCTCCCAGACCTGGACTAAAGCATCTGCCAACTCCTGGACAGTCTGTGGTGCAATGTGACGTTGGTGGTTGGAGCGAGACATGATGTCCCAGATGTGTTCAATCAGATTCAGGTCTGGGGAACAAGCGGGCCAGTCCATAGCTTCAATCCCTTCATCTTGCAGGAACTGCTGACACACTTCAGCCACATGAGGTCTGGCATTGTCCTGCATTAGTAGGAACCCAGGGCCAACCGCACCAGCATATGGTCTCACAAGGGGTCTGAGGATCTCATCTCGGTACCTAATGGCAAGGCTACCTGTGACAAGCACATGGAGGGCTGTGCTGCCCTCCAAAGAAATGCCACCCCACACCATTACTGACCCACTGCCAAACGCCAAACCGGTCCTGCTGAAGGATGTTGCAGGCAGCAGATAGCTCTCCACAGCGTCTCCAGACTCTGTCACGTCTGTCAAATGTGCTCAGTGTGAACCTGCTTTCATCTGTGAAGAGCATAGGGCGCCAGTGGCGAATTTGCCAATCCTGGTGTTCTGTGACAAATGCCAAGCGTCCTGCACGGTGTTGGGCTGTGAGCACAACCCTCATCTGTAGACGTCGGGCACTCAGACCATCCTCATCGAGTCGGTTTCTAACCGTTTGTGCAGACACATGCACATTTGTGGTCTGCTGGAGGTCATTTTCAGGGTTCTGGCAGTGCTCCTCCTGTTCCTCCTTGCACAAAGGCTGAGCTAGCGGTCCTGCTGCTGGGTTGTTGCCCTCCTACAGCCCCCTTCACGTCTCCTGGTGTACTGGCCTGTCTCCTGGTAGTGCCTCCAGCTTCTGGATACTATGCTGATAGACACAGCAAACCTTCTTGCCACAGCTCGCATTTATGTGCCATCCTAGATGAGCTGCACTACTGAGCCACTTGTGTGGGTTGTAGAGTCCGTCCCATGCTACCACGAGTGTGAAAGCACAACCAACATTCAAAAGTGACCAAAACAACAGCCAGAAAGCATTGGTAGTTCGATGTGGTCTGTGGTCCCCACCTTCAGAACCACTCCTTTATTGAGGGTGCCTTGATAATTGTTAATAATTTCCATCTGTTCTCTATTCCATTTGCACAACAGCCTGTGAAATTGATTGTCAAGCAGTGTTGCTTCCTACGTGGACAGTTTGATTTTACAGAAGTTTGATTTACTTGGAGTTATATTCTGTTGATTAAGTGTTCCCTTTATTTTTTTGAGCAGTATATATATATATATATATATATATATATATATATACTAGATGGTGGCCCGATTCTAACGCATCGGGTATTCTAGAATATGTATTTATGTATGTATATAGCAGCCACATAGTAAATAGCATAGGCCACGTAGTATATAGGAGCCATGTAGTATATAGCAGACAAATACTACGTGGCCTGTGCTATATACTATGTGGCTGCTATATACATACATATTGTAGAATACCCGATGCGTTAATACCGGCTACGCCATATATAACAGTGGCCACGCAGTATATAACACAGCCACATACTATATAACAACCCACGCAGTATATAGCAGCCACGCAGTATATAACACAGGCGACGTAGTATATAACAGGCCACGCAGTATATAACACTGGCCACGTAATATATAGCACAGCCCACACAGTATATAGCAGCCACGTAGTATATAACACTGCCCACGCAGTATATAGCAGCCACGTAGTATATAACACTGCCCACGCAGTATATAACAGTGGCCACGTAATATATAGCACAGCCCAAGCAGTGTATAGCAGCCACGTAGTATATAACACTGCCTACGCAGTATATAGCAGCCACGTAGTATATAACACCGTCCACACAGTATATAGCAGCCACGCAGTATCTAACACAGCCCACGTAGTATACAGCAGTGCGGGCACCATATCCCTATTCAAAAAATTATTAAAATAAAAAATAGTTATATACTCACCCCCTGGGATCCAGCGAAGCTCCTGCGATACGCGTACGGCTGCCGCCATCCTCCGTTCCCAGGATGCATTGCGAAATTACCCAGATGACTTAGCGGTCTAGAGACCGCTAAGTCTTCTGGGTAATTTTGCAATGCATCGCCGGGAACGGAAGATGGCGGCAGGCGCGAGCGCATCGTCGGACGATGGAGGGTGAGAATAGCAGGTTTTTTGTTTTTTTATTATTTTTAACATTAGATCTTTTCACTATTGATGCCGCATAGGCAGCATCATTAGTAAAAAGTTGGGGACACACAGGGTTAATAGCAGCGGTTACGGAGTGCGTTACCCGCGGCATAACACGGTCTGTTACCGCCGGCATTAACCCTGTGTGAGCGGTGACTGGAGGGGAGTATGCGCGCGACGGGCACTGGGCACTGACTGCGGGGAGTAAGGAGCGGCCATTTTCGTCCGGACTGTGCCCGTCACTGATTGGTCGTGGCTGTTTTGCCGCGACCAATCAGCGACTTGGATTTCCATGACAGACAGAGGCCGCAACCAATGAATATCCGTGACAGACAGAAGGACAGAAAGACGGAAGTGACCCTTAGACAATTATATAGTAGATATACATATATATATATATATATATATATATATATATATATATATATATTGTCTAAAATACAAAGGAAATGTGTCATCTTTAGGCCTTTTAGGGATCATTTCATCTTCATCTTGCTTAACTGTTTACACTAACAGTAGTTTTGACCAGGGGTGCCCAAACTGTTACACACCACTGAGATGTTCTGCAGGACTAGGATCTGTATGCCGGTAGTCTTGGTGTTTTTTTTAATACTGTGGTAATACTACTGGTCATGGTGAGGTGGTATTATGACAACTTAGTGGAGTAGTATTATTGGTAATAATGGTATTTATATAGTACTAGATGGTGGCCCGATTCTAACGCATCGGGTATTTTAGAATATGTATGTCCACGTAGTATATTGCCCAGCCACGTAGTATATTGCCCAGCCACGTAGTATATTACCCAGTGACATAGTATATTGCCCAGCCACGTAGTATATTGCCCAGCTACGTAGTATATTGCCCAGCTACGTACTATATTGCCCAGTGACGTAGCATATTGCCCAGCCACGTAGTATATTGCCCAGCGACGTAGTATATTGCCCAGTGACGCAGTATATTGCACAGTGACGTAGTATATTGCCCAGTCACGTAGTATACAGCACAGAGCCACGTAGTATATTGCCCAGCCACGTAGTATATTGCCCAGTCATGTAGTATACAGCACATAGCCACGTAGTATATTGCCCAGCCACATAATATATTGACCAGTGACGTAGTATATTGCCCAGCCACGTAGTATATTGCCCAGCCACGTAGTATATTGCCCAGTGATGTAGTATATTGCCCAGTGACGTAGTATACAGCACAGAGCCACGTAGCATATTGCCCAGCTACGTATTATATTGCCCAGTCACGTAGTATATTGCCCAGTGACGTAGTATACAGCACAGAGCCACGTAGTATATTGCCCAGCCACATAGTATATTGCCCAGCAACGTAGTATATTTCCCAGCCACGTAGTATATTGCCCAGCTACGTAGTATATTGCCCAGCGACATAGTATATTGCCCAGCTACATAGTATATTGCCCAGTCACGTAGTATATTGCCCAGCCATGTAGTATATTGCACAGCGACATAGTATATTGCCCAGCCATGTAGTATATTGCACAGCGACGTAGTATATTGCCCAGCTACATAGTATATTGCCCAGTCACGTAGTATATTGCCCAGCCATGTAGTATATTGCACAGCGACGTAGTATATTGCCCAGTCACGTAGTATATTGCCCAGCGACGTAGTATATTGCCCAGCTACATAGTATATTGCCCAGTCACGTAGTATATTGCCCAGCTACGTAGTATATTGCCTGTTGTGAATTCTGTGGCAGAGCTCCCTCCTGTGGTCACAAGTGGTACTTCGGCTGATTCTCTCTGTGAGCTTCCGTTGGTGGAGGAAAGTGGTACTGCGGCTTCTGAGTTTCCTTCCTCAGGTGATGTGGTGAAGTCGTTAGGTGCTGTTCTATTTAACTCCACCTAGTTCTTTGATCCTGGCTTCCAGTCAATGTTCTAGTATTGGACCTGTTTCCTCCTGGAGCGTTCCTGTGGCCTGCTGCTCTGCATAGCTAAGTTCCGCTTTTGCTTTTTGTTTACTGTTTTTTTCTGTCCAGCTGGCTTATTTGTTTTCTCGTGCTTGCTGGAAGCTCTGGGACGCAGAGGGTGTACATCCGTGCCGTTAGTTCGGTACGGAGGGTCTTTTTGCCCCCTTTGCGTGGTTGTTTGTAGGGTTTTGTGTTGACCGCAAAGTTACCTTTCCTATCCTCGCTCTGTTCAGAAAGTCAGGCCTCACTTTGCTAAATCTATTTCATCTCTACGTTTGTCTTTTCATCTTAACTCACAGTCATTATATGTGGGGGCTGCCTTTTCCTTTGGGGTATTTCTCTGAGGCAAGGTAGGCTTATTTTCTATCTTCAGGCTAGCTGGTTTCTCAGGCTGTGCCGAGTTGCATAGGGAGCGTTAGGCGCAATCCACGGCTGCCTTTAGTTGTGTTGGAGAGGATTAGGAATTGCGGTCAGCAGAGTTTCCACGTCTCAGAGCTCGTTCTATGTTTTTGGGTTATTGTCAGGTCACTGTATGTGCTCTGACTCCTATGTCCATTGTGGTACTGAATTACCTTATAACAACAGTACTGGAAGCCCAATACTAATGATTCTCAATAGAGGGAAAAAAGAAGTTCTGAGACCATTTTTTTTCTCTGCACTGTGTTTTGCCTTTTTTTTTCCCCTAGACATTTGGGTGGTTCAGGATACAGGTGTAGCGATGGACATTAAAAGTCTGTCTTCATGTGTGGATCAGCTCACGGCAAGAGTACAAAATATTCAAGACTTTGTGGTTCAGAATTCTATGTTAGAACCGAGAATTCCTATTCCTGATTTGTTTTTTGGAGATAGAACTAAATTTCTGAGTTTCAAAAATAATTGTAAACTATTTCTAGCTTTGAAACCTCGCTCCTCTGGTGACCCAGTTCAACAAGTTAGGATCATTATTTCTTTTTTACGTGGCGACCCTCAGGACTGGGCATTTTCTCTTGCGTCAGGAGATCCTGCATTAAGTAATATCGATGCGTTTTTCCTGGCTCTCGGATTGCTGTACGATGAACCTAATTCAGTGGATCAGGCAGAGAAAAATTTTCTGGCTCTGTGTCAGGGTCAGGATGAGATAGAGGTATATTGTCAGAAATTTAGAAAGTGGTCCGTACTCACTCAATGGAATGAAGGTGCGCTCGCAGCTATTTTCAGAAAGGGTCTCTCTGAAGCCCTTAAGGATGTCATGGTGGGATTTCCTATGCCTGCTGGTCTGAATGAGTCTATGTCTTTGGCTATTCAGATCGGTCGACGCTTGCGTGAGCATAAATCTGTGCACCATTTGGCGGTATTACCTGAGCTTAAACCTGAGCCTATGCAGTGCGATAGGACTTTGACCAGAGTTGAACGGCAAGAACACAGACGTCTGAATGGGCTGTGTTTCTACTGTGGTGATTCGACTCATGCTATCTCTGATTGTCCTAAGCGCACTAAGCGGTTCGCTAGGTCTGCCACCTTTGGTACGGTACAGTCAAAATTTCTTCTGTCCGTTTCCTTGATCTGCTCTTTGTCATCGTATTCTGTCATGGCATTTGTGGATTCAGGCGCTGCTCTGAATTTGATGGACTTGGAGTATGCTAGGCGTTGTGGGTTTTTCTTGGAGCCCTTGCAGTGTCCTATTCCATTGAGAGGAATTGATGCTACGCCTTTGGCCAAGAATAAGCCTCAGTACTGGACCCAGCTGACCATGTGCATGGCTCCTGCACATCAGGAGGTTATTCGCTTTCTGGTGTTGCATAATCTGCATGATGTGGTCGTGTTGGGGTTGCCATGGCTACAAGTCCATAATCCAGTATTAGATTGGAAATCCATGTCTGTGTCCAGCTGGGGTTGTCAGGGGGTACATGGTGATGTCCCATTTCTGACTATTTCGTCATCCACCCCTTCTGAGGTTCCAGAGTTCTTGTCTGATTACCGGGATGTATTTGATGAGCCCAAGTCCGATACCCTACCTCCGCATAGGGATTGTGATTGTGCTATCGATTTGATTCCTGGTAGTAAATTCCCAAAAGGTCGACTGTTTAATTTGTCTGTGCCTGAGCACGCCGCTATGCGGAGTTATGTGAAGGAGTCCTTGGAGAAAGGGCATATTCGCCCGTCATCGTCGCCATTGGGAGCAGGGTTCTTTTTTGTAGCCAAGAAGGATGGTTCGCTGAGACCTTGTATAGATTACCGCCTTCTAAATAAGATCACGGTTAAATTTCAGTACCCCTTGCCGTTGTTTTTATCCGATTTGTTTGCTCGGATTAAGGGGGCTAGTTGGTTCACCAAGATAGATCTTCGTGGTGCGTATAATCTTGTGCGTATTAAGCGAGGCGATGAATGGAAAACTGCATTTAATACGCCCGAGGGCCATTTTGAGTATCTAGTAATGCCATTCGGACTTGCCAATGCTCCATCAGTGTTTCAGTCCTTTATGCATGACATCTTCCGAGAGTACCTGGATAAATTCCTGATTGTGTACTTGGATGACATTTTGATCTTCTCGGATGATTGGGAGCCTCATGTGAAGCAGGTCAGAACGGTGTTTCAGGTCCTTCGTGCTAATTCTTTGTTTGTGAAGGGATCAAAGTGTCTCTTTGGTGTTCAGAAGGTTTCATTTTTGGGGTTCATCTTTTCCCCTTCTTCTATCGAGATGGACCCTGTTAAGGTCCAAGCCATCCATGATTGGACTCAGCCGACATCTCTGAAAAGTCTGCAAAAGTTCCTGGGCTTTGCTAATTTTTATCGTCGCTTCATCTGCAATTTTTCTAGTATTGCTAAACCATTGACCGATTTGACCAAGAAGGGTGCTGATGTGGTCAATTGGTCTTCTGCTGCTGTGGAAGCTTTTCAAGAGTTGAAGCGTCGTTTTTCTTCTGCCCCTGTGTTGTGTCAACCAGATGTTTCGCTTCCATTCCAGGTCGAGGTTGATGCTTCTGAGATTGGAGCAGGGGCTGTTTTGTCGCAGAGAAGTTCTGATTGCTCGGTGATGAAACCATGCGCCTTCTTTTCCAGGAAGTTTTCGCCTGCTGAGCGAAATTATGATGTGGGCAATCGAGAGTTGCTGGCCATGAAGTGGGCATTCGAGGAGTGGCGTCATTGGCTTGAAGGAGCTAAGCATCGCGTGGTGGTCTTGACTGATCATAAGAACTTGACTTATCTCGAGACTGCCAAGCGGTTGAATCCTAGACAGGCTCGTTGGTCGCTGTTTTTTGCCCGTTTTGACTTTGTGATTTCGTACCTTCCAGGCTCTAAAAATGTGAAGGCGGATGCTCTGTCTAGGAGTTTTGTGCCCGACTCTCCGGGTTTATCTGAGCCGGCGGGTATCCTCAAAGATGGAGTAATTGTGTCTGCCATCTCCCCTGATTTGCGGCGGGTGCTGCAAAAATTTCAGGCTAATAAACCTGATAGTTGCCCAGCGGAGAAACTGTTTGTCCCTGATAGGTGGACGAATAAAGTTATCTCTGAGGTTCATTGTTCGGTGTTGGCTGGTCATCCTGGAATCTTTGGTACCAGAGAGTTAGTGGCTAGATCCTTTTGGTGGCCATCTCTGTCGCGGGATGTGCGTTCTTTTGTGCAGTCCTGTGGGATTTGTGCTCGGGCTAAGCCCTGCTGTTCTCGTGCCAGTGGGTTGCTTTTGCCCTTGCCGATCCCGAAGAGGCCTTGGATCTCTATGGATTTTATTTCAGATCTTCCCGTCTCTCAAAAGATGTCAGTCATTTGGGTGGTCTGTGATCGCTTCTCTAAGATGGTCCATTTGGTACCCTTGTCTAAATTGCCTTCCTCCTCTGATTTGGTGCCATTGTTCTTCCAGCATGTGGTTCGTTTACATGGCATTCCAGAGAATATCATTTCTGACAGAGGTTCCCAGTTTGTTTCGAGGTTTTGGCGAGCCTTTTGTGGTAGGATGGGCATTGACTTGTCTTTCTCCTCGGCTTTCCATCCTCACACTAATGGCCAGACCGAACGAACCAATCAGACCTTGGAAACATATCTGAGATGCTTTGTTTCTGCTGATCAGGATGACTGGGTGTCCTTTTTGCCTTTGGCTGAGTTCGCCCTTAATAATCGGGCCAGCTCGGCTACCTTGGTTTCGCCGTTTTTCTGCAACTCTGGGTTCCATCCTCGTTTCTCTTCAGGGCAGGTTGAGTCTTCGGACTGTCCTGGTGTGGATACTGTGGTGGACAGGTTGCAGCAGATTTGGACTCATGTAGTGGACAATTTGACCTTGTCCCAGGAGAAGGCTCAACGTTTCGCTAATCGCAGACGCTGTGTGGGTCCCCGACTTCGTGTTGGGGATTTGGTTTGGTTATCTTCTCGTCATATTCCTATGAAGGTTTCCTCTCCTAAGTTTAAACCTCGTTTCATTGGTCCGTATAGGATTTCTGAGGTTCTTAATCCTGTGTCTTTTCGTCTGACTCTTCCAGATTCTTTTTCCATACATAACGTATTCCATAGGTCATTGTTGCGGAGATACGTGGCACCTGTGGTTCCATCTGTTGATCCTCCTGCCCCGGATTTGGTGGAGGGGGAGTTGGAGTATATTGTGGAGAAGATTTTGGATTCTCGTGTTTCAAGACGGAAACTCCAGTATCTGGTTAAGTGGAAGGGTTATGCTCAGGAAGATAATTCCTGGGTCTTTGCCTCTGATGTCCATGCTCCCGATCTTGTTCGTGCCTTTCATATGGTTCATCCTGGTCGTCCTGGGGGCTCTGGTGAGGGTTCGGTGACCCCTCCTCAAGGGGGGGGGGGTACTGTTGTGAATTCTGTGGCAGAGCTCCCTCCTGTGGTCACAAGTGGTACTTCGGCTGATTCTCTCTCTGAGCTTTCTTTGGTGGAGGAAAGTGGTACTGCGGCTTCTGAGTTTCCTTCCTCAGGTGATGTGGTGAAGTCGTTAGGTGCTGTTCTATTTAACTCCACCTAGTTCTTTGATCCTGGCTTCCAGTCAATGTTCTAGTATTGGACCTGTTTCCTCCTGGAGCGTTCCTGTGGCCTGCTGCTCTGCATAGCTAAGTTCCGCTTTTGCTTTTTGTTTACTGTTTTTTTCTGTCCAGCTTGCATATTTGTTTTCTCGTGCTTGCTGGAAGCTCTGGGACGCAGAGGGTGTACCTCCGTGCCGTTAGTTCGGTACGGAGGGTCTTTTTGCCCCCTTTGCGTGGTTGTTTGTAGGGTTTTGTGTTGACCGCAAAGTTACCTTTCCTATCCTCGCTCTGTTCAGAAAGTCGGGCCTCACTTTGCTAAATCTATTTAATCTCTACGTTTGTCTTTTCATCTTAACTCACAGTCATTATATGTGGGGGCTGCCTTTTCCTTTGGGGTATTTCTCTGAGGCAAGGTAGGCTTATTTTCTATCTTCAGGCTAGCTAGTTTCTCAGGCTGTGCCGAGTTGCATAGGGAGCGTTAGGCGCAATCCACGGCTGCCTTTAGTTGTGTTGGAGAGGATTAGGAATTGCGGTCAGCAGAGTTTCCACGTCTCAGAGCTCGTTCTATGTTTTCGGGTTATTGTCAGGTCACTGTATGTGCTCTGACTCCTATGTCCATTGTGGTACTGAATTACCTTATCATAACAATTGCCCAGCCACGTATGTCACAGGTTACAAAATAAGAAATAAACATACTCACCTTCCGATCCGAGGGCCCCTTGTAGTTCTAACATACTCACCTTCGGATCCGAGGGCCCCTTGTAGCGCGCGGCTGCCGCCATCTTCCGTTCCCAGGATGCATTGCGAAATTACCCAGATGACTTAGCGGTCTCGCGAGGCCGCTAAGTCTTCTGAGTAATTTCGCAATGCATTGTTGGGAACGGAAGATGGCGGCCGGCTCTGCGGACAACGGAGGGTGAGTATAGCAGGTTTTTTGTTTTTTTTAATTATTTTTAACATTGCATTTTTTACTATTGATGCCGTATAGGCAGCATCAATAGTAAAAAGTTGGGGACACACAGGGTTAATAGCGGCGGTAACGGACTGCGTTACCCGCAGCATAATGCGGTCCGTTACCGCTGGCATTAACCCTGTGTTAGTGGTGGCTGGAGGGGAGTACGCGGGCGCCGGGCAGTGACTGCGGGGAGTAAGGAGCGGCCATTTTCTTCCGGACTCTGCCCGTCGCTGATTAGTCGTGGCTGTTTTGCCGCGACCAATCAGCGACTTGGATTTCCTTGACAGACAGAGGCCGCGACCAATGAATATCCGTGACAGAAAGACAGAAGGACAGAAAGACGGAAGTGACCCTTAGACAATTATATAGTAGATATTTTAGTTGAAACAGTGTTTATGTAATATTTAGTCCTGGTACAGCAGCAGCAGTATTATATGGTAACTATATACTGTGTGTATAATATGTCGTGGACACAAGAGTGCTTGTGGAGAGGTATATCCCTTGTGGCTTGGGCCTTTGACCTACTAAAACTATAAGAACGTCAATGGTGTATGCTTATGATGGCGTAGTAGCTGATCGCTATTGGAAGAACCAGAGGATAGCTTTCTTGTATGCCTCAATTTAGGTTCCAAATTGGCCACATGGATGTGACAAGAAATAATAATTATGCCTCATGAGACTTCTATAGTAGTGTAGTACAACATTCCCATTTTAACAGGGTTTTGGTGAGATCGTCTCAAAAAGACTATTTACAGAACCAGCTTAGATGGATCATCATGTGCAATTATATGTGGATCTACTGGACTCAGATACCACCACTGGTATTCACAACAGTAGCCAAATGGAGTCTTAATAGTAAAGGGTAAGAGCAACTTTGCCCATATCCTCGTGTCAGTAAATGTTACCGTTGAGGGTCCTTGAGCCTAAATGCTCCCTAATAACATCTGACATGTCACAATGGAGTTTCGGAAGATGTGTAAAAGTGCACAAACCCTGTAATGTATACAACTAAGGCACAGTGCCATACAGGATGCAAAGACTCATCTGCGAGTTAATGATCAGGTAGAAGGTGACGTTGCTATGTCAACATTGTGACTACTTGATACATTGTGATTATGAGAGCACTTTGAATATAATCTTGTCTGACAAAAAAGAGCAGATTTCATCTGACAATGACTGCTATTGTATAAGTAAGAAATGTTGTCATTAGTCAGCATTGCCCTGCCATCACCTCCCTGCGGGGTAATATATTTTGTGCAGATAATACTATGGTCAGGTCTATTTTCATGGCATGTAACATGACGTGCACACTTTTGCATAATTAGAGTGGGCTATGTGAATGGCTTTTTATAGTATAGGACTGTTTGTATATACAGCGCTGTCTGTTGACAGACTGCTTGTGTGAGAGAATTGGCTGAGGGTTGGGCTTTTTACACAGGGCTGCATACTAATGAAAGGCTGTATCCCTATTGGGCATTGAAAGGTGACAGGGCCTCTTTGTATGCACATAGTTACAAGCAGTGAAAGGGGCTGCCGCTGTACACAGTGGTGCCTGACGAAGATCACGTCCTACAGATCGCTATAGCTGGAAATGACATGCGTGCTCCCGCTGTGCCATAAAGAACTGCTTTCTTCTGTAGCGTAGCAGTATTAACTGCCGCTTTGTGTATTTCAGAATGACTGCTTAGAAAAAAGGTCACATATAAATATATATACAAGTGCTTCTCACAAAATTAGAATATCATCAAAAAGTAATTTTTTCAGTTCTTCAATACAAAAAGTAAAATTCACATATTATATAAAGTCATTACAAACAGAGTGATCTATTTCAAGTGTTTATTTCTGTTAATGTTGATGATTATGAAAACCTAAAAGTCATTATCTCAGTAAATTAGAATACTTTATAACACCAGCTTGAAAAGTGATTTTAAAATCCAAAATGTTGGCCTACTGAAATGTATGTTCAGTAAATGCACTCAATACTTGGTCAGGGCTCCTTTTTGCATCAATTACTGCATCAATACAGCGTGGCATGGAGGCGATCAGCCTGTGGCACTGCTGAGGTGTTATGGAGGCCCAGGTTGCTTTTATAGCAGTCTTCAGCTCGTCTGCATTGTGGGGTCTGGTGTCTCTCATCTTCCTCTTGACAATACTCCATAGATTCTCTATGGGATTAAGGTCAAGTGAGTTTGCTGGACCACTGAGCAACAGTCCAGTTCTTTTTCTTCTTGGCCCAGGTAAGAAGCTTCTGGTGCTGTCTATTGGCCATCAGTGGCTTTACACAAGGAATGTGACACTTGTAGCCCATGTCCTGGATACGTCTGTGTGTGGTGGCTCTTGAAGCAATGACTCCAGCAGCAGTCCACTCATTGTGAATCTCCCCCAAATTTTTCAATGGCCTTTTCTTAACAATCATTTCAAGGCTGCGGTTATCCCGGTTGCTTGTGCACCTTTTTCTACCACACTTTTTCCTTCCACTCAACTTTCCATTAATATGCTTGGAAACAGCACTCTGTGAACAGCCAGCTTGTTTAGTAATGACCTTTTGTGGCTTACCCTCCTTGTGGAGTGCGTCATTGACTGTCTTCTGGACATCTGTCAAGTCAGCCGTCTTCCCCATGATTGTGGAGCCTATTGAAACAGACTAAGGGACCTTTTTAAATGCTTAGGAAGCCTTTGCAGGAGTTTTTTGTTAATTATTCTAATTTACTGATATTCTGACTTTTTGGTTTTCATTGGCTGTAAGCCATAATAGACAACATTAACAGAGAAAAAACTTGAAATAGATCACTCTGTTTTTAATGACTATATAGTATGAGTTTCACTTTTTGCATTGCAGAACTGAAATAAATTAACTTTTTGATGATATTCTAATTTTGTGAGAAGCACTTAATATATATGTTAGGTGTCAAGTTCCCACTGCTGCACAGGGGGGAATCTCGAACAATGTCCGCTGCGGTCTCCCATTCTCCTCCAGCCGCAGTGGAACCTGCTCAGCAGAGACGTCAATCGCAGCATCTGGCTCAAGCTGATAATGTGCGCTTAGTTACTGTTGCAGTTCCAGGCTCAGCCTTTGTAACCATCACTGTTCAGCGGCGATCAGACGTTCCAGGGACTAAGTCCTGCTTTTTTCCTACTGAGCATGCCCACGGGTCAACCTCTCATTGGAGGTCGGGGGTCACATGCTCAGGTCATTTAAGCAGCTCCTATTGGACCACTAGGAAGGTCCTGGAGAGCTACAGCTATAAAAGGTTTGCCTGGCCGCTCGGTGATGTGCTAGTATAAAACATAAGTTGTGTGTGTGAGCTTGTATGATTGTATCTGGTGAATGCTCCTTAATGATCTCCTTCCCTCCGGTTGTTGCTTGGGCATTAGTGTGAGTGGAGCTAAGATATAGTGCCAGTCAGTGGCTAAGCCTCTGCCACACACTAATTCAGTGTCAGTAGCGGCGCACGCAAGCGCAATGCTGCGCGCACTCCGTGCGCTATTGCTTTCCGTTAGCGGTTCGCAGTCGCATCCGCATTAATAATCTTAGCACAATACCTTTGTCAGAGTAGGGTGGGAATTCCTGCTTGAACGCAGCATCTGTCTCCGGGCGTCCTCAGGCACGGACTCAAAAGCCGCTGAGTGACAGAGCGGATTCAACCACCAGTGTGGTGGGGGTGAGCGTTAGGGATCCCACTAGATCCTACTCTGCTGCACTCTGTGTCAGCTAACAGGGTACAGTGTTCTATTGTGCTCTGCAGCTCTGTGAAGTAACTGAGTTTGCGTCTGTTCACACCGGGTGACGTTAACCCATGTGTACTTTGATGTAATACCGCCATATAGTGCCCGCAATTACCGAGCAGCAGGTGACATCTCTGCACGGTGGATCCCGGGCTGCGAACACATCTTATTCCTTACTTATTATTATTTGGTACATTCTGCTAGCCCTAACATATATATATATATATATATATATATATATTATATATATATATATATATATATACCATGTTCCAAAGTATTATGCAAATTGGATTTAAGTGTCATAAAGATTTAATTGTTTTGTCTTGCAAATAAACTCGTGGATGGTATTGTGTCTCAGGGCTCAACGGATCATTGAAATCAATCGTAAACACAATCGTAAATCGTAAACACATGTGATAATTAGTTTTCAGGTTATTCTAATTAAAGGAATACTACTTAAAAATGATGTTCCACATTATTAAGCAGGCCACAGGTTTCAAGCAATATGGGAAAGAAAAAGGATCTCTCTGCTGCTGATAAGCGTTAAATAGTGCAATCCCTTGGACAAGGTCTGAAAACATTAGATATTTCTCGAAAAATTAAGAGTGATCATCATACTGTGAAGAGATTTGTGACTGAAACAGAGCACAGACAGAGTTCATGCAGATAAAGGCATAATGAGGAAGGTTTCTGCCAGACAAGTTCACTGGATTAAGAGAGCAGCTGCCAAAATACCATTACAAAGCAGCAAACAGTTATTTGAAGCTGCTGGTGCCTCTGGAGTCCCTCGAATCTCAAGGTGTAGGATCCTTCAAAGACTTGCTGTGGTGCATAAGCCTACTATTCGACCACCCTTAAACAGAGTTCGCAAGCAGAAACGGTTGCAGTGGGCCCAGACATACATGAAGACTAATTTTCAAACAGTCTTGTTTACTGATGAGTGTTGAGCAACCCTGGATGGTCCAGATGGATGGAGTAGTGGATGGTTGGTGGATGGTCACCATGTCTCAACAAGGCTGCGACGTCAGCAAGGAGGTGGAGTCATGTTTTGGGCCAGAATCATGGGGAAACAGCTGGTAGGGCCCTTTAAGATTCCTGAAGGTGTGAAAATGACCTCTGCAAAGTATATAGAGTTTCTGACTGACAACTTTCACCCATGGTATAAAAAGCAGAAACGTGCCTTCAGGAGCAAAATCATCTTCATGTATGACAATGCACCATCTCATGCTGCAAAGAATACCTCTGAGTCATTGGCTGCTATGGGCATAAAAGGAGAACCTTTCGAGTATCATCCAGCACAAGATCTATGAGGGTGGGAGGCAGTTCACATGAAAACAGCAGCTCTGGGAGGCGATTCTGACTTCATGCAAAGAAATACAAGCAGAAACTCTCCAAAAACTCACAAGTTCAATGGATGCAAGAATAGTGACGGTGATATCAAAGAAGGGGTCCTATGTTAACATGTAACTTGGCCTGTTAGGATGTTTTGGAGTTAAATAGCTTTTTTGTTCAGTGAATGTGACCTCCTAATGCTGCAGATTCCACAAGTGAGCATTTTCTGTTCTTTAAAACATATCAAATGTTTAGAAATTCTACTGTGCCTAATAATTTGGAACAGTGCATTTTGAGTTTTTATTCATTTTGGAGATTATACTGTTATCATTGGGAGGTTCTTCAATAAAATACGATATATACTCTAAAGGGTGATGATGACTTTTATCTGAGAAAAATATAATTTGCATAATAATTTGGAACATGGTTTATATACGGTATATAAAGTCTGACTTGGGTCAGAAGCAGGGCTCTACAAAATATTTTGTTTTACAAGATTGTTTATAAGTAGGGTTGAGCGAAACGGGTCGAACATTTTCAAAAGTCGCCGACTTTTGGCTAAGTCGGGGTTTCATGAAACCCGATCCGACCCCTGTGCGGGGTCGGCCATGCGGTACGCGACTTTCGCGCCAAAGTCGCGTTTCAATGACGCGAAAAGCGCCATTTCTCAGCCAATGAAGGTAAACGCAGAGTGTGGGCAGCGTGATGACATAGGTCCTGGTCCCCACCATCTTAGAGAAGGGCATTGCAGTGATTGGCTTGCTGTCTGCGACGTCACAGGGGCTATAAAGAGGCGTTCCCGCCGACCGCCATCTTACTGCTGCTGATCTGAGCTTAGGGAGAGGTTGCTGCCGCTTTGTCAGAAGCAGGGATAGCGTTAGGCAGGGTCCATTAACCACAAAACCGCTTGTGCTGCAGCGATTTGCACTGTCCAACACCACCCTCGGTGTGCAGGGACAGTGGAAGTTTTTTTTTTTTTTTTTTTCCCCTCAGCGCTGTAGCTCATTGGGCTGCCCTAGAAGGCTCCCTGATAGCTGCATTGCTGTGTGTACGCCGCTGTGCAAACCAACTGCTTTTTTCAAAGCACAAATCCTCTTGTTCCTTCCTTTCTGCACAGCTATCTTTTTTGTTTGTCCACACTTTTTATTTCATTTGTGCATCAGTCCACTCCTTATTGCTGCCTGCCATACCTGGCTGAGATTACTGCAGGCAGGGAGATAGTAGCTGCCTGCCATACCTGGCTGAGATTACTGCAGGCAGGGAGATAATAATTGTAGGACATTCCCTGTTTTTTTTTTTTTTTTGGTGGGAGATTAAGATTGGCAATTTGGCATTTCTGCTAGAGTGCCATCCCTGTGTGTGCCATCTCTCTCACATAGTGGGCCATAGAAAGCCTTTTCATTTTTCTGTATTTTTTTTTGTGGGGTGTATAAATTCTCCCTGATAAAAATACAGTGGGAGATTAATATTGGCCTTTGGGCTTGTGTGCCAGTCCTGAGTGTGCCATCTGTGCCAGTCCTGAGCGTGCCATCTCTCTCACAAATAGTGGGCCATAGAAAGCCTATTTAATTTTTTTTTTGGTTTTATAAATTCTCCCTGAAAAAAGGGAGATTAATATTGGCCTCTGGGCTTGTGTGCCAGTTGTGAGCGTGCCATCTGTGCCAGTCCTGAGCGTGCCATCTCTCTCACAAATAGTGGGCCATAGAAAGCCTATTTAATTTTTTTTTTGGTTTTATAAATTCTCCCTGAAAAAAAGGGAGATTAATATTGGCCTCTGGGCTTGTGTGCCAGTTGTGAGCGTGCCATCTGTGCCAGTCCTGAGCGTCCCATCTCTCTCACAAATAGTGGGCCATAGAAAGCCTATTTTTTTTTTTTTTGGGGTTTTAGAAATTCTCCCTGGAAAAAAAAAGGGAGATTAATATTGCCCTTTGGGCTTGTGTGCCAGTACTAAGCGTTCCATCTCTCTCTCTCTCTCTCTCAGTCAGTGGGCCATAGAACGCCTATTTTTGGTTTTATTTGTTTTCTAAATTCTCCCTGAAAAAATCATTTTATTTTATTTGGTTTCTAAATTCTTCCTGATAAAATCATATTTTTTTTATTATTTTTTTTCTAAAGTCTCCCTGAAAAAAAAAAAAAAAAAAAAAAAACAGTGGGAGATTAATATTGGCCTTTCTGCTTGTGTGCCAGTCTTGACTCCTGGGTGCGTCATCTCTCAGTCAGTGGGCCATAGAACGCCTATTTTTGGTTTTATTTGTTTTATAAATTCTCCCTGAAAAAATCATTTTATTTTATTTGGTTTCTAAATTCTTCCTGATAAAATCATATTTTTTTTATTATTTTTTTTTCTAAAGTCTCCCTGAAAAAAAAAAAAAAAAACAACCAAAAAAAACAGTGGGAGATTAATATTGGCCTTTCTGCTTGTGTGCCAGTCTTGACTCCTGGGTGTGCCATCTCTCTCTCTCTCTCTCTCTCTCTCTCTCTCCAATTGTGGTCCATAGAAAGCCTATATTTTTTTTCCTTGATTTGGGTTCCAAAATCTACCAGAGAAAATAACTACATCAATCATTGGTAGAAAAATATTGGCCTCTGGGCTTGTGTGCCACTCCTGACTCCTGTGTGCGTCATCTCTCAGTCAGTGGGCCATAGAACGCCTATTTTTGTTTTTATTTGTTTTATAAATTCTCCCTGAAAAAATCATTTTATTTTATTTGGTTTCTAAATTCTTCCTGATAAAATCATATTTTTTTTATAATTTTTTTTTCTAAAGTCTCCCTGAAAAAAAAAAAAAAAAAACAACCAAAAAAAACAGTGGGAGATTAATATTGGCCTTTCTGCTTGTGTGCCAGTCTTGACTCCTGGGTGTGCCATCTCTCTCTCTCTCTCTCTCTCTCTCTCTCCAATTGTGGTCCATAGAAAGCCTATATTTTTTTTCCTTGATTTGGGTTCTAAAATCTACCAGAGAAAATAACTACATCAATCATTGGTAGAAAAATATTGGCCTCTGGGCTTGTGTGCCACTCCTGACTCCTGTGTGCGTCATCTCTCAGTCAGTGGGCCATAGAACGCCTATTTTTGTTTTTATTTTTTTTATAAATTCTCCCTGAAAAAATCATTTTATTTTATTTGGTTTCTAAATTCTTCCTGATAAAATCATATTTTTTTTATTATTTTTTTTTCTAAAGTCTCCCTGAAAAAAAAAACAAACAAACAAACAAAAAAAACAGTGGGAGATTAATATTGGCCTTTCTGCTTGTGTGCCAGTCTTGACTCCTGGGTGTGCCCTCTCTCTCTCTCTCTATCTCTCTCTCCAATTGTGGTCCATAGAAAGCCTATATTTTTTTTCCTTGATTTGGGTTCCAAAATCTACCAGAGAAAATAACTACATCAATCATTGGTAGAAAAATATTGGCCTCTGGGCTTGTGTGCCACTCCTGACTCCTGTGTGCGTCATCTCTCAGTCAGTGGGCCATAGAACGCCTATTTTTGTTTTTATTTGTTTTATAAATTCTCCCTGAAAAAATAATTTTATTTTATTTGGTTTCTAAATTCTTCCTGATAAAATCATATTTTTTTTATTATTTTTTTTTCTAAAGTCTCCCTGAAAAAAAAAAAAAAAAAAAAAAAAAAAAAAACAAACCCCCCCAAAAAATGGGAGATTAATATTGGCCTTTCTGCTTGTGTGCCAGTCTTGACTCCTGGGTGTGCCATCTCTCTCTCTCTCTCTCTCTCTCTCTCTCCAATTGTGGTCCATAGAAAGCCTATATTTTTTTTCCTTGATTTGGGTTCCAAAATCTACCAGAGAAAATAACTCCATCAATCATTGGTAGAAAAATATTGGCCTCTGGGCTTGTGTGCCACTCCTGATTCCTGTGTGCGTCATCTCTCACTCAGTGGCCCATAGAAAGCATATAGTTTGTTACATTTGTTTTCTAAATTCTCCCTGCAAAAATCTATTTTTTTTTTTTGGGGGGGTTTCTAAAGTGTTCCTGAAAAAAATAAAAATAAAAAAAAAATAATAGTGTGACATTAATATTAACATTTGTGCTTCAGTGACAGTCCTGCGTGTGGGGCATCTCTCTAATTTGCAGCCACCAAAAAAAGAGTGTGTAACATTGGGCCTGATTTTCGCTGTGGTCTCACCAACCTGTAAAGGGGTAGCAAAATCATACTGAAGTTATAGCTCACCGTGTAAGTTGTGTGACTGCAACAAATAACGTTAGTTTGGTTACGTTTTTAAAACAATGAGGAAGTCTAGTGGAAGAGGTCGTGGCCGGGGGCGTTCATTGTCAGCTGGTAATGAGGGTAGTGGTAGTGGTGGAGCATCAGGTGGTCGTGGGGAAAAAAATATTGCACCTAAGTCTGGAGCTGTGGAGCCAGGATCATCGTCCGGCTACACAAGGCCTCGAACGCTCCCTTTTCTGGGATTAGGAAAACCGCTTTTAAAGCCGGAGCAGCAAGAGCAAGTTTTGGCTTATCTTGCTGACTCAGCCTCTAGCTCTTTTGCCTCCTCTCGTGAAACTGGTAAAAGTAAAAGCAGCGCGTCGTTAATGGATGTTCACGGTCAGGGACAAGTCACTTCCTTGTCCTCTTCAGCAAAAACAACAACAGAGAAGAATGCAGCAGGCGACACAACGGGTTACTCCATGGAGCTCTTTACACATACCGTCCCTGGCTTAGAAAGTGAAGCAGTTAACAGTCCATGCCCATTACAAATTGAATCTGACATGGAGTGCACTGACGCACAGCCACAGCCAGACTACTATGCTGGTCCTTTGACTCAGACCACAACATTGCCCTCGCAGGGTGCTGATCAAGAATCAGACCCTGATGAGACTATGTTGCCCCATCACGAACGCTATACCACCGAACGACACGGTGACACAGACGAAGTTGCGCAGGAGGTACAAGAAGAGTTATTAGATGACCCAGTTCTTGACCCCGATTGGCAGCCATTGGGGGAACAGGGTGCAGGCGGCAGCAGTTCTGAAGCAGAGGAGGAGGAGGGGCCGCAGCAGGCATCAACATCGCCACAGGTTCCATCTGCCGGGCCCGTATCTTGCCCAAAACGCGTGGCAAAGCCAAAACCTGGTGGAGGACAGCGTGGCCATCCGGTTAAAGCTCAGTCTGCAATGCCTGAAAAGGTATCCGATGCTAGAAAGAGTGCAGTCTGGCATTTTTTTAAACAACATCCAATTGATCAGCGCAAAGTCATCTGTCAAAAATGTTCTACTTCCTTAAGCAGAGGTCAGAATCTGAAAAGTCTCAATACTAGTTGCATGCATAGACATTTAACCACCATGCATTTGAAAGCTTGGACTAACTACCAAACGTCCCTTAAGGTTGTTGCACCCTCGGCCAATGAAGCTAGTCATCAACGCAACATCCCTTCCGGCAGTGTAGGACCACCATTTAGCGCACCACCTGCTGTATCTGTGCAGGTATCTTTGCCAGGCCAAAGCAGTCAGGGTCAGGGAATCACCAGTTTCGTAGTAGGAAACACTGCATCTAGGGCACCGGCGGCAACAATACCATCTCCCACCGTCTCTCAGTCTGCCATGTCCACCGGCACCCCCGCTAGTTCCACGATCTCCAGCTCTCCAGTCCAGCTCACCCTACATGAGACTATGGTTAGAAAAAGGAAATACTTAGCCTCGCATCCGCGTACACAGGGTTTGAACGCCCACATAGCTAGACTAATCTCGTTAGAGATGATGCCCTACCGGTTAGTTGAAAGCGAAGCTTTCAAAGACCTGATGGACTACGCTGTACCACGCTACGAGCTACCCAGTCGACACTTTTTTTCCAGAAAAGCCATCCCAGCCCTCCACCAGCATGTTAAAGAGCGCATCGTCCATGCACTCAGGCAATCTGTGAGCACAAAGGTGCACCTGACAACAGATGCATGGACCAGTAGGCATGGCCAGGGACGTTACGTGTCCATCACGGCACACTGGGTAAATGTGGTGGATTCAGGGTCCACAGGGGACAGCAAGTTTGGGACAGTTCTGCCTAGCCCACGGTCTAGTAAACAGTTGTCTGTAGCCGTTCGCACCCCCTCCTCCTCCTCCTCGTCCTCCTGCAGAAGCAAGAGCTCGTCCACAGACCGCAGTCGCACAAACACTCCATCCGCACCTGCCACTGTTGCACACCAGGTCTCCCATTATGGGGCAGCTACTGGCATACGTCAGCAGGCTGTATTGGCTATGAAGTGTTTGGGCGACAATAGACACACCGCGGAAGTTCTGTCCGAGTTCTTGCAGCAAGAAACGCAGTCGTGGCTGGGCACTGTAGATCTTGAGGCAGGCAAGGTAGTGAGTGATAACGGAAGGAATTTCATGGCTGCCATCTCCCTTTCCCAACTGAAACACATTCCTTGCCTGGCTCACACCTTAAACCTGGTGGTGCAGTGCTTCCTACAGCCAGCCCAAGTTTGTTATGTTAGGCCTTCGAAGCCTGTCTGCGGTCACTCCTTCCACTAGACTTCCACTGACCAGACCACTGCTGCCCGTGTACCCCTGCAACCAATTTAAAAGTGCCTACAGCCAGCCCAAGTTTGTTATGTTAGGCCTTGGAAGCCTGTCTGCGGTCACTCCTTCCACTAGACTTCCACTGACCAGACCACTGCTGCCCGTGTACCCCTGGAACCAATTTAAAAGTGCCTACAGCCAGCCCAAGTTTGTTATGTTAGGCCTTCGAAGCCTGTCTGCGGTCACTCCTTCCACTAGACTTCCACAGACCAGACCACTGCTGCCCGTGTACCCCTGGAACCAATTTAAAAGTGCCTACAGCCAGCCCAAGTTTGTTATGTTAGGCCTTGGAAGCCTGTCTGCGGTCACTCCTTCCACTAGACTTCCACTGACCAGACCACTGCTGCCCGTGTACCCCTGGAACCAATTTAAAAGTGCCTACAGCCAGCCCAAGTTTGTTATGTTAGGCCTTCGAAGCCTGTCTGCGGTCACTCCTTCCACTAGACTTCCACAGACCAGACCACTGCTGCCCGTGTACCCCTGGAACCAATTTAAAAGTGCCTACAGCCAGCCCAAGTTTGTTATGTTAGGCCTTGGAAGCCTGTCTGCGGTCACTCCTTCCACTAGACTTCCACTGACCAGACCACTGCTGCCCGTGTACCCCTGGAACCAATTTAAAAGTGCCTACAGCCAGCCCAAGTTTGTTATGTTAGGCCTTGGAAGCCTGTCTGCGGTCACTCCTTCCACTAGACTTCCACTGACCAGACCACTGCTGCCCGTGTACCCCTGGAACCAATTTAAAAGTGCCTACAGCCAGCCCAAGTTTGTTATGTTAGGCCTTGGAAGCCTGTCTGCGGTCACTCCTTCCACTAGACTTCCACTGACCAGACCACTGCTGCCCGTGTACCCCTGGAACCAATTTAAAAGTGCCTACAGCCAGCCCAAGTTTGTTATGTTAGGCCTTCGAAGCCTGTCTGCGGTCACTCCTTCCACTAGACTTCCACAGACCAGACCACTGCTGCCCGTGTACCCCTGGAACCAATTTAAAAGTGCCTACAGCCAGCCCAAGTTTGTTATGTTAGGCCTTGGAAGCCTGTCTGCGGTCACTCCTTCCACTAGACTTCCACTGACCAGACCACTGCTGCCCGTGTACCCCTGGAACCAATTTAAAAGTGCCTACAGCCAGCCCAAGTTTGTTATGTTAGGCCTTGGAAGCCTGTCTGCGGTCACTCCTTCCACTAGACTTCCACTGACCATACACTGCTGCCCATGTACCCCTGGAACAAATTTAAAAGTGCCTACAGCCAGCCCAAGTTTGTTATGTTAGGCCTTCGAAGCCTGTCTGCGTCCCGTTCTTTCAACTACAACTACACTGACCAGGCCACTGATGGCCGTGTTCCCTTGGAACCAATTTTAACTTGCCTACAGCCAGCCCTATGTTATTATGTTAGGCCTTCGAAGCCTGTCTGCGTCCCGTTCTTTCAACTACAACTACACTGACCAGGCCACTGATGGCCGTGTTCCCCTGGAACCAATTTTAACTTGCCTACAGCCAGCCCAATGTTAGGCCTTTGATGCCTGTCTGCCGTCACTCCTTCCACTAGGCCTCCACTGACCTGTCTATTGCTGCCCGTGTACCCCTTTAACCAACATCATTAAATATAAAAAAAATTAATTTGATTATAAAAAATAAGATCGTGTTGAGATCTCAAATGCAGACATTTTAACAATCAAAACAAACACACAACAAATATCTGGAACTGTACTACAAAGGTCCAACAGCTACAATTTCTTTCTCCTGCAAGAAGTTAACTGAAAGTTTTTTGGAGTTGTTAACACAGATATGGCATCCACCGAGTGTTGTCCTGTCGCGTCTCCTTTAAATTATTTCCAATAAGATGTTAAACTATTAATTTAATAAAATCAATAATTAAAAAAATAATTGAGTAAGTCAAAAGCACATTGCAAATAAACATTAATTACAAATCAAGAAGCATGGCGCGTCCGAGGGTGAGTAGATACCGAATAAGAATATAATCACCCTCGGACGCGCAATGCTTATTTACAACAGCCTTCCTTCCTAAGAATCAGCCCTTCCGTGGTGTAGAGAGAGGTTGTGTTACACTCCAAGGTGTTCCCCAGGTTGCCTTTCCTGAGCTTCGATCTTCCGGCTCTCGTTTAGTAGCTGTTGGAAACTACGCTGCATTAGGCCTACTAATTGTGTATGGGTGAAACAGTGGCGCATCTGCGGTCCCTCCTTCCACTAGGCCTCCACTGACCTGTCTACTGCGGCCCGTGTACCCCTTGAACCAACCTAATAAGATATTTAAAAAATTAATTTGATTATAAAAAATAAGATCGTGTTGAGATCTCAAATGCAGACATTTTAACAATCAAAACAAACACACAACAAATATCTGGAACTGTACTACAAAGGTCCAACAGCTACAATTTCTTTCTCCTGCAAGAAGTTAACTGAAAGTTTTTTGGAGTTGTTAACACAGATATGGCATCCACCGAGTGTTGTCCTGTCGCGTCTCCTTTAAATTATTTCCAATAAGATGTTAAACTATTAATTTAATAAAATCAATAATTAAAAAAATAATTGAGTAAGTCAAAAGCACATTGCAAATAAACATTAATTACAAATCAAGAAGCATGGCGCGTCCGAGGGTGAGTAGATACCGAATAAGAATATAATCACCCTCGGACGCGCAATGCTTATTTACAACAGCCTTCCTTCCTAAGAATCAGCCCTTTCGTGGTGTAGAGAGAGGTTGTGTTACACTCCAAGGTGTTCCCCGGGTTGCCTTTCATGAGCTTCGATCTTCCGGCTCTCGTTTAGTAGTTGGTGGAAACTACGCTGCATTAGGCCTACAAATTTGGTATGGGGTGTAGAGACAGGTTGTGTTACACTCCAAGGTTTTCACCAGGTTGCCTTTCCTGAGCTTCGATCTTCATGCTCTCGTTTAGTAGGTGTCGGAAAGTAGGCTGCATTAGGCCTACAAATTGGGTATGGGGTGGAGAGAGATGGTGTGTTACACTCCAAGGTGTTCCCCAGGTTTCCTTGCCATTGCTTCGGTCTTCCGACTCTCGTTTAGTAGTTGTAGAAAAGTACACAGCATTAGGCCTACAAAATGGGTATGGGGTGGAGAGAGATGGTGTGTTACACTCCAAGGTGTTCCCCAGGTTGCCTTTCCTGAGCTTCGATCTTCATGCTCTCGTTTAGTAGGTGTCGGAAAGTAGGCTGCATTAGGCCTAAAAAATGGGGAATGGGGTGGAGAGAGATGGTGTGTTACACTCCAAGGTGTTCCCCAGGTTTCCTTGCCATTGCTTCGGTCTTCCGACTCTCGTTTAGTAGTTGTAGAAAAGTACACTGCATTAGGCCTAAAAAATGGGTATGGGGTGGAGAGAGATGGTGTGTTACACTCCAAGGTGTTCCCCAGGTTGCCTTTCCTGAGCTTCGATCTTCATGCTCTCGTTTAGTAGGTGTCGGAAAGTAGGCTGCATTAGGCCTACAAATTGGGTATGGGGTGGAGAGAGATGGTGTGTTACACTCCAAGGTGTTCCCCAGGTTTCCTTGCCATTGCTTCGGTCTTCCGACTCTCGTTTAGTAGTTGTAGAAAAGTACACAGCATTAGGCCTACAAAATGGGTATGGGGTGGAGAGAGATGGTGTGTTACACTCCAAGGTGTTCCCCAGGTTGCCTTTCCTGAGCTTCTATCTTCAGGCTCTCATTAAATTGTGGTTAAATGGAACAACTGCATTTGGCGTACTAGTTGGTTTGGGGCCTACTATCGGTGTCTGCCACTCCTTGCTGTTCTCCTGGTTTCCTGTCCTGAAATACCATTTTCAGCCTCTCGTTAAGTAGTTGTTAATGTTAGACTGCATTTGGCCTACTAGTTGGGTTGGGGCCTACTATCGGTGTCTGCCACTCCTTGCTGTTCTCCTCCACTGAACAAAGCTGTGCCGCCTGTTTACTACGGTTGCCAATTTTGAACTGCATTTCGACTACTTACTGATTTGGCCCTACTCTCTGTGTCAGCCTCTCATTCCAGTTGTCCTCCACTGCAATGCCCCCTGGTTATTCCTGTGTTACCAATTTTGAACTGCATTTAGCCCACTTTCTTCTTTGGGCCTATATCTGTGTTTCCACTTCATCGTGCCCATTGCCCAGCCAGTGATAGATGAGTCTGCTGGTACATTGACCCATAACGCAACATTCCCCGTGCACGCTACACAACAACATTGTGACCCTGCTGAAAGTCAGGTTGCTCTTCCCGCATACCATACCACCTTACACGGGGACAAAGAGGAAGGTGCAGATGAAAGTGCAGGTTCCTTCATCAGGTGGGGGGAGGAATACTAGTTGGCGACGTCACTGGCACAGGGCCTCTCATAGTACGCAAAAGTGTTGCTGCCGGTGGGAGGCGCCCCCGCCGTGCAAACACACCGCTGTACTTTGAGGGGCCCTGTGCCAGTGCCAATGCCAACGAGTGGGCCCCCCTGCTTGCTCAGGTTCACAGCACTTGCAAAGTTGAAATACTTACCTCTCCCTGCTCCACTGCCGTGACGTGGTCCAGATTTCCTGGGCCCACTAATTACTTGAACCAGCCCTACCCCCCACAACTTTAGCCAAATGACCCCCAATTTCAAATGCCTTCCAATTATTATAAGGTAAATTACGCTTGACAAGCTTCATTAAGAAGAATGGATGGTTTTGACATTAAAATGGGCACTCTAGGTGTTTTCCTGGCCCCCACTCACTGCCGACTATGCTGCCCCATTGACTTGCATTGGGTTTCGTGTTTCGGTCGATCCCGACTTTACGTCATAATCGGCCGATTTCACTCGACCCGACTTTGGACATAGTCGGGTTTCGCAAAACCCGGCTCGACTCTAAAAAGGTCAAGGTCGCTCAACTCTATTTATAAGTATGTTTATTTTTTTATTAAGCATAAATCTGTATTGAGTTGTCTTTGCGTCTAGTGATACTTTCAGATGTTTATCTTATGATAGCCATAGACTTTTAATAGCTCTCCTGCTGGCTCAGATACGTGCATACACAGATTGGCCAATCATGCCTACCAGGCACCTGTATTAGAGCAATAAGCATCAGTTATATGAAATCTACATGCATTAGTGCACATTGTGAAGGAGTCAGAGTTCTGCAAAAAGTTGGTGGTGGCGTCACTCTTTTCAAGAGTGTGATAATGATTACTGGGATGATTAGTCTGGGGGAAGAAGACACCCCCATGACTAGACGCCCACTGTTTTGCATTATCCTGGCCAAATTAAAAATACAATTTTATAGAAATGTATTATACAGAAAACAAAATAAATGGGCTTGTAGGAAGCAATAAAAAAGAGTGTGATATAGATATGGGTCTGGATTTTCTAATATGGTGGAGCTGTCAGGTTCCCTTTAAGAACGAGAAAGATCAGGATGACCTTTATTGTTTCACCGAATGTAATTTGAACATATGGAAAAATGGGGCACGCATGCGGTTTCATAGTGCCAAGATCTATGGCTGGCAGAGGGAACGTGAGTGTCAGGTTGCCAATTTGGTAGCTGAACTTGGCACAAAAGTAAATATGTATGCATGAGCTGAATGTGTATGTAATGCTTTGCGTTTTCATTATGTGTCCAGAACCATTTGCTATAACAGATATAATAGTAATCTGCAAGTAAATAGCAAATCCTGTATAGTCAGCTTACTGGAGCAATGGTTAGGGAGAGAAAAAGAGACCGCCTGCTGTGCACACACATGCTGCACAGGTAAGCAGCAGAGCTGGTTCTCAATCAACATGTAGAGTATAACTCTTTCACTGGGTAGTGAACGGTGACTGTAACTGCCCCGATGACTGGAAGTGAGCGGCTGCAGAGAGAATATTACTTCATTTTCTCCCTGCAGCTGCTGTATTAATAAGACAACCAAACATGATGTAAACACTATTTACCTACAGATTTACACTATATCTGCAAGTACATAGCATCTTCAGAGGTGACAGTTTTGCTTTAACTATGTCAGGTGTACTGTACAAGTTATCATCTGCAGAATTTTAGGTGAGCAGAGAACAAACAGATAAAGAGCTAACATTCATATTTCTATTCTATTTTGTAAGTATCTATGTGCTAGAACAGCAAACGGGCAGGCACCAAAAATGAGATGAATGTCAATAGTCTAGCAACACTTGCATTTATTGATTTATCGACTTTTATGCTAGAGATGTGAAGTAACACTGGAAATCTAAAATATCAGCAATGCACTTATCGAACTATGGCAGCAGAATACAAGAACATCTAATATAGCCACCTACAGCATTGCGTGTTACAGCGTAGGAAATTGTGCAGTATTAAACAACTTTATTGACTTTTGCTCTGTGCACCTAAAACATTACAATATGCTTGGCTTTATGCTTGACTGTTTCTGTCTTTGCGTCCCCCTGTAAGTGTCACATGCCCTTTATAAAGGGACTGCAACTGGTCATTGGCATCATGTAGAACAGCAATTTGCTGCCTACTGCAACTAATCTTTCTATAACCATACTTAGGCTATGTGCACACGTTGCAGATTTGGGTGCAGAACTTTCTGCACAAAATCTGCATCTCCTGGCAGAATACGCAGCTGCTTTTTTTATGCGTTTTGATGTGGTTTTTATGCGTTTTCAATGCGTTTTTAATGCGTTTTTGAAAGCTAAATAAAGATGTATTATTGAACAAAAAAAAGATTTGTGATGTCAATATTGTCCAACCTCCTCTTTTACATTTGTCCAACCCACACTCCATTCACACAGATAGACAGGTAGATAATAGATAGATATAAATATAAATAGATCTATAGATAGAAGGAATGAGATGGATTGATTGATAGATCTATATATATATATATATATATATATATATATAGAAATACAAAAGAAAACCAGAGCAGCACAACGTCCCACACACAGAGAAACTTACAATAGGCTCATTTGTTTTGATCTAGCAGTCTGGGAAAGAGAGGGAGGTGCTATTTGCATGAAAAAAGTCTGTGTAAATCCAACATAGTAAGAAAGGATTGCAAATGCACTCACCGACTGCAGTTCAAAGTGTTTATTCCAACAACAAGTGAAACATCTTCACGGCACGGGGGAAAGGAAATTAGCCAGGGAGAGTGCGGCAGACGAGACGACGGCCGTTTCGCGCTGCACAAGAGCGCTTCTACGGGTCCATAGCCAGACGGGAAGTGACACCAGGTTAAGTAAGTAACTGAATACAAGCTCCACCTGTGTCATCAACCCGCCGGGCAAAGAAAGAAAGTGCACAGTGTGTTAAAACTAATTAAAAACAAACGCATATAACTGACACTGAACAGATGTTACATAGATATATACGTACAGTCCTACAAACAATGAATACTTCATATCTAGTTGCTGAGAGATTGCTGAAAGATTGCTTAACATAAATCACTAAATCCATAAAAGAGACAGGTATAAACAAATATATTTCCATATTGATTGTGACTAAGAATATGTAGACGTACCGAGAATACAATTCTATATCGGTCCTAGATATTCACACCTAAATCTAAATCATCACCTCGCTGCAAGACACGAAACAAATCCATGATAATATACAAGAGCTACAGAAAAACCGACATATCGACTCTGTCGTTTAGGCCGGACGGGCCGGTGGCTTTCGTCTTTAATATCCATGTAGCTTCCTGTCTCAATAATATCTTATGGAGATCGCCGCCCTGTACCGGTAATGTTATTTTTTCTACCCCCGCGAATGTCAGAACTTCTGGGTTACCGTTGTGACTTTCTTTGATATGATCGATTAGTCTCGGTACACCCTTGCCTGAGGTGACTGATTTAAAGTGTTCCCTAAAACGCATATACAATCTACGAATGGTCTTACCGATATAAAAACGCCCACAAGGACAAAAAACGACATAGACTACAAACTCCGTCTTACAAGAGATGAATTGTCGGACCTGATGTATCACAGGTCCAATATGTAATGTTTGGCCCAATAGATGAAATCTACAATACTGGCAATGACCACACCGATGGTTACCTATTGGAACAGACCGCTCCAGCCAATTTGATCTATCCCTAGTAATCCGATTCCGTACAAGTACGTCTCTAATCCGTGTCCCCCGTCTATTAGAGACCAAGGGGCCTCCTTTGCTCCTCCCAGTAAGCTCTCTATCTCTCTCCAAAACATGCCAATGTTTGCGGAGGGTGGCTTTAATCTCACTATCCAAAGGGCTGTATTGAAAGCAGAAGGAAAAGCGTTGTGACGCTGTGTCTGGTAATTTCTTTTTCTGACCGCAATGCACGGTTTCTACCCGTTCTAACGTAGATTTTAATAATTTTTCCGGATAGCCTCTATCCCGAAGTCTACTGCAAAGTTCCTCTGACTGTTGCGCAAAGCCCTCCTGGGTATTGTTCACACGTCGTGTTCTAAGTAACTGGCTATACGGTAAAGATTTTTTTGTATGATGAGGGTGAAAACTGTTATAGTGTAGAATGGAATTAACCGAAGAAGGTTTTCGAAAGATGGAAGTACACACCTTCCCTTCCACCACTTCTAACCATACATCCAGAAACTCCAACGTACAACCCCCAAATTTATGTGTAAAAGACATCCCCATCACATTGCTGGTATTAAGATATTCCACAAAAGAATGAAATTCTGTCTCAGTGCCGTCCCATATCAAGAACAGGTCATCCACATATCTCAATAATAGCTTGATATGTTTCAAAAAAACGTTGTTAGTAGAGTAAATATAATCCTCCTCAAAGACAGCCATGTACAAATTAGCAAAAGTACATGCAGCCGGGGTCCCCATGGCAGTCCCCGTGGTCTGCCTATACCAGACATCCAAAAAGGTGAAGGCATTATGGGTTAGGATGAAATCCAAGCCTCCACATACAAATTCAATGTATGCCTGACTCTTATCTGTGGTATCCAGAATCCGTCTCACGGTTTCCACACCCAACACTTGGGGTATATTAGTGTATAAGCTGACCACGTCAATGGACACCATGGAGAACCCCGGCTGCCAAACAAAATCCTGAACATGTCTGAGAAAGGAATCCGTGTCCTTGATATAGGACGGCACATTAATGAGCAAAGGACGCAACAACCAATCAATGTATTGTGAAAGGGGTTCAGTAAGGGAGCCGACCCCTGACACAATAGGTCTCCCAGGGGGAGCAGTGTTAGATTTGTGAATCTTCGGTAAGTAATACCAATGAGGTCTCATGGGGAAATTGGGGAGCAATTTTTCGGCTTTCCTCTGCGGGATGACACCATTCTCTACTGCCCTCCTAAGGAAGGAGCAAAGCTCTCTTTTAAACCTCTGGGTAGGATCACCTTGCAATTTGGCATAAACGGAGGTATCAGATAATTGCCTATTGGCTTCGGCTATATATGACTCCCTCGGCAACAAGACCGTCTTTCCGCCTTTGTCTGCGGGACGTATAATAACATCAGTCCAATTGGCCATTTCTTTTAAAGCCTTACTTTCATTGATGCTCAAGTTAGGAATGGCCTTGTTGTATACCAAGGCTTCTACATCCTTAAGGACCAAAGTTTCAAATAGATCGATCATGTTGCCGGGGGAGACTGGGGGTATATATGTAGAGGGAACTCCTCCCAAAAAAGGTTTATACCCATCAGAATTGGTGATCTCTTCACCAAGTCTCTCATCAGAAATGCTAAGCAGACATTTGGCATCTTCTTGTAAATCTGCTAACGCTCCCCCCTGTGCACTAGCCATAAAGCCCAAAGGTCCTATATTACAAGGACGTTCTCCTTCCAATACTGCCGATTCTACAGAATTGCAACGAAAATGTCTATACAAGTGCATTTTTCTTGTAGCCTTAAATAAGTCCACCTGGAAAGAAACAAAGTCAAATTCATCAGGGACACAGTAGTTCAGACCCCTGGCCAAAACAGACAATTGGGAGGAGTCTAAACTGCGTTGTGTCAAATTGACAACGTAGCCCTCAGGAGAAGTATTTAGAACCGTTCCTGTCTCCAAGAAACGAACTTCCTTTTGCGCTGCCATGTAGCGCCAGCACTTGTGCTGGCCCCTCCGTGTTTTTCTCCTAAAGGGATAGGGGTAGTGTGTTGAGAATCCAAGTGCACCTCTTCTGATGAACCTGCATTGGTAATAGGGCCTTCGCTGAGACTGGAATCCGATTCCGTTGTCAAGTAATCTCTCCCATATTGCTGGTTAGATCTTTTTTTCTGCTGGAAGCGACGTTTCCTTTGTCTGAATCTATTGCCTTGTGAATACATGGGCTGGTTATCTTTAGATATTTTATTCCAAGAGAAAATATTACCGGAATCATAGTCGCCCTTGTCGCGTAAAAATTTGTCTCTTTTACGTTGTTTTGTCTCTACTTGTATCAGAATCAGTTTGGAATCTAATTTTTTATTGAAAGCCAACCACTGGCTATCTGACAATCTACCCTGCAGCTCCGATTGAGCCTTCAGGATTTCTGCATAAATACTATTACTAGGGATAGATCAAATTGGCTGGAGCGGTCTGTTCCAATAGGTAACCATCGGTGTGGTCATTGCCAGTATTGTAGATTTCATCTATTGGGCCAAACATTACATATTGGACCTGTGATACATCAGGTCCGACAATTCATCTCTTGTAAGACGGAGTTTGTAGTCTATGTCGTTTTTTGTCCTTGTGGGCGTTTTTATATCGGTAAGACCATTCGTAGATTGTATATGCGTTTTAGGGAACACTTTAAATCAGTCACCTCAGGCAAGGGTGTACCGAGACTAATCGATCATATCAAAGAAAGTCACAACGGTAACCCAGAAGTTCTGACATTCGCGGGGGTAGAAAAAATAACATTACCGGTACAGGGCGGCGATCTCCATAAGATATTATTGAGACAGGAAGCTACATGGATATTAAAGACGAAAGCCACCGGCCCGGCCGGCCTAAACGACAGAGTCGATATGTCGGTTTTTCTGTAGCTCTTGTATATTATCATGGATTTGTTTCGTGTCTTGCAGCGAGGTGATGATTTAGATTTAGGTGTGAATATCTAGGACCGATATAGAATTGTATTCTCGGTACGTCTACATATTCTTAGTCACAATCAATATGGAAATATATTTGTTTATACCTGTCTCTTTTATGGATTTAGTGATTTATGTTAAGCAATCTTTCAGCAATCTCTCAGCAACTAGATATGAAGTATTCATTGTTTGTAGGACTGTACGTATATATCTATGTAACATCTGTTCAGTGTCAGTTATATGCGTTTGTTTTTAATTAGTTTTAACACACTGTGCACTTTCTTTCTTTGCCCGGCGGGTTGATGACACAGGTGGAGCTTGTATTCAGTTACTTACTTAACCTGGTGTCACTTCCCGTCTGGCTATGGACCCGTAGAAGCGCTCTTGTGCAGCGCGAAACGGCCGTCGTCTCGTCTGCCGCACTCTCCCTGGCTAATTTCCTTTCCCCCGTGCCGTGAAGATGTTTCACTTGTTGTTGGAATAAACACTTTGAACTGCAGTCGGTGAGTGCATTTGCAATCCTTTCTTACTATGTTGGATATATATATATATATATACATATATATATATATATATATATATATAGAACGATAAATATTACCTATCTATAGATCTATCTATCATCTATCTATCTCGTTCCTTCTATCTATCTATCTATCTGTCATCTATCTATTCTATCTATCATCTATCTATCTATTCTATCACCTATCTACCTCATTCCTTCTATCTATCGATCGATCGATCTATCTATAGATAGATAGATAGATAGATACAAACAAAACGATATATAATATGTCATATTAGCATCGAAAATATTCGACAGAAAACGTTTAAAACTTGAAAAATCAATCAATTTATCCTATGCAGGACTTTTGAACACCACTGTAGAAGGAATGAGATGGATAGATAGATCTACATATAGATAGATATATAGATGCATAGATCTATCTATTCATATATCTATCTATAGATATATCTGGACAGATATATCTATGGATAGATGTAGATAGATATATGGATAGATATATCTATGTATAAATATATCTATATCTGGCTCACATCGCAAACCCGATTTCTCCAGCGATGCCCTAGGTGTGCTGAACGCTTATGGAGGAAAACACGCACACCAGAAGACTTCATATACTTCAAATTTATGTTAAAGACCTATAACTCTGCCCTTCACCTCGCCAAACAGACCTACTTCACCATCCTGATCTCATTATCCAACAACCCCAAGAAACTTTTTGACACCTTTCACTCCCTCCTCAGGCCAAAAGCACAAGCCCCTATCACAGACATTTGTGCTGATGACCTGGCCTCCCACTTTATAAAGAAAATAGATAACATCCGTCAGGAAATCCACTCCCAATCACCAAGTTCAGTGACTCCCACCCCTCCCTGCATTTCTCCTGGCTCACTCTCCAGATTCGATCCCATCACAGAAGAAGAAGTCTCCAAGCTCCTCTCGTCTTCTCGTCCGACTACATGCACTACCGACCCCATTCCCTCACACCTCCTCCAGTCTCTCTCTCCAGTCATCACAACTCACCTAACTACAATCTTTAATCTCTCCCTCTCCTCTGGCATTTTCCCCTCCTCCTTCAAACACTCTATCAATACACCACTACTAAAGAAACCCACCCTCAACCCATCTTGCATAAACAACTACAGACCAGTCTCCAATCTCCCCTTCATCTCTAAACTCTTGGAGCGTCTGATATTCTCCCGCCTTACCCGTTACCTCTCCACTCACTCCCTCCTAGACCCTTCACAGTCTGGTTTCCGCCCCCTACATTCGACAGAAACTGCACTCATCAAAGTGACCAATGACCTTCTGACAGCAAAGCGTAATGGTGACCACTCTCTGCTCATTCTTCTCGACCTTTCTGCAGCTTTCAACACTGTTGACCACCCTCTCCTACTCTCTAGGCTCCAGTCACTAGGCATTAAGGACATTGCTCTCTCCTTGTTCTCCTCCTATCTTTCTGACCGCTCCTTCAGTGTTCTGTTCTTTGGCTCCACTTCATCTCCTCTTCCTCTCACTGTCGGGGTACCTCCGGGCTCAGTCCTTGGCCCCATTCTCTTCTCTCTCTTCACGGCCCCAATTGGACAGACAATCAGCAGATTTGGCCTTCAGTACCATCTTTATGCTGATGACACACAACTATACACATCATCCCCTGACCTTACCCCCGCTGTACTAAAGAACGCCACTGACTGTCTGTCTGTAGTCTCCAACATCATGTCCGCTCTCTATCTGAAACTCAACCTCTCCAAAACTGAACTTCTTCTGCTCCCGCCATCTACTAACCTCCCTAAATCTGACATTTCCCTCTCTGTGGGTGGTACCATAATAACACCCCGTCAGCAGGCACGCTGTCTGGGTGTTATGTTTGACTCCGATCTCTCCTTCACCTCCCATATATAATCTCTTGCCCGCTCGTGCCGCTTACACCTAAAGAAAATCTCTAGAATCCGCCCTTTTTTCACCATGGAAACAACAAAAGCCCTCACTGTCGCCCTGATCCATTCCCGCCTGGATTACTGTAACACTCTATTAATTGGCCTCCCCCTCACTCGACTTTCCCCTCTCCAGTCCATCCTTAATGCAGCAGCCAGGGTCGTCCATCTGGCTAATCATTACTCGGACGCATCCGCTCTTCACCAGTCGTTACAATGGCTGCCTATTCATTACAGGATACAATTCAAAGTACTTGTTCTCACCCAGAAAGCTCTCCACAATGCGGCACCCCCTTACATCTCCTCTCTCATTTCTGTCTATCGGCCTAACCGACCGCTGCGCCCTGCAAATGACTTTCGACTAACCTCTGCACTAATCCGTACCTCCCACTCCCGACTCCAAGACTTCTCCTGTGCTGCGCCAATCCTCTGGAATGCTCTACCTCAAGATATTAGAACCATCCACAATTTGCATAGTTTTAGGCGCTCGCTCAAAACACATTTGTTCAGAGCGGCCTACCACGTTCAATAATCAAAGTCATTTTATGTTTGTGTGTGTGTAGCCCATTCACTACTTCCATCTACCCCTTAGGGATGGCTGGACCATCATTGTAAATACATCATTGTAAATACACACCTGTGCTTTGTATCTCCCCCACCTCATTGTAGATTGTAAGCAGGGTTGTCTTATTTCGCTTTAATTATTGTATTAACGTTGTTACTTATGACTGTTGTTTTTGAAACTGTTAAACTGTAAAGCGCTGCAGAATATGTTGGCGCTATATAAATAAAGATTATTATTCTAGATAGATTATCCATAGATATATAATAGCAAGGCCAATGTTTATTAATGAACATTTAATTTAAAAAAAATGGCGTGGGCTCCCACGCATTTTTCTGCGCCAGAGAGGAAAGTCGACGGCCGGGGGCCAATATTTGTAGCCTGTGAAGGGGGTAATACCCATGGCCCCTTCTCAGGCTATGAATATCAATCCGCAGCTGTCTGCGTAGCCTTTACTGGCTATTAAAATAGGGGGACCCCCCAAAAAATATGACTGGTCCCCCTATATTTTATAGCCAGAAAGGCTATGCAGACTGTGGGCTGATATTCATAGCCTAGAGAGGGGCCATGGATATTTGCCCCCCCCGACTACAAAATACCAGCCCCCAGCCGCCCCAGAAATGGTGCATCTGTAAGATGTGCCAAATCCGGCACTTAGCCCCTCTCTTCCCATTCCCCTGTAGCAGTGGGATATGGGGTAATAAGGGGTTAATGTCACCTTGTAAGGTGACATTAAGCCCGGTTAATAATGGAGAGGCATCAATAAGACGCCTATCCATTATTAATCCTATAGTAGTGAAAGAGTTAAAAATAATAAAGACAGCCAGAAAGAAGTATTTTAATATTCTTAATTTCACCATACTTACCAAACTCGATCGCCTGCAAATAATTCAAAATAATAAACCAACCGTATACTCCCTTTCTGCCGTAGTCCAATTAATAACGAGTGTCCCACGATGATCTCCCCTATAGACCTTCAGTGACACACTGACAGGAGATGATGGCTCCTGCAGTGCATCACTGAAGAGGTTACCTGAGTTCAGGGTCTCACTTTATGGCAAAGCTGCGTGGGAATTTTCCCACACAGCAGTGCCATAAGTGAGAATAGGGACTATTTCTCACAGCGGCGGGGGAATACATTGTGGAAGGATACCTTCCATCAACGTATTGCTGGAGCCCCTGGAGAGCGGTTGAATCAGCTGATGTGGCTGCCCTCCATGGGAGATCGTCGTGGGACACTTGTTTTAATTGGATATCTGTGGATCAGGGAGTATATTTTTTATTATTTTAATATTTTTTACAGGTGAGCAATGATTTCGGGGATCAAGGTGATGGTGAGTATGTACTCTATGTTGTATGTACTGTATGTGTTGTGTATATGTACTGTATGTCTATGTATGTGTTGTATGTACTGTATGTTGTATGTACTGTATGTTGTATGTTGCATGTTGTATATACTGTATGTTGTATGTTGCACGTTGTATGTTGCATGTTGTATGTACTGTATGTTGTACGTTGCATGTTGTATGTACTGTATGTTGCATGGTGTATGTTGCATGTTGTATGCTGCATGTTGTATCTACTGTATGTTGCATGTTGTATGTGAGTCGCCCGGTGGGGCCGTGGGGTATCGGGTACGGGGTCCGGTGTTAATGGGGGATGTCACGGTGGCGGCAACTCGGTCCGTGGCCCAGGGCGCCTATGTAAAAGGGAAATTGATTAAAGTTTATGCTCGTGATGCCACCTGTGGTATTGGTCAGTGGGGACCGACGCTGCTTTAAAGGGTCCTCTGGGGTGATATTATGGGAGCTAGATGGTACAACTTCCCACAGGTGAAGTATTTCCCCAGGGCTCCTGGTGTGTATATGAAAGATGGTGAATGGTGCAGTAAAGAACAAGGACACAGGTTTGCAGTCTCTTTACCTGGTTTACTGAAGACTTCAGGCAACCACAGTCCAGGATACCAGATCACAGGTACAGGCAGGGTCCGACCGGCTTGGAAGCGAATCCAGAGTTCCCCTTTACCAGATGGAGTTAACAGCCTTCCTCTAGCGCAGTGGTGCTGTAGTCCCTTACTACCTATGGCTTCTGATATGGTCCTCACAGTTCTTCTCTGTCCCCCATATAGGATATGACACAAACCCGTATGACAGGTGACTTGAGCCTTTTTACAGGATCTCTATCATGACCCGGGCTCTATGCGTCACTGTGCCTCCTGGGTATTGAGGCGGACAGGTAACTTGCAGTTCAGCTGTCCTGATGGTGTACGCTGTAAGTCGTAGAGTCCCTTACAACCTCGGTATTCCGGCTACTGGTTATCTGTGCTTCAGAGAGAGGCAGCTCATTCGTAGCTGGTCTCCCCTGATATCACTCTCCTGTGCTTCGCTCTCCTTCACACTCACTGAACGATGTCCTTTCCTTCTGTATATCTCTTTCTCCAGGGGCTGTAGTACTTCAGACTACAGGGCCCATTCAGACCTTCTGACACTCTATGTCCGTCTGCACTCTCCTCTGTGTCTCTCTGACAGGAACTAACTGACTTTCCCTCCAAACCACATTATATATATATATATATATATATATATATATATATAGGGGAGTCACCTCGGAATAGGATCAAAAGCTCCTCCTTGTGGTCTGGAGTGTGAACATAATAATAATAATAATCTTTATTTTTATATAGCGCTAACATATTCCGCAGCGCTTTACAGTTTTGCACACATTATCATCACTGTCCCCGATGGGGCTCACAATCTAGAATCCCTATCAGTATGTCTTTGGAATGTGGGAGGAAACCAGAGTGCCCGGAGGAAACCCACGCAAACACGGAGAGAACATACAAACTCTTTGCAGATGTTGTCCTGGGTGGGATTAGAACCCAGGACCCCAGCGCTGCAAGGCTGCAGTGCTAACCACTGCGCCACCGTGCTGCCCAACATGTTGTATGCATTTTTATTACCTGATAAAAGAAGATCTTTCATCGCTTCCAAGCGTAACATCACTCTCCCCATGAGGAAAGCAATGTCACTGTGACGACCAGGAACCTGGGGCGTCACATATGTACTGTATGTACTGTATGTTGCATATGTTATATGTTGCATGTTATATGTACTGTATGTATGTACTGTATATGTGCTGTTTTTTTTTTTGCATTCAACTCATTAGCCTGATGATGGGACTACTACTGTCCCGTCATTGGCTAATGTGTCAATCACTGTCACTGTAGCAGGCATAGCCCGATGGAACTTGTAGTCCCATCGGATGATGCCTGCACAAACACACACACCAAAGGTCCCCGCACACACCAGGACAGGGCCGCACACACCCGGACAGCCTTGCACACACCCGCACACACCCGGACAGCCCCACACACACCCGAAAAGCCCACAGACCCCCCGGACAGGCCCACAGATGCCCCAGCAGACCCTCGGACAGCCCGTAGACCCCGCCTGCTTACACATACACGCACACAGTCACCGCCCACACTCCGCCCACACATTTCCCTCCTCCCGAACTGCAGCATTTCTCGGACCCACATCCGCAGCAAAACTGCAGATCTTTTTCACATCTGCGGTTTTGCTGCGGATGTGCCTGACTCAATGCAAGTCTATGGGTGCAGAAACGCTGCAGTTCCACACGAAAAAAATGACATGCTGCGGAAAAAAAAGCTGCGTTTGGGTGCGGCTTTTTCTGCAGCATGTGCACATCAAGTCTGCGGTTCTCATAGACTTATATTGGTTGTGCACTACACTGCGGATTTGATGCAATTCCGTACAGCAAAAAACGCTGCGGATCTGCAATCAAATCCGCAGCTTGTGCACACAGCCTTAAATGAATTACCCCCTTACTGTATTATTACAGCAAATGGGTCACAGGAACTCCATGAGCCAGAAACAAAGGCCTCTGTATTGCATGGATTGCCAAATCTATATATATATAATTGTCTAAGGGGTACTTCCGTCTTTCTGTCGGAAACTTCCGTAACGGAAATCCCGCGTCGCTGATTGGTCTCGCCAGCTGTCTGTCATGGCTGCTGCGACCAATCAGCGATGGGCACAGTCCGATTAGTCCCTCCCCTACTCCCCTGCAGTCAGTGCCCGCTCCGTAATCCCCTCTAGTCACCGCTCACACAGGGTTAATGCCAGCGGTAACGGGCCACGGGTACCGCACCCGTTACCGCTGCTATTAACCCTGTGTGTCCCCAACGTTTTTACTATTGATGCTGCCTATGCAGCATCAATAGTAAAAAGATACAATGTTAAAAATAATAAAAATACAAAAAACCTGCAATTCTCACCTTCCGTCGTCCGATGATGTGCTCGCGCCGGCCGCAATCTTCCGTTCCCTGAGATGCATTGCGAAATTACCCAGAAGACTTAGTGGTCTCGCGAAACCGCTAAGTCATCTGGGTAATTTCGCAATGCATCCTGGGAACGGAAGATGGCGGCAGCCGTGCGCGCATCGCCAGAGTTTCGCTGGATCCTAGGGGGTGAGTATATAGCTATTTTTTATTTAAATTATTTTTTTTAACAGGGATATGGTGCCCACACTGCTAAATACTGCGTGGGCAGTGTTATATACTGCGTGGCTGCTATATACTACATGGGCAGTGTTATATACTCCGTGGGATGTGTGATATACTCCGTGGGCTGTGCTATATACACTACGTGCCCTGTGTTATATGTTACGTGGGCTGTGTTATATACTGCGTCGCCTGTGTTATATACTGCGTGGCTGCTATATACTGCGTGGGCTGTGTTATATAGTACGTGGGCTGTGTTATATACTCCATGGGCTGTGTGATATACTGCGTGGGCTGTGCTATATACTACGCGCCCCGAGTTATATACTGAGTGGCCTGTGTTATATACTACGTCGCCTGTGTTATATACTGCATGGCTACTATATACTGCGTGGGTTGTGTTATATAGTATGTGGGCTGTGTTATATACTGTTTGGGCTGTGTTATATACTGTGTGGCCACTGTTATATACTGCGTGGCCTGTATTAACGCATCGGGTATTCTAGAATATGTATGTTTGTATATAGCAGCCACATAGTATATAGCACAGGCCACGTATTATTTGCTATATACTACGTGGCCTCTGCTATATAATATGTGGCTGCTATATACATACATACATACATATTCTAGAATACCCGATGCGTTAGAATCGGGCCACCATCTAGTATTTGAATAATCAGCACTTTATGTATAGTCAGACACAATTGTCTAACAAGGTATTACTGCACAGAACAATAATAAGGAATAAATGTCAGTCTTACTATGTTTCTTGAGACAATGCACCAAAGTTCAAGGTTATTTAGTAGGTGGTTTAGTTTCTTATTCTATTTTCTTATGGGCTACGAGCACTAAAGCACCACTCCAGCAAGTTTTTTTATTCCAGCGCTGGATTGGTTCTAATTATCCAAGTTCTCTCCCCTTAGTCTCATTATCACCAACCCCCATCATCAACTTTTTGGCTGCGGTCGTCTTTCGTAGGTTGTGACCTGCCGGATCGCTCCAGTACAGTTTGATGGACAATCTGGAAGTAATACCAAAAGCATAGCCAAAGAAATAAAAGGAACGAGGCTCTCATAGACTTACAGAGAGCTTATGACTGTTTATCTCTGATTTCTGATCAGTCAGATGTTGTGATCACAAGATGGCGGATTAGGACCAGAGTGGCGCTGGGAAGAGCATAAGACTGCGGCTGGTGAGTATAATACAAGAGGCCGGGCACTTACATTAGTAGCACGACTCCAATGCTAAAATTAAAAAAACGCTTCCATGGTGCTTTAAGTGTTTATTACATCAATAGGCCATTATTGTCCATATTTACATAACTATTACTATTTTCTTCTTGAAGAAAAGGTATCGTCATTTATGGGGCATTTCAAGTTCTTACCGAATAGCCAAATCATCCATAAATTTGGGGCAAAAGCATTTTAAACTTGACACTGTTGTCTGGAAGCCTGTTAAAACATATTAACCATTGAAGATTGGGAGAATTTTAATGAGAACACATCCTGCACCCTGGGTGCCAGGTTTCCATAGATTTCGTCTTTTTCTTTATGTTAGTCAATATTTTTCATTCTAATTACTACCTCATTAGCTAAGTAGTATTATTGTGGCAAAATTCGAAAGTGAATCTTCTTAAAAAGCTAGAATAGAGTAAACGTGATTACCTATCAGCACAACCTCCATCAGCACGGCTAATCCTTTAACTTTTACATTTGCGAATAGAATAAAATTGTTCAAGAAAATTAGCATTTTAATAACAGATGTTTGGATTATGCATAGATGAGAACAAAGAAGGAGAAAGATTGAATCTACAGTGCTCCCATGACTAATGCATACTTACAAATAAGAGCTTTGTCCAGAATGTATTTTTAGCAAGTGTAATAGGGTACATCTATAAAAACTGTCACATACAGTTTTCTGGTATACAGTTATAGCCGAAAGTGTTGGCACCCTTGAAATTGTGCAGGAAAATGAAGTATTTCTCACTGAAAATTATCGCGTTTTGTTATTCACAAGTTTATTTCCTTTGTGTGTATTGGAACAACACCAAAAACAGGAAAAGGCAAATTGGACATTATTTCACACTAAACTCAGGAAATGGGCTGGACAAAATTGTTGACACCCTAAACTTAATATTTGGTGGGACACCCTTTGGAATACATATCTGCAATCAATCGCTTCCTATAACCATCAACAAGCTTCTTACACCTCTCAACTGGAATTTTGGACCACTCTTCTTTTGCAAACTGTTCTAGGTCTCTCATATTTGAAGGGTACCTTCTCCCAACAGCAATTTTAAGATCTATCCACAGGTGTTCAATTGGATTTACAAATGTGAGTAAACAACTATGTGTCAAGCATGCAATGCTTGTTTAAACTAGCCTGTGGCAAGTAACAGGTGTGGGCAATATGAAAATCACACCTGAAACCAGATAAAAAGGGGGAAGTTAACTCAATTTTTGCATTGTGTGTCTGTGTGTGCCACACTAATAATGGAGAACAGAAAGAGAAAAAGAGATCTGTGTCTGGACTTGAGAACCCAAATTGTTGAAAATATAATCAAAAAGTTTACAAACCACAGCACTGTAGCTCAGGCTCAGGGTGCATCAATGTCAGCACAAACTATCCGTCAACATTTGAATTAAATAAAATACTATGGCAGGAGGCCCAGGAGAACCCCACTGCTGACACAGAGACAAAAAAAAGCTAAACTGCAGTTTGCCAAAATGTACTTAAGTAAGCCAAAAATCCTCTGGGAAATCATCTTGGGGACAAATGAGACCAAGTTAGAGCTTTTTGGTAAAGAACATAATTTGACTGTTTACTGAAAACGAAATGAGGCCTTCAAAGAAAAGAACACAGCACCTACAGTCAACTATGGTGGAGATTTAAATATGTTTTGGGGTTGCTTTGCTGCCTATGGCAATGGGTGCCTTGACTATGTGCAAGGCATCATGAAATCTGAAGATTATCAAAAGGATTTGGGGTTGCAATGTAGTGCACAGTGTCAGAAAGCTGGGTTTGAATCCTAGGTCATGGGTCTTCCAGCAGGACAATGACCCTAAACATACTTCAACTAGCACCCAGAAATGGATGGAAACAAAGTGCTGGAAAGTTCTGAAGTGGCCAGCAATGAGTCTGGATCTAAATCCCATTGAACACCTGTGGAGAGATCTTAAAATTGCTGTTGAGAGAAGTCGCCTTCAGATATGAGAGTCCTGCAGCAGTTTTCAAAAGAAGAGTGGCCAAAATTCCAGCTGAGATGTGTAAGAAGCTTGTTGATCGTTATAGGAAGCGATTGCAGTTATTGTATTTATTCTACAGAGTGTGCAACCAAATATTAACCCCTTAATCCCATATGACGTACTATCCCGTCAAGGTGCCCTGGGACGTAATTCCCAGTGACGGGATAGTACGTCATATGCGATCGGCCGCACTCACGGGAGGAGCGCAGCCGATCGCGGCCGGGTGTCAGCTGCATATCGCAGCTGACATCCGGCACTATGTGCCAGGAGCGGTCATGGACCGCCCCCGGCACATTAACCCCGGCTCACCGCTTCCCTGAGACCCCCGCAGCAACGCGATGTGATCGTGTTTCTGCGATGGTCTCCTTACCTCCCTCCCTGCAGCAGGCCCGGATCCAAGATGGCCACGGCATCTGGGTCCTGCAGAGAGGGAGGTGGCTTACCAAGTGCCTGCTCAGAGCAGGCGCTGGGTAAGCCTGCAGTGCTGTAAGTCAGATCACTGATCTGACAGAGTGCTGTGCAAACTGTCAGATCAGTGATCTGTGATGTCCTTCCCTGGGGCAAAGTCAAAAAGTAAAAAAAAAAAAAATTCCACATGTATTAAAAAAAAATTAAAAAAAATTCCTAAATAAAGAAAAAAAAATATTATTCCCATAAATACATTTTTTTATCTAAATAAAAAAACAATAAAAGTACACATATTTAGTATCGCCGCGTCCGTAACGACCCAATCTATAAAACTGTCCCACTAGTTAACCCCTTCAGTGAACACCGTAAGAAAAAAAAAAAAACGAGGCCAAAAACAACGCTTTATTATCATACCGCCAAACAAAAAGTGGCATAACACGCGAACAAAAAGACATATATAAATAAACATGGTAGCGCTGAAAACGTCATCTTGTCCCACAAAAAACGAGCTGCCATACAGAATCATCAGCAAAAAAATAAAAAAGTTATAGTCCTCAGAATAAAGCGATGCTAAAATAATTATTTTTTCTCTAAAATAGTTTTTATCGTATAAAAGCGCCAAAACATTAAAAAAATGATATAAATGGGGTATCGCTGTAAACATACTGACCCGAAGAATAAAACTGCTTTATCCATTTTACCAAATGCAGAACGGTATAAACGCCTCCCCCAAAAGAAATTCATGAATAGCTGGTTTTTGGTCATTCTGCCTCACAAAAATCGGAATAAAAAGCGATCAAAAACTGTCACGTGTCGGTAAATGTTACCAATAAAAATGTCAACTCGTCCCGCAAAAACAAGACCTCACATGACTCTGTGGACCAAAATATGGAAAAATTATAGGTCTCAAAATGTGGAGACGCAAAAACTATTTTGCTATAAAAAGCGTCTTTTAGTGTGTGACAGCTTCCAATCATAAACATCCGGTATAAAAAATGCTATAAAAGTAAATTAAACCCCCCTTCATCACCCCCTTAGTTAGGGAAAAATAATAAAATTAAAAAAAATGTATTTATTTCCATTTTCCTGTTAGGGTTAGGGCTAGGATTAGGGTTAGGGTTAGGGCTAGGGTTAGGGGTAGGGCTAGGGTTAGGGCTAGGGTTAGGGTTAGGGCTAGGGTTAGGGCTAGGGTTAGGGTTGGGGCTAGGGTTAGGGCTAGGGCTAGGGTTAGGGTTGGGGCTAGGGTTGGAGCTAAAGTCAGGGTTAGGGTTGGGGCTAAAGTTAGGGTTAGGGTTGGAGCTAAAGTTAGGGTTAGGGTTGGAGCTAAAGTTAGGTTTAGGGTTGGGGCTAAAGTTAGGGTTAGGGGTGGGGCTAAAGTTAGGGTTAGGGTTGGGGCTAAAGTTAGGATTAGGGTATGGATTACATTTACGGTTGGGTGTTGTGAATTCTGTGGCAGAGCTCCCTCCTGTGGTCACAAGTGGTACTTCGGCTGATTCTCTCTGGGAGCTTCCGTTTGTGGAGGAAACTGGTACTGCGGCTTCTGAGTTTCCTCCCTCAGGTGATGTGGTGAGGTCGTTAGGTGCTTCTCTACTTAACTCCACCTAATGCTTTGATCCATGCTTCCTGTCAATGTTCCAGTGTTGGACTTGTTTTTCCCTGGATCATTCCTGTGGCCTGCTGCTCTGCATAGCTAAGTTCTTCTTTGCTATTTGTTTGCTATTTTTTCTGTCCAGCTTGTCTATTTGTTTTGCTGGAAGCTCTGGGACGCAAAGGGTGTACCTCCGTGCCGTTAGTTCGGTGCGGAGGGTCTTTTTGCCCCCTTTGCGTGGTTTTCTTTAGGGTTTTGTGTAGACCGCAAAGTTATCTTTCCTATCCTCGCTCTGTTAAGAAAGTCGGGCCTCACTTTGCTGAATCTATTTCATCCCTACGTTTGTCTTTTCATCTTAACTCACAGTCATTATATGTGGGGGGCTGCCTTTTCCTTTGGGGTATTTCTCTGAGGCAAGGTAGGCTTATTTTCTATCTTCAGGCTAGTTAGTTTCTCAGGCTGTGCCGAGTTGCATAGGTAGAGTTAGGCGCAATCCACGGCTGCCTCTAGTGTTGTTTGGAGAGGATTAGGGATTGCGGTCTGCAGAGTTCCCACGTCTCAGAGCTCGTTCTATTATTTTGGGTTATTGTCAGATCACTGTATGTGCCCTGACCTCCATGTCCATTGTGATACTGAATTGCCTTTCATAACAGTACAGGAAGCCCAAAGTACTAATGATTCTCAATAGAGGGGAAAAAGAAGTTCTGAGACCATTTTTTTTTCTTTGCACTGTGTTTTGCCTTTTTTTTCCCCTAGACATTTGGGTGGTTCAGTACACAGGTGTAGCAATGGACATTAGAAGTCTGTCTTCATTTGTGGATCAGCTCTCGGCAAGAGTACAAAAGATTCAAGACACTATTGATCAGAAATCTATGTTAGAACCAAGAATTCCTATTCCTGGTTTGTTTTTTGGAGATAGAACTAAGTTTCTGAATTTCAAAAATAATTGTAAGCTATTTCTGGCCTTGAAACCTCGTTCCTCTGGTGATCCAGTTCAACAGGTTTTGATTATTATTTCTTTTTTGCGCGGCGACCCTCAGGACTGGGCATTTTCTCTTGCGCCAGGAGATCCTGCATTAAGTAATATCGATGCGTTTTTCCTGGCGCTCGGATTGCTGTACGATGAGCCTAATTCAGTGGATCAGGCAGAAAAGAATTTGCTGGCTCTTTGTCAGGGTCAGGATGAGATAGAGGTATATTGTCAGAAATTTAGAAAGTGGTCAGTGCTCACTCAATGGAATGAATCTGCGCTGGCAGCTATGTTCAGAAAGGGTCTCTCTGAAGCCCTTAAGGATGTCATGGTGGGATTTCCTATGCCTGCTGGTTTGAATGAGTCTATGTCTTTGGCTATTCAGATCGGTCGACGCTTGCGTGAGCGTAAATCTGTGCACCATTTGGCGGTATTACCCGAGCTTAAACCTGAGCCTATGCAGTGCGATAGGACTTTGACCAGAGTTAAACGGCAAGAACACAGACGTCTGAATGGGCTGTGTTTCTACTGTGGTGACTCCACTCATGCTATCTCTGATTGTCCTAAGCGCACTAAGCGGTTCGCTAGGTCTGCCACCATTGGTACGGTACAGTCAAAATTTCTTCTGTCCGTTACCTTGATCTGCTCTTTGTCATCGTATTCTGTCATGGCGTTTGTGGATTCAGGCGCTGCCCTGAATTTGATGGACTTGGAATATGCTAAGCGTTGTGGGTCTTGGAGCCCCTGCAGTGTCCTATTCCATTGAGAGGAATTGATGCTACGCCTTTGGCCAAGAATAAGCCTCAATACTGGACCCAGCTGACCATGTGCATGGCTCCTGCACATCAGGAGGTTATTCGCTTTCTGGTGTTGCATAATCTGCATGATGTGGTCGTGTTGGGGTTGCCATGGCTACAAGCCCATAATCCAGTGTGGAGATCAGACTGAACTAAAACAATCCATCTTGTCTTCTTCCTGAGAAATCTCGCTTACAACAAGATACATTTCTGCTGACTTGACATTTCCTTTTATGGAAGTAATCATGTGTGCATTCCTTCTTTCAATAGCAGCCTTTCATTCACCTTCCAGATGATGTAACTTTCTACTGATAAAGACTGGTATAGATTGTTTATGTAAGAGATAGTGAAATATGAGCGCTTGTGCGCATGTCTGTAAAAGAATAATTCTTTTCTATATAAAGGGAGGGCAAAGCCCAGAGAGAGAGATGTGCTCCTGGGCTTCCCCTGTACATGATCACACAATACTTTGTTTGCGTGTCATTTACTTAGGATCCCTACCTCTAGTAAGCCAGGGACTGAGAAGGACTTAACACCAGTATTGGATTGGAAATCCATGTCGGTGTCCAGCTGGGGTTGTCAGGGGGTACATGGTGATGTTCCATTTTTGTCAATTTCGTCATCCACCCCTTCTGAGGTTCCAGAGTTCTTGTCTGATTACCGGGATGTATTTGATGAGCCCAAGTCCGATGCCCTACCTCCAGGGACTGAGAAGGACTTAACATTTCTTTGGCGCACCGAACAGGGACCCGAGATGAGAGTATTTGCTCGAGATTCACCTGCGGATACGGACAACGGAGATCTGGGATAATGGACGGCAAATGAACTGAAAAACCTGGCCAGGTAAGAGACATTATTAGTTCTCTTTTATCTGCCTTGTATTATCCGAAAGATCTCTATGAGCCGTGTCACGCTGGGTTAGTCTAGTAGTGAGTAGATACCTATAAAACTCGGGTTACTATATTGTATAGATTTATGAGTCCTGTCCCTGGCAGTGTGTGAACAGAGTGAAGGTTGTGGTATGCTGTGAAAGAAGAGCAAAAGTGCGTAGAAAAATAAGCCGAAATAGTTGGGGTATAAGCCTTATACACGGAAGTCAGCCTAACTGGGTCATGTGGTTGCGTCCTTTCGGGGAGACCTCCGCCCATGCTTGACTCTCATTTAAGTGCTTAACCTCCTTCATTTCTGGATAAGGTTTGATAGAATGAGCCCAGGACGCGGGTCCATGAGCCTGGGACAAGTATGCTAACTGACACAGAAAGTTTTGTGATCTGTATGGTGTTGCTGGGTCTGTTTGCATGCATAATAGCACTTAAGTACATTCTGCACATTAGAAAGAATGGAGCAGATCAGCCCTTCAATATTTTAGCTCCCTAGGAGAGAAGGCAACGAGACATCACCTAGGATAAGTGATTGTCCAAACGTCACCTGGGGTAGAAATAGCTAATATTGAAAAAAAAGAAAAATGGGAAATAAACAGACAAAAACCGTCTTAGGACAAATGGAAGCAGCAGATATCATACAGGAAAGATGTGGGAAGACAGTCAGAAGTCAGATTAGAAGGGTAAGAGAAAAATTGGGAATTTCAGAAGCACTTATGTTTAGCACTGAATGGGAAAGACTGAGTAAAGAACAAGGTGGAATTATCAAAGACAATGGGTGGGAAGAAATCATACACTGTATGATAGAGGTCTCAAAAACAGCTAAAGAGGAGAATTGGAAGTATGATCCAGACACTTCCAAATGGATTATGGGGAAGGGAAAAAGTTGTGACATAATCCCACCACCTTACCTAGATCCAAAAGCCCAATCATTTGTACCATCTGGAGGAGCAGAAGGAGGAAAACAATTTCCAGCCTTGTATCCCAATCTTGGTGGGGTAGGAGGATTGGTATGTTCACACTGTGGACAACAAAATCCAGATTGGAGAAATGATTGCCTAGTCTGTGGTACACCTAGACATGGCGCTGTACTTGCCCCTGTTAGGGTAGTACCAAGACCCTTTAGGGAACCTGGTGCTGACGGGGTAATGGGAACTAGATATCACCAGACCCGACAGTATTTTCCTTGGTCCCCTGCTGAAGGTATGTCCCTCCTGCATAATGCGCCTGATCCCACTCAATATCCCATCCGATTTGCACAATACATACAACAAATCATGCAGACTCATGCTGGGGTCTGGGCGGACGGGGAAGAATTATGTAGAATGAAAATGTCCCCCGGACTTTTTCAGGAATTATTGACACACCTACAGCCCAATAGACCAGTGGCAGAAGGGGGTGCCTTACAGACAGAAGCATCAGGTACCCAGTTCACAGAGGCATTAATAATTTTCATGAGAGAAAAACAGAGGGAAAGGGGATCTACGGGTGTGATTATGCAGAAATTTGGGCAAAGTATTGAAGAATATAGTCAAGAATTAGAAAATAGCTTTAGGGATGAAGGATTGGATTTGACTGATGCTTCAGTAAGGAGACTTTTTACAAAACAATTAATAGAGGGGCTAGATCCGAAAATCAGAGAAAAATTTAAATCCTCTACTCCAGATTGGAGAACAATTGAACAACCAAATATTGTGAAACAACGATGTTTAGGAATAGTCATGGATATGAGAGAGAATCGTAAGCCTGTTAGAATAGCACAAGCTAATACAGGAGGAAGAGTGAGACACAACTTTCCTTGCCACTACTGTAAAAAGCCAGGTCATTTCCAAAGAGAGTGCAGGAAGAAGTTGGCAGATATAAAGTCAGGCAAATTTGTTCCCAGAAATAACCCTCCCCAAACGGACAACCAGCAGAAATCTACCATCATAGATGGTCCCATACCAGATTCAGATTGACTCGATGTGTTACAAACTTCCCTACCAGCTAGAAGACCTATGATACAGGTGAATGTGGGGGGGAGAGAGATTCCATTTTTGATAGATACAGGTGCAACTTCCTCAATTTTGAATCAAGATTTTCTTCCGAATCCGGAAGATATTTCAGAACAAACAACTTTTGCTGAGGGTTATGATGGGGTAATTCGAACACTGCCATATACTGTGCCCCTAGAGGTCTCATTAGGACCTAAATGTTTTGCATCCAGATTTTTGTATGCCAGAGGTGCCCCAACATGTTTGTTAGGAACTGATGTCCTAAAGAAATTAGAAGCTAACATCAATTTTAGGGAAGATGGCACAGTTATACTGACTATCCCTGATGATGCAGAAACATTAGAACAATATGTTAGAATTCAGGCTTTTGAGGATTATGCTGAAGAAAAAGAGTACACCACAGATCTAGACCTCTCAATGGTCCCAGAAACACTGTGGGCACAGGGTGACACCGATGTGGGACTATTGCATATCTCTCCTGTAAAACTATCTGTGCAACCAGGAACTGTTCTCCCACAGCTCAGACAATACCCTGTGAGTGCCCAGCAGGAACTAGCGATTACAAAACAGATAGAGGGATATAGAGAGAAAGGAGTTTTGGTAGAGATACAATCACCTGCTAACACTCCTCTGTATCCAGTCAAAAAGAGAACTCTTGATAAGAGTTCTATGCCCAAATATCGTATGGTACATGATTTAAGAGAAATAAACAAAGTTCTAGATCCAATCACCCCAGTTGTACCCAATCCTCATACGTTACTATCACAGATACCAGCCAGTTCTCAAGTATTTACTGTAATAGATCTTTCAAATGCATTTTTCTCGGTTCCTTTACACCAAGATAGTTGGCATTTGTTTGCATTTACATTTAAGGGCAAACAGTTGGCGTGGACACGCCTTCCACAGGGAATGATACACTCCCCTACTCTTTATTCAAATGCCCTACAAACAGTCCTTCAGAGGTTTGAACCCGAACCACAGGTAGTAATTTTGCAGTATGTGGATGACCTACTACTTTGCTGCCCAGATCTAGAAACTGCAGAAAGGTCCACTGTGAGTTTACTATGTTTTTTAGAAAAAGAAGGGTGTAAAGTGAATAGACAAAAGCTACAAGTTTGTCAGACCAAAGTGGTCTTTCTAGGTCATTGCATTTCTCAAGGTAAAAAGCATCTTACACCTCAAAGAACTGAAGCAATAAGACAGATGAATGAGCCTAGAAATCATAAACAGCTACGAGCATTTTTAGGAATAGTGTCTCATTGTAGACAATGGATTATACATGCCAGTCAACTAATGCAACCACTGTATGACTGTGTAAAAAGTGAACCTTATTTGTTGACAAAAGAAGGTCAGATTTCGTTCCAACAATTAAAAGATGCCCTTGTTTCAGCTCCAGCGTTAGGGCTACCAGACTACACCAAACCGTTTCAGCTTATGGCTGCAGAAGTTGATTCCCATGCTACAGGAGTTCTTACCCAGAAGCATGCAGGGAAACAAAGACCAATTGCATATCTTTCAGCAAGGTTAGATCCCGTAGCTAGAGCAGCGCCAACCTGTGTACGTGTAGTTGTTGCTGTCTCACTATTGTTGGACAAAGCATCAGAAATTGTCCTAGAGTATCCACTCACAGTTCAAACTACACATGATGTTTATGGGATATTAAACCAGGTCCAACCAAAACACATTTCCATGGCCAGACATTTGCGGCTGCAGTGTTCTTTGTTGCTCCCCTCTACTATCACATTTGCAAGGCTTCAGACTCTCAATATAGCTACACTGCTACCTCTCGAGTCTGAAGGGGGGAATAAGGACACTGATCCACACGCAAATTTTTTCCCTACAGACACACATGATTGTACAGAGCTCATTTTACAAGAAACGGTAGGCTTACCCAATGTATCCGAAACACCACTTCAAAATCCAGATTTAGAGCTGTTTATAGATGGTAGTAGGTTTGCAGATGACACAGGTAACTTCCATACAGGGTATGCAGTTGTGTCAGAATCTGAAACTCTCAAAGCAGAACCACTTCCACCGAAACAGTCTGCACAAGAAGCAGAACTAACAGCATTGATTGAAGCTCTTAAAATAGCTGAGAACCAGACAGCTAATATATACACTGATTCTAGGTATGCACATGGTATTGTGTTTGATTTTGGAGTAATCTGGAGAGCTAGAGGTTACATGACAGCGTCAGGACAACCTGTAAAACATGCTTCTCTGATCAAACAGATCTTAGAGGCTGCACAAGAAACAAAAGAAGTAGCAGTAATCAAGGTAGCTGCACATGTGAGACTCGACACTAGGGAATCTAGGGGAAATGATAGGGCTGATAAAGCAGCCAAAGCAGCAGCTGTCAAACCCTTACAACAGGTTCATACTGTAAACCCCACAGAAAATACTGAAGATAGACTGAGACAAGCACAGGAAGATGCAGGAGAAGAGGAGAGGGACAGGTGGAAAAAGGAAGGGGCAGAAGAACAAGCGGGAATTTGGAAGAAAGATGGACTAATATGTCTACCTAGAGCCTGGTATCCGATTGTAGTTGGTGGACTGCACCACCCTACTCATGTGTCTGCAAATGCAATGACACTACTGGCAAAGCAAGTCTGGTTGGCTCCAGGTTTTGGCAACTATGCAAGAGACTATTGTGCTGCATGCGCTATATGCCTGACACATAATCCCGGACAGACAGCAAAGACCCCTATGAAGCACCACGTCCGACCTCTCTACCCGTTTCAGCGATTACAAATAGACTTTATCCAGCTGCCAAAAAGTAATGGGTATGAGTATGTGTTGGTATGTGTGGACATGTTCTCGGGGTGGCCAGAGGCCTATCCAGTTCGGAAGGCTTCAGCTAAAAACACTGCTGTAAAGCTAGTTGCCGAACTGATACCCCGTTACGGTCTCCCTGAAGTGATCGAGTCAGATAGGGGTACTCATTTCACTGGAGAAATATTTCAAAATGTACTGAAAATGTTGGGTGTTGAAAGTCAGTTACACACTCCGTACCATCCTCAAAGTTCTGGTAAGGTGGAACGCATGAATGGAACTTTAAAATTAAAAATACAGAAAGCCATGGCTGAAACAGGAAAGCCTTGGACAGAATGCCTTTCACTGGCCCTTTACTCAATACGCAATACCCCAAGGGGTAAGACTAAACTGTCTCCATATGAAATTTTGTTTGGCAGGACTGCCAATTTAGGATGTTATTTTCCACAGCAACTTGTGTTAAATATTGAGTCATTGACTTCTTATGTGCAAAATCTTCAGAAACAATTAACTAAGGTGCATGCACAAGTTTTTGCTTCCCTTCCAGATCCTGACAACACAGAAGGAAGTCACAAGTTGGAACCAGGTGATCAAGTCTATGTAAAAAGACACACCAGAAAGGCTCTAGAACCAAGGTTTGACGGACCCTTCCAAGTCCTGTTGACAACACCTACATCAGTCAAGCTTGAAGGAAAGGCATCATGGATACATGCAAGCCATTGCAAGAAAAGCAGTATAAACTCATGATATTGATGTTAATAATGATAACCTCAACGGAGGCGTGGGATAGACTGAATTCTCTAGCCCCTTTGAACAATAGATTCGTATAACATCATAGAAAATTAGTGCATGACTTGTTAAACAATACACAAACCCTGACAGATTGTTGGATCTGTACCCATTCGCCGGTATCAGCCACAAGTATACCTTTTCTAGCAGTTCCCGTATCAGCAGAAGAAATATTCGCTTGGCCTAATTGTTCAGACAACCTGGCCAACAACCAAATTGGTAATGCTAGGCTGTGGAATACTACAATCGCCATACCAATTGTGGGATGGGTAGAATTTCCTTGGTGGCAGGGTAATCTCTCAGGGAGTAACACACATCTACAATATTTAGCATTTAGGGGAGGAAAATGGGTACCTAGAAATAAGACTGGATTAACTAATTTAGGACAGGTCCCCACAGAAAATCTACAGCTTAGTTTCAGTACAACCGTCCCCCCCTCTGATGCTTTCAAACCTGTAGTATTGGAAAGATACATACATAATAGAAAATGGAAACATTCTAAATTGTTCCCCCAAGGTGATGCAAACAGTTGTACAAGTAAGCTGGGGAACCTGGTTTGTAATGAATCCAATGAGTATATCAAAGGAATGCCTGTATGTGGGAATCCCGCAGCCGGGTACTGTAGCCCCTTGGGACAAAAACCCTCTTGGTGTATGCTTCAGAATGTATCTAGATTTGTGGACTTGGCTCACAGATTGGTATTGCAGCACTCAGCTCTATGGGATCTGCCTGAAGGTACATTTTGGATATGCGGAGAAGGAGCATATAAATGGCTTCCCGTAGGTATAAAGGGTACTTGTACATTAGGACGCCTAACCCCGGCTACTTTCATAATTTCAAATAAACAAGTGAATATGCAAGCCGTGCCCAAGCACACACTGTATAAAAGAGCTGCAGATAACTCACCACGTCCCTCGGGGAGGCCACATATAGTACAAATGGGAATTCCTAACAAAATTGCTAGTACCATTTTTATTTATCCTATGTTAACACAGATGTGGGATAAATTAGTTAGAGCCACGGATTATCTAGATGATCAGATCTGGGATATATTGGACATATTAAACACTAGTATAGCTGTACAGAATCAGCTTATAATAGTCACTAACCAACATACCCTGGTATTGGATTACCTAACTGCCTCACAAGGGGGTATGTGTCAAATCATCGGACCCACCTGCTGTCATTATATAGACCCGAATAGTACTATGAGTATGACATTTAAATTAAAGGACGTACAACGACTCAGAGATCAGTATGACAAAGACAATGACCAGAATAAGGATAGCTGGTGGTCAGATACCTTTTCTTTTCTTAACCCAGCCAACTGGTTCAGAGGAATCGGTGGGTGGGTTGCTGGGATTATGCAGAGCATAATACATATAGTTATGATTATTGTAGTCATATACGTACTATTCCAGATTGTGCTCAAGAGTATCTCAGTATGCACAGATAAACTTTGTGTAATAGATGCAAGAGTATAAAGTTTTTTTTTCCTTCTTCTCTTATGTTATCCTTTGCTAATACTGATTATTGCGCTTATTTTGCTATCCCTTTGTAATATCTGTACTTATTGCAAAACAAAGAAAAGGTTGCGAGAGTTAAACGGAAGAATTAATACTAGATTTGATTCTCTTATTGAATACAAGCATGTACATGTGTAATACCAAATAAAGGCTTTGTCTTTGGCCCTGTGGTAATAAAATAAATAAAAGAAAATGTCAAAGGGGGGAATTGTGGAGATCAGACTGAACTAAAACAATCCATCTTGTCTTCTTCCTGAGAAATCTCGCTTACAACAAGATACATTTCTGCTGACTTGACATTTCCTTTTATGGAAGTAATCATGTGTGCATTCCTTCTTTCAATAGCAGCCTTTCATTCACCTTCCAGATGATGTAACTTTCTACTGATAAAGACTGGTATAGATTGTTTATGTAAGAGATAGTGAAATATGAGCGCTTGTGCGCATGTCTGTAAAAGAATAATTCTTTTCTATATAAAGGGAGGGCAAAGCCCAGAGAGAGAGATGTGCTCCTGGGCTTCCCCTGTACATGATCACACAATACTTTGTTTGCGTGTCATTTACTTAGGATCCCTACCTCTAGTAAGCCAGGGACTGAGAAGGACTTAACACCAGTATTGGATTGGAAATCCATGTCGGTGTCCAGCTGGGGTTGTCAGGGGGTACATGGTGATGTTCCATTTTTGTCAATTTCGTCATCCACCCCTTCTGAGGTTCCAGAGTTCTTGTCTGATTACCGGGATGTATTTGATGAGCCCAAGTCCGATGCCCTACCTCCGCATAGGGATTGTGATTGTGCTATCAATTTGATTCCTGGTAGTAAATTCCCAAAAGGTCGACTGTTTAATTTATCCGTGCCTGAGCACACCGCTATGCGCAGTTATGTGAAGGAATCCCTGGAGAAGGGGCATATTCGCCCGTCATCGTCGCCATTAGGAGCAGGGTTCTTTTTTGTAGCCAAAAAGGATGGTTCGCTGAGACCTTGTATAGATTATTGCCTTCTTAATAAGATCACTGTTAAATTTCAGTACCCCTTGCCATTGTTATCTGATTTGTTTGCTCAGATTAAGGGGCTAGTTGGTTCACCAAGATAGATCTTCGTGGTGCGTATAATCTGGTGCGAATCAGGCGAGGCGATGAATGGAAAACTGCATTTAATACGCCCGAGGGTCATTTTGAGTATCTAGTGATGCCATTCGGACTTGCCAATGCTCCATCAGTGTTTCAGTCCTTTATGCATGACATCTTCCGAGAGTACCTGGATAAATTCCTGATTGTGTACTTGGATGACATTTTGATCTCCTCGGATGATTGGGAGTCTCATGTGAAGCAGGTCAGAACGGTTTTTCAGGTCCTGCGTGCTAATTCTTTGTTTGTGAAGGGATCAAAGTGTCTCTTTGGTGTGCAGAAGGTTTCATTTTTGGGGTTCATCTTTTCCCCTTCTACTATCGAGATGGATCCTGTTAAGGTCCAAGCCATCCATGATTGGACTCAGCCGACATCTCTGAAAAGTCTGCAAAAGTTCCTGGGCTTTGCTAATTTTTATCGTCGCTTCATCTGCAATTTTTCTAGTATTGCCAAACCATTGACCGATTTGACCAAGAAGGGTGCTGATTTGGTCAATTGGTCTTCTGCTGCTGTGGAAGCTTTTCAAGAGTTGAAGCGTCGTTTTTCTTCTGCCCCTGTGTTGTGTCAACCAGATGTTTCTCTTCCGTTCCAGGTCGAGGTTGATGCTTCTGAGATTGGAGCAGGGGCTGTTTTGTCGCAGAGAGGTTCTGATTGCTCAGTGATGAAACCATGCGCTTTTTTTTCCAGGAAGTTTTCGCCTGCTGAGCGAAATTATGATGTGGGCAACCGAGAGTTGCTGGCCATGAAGTGGGCATTCGAGGAGTGGCGTCATTGGCTTGAAGGAGCTAAGCATCGCGTAGTGGTATTGACTGATCATAAGAACTTGACTTATCTTGAGTCTGCTAAGCGTTTGAATCCTAGACAGGCTCGTTGGTCGCTGTTTTTCGCCCGTTTTGACTTTGTGATTTCGTACCTTCCGGGCTCTAAAAATGTGAAGGCGGATGCTCTGTCTAGGAGTTTTGTGCCCGACTCTCCGGGTTTAACTGAGCCGGCGGGTATCCTCAAGGAAGGAGTAATTGTGTCTGCCATCTCCCCTGATTTGCGGCGGGTGCTGCAAAAATTTCAGGCTAATAAACCTGATCGTTGTCCAGCGGAGAAACTGTTTGTCCCGGATAGGTGGACGAATAAAGTTATCTCTGAGGTTCATTGTTCAGTGTTGGCTGGTCATCCTGGAATCTTTGGTACCAGAGAGTTAGTGGCTAGATCCTTTTGGTGGCCATCTCTGTCGCGGGATGTGCGTACTTTTGTGCAGTCCTGTGGGATTTGTGCTCGGGCTAAGCCCTGCTGTTCTCGTGCCAGTGGGTTGCTTTTGCCCTTGCCGGTCCCGAAGAGGCCTTGGACACATATCTCTATGGATTTTATTTCAGATCTTCCCGTTTCTCAAAAGATGTCAGTCATTTGGGTGGTCTGTGATCGCTTTTCTAAGATGGTCCATCTGGTACCCTTGTCTAAATTGCCTTCCTCCTCTGATTTGGTGCCATTGTTCTTCCAGCATGTGGTTTGTTTGCATGGCATTCCAGAGAATATCGTTTCTGACAGAGGTTCCCAGTTTGTTTCGAGGTTTTGGCGAGCCTTTTGTGGTAGGATGGGCATTGACTTGTCTTTTTCCTCGGCTTTTCATCCTCAGACTAATGGCCAGACCAAACGAACCAATCAGACCTTGGAAACCTATCTGAGATGCTTTGTTTCTGCCGATCAGGATGACTGTGTGTCCTTTTTGCCTTTGGCTGAGTTCGCCCTTAATAATCGGGCCAGCTCGGCTACCTTGGTTTCGCCATTTTTCTGCAATTCTGGGTTCCATCCTCGTTTCTCTTCAGGACAGGTTGAGTCTTCGGACTGTCCTGGTGTGGATACTGTGGTGGACAGGTTGCAGCAGATTTGGACTCATGTAGTGGACAATTTGACCTTGTCCCAGGAGAAGGCTCAACGTTTCGCTAATCGCAGACGCCGTGTGGGTCCCCGACTTCGTGTTGGGGATCTGGTTTGGTTATCTTCTCGTCATATTCCTATGAAGGTTTCCTCTCCTAAGTTTAAACCTCGTTTCATTGGTCCGTATAGGATTTCTGAGGTTCTTAATCCTGTGTCTTTCCGTCTGACCCTCCCAGATTCTTTTTCCATACATAACGTATTCCATAGGTCATTGTTGCCGAGATACGTGGCACCTATGGTTCCATCTGTTGACCCTCCTGCCCCGGTTTTGGTGGAGGGGGAATTGGAGTATATTGTGGAGAAGATTTTGGATTCTCGTGTTTCAAGACGGAAACTCCAGTATCTGGTTAAATGGAAGGGTTATGCTCAGGAAGATAATTCCTGGGTTTTTGCCTCTGATGTCCATGCTCCCGATCTTGTTCGTGCCTTTCATGTGGCTCATCCTGGTCGGCCTGGGGGCTCTGGTGAGGGTTCGGTGACCCCTCCTCAAGGGGGGGGTACTGTTGTGAATTCTGTGGCAGAGCTCCCTCCTGTGGTCACAAGTGGTACTTCGGCTGATTCTCTCTGGGAGCTTCCGTTTGTGGAGGAAACTGGTACTGCGGCTTCTGAGTTTCCTCCCTCAGGTGATGTGGTGAGGTCGTTAGGTGCTTCTCTACTTAACTCCACCTAATGCTTTGATCCATGCTTCCTGTCAATGTTCCAGTGTTGGACTTGTTTTTCCCTGGATCATTCCTGTGGCCTGCTGCTCTGCATAGCTAAGTTCTTCTTTGCTATTTGTTTGCTATTTTTTCTGTCCAGCTTGTCTATTTGTTTTGCTGGAAGCTCTGGGACGCAAAGGGTGTACCTCCGTGCCGTTATTTCGGTACGGAGGGTCTTTTTGCCCCCTTTGCGTGGTTTTCTTTAGGGTTTTGTGTAGACTGCAAAGTTATCTTTCCTATCCTCGCTCTGTTAAGAAAGTCGGGCCTCACTTTGCTGAATCTATTTCATCCCTACGTTTGTCTTTTCATCTTAACTCACAGTCATTATATGTGGGGGGCTGCCTTTTCCTTTGGGGTATTTCTCTGAGGCAAGGTAGGCTTATTTTCTATCTTCAGGCTAGTTAGTTTCTCAGGCTGTGCCGAGTTGCATAGGTAGAGTTAGGCGCAATCCACGGCTGCCTCTAGTGTTGTTTGGAGAGGATTAGGGATTGCGGTCTGCAGAGTTCCCACGTCTCAGAGCTCGTTCTATTATTTTGGGTTATTGTCAGATCACTGTATGTGCCCTGACCTCCATGTCCATTGTGATACTGAATTGCCTTTCATAACAGTTGTGATTAGGGTTTGGATTAGAGTTAGGGGTGTGTCAGGGTTAGGGGTGTGGCTAGGGTTACTGTTGGGATTAGGGTTAGGGGTATGTTTGGATTAGGGTTTCAGTTAGAATTGGGGGTTTCCACTGTTTAGGCATATCAGGGGCTCTCCAAACGCGGCATGGCGTCCGATCTCAATTCCAGCCAATTCTGCATTGAAAAAGTAAAACAGTGCTCCTTCCCTTCCGAGCTCTCCCGTGCGTCCAAACAGGGGTTTACCCCCACGTATGGGGTATCAGCGTACTCGGGACAAATTGGACAACAACTTTTGGGGTCCAAGTTCTCTTGTTACCCTTGGGAAAATAAAAAAATTTGGGGGGCTAAAAATCATTTTTGTGGGAAAAAAAAGATTTTTTATTTTCACGGCTCTGCGATGTAAACTGTAGTGAAACACTTGGGGGTTCAAAGTTCCTTGGGAGGTCTAGTTTCCAATATAGGGTCACTTGTGGGGGGTTTCTACTGTTTGGGTACATCAGGGGCTCTGCAAATTCAACGTGACGCCTGCAGACCAATCCATCTAAGTCTGCATTCCAAATGGCGCTCCTTCCCTTCCGAGCTCTGCCATGCACCCAAACAGTGGTTCCCCCCCACATATGGGGTATCAGTGTACTCAGGACAAATTGTACAACAACTTATGGGTCCAATTTATCCTGTTACCCTTGTTAAAATACAAAACTGGGGACTAAAATATCATTTTTGTGGGAAAAAAAAATTATTTTCACGGCTCTGCATTATAAACTGTAGTGAAACACTTGGGGGTACAAAATTCTCACAACACATCTAGATAAGATCCTTGGGAGGTCTAGTTTCCAATATGGTGTCACTTGTGGGGGGTTTCTACTGTTTGGGTACATCAGGGGCTCTGCAAATGCAACGTGACGCCTGCAGACCAATCCATCTAAGTCTGCATTTCAAATGGCGCTCCTTCCCTTCCGAGATCTGCCATGCGCCCAAACAGTGGTTCCCTCCCACATGTGAGGTATCAGCATACTCAGGACAAATTGTACAACAACTTATGGGGTCCAATTTATCCTGTTACCCTGGTTAAAATACAAAACTGGGGGCTAAAATATCATTTTTGTGAAAAAAAAAAAGAATTTTTATTTTCACGGCTCTGCGTTATAAACTGTAGTGAAATACTTGGGGGTTCAAAGCTCTCAAAACACATATATATAAGTTCATTAGGGGGTCTACTTTCCAAAATGGTGTTTTATTATGGGGGTTTTAATGTTTAGGTACATCAGGGGCTCTCCAAACGCGACATGAAGTCCTGTTGTGAATTCTGTGGCCAAGCTCCCTCCTGTGGTCGAGAGTGGTACTACGGCTTCTGAGTTTCCTTCCTCAGGTGATGAGGTTAAGTCGTTAGGTGCTGCTCTATTTAACTCCACCTGGTGCTTTGATCCTGGCCTCCAGTCAATGTTCTAGTATTGGTCTTGCTTCCTCCTGGATCGTTCCTGTGGCCTGTCTATCCTGCATAAGCTAAGTTTTGCTTGTGTTATTTTTTGTTTGCTATTTTTTCTGTCCAGCTTGCTATATTGGTTTTTATTGCTTGCTGGAAGCTCTGAGACGCAGAGGGAGCACCTCCGTACCGTTAGTCGGTGCGGAGGGTCTTTTTGCCCCTCTGCTTGGTTGTTTGTAGGTTTTTGTGTTGACCGCAAAGCTATCTTTCCTATCCTCGGTCTATTCAGTAAGTCGGGCCTCACTTTGCTAAATCTATTTCATCTCTGTGTTTGTATTTTCATCTTACTCACAGTCATTATATGTGGGGGGGCTGCCTTTTCCTTTGGGGAATTTCTCTGAGGCAAGGTAGGCTTATTTTTCTATCTTCAGGGCTAGTTAGTTTCTCAGGCTGTGCCGAGTTGCATAGGGAGCGTTAGGCACAATCCACGGCTACCTCTAGTGTGGTGTGTTAGGATTAGGGATTGCGGTCAGCAGAGTTCCCACGTCTCAGAGCTCGTCCTTTGTTTTTGGTAATTGTCAGGTCACTTTGTGTGCTCTGTACTTCTATGTCCATTGTGGTTCTGAATTACCTGTTCATAACAGTACTGGAGGCCCAAAGTACTAATGCTTCTCAATAGAGGGAAAAGAGAAGTTCTGAGACCATTTTTTTTTCTTTGCACTGTGTTCTGTCTTTCTTTTCCCCTTTACATCAGGGTGGTTCAGAACACAGGTGTGGACATGGACATTCAAGGTCTGTTCTCTTTGATGGATAATCTCGCTATAAATGTACAGAATATTCAAGATTTAGTGGTTCAGAATCTTATGTTAGAACCTAAGATTCCTATTCCTGAGTTATTTTCTGGCGATAGAGCAAAGTTTTTGAATTTTAAAAATAATTGTAAACTATTTCTGGCTCTGAAACCCCGCTCCTCTGGTGACCCAGTTCAACAAGTTAAGATCATTATTTCTTTATTACGTGGCGACCCTCAAGACTGGGCATTTTCCCTTGCACCAGGAGATCCTGCATTCTGTAATATTGATGCGCTTTTTCTGGCGCTCGGATTGCTGTACGACGAACCCAATTCAGTGGATCAGGCAGAGAAAAATTTGCTGGCTCTGTGTCAGGGTCAGGATGAGATAGAGATTTATTGTCAGAAGTTTAGAAAGTGGTCCATGCTCACTCAATGGAATGAATGTGCACTGGCAGCTATTTTCAGAAAAGGTCTCTCTGAAGCCCTTAAGGATGTCATGGTGGGATTTCCTATGCCTGCTGGTCTGAATGAGTCTATGTCTTTGGCCATTCAGATCGGTCGACGCTTGCGTGAGCGTAAATCTGTGCACCATTTGGCGGAATTATCTGAGCATGAACCTGAGCCTATGCAGTGCGATAGGACTTTGACCAGAGCTGAAAGGCAAGAACACAGACGTCAGAATGGGCTGTGTTTTTACTGTGGTGATTCCACTCATGCTATCTCCGATTGTCCTAAGCGCACTAAGCGGTTCGCTAGGTCTGCCACCATTGGTACGGTACAGTCGAAATTTCTTTTGTCCGTTACTTTGATCTGCTCTTTGTCTTCCTATTCTGTCATGGCATTTGTGGATTCAGGCGCTACCCTGAATTTGATGGACTTGGAGTATGCTAGGCGCTGTGGGTTTGTCTTGGAGCCCTTGCAGTGTCCTATTCCATTGAGAGGAATTGATGCTACGCCTTTGGCCAAGAATAAGCCTCAGTATTGGACCCAGCTGACCATGTGCATGGCTCCTGCGCACCAGGAGGATATTCGCTTTCTGGTGTTGCATAATCTGCATGATGTGGTCGTGTTGGGGTTGCCATGGCTACAAGTCCATAACCCAGTATTAGATTGGAAATCAATATCTGTGTCCAGCTGGGGTTGTCAGGGGGTACATGGTGATGTTCCATTTCTGTCTATCTCATCATCCACCCCTTCTGAGGTCCCAGAGTTCTTGTCTGATTACCGGGATGTATTCGATGAGCCCAAGTCCAATGCCCTACCTCCGCATAGGGATTGTGATTGTGCTATCGATTTGATTCCTGGTAGTAAGTTTCCTAAGGGTCGACTGTTTAATTTATCTGTACCTGAGCACGCCGCTATGCGGAGTTACATGAAGGAGTCTTTGGAGAAGGGTCATATTCGCCCGTCATCGTCGCCATTGGGAGCGGGGTTCTTTTTTGTGGCCAAGAAGGATGGTTCGCTGAGACCTTGTATTGATTACCGCCTTCTAAATAAAATTACGGTCAAATTTCAGTACCCCTTGCCGCTGCTGTCTGGTTTGTTTGCTCGGATTAAGGGGGCTAGTTGGTTCACCAAGATAGATCTTCGTGGTGCGTATAATCTTGTGCGTATTAAACGGGGCGATGAATGGAAAACAGCATTTAATACGCCCGAAGGCCAGTTTGAGTACCTGGTTATGCCATTTGGACTTTCTAATGCTCCATAAGTGTTTCAGTCCTTTATGCATGACATCTTCCGAGAGTACCTGGATAAATTCCTGATTGTATACTTGGATGATATTTTGGTCTTCTCGGATGATTGGGAGTCTCATGTGAGGCAGGTCAGAATGGTGTTCCAGGTCCTGCGTGCTAATTCTTTGTTTGTGAAGGGGTCAAAGTGTCTCTTTGGTGTTCAGAAGATTTAATTTTTGGGGTTAATTTTTTCTCCTTCTACTATCGAGATGGACCCTGTTAAAGTTCAGGCCATTTATGATTGGACTCAGCCTACATCTCTGAAGATCAAAAAAAATGCGTTAAACCGCACCTTACACCCATACGGCCTTAATAGGCTTAGTGGCGCACGTCACTGCCAGGGGGTCAGCCCAGCTACAAAGTCCAATCCATAACAAAGAAGAAGACAGCGCCACACCGGTCAGTGAAAAATGACTTACAGATTTAATCTGCCATCTGCGGCGACGTTTCGGTACAATGACCTTTATCAAGCACAGTCTGACACATGTTCCAACCACCATTATATACTACTAGCACCACCCCTCATTACATAATCCACCAATAGGAGTATAGCACCATAAAGGTAAACACAAATGAATACACATAAATACATTTACATATATAGAAAATACATTACAAACACATAGAAACAATGCTGCATCATCTAACAAAGACATACTAGCCCTGATTGCCAAAAATCCAAAGAACCAGCCCATTACAATGTAATCCAGATCCCCCACATGGTGATATAAACAAACCGCAGTCCTCCAATAGATCAGTAGCATGCCCCGTAGCTAGGATACAGGCCAACCCTCCGAATGATGTCATCACGGCCATAGTCCAATTGGAAGTCGATCAAGAGTCATGTGAACACAGGGGTGGATAAGATTGCTGCGCAAGTCCAGTTCATTCCTGCAATAAAACCCCACTGAGCATGACGGCCACAAACTCCAGGACATAACTCCACCCCCAGAGTGAAGCCATGGTAACCGTCGTCCAATCAAATACTCGAACGTCCTTCACATGATCGCAGGGGTAAAAACAATAGCCATGTAAGTCCAATCTGATCTCTCCTGCGTATAACACAGACAAATTCCAAGAAGAAGTCCGCAGATGTAACAGCACTGTGCAGATTCACCATCTTCCAACAGCGGTTGCTTGATCAGCCATACAGGGGCAGTGACATCCATGTCCCACAAGACTTCCATGCGCTGACGATTGTAGATACTTCTCCATAATATATGGCAATCCGCCAATATAAAAAAGTCTATTGATTCAAAGCTGAGACTCATGAGATAATTAGGAAAAAAGCAGCTATATATAATATAACACAAATCCCTTAGGCTACGTCCACATTAGCGCTGCGCGCCGCTGCGTCGGCGACGCAATGCACGACGCACAAAAAAACGCGTGCAAACGCACGCAAAAACGCTGCGCCTTGCGACGCGTGCGCCGCCCCTCGACGAAAATCGGACGCACGAAAAATGCAACTTGTTGCACCTTCCTGTGTCCGACGCTAGCGCCGGAAACGACGCACGCGTCGGAAAACGCAACAAAAAAAACGCACGCGTCCCCCATGTTAAACATAGGGGCGCGTCGCCGCTGCGTCGCCGCTGCGTCGCCGACGCAACAGCGACACACATTAGCGGAACGCCAACGTGAACGTAGCCTTAAACATTACATTTAAACTGTAACAGCATTGCACAGATTCACCATCTCCGAGCAGCAGTTGCTTGATCAGCTATACAGGGACAATTACATCCGTATCCTAACAGCACATATATCTCAGATCTAACCAACATATACTGACAAAAATGCAAAATATCTGCATCATAGAAGATAAATTCCGCCAACTTACAATAGACCTCTCCATATATGCTAATTGGTCTCCCTGGTGTGAACCAAGCACAGTGAACTATCAAGTGCATCATGCATGGACACACCAAGTAGTACAATAGCTCCCCTCAAAAAAAAAGGGGGGGGGGAGTGGGAGGGGGGGAATATGGGGGGGGGGGAGGGGGCAAGTCATATAATGAACACAGAATATTAAATATCGGGGGAATTGTCAATCATGTTCAAATAGCTGGTCTGATAGGGCCCATCATTGCTAATTCAGATACATCATACACATACAGAATAACAAAACTTATTTAGATATAGCAAATATATATAACAAAGATGGTTAAAAACAATATACCTGAAGAATACTGCAAGAAATATAAACAGGTCACTAGAGACAACAACTTTGTTGATAGTCCAAGTTCATCCCCCTAGGGTGTAGGGTATCCAGCTTAAAGATCCACCTTAGTTCCTTCCTTTTCAAAAGGGTAATACGATCACCACCCCGGCGCATCACTGGTACATCATCAATCACCCTATACCTTAGTTGATTGACCGAATGTCCCTTATCATGAAAGTGCCTCGGAACAGGTAAATCCAACAACTTCGTTCTAATCGTGCTCTTGTGTTTGCTAATTCTCGCCCTGACCTCCATCGTGGTCTCCCCCACATAGAAAAGACCACAAGGGCAGGTCAAGACATACACAACATAACTGCTCCTACACGTATACCGTCTCTTAATATCATATCTTCTACCGGTATATGGGTGACAAAAAAAGGCCCCCTTGAGCATGTTACTGCAACTAGCACAACCCAAACACGGAAAATTACCAAGACTAGGTCGGCTCAATGTCATCTGTAAATCCCTTTTTGAGCTGCCGATATCAGAAGAAACTAATTCATCCTTCAAGTTCTTGTTCCTCCTATACGAAAATAATGGAGGTGTTTGAAACTCAACAACATTAGAATGACCCTTGTTCAGCAGGGACCAATGTTTTCGTATAATACCCGAGATCCTAGAACTCAAGCGATTATACGTACTCACAAATGGGATTCTTTTATTTCTCTCAATCCTATCCTTCGGAACCAAAAGATCCTCACATCTGGTAACCAAAGCCCGCTGCTTAAATTTCTCAAGGTCAACCCTAGGATATCCCCTTGATAAAAATTTACAACACATTTCTTCCAATCTATCGTCTACAGAGTCCTCACAGGAAACAATCCTCCTCACCCTCAACAGCTGACTCCAAGGCAAGGACTCAATCATCCTGCGTGGATGCTCACTGGAGAAGTAAAGAAGATTGTTCCTATCCGTTTCCTTGACATATAGATCAGTCTGTAAACAACCCCCAGTCTTGTAAACACAGGTATCAAGAAACTGGATCCTGTCCCGAGAACACTCCATGGTAAAACCAAGGCCAGGGTGGACACTGTTCAGATGGATAAGGAAGGATTCGAGCTCATCCCTATCCCCATCCCATACCAGGAAAATGTCGTCGATGTAGCGTCGCCAACCACTGACATGGCACCAAAAACGTGAACTGTGTAGTACAATAGCTCCCCCTTTTTTTTGAGGGGAGCTATTGTACTACTTGGTGTGTCCATGCATGATGCACTTGTTAGTTCACTGTGCTTGGTTCACACCAGGGAGACCAATTAGCATATATGGAGAGGTCTATTGTAAGTTGGCGGAATTTATCTTCTATGATGCAGATAATTTGGATTTTTGTCAGTATATGTTGGTTAGATCTGAGATATATGTGCTGTTAGGATACGGATGTTATTGTCCCTGTATAGCTGATCAAGCAACTGCTGCTCGGAGATGGTGAATCTGTGCAATGCTGTTACAGTTTAAATGTAATGTTTAAGGCTACGTTCACGTTGGCGTTCCGCTAATGTGCGTCGCTGTTGCGTCGGCGACGCAGCGGCGACGCAGCGGCGACGCGCCCCTATGTTTAACATGGGGGACGCGTGCTTTTTTTTGTTGCGTTTTCCGACGCGTGCGTCGTTTCCGGCGCTAGCGTCGGACACAGGAAGGTGCAACAAGTTGCATTTTTCGTGCGTCCGATTTTCGTCGAGGGGCGGCGCACGCGTCGCAAGGCGCAGCGTTTTTTTGTGCGTCGTGCGTTGCGTCGCCGACGCAGCGGCGCGCAGCGCTAATGTGGACGTAGCCTAAGGGATTTGTGTTATATTATATATAGCTGCTTTTTTCCTAATTATCTCATGAGTCTCAGCTTTGAATCAATAGACTTTTTTATATTGCCGGATTGCCATATATTATGGAGAAGTATCTACAATCGTCAGCGCATGGAAGTCTTGTGGGACATGGATGTCACTGCCCCTGTATGGCTGATCAAGCAACCGCTGTTGGAAGATGGTGAATCTGCACAGTGCTGTTACATCTGCGGACTTCTTCTTGGAATTTGTCTGTGTTATACGCAGGAGAGATCAGATTGGACTTACATGGCTATTGTTTTTACCCCTGCGATCATGTGAAGGACGTTCGAGTATTTGATTGGACGACGGTTACCATGGCTTCACTCTGGGGGTGGAGTTATGTCCTGGAGTTTGTGGCCGTCATGCTCAGTGGGGTTTTATTGCAGGAATGAACTGGACTTGCGCAGCAATCTTATCCACCCCTGTGTTCACATGACTCTTGATCGACTTCCAATTGGACTATGGCCGTGATGACATCATTCGGAGGGTTGGCCTGTATCCTAGCTACGGGGCATGCTACTGATCTATTGGAGGACTGCGGTTTGTTTATATCACCATGTGGGGGATCTGGATTACATTGTAGTGGGCTGGTTCTTTGGATTTTTGGCAATCAGGGCTAGTATGTCTTTGTTAGATGATGCAGCATTGTTTCTATGTGTTTGTAATGTATTTTCTATATATGTAAATGTATTTATGTGTATTCATTTGTGTTTACCTTTATGGTGCTATACTCCTATTGGTGGATTATGTAATGAGGGGTGGTACATCTCTGAAGAGTCTGCAGAAGTTCCTGGGCTTTGCTAATTTTTATCGTCGCTTCATCGCTAATTTTTCTAGCATTGCTAAACCATTGACCGATTTGACCAAGAAGGGTGCTGATGTGGTCAATTGGTCTTCTGCTGCTGTGGAAGCTTTTCAGGAGTTGAAGCGTCGTTTTTCTTCTGCCCCTGTGTTGTGCCAACTAGATGTTTCGCTTCCATTCCAGGTCGAGGTTGATGCTTCCGAAATTGGAGCAAGGGCTGTTTTGTCGCAGAGAAGTTCTGATTGCTCGGTGATTAAACCATGCGCCTTCTTTTCCAGGAAATTTTCGCCTGCTGAGCGAAATTATGATGTTGGCAATCGAGAGTTGCTAGCCATGAAGTGGGCATTCGAGGAGTGGCGTCATTGGCTTGAAGGAGCTAAGCATCGCGTGGTGGTCTTGACTGATCACAAAAACTTGACTTATCTCGAGTCTGCCAAACGGTTGAATCCTAGACAGGCTCGTTGGTCGCTGTTTTTCTCCCGTTTTGACTTTGTGGTTTCGTACCTTCCGGGCTCTAAAAATGTGAAGGCGGATGCCCTGTCTAAGAGTTTTGTGCCCGATTCTCCGGGTTTGCCTGAGCCGGCGGGTATTCTCAAAGAGGGGGTAATTTTGTCTGCCATCTCCCCTGATTTGCGGCGGGTGCTGCAAAAATTTCAGGCTAATAAACCTGACCGTTGCCCAGCGGAAAAACTGTTTGTCCCTGATCGGTGGACAAATAAAGTTATCTCTGAGGTTCATTGTTCGGTGTTGGCTGGTCATCCTGGAATCTTTGGTACCAGAGATTTGGTGGCTAGATCCTTTTGGTGGCCGTCTCTGTCGCGGGATGTGCGTTCTTTTGTGCAGTCCTGTGGGATTTGTGCTCGGGCTAAGCCCTGCTGTTCTCGTGCCAGTGGGTTGCTTTTGCCCTTGCCGGTCCCGAAGAGGCCTTGGACACATATCTCTATGGATTTTATTTCGGATCTCCCCGTCTCTCAAAGAATGTCGGTCATTTTGGTGGTTTGTGATCGCTTCTCTAAGATGGTCCATTTGGTGCCCTTGTCTAAATTGCCTTCCTCCTCTGATTTGGTGCCGTTGTTTTTCCAGCATGTGGTTCGTTTACATGGCATTCCAGAGAACATCGTTTCTGACAGAGGTTCCCAGTTTGTTTCGAGGTTTTGGCGAGCCTTTTGTGCTAGGATGGGCATTGATTTGTCTTTTTCCTCGGCTTTCCATCCTCAGACAAATGGCCAGACTGAACGAACCAATCAGACCTTGGAAACATATCTGAGATGTTTTGTTTCTGCTGATCAGGATGATTGGGTGTCTTTTTTGCCTTTGGCTGAGTTCGCCCTTAATAATCGGGCCAGCTCGGCTACTTTGGTTTCGCCGTTTTTCTGCAATTCTGGGTTCCACCCTCGTTTCTCTTCAGGGCAGGTTGAGTCTTCGAACTGTCCTGGTGTGGATACTGTGGTGGATAGGTTGCAGCAGATTTGGACTCATGTAGTGCTAACCGCAGGCGCTGTGTGGGTCCCCGACTTCGTGTTGGGGATTTGGTTTGGTTGTCATCTCGTTATATTCCTATGAAGGTTTCCTCTCCTAAATTTAAATTTAAGCCTCGTTTCATTGGTCCATATAGGATTTCTGAGGTTCTGTGTCTTTTCGTTTGACTCTTCCAGCTTCTTTTTCCATCCATAACGTGTTCCATAGGTCATTGTTGCGGAGATACGTGGCACCTGTGGTTCCATCTATTGATCCTCCTGCTCCGGTTTTGGTTGAAGGGGAATTGGAGTATATAGTGGAGAAGATTTTGGATTCTCGTGTTTCGAGACGGAAACTCCAGTATCTGGTTAAGTGGAAGGGTTATGGTCAGGAGGATAATTCCTGGGTCTTTGCCTCTGATGTCCATGCTGCCGATCTGGTTCGTGCCTTTCATGTGGCTCATCCTGGTCGGCCTGGGGGCTCTGGTGAGGGTTCGGTGACCCCTCCTCAAGGGGGGGTACTGTTGTGAATTCTGTGGCCAAGCTCCCTCCTGTGGTCGAGAGTGGTACTGTGGCTTCTGAGTTTCCTTCCTCAGGTGATGAGGTTAAGTCGTTAGGTGCTGCTCTATTTAACTCCACCTGGTGCTTTGATCCTGGCCTCCAGTCAATGTTCTAATATTGGTCTTGCTTCCTCCTGGATCGTTCCTGTGGCCTGTCTATCCTGCATAAGCTAAGTTTTGCTTGTGTTATTTTTTGTTTGCTATTTTTTCTGTCCAGCTTGCTATATTGGTTTTTCTTGCTTGCTGGAAGCTCTGAGACGCAGAGGGAGCACCTCCGTACCGTTAGTCGGTGCGGAGGGTCTTTTTGCCCCTCTGCATGGTTGTTTGTAGGTTTTTGTGTTGACCGCAAAGCTATCTTTCCTATCCTCGGTCTATTCAGTAAGTCGGGCCTCACTTTGCTAAATCTATTTCATCTCTGTGTTTGTATTTTCATCTTACTCACAGTCATTATATGTGGGGGGGCTGCCTTTTCCTTTGGGGAATTTCTCTGAGGCAAGGTAGGCTTATTTTTCTATCTTCAGGGCTAGTTAGTTTCTCAGGCTGTGCCGAGTTGCATAGGGAGCGTTAGGCGCAATCCACGGCTACCTCTAGTGTGGTGTGTTAGGATTAGGGATTGCGGTCAGCAGAGTTCCCACGTCTCAGAGCTCGTCCTTTGTTTTTGGTAATTGTCAGGTCACTTTGTGTGCTCTGTACTTCTATGTCCATTGTGGTTCTGAATTACCTGTTCATAACAATGTCCCATCTCAATTCCAGTCAATTTTGCATTGAAAAGTAAAATGGTGCTCCTTCCCTTCCGAGCTCTGCCATGCGCCCAAACAATCGTTTACCCCCACATATAGGACAAATTGCACAACAACTTTTGGGGTCCAATTTCTTCTCTTACCCGTGGGAAAATAAAAAAATTGGGGGCGAAAAGATCATTTTTGTGAAAAAATATGATTTTTTATTCTTACGGCTCTGCATTATAAACTTATTTGAAGCACTGGTTGGGTGAAAGTGCTCACCACACATCTAGATAAGTTCCTTAAGGGGTCTACTTTCCAAAATGGTGTCACTTGTGGGGGGTTTCAATGTTTAGGCACATCAGGGGCTCTCCAAACGCAACATGGCGTCCCATCTCAATTCCAGTCAATTTTGCATTGAAAAGTCAAATGGTGCTCCTTCCCTTCCGAGCTCTGCTATGCGCTCAAACAGTGGTTTACCCCCACATATGGGGTATCGGCGTACTCAGGACAAATTGCACAACAACTTTTGTGGTCTAATTTCTTCTCTTACCCTTGGGAAAATAAAAAATTGGGGGTGAAAAAATCATTTTTGTGAAAAAATATGATTTTTTATTTTTACAGCTCTGCATTATAAACTTCTGTGAAGCACTTGGTGGGTCAAAGTGCTCACCACACATCTAGATAAGTTCCTTAGGGGGTATAATTTCCAAAATGGTGTCACTTGTGGGGGGTTTCAATATTTAGGCACATCAGGGGCTCTCCAAACGCAACATGGCGTCCCATCTCAATTCCTGTCAATTTTGCATTGAAAAGTCAAATGGCGCTCCTTCCCTTCCGAGCTCTGCCATGCGCCCAAACAGTGGTTTACCCCCACATATGGGGTATCAGAGTACTCAGGACAAATTGTACAACAACTTTTGGGGTCCACTTTCTCCTGTTTCCCTTGATAAAATAAAACAAATTGGAGCTGAAGTAAATTGTTTATGAAAAAAAGTTAAATGTTCATTTTTATTTAAACATTCCAAAAATTCCTGTAAAACACCTGAAGGGTTAATAAACTTCTTGAATGTGGTTTTGAGCACCTTGAGGGGTGCAGTTTTTAGAATGGTGTCACACTTGGTTATTTTCTATCATATAGACCCCTCAAAATGACTTCAAATGTCATGTAGTCCCTAAAAAATATTGGTGTTGTAAAAATGAGAAATTGCTGGTCAAATTTAACCCTTATAACTCCCTAACAAAAAAAAAATTTTGGTTCCAAAATTGTGCTAATGTAAAGTAGACATGTGGGAAATGTTAGTTATTAATTATTTTGTGTGACATATCTCTGTGATTTAAGGGCATAAAAATTCAAAGTTGGAAAATTGCAAAATTTTCGCCAAATTTCCGTTATTTTCACAAATAAACGCACGTTATATCAAAGAAATTTTACAACTATCATGAAGTACAATCAGGGCCGGCTCCAGGTTTTCGAGGGCCCAGGGCAAAAGAGTCTCAGTGGGCCCCCCCCTTTAACACATACCCCGATTTATGATGCACAGATACGGCAGAGAAATGTATAGTACAATGCCAGATTTCACTTCTTACATGAGTGACAGCTATTGTAAATTCTGCAGTGTATATATACAGGACAGGAGGAGTGGTACTATGCAGTGTATATATACAGGAGGAAAGGTACTGTGCAGTGTATATATACAGGAGGAAAGGTGCTGTGCAGTGTATATATACAGGAGGAACGGTACTGTGCAGTGTATATATACAGGAGGAAAGGTGCTGTGCAGTGTATATATACAGGAGGAAAGGTACTGTGCAGTGTATATATACAGGAGGAAAGGTGCTGTGCAATGTATATATTCAGGAGGAGCGGTACTGTGCAGTGTATATATACAGGAGGAAAGGTGCTGTGCAGTGTATATATACACAGGAGGAGCGGTACTGTGCAGTGTATATATACAGGGGAAGAGGTGCTGTGTAGTGTATATATACAGGAGAGGTGCTGTGCAGTGTCGTGAGCAGGGCGTTGTTGTATCAGAAAATCTTTTCTATTTTGAGTTTTTCTATGAAGCAAAGACTTTTCTACATAAACAACGTTGTTTGGTTTTGCGGCCCCAACAGATCTGTGCTACAAAGTCACAGGCGGCTCAGGCATTAATGAGGGACCTGATGCTGAATCCTTTCCACAAACCCTAATGACCCAATTAGTGCCCCGCCATCAGAACCTCATTAAACGCCTCCCTGTCCCAAGCAGTCATGTACAGTATGGGGGATCCTGCAGCCCACCCCCTGACTGCTCCATACCATACACTGCCCTCTGTCGCGCTCACTATTATCCTATGCATTTCTCCTTCATCGTTACCCCATGTTACACTTGTCACCCCCCACTACAGAGTAGCAGGGCAGCCAATGTCACCCCCTCCCGGACCCTAATGGCAGCAGAAAATGTCTGCTCCTCTATTGGGTTGGAACCTGATTTAATCAAGGAATAATGTGGATTTGTTGCCGGTGGCTGCAGAGGAAGGGTTAAGTGATGCCATGTCCTTGGTGGGAGCAGTGGCAGCTGCTGGGACCTGGACAGACACAACCAATTATCCTGTGACAGCACAGTGTGATGTGGAGGAGAGAAGCTGAGACTCCGGAACAGAAATCACCCACATGCCAGCACTGGGCAGAGTCCCTCCAGTCACCAGCCTGGGGCCACGGGGCCCCAACGTACAGCCCACAGCTCAGTTTTATCCATGGCAGCAGCTCCCCTTCCTCCTGGCATCTGGTTAACCCCATTTATGCGGGTCGGATTGTTATCTTTAAGGTTTAGCAATAACCTTCATACAGATGGGAAGGGGTTAAGCTTCTTCCTACCCCACTGGTGCAGGTTTGGTGCAGCATGCATGTATTCTGGGAGAGCTGGGCGGCTGCAGGTTGCAGGCTGCACCCCACCAGCTGCTCCTCCAGACATCACCCACATTTTTAGGCAGCGGAGACAGACAGCAGCAGACTGAGCCACAAGTCCATCTGCAACCACTGCTGGATACCATAGCACTCACTCAGTCACTGGTAGGAGCTCCGGAATCTGCCTGATAAGTTCAGCAGCAGCACTGCAGCCAGCCAGGGGCAGAGAGCAGGAGAATGCTCTCTCCACCCACAAACAATGTCACACTGGCTGCCTTCTCTTAACCCCTATGTGCCTGCCTGGCTGCACTGACTGAGTGAGAAGATGCTTGTGTCAGAGCTGGCACATAGGGGTTAAGAGAACGCAGCCAGTGTGACTTTGTGGGCGGAGAGAGCATGTTCTCCTGCTCTGCTCTCCCAGCTGTATCTATGACAGCGTGAGTGGGCCCCCCTCTCTCCCCAGGGCCCCGGCATTTGCCCAGGTGCGCCGGGTGCTGACGCGGCCCAGAGTACAATATATCACGAGAAAACAATGTCAGAATCGCCAAGATCCGTTGAAGCGTTCCAGAGTTATAACCTCATAAAGGGACAGTGGTCAGAATTGTAAAAATTGGCCCGGTCATTAACGTGCAAACCACCCTCGGGGCTTAAGGGGTTAAGTTGAGGGTGTCAACAATTTTGTCTGGCCCATATTTGGGGTTTTGTGTGAAATTGTGTCCAATTTGCCTTTTTTTCTCAGGTTTTTTGTGTTCCAATACACACAAAGGAAATAAACATGTGTATAACAAAACACGTATTTGCAATAATTTTCTTAGAAAAATACTTCATTTTTTGGAACAATTTCAAGGGTGTCAACAATTTTGGCCATGACTGTATATCTGGATTTGTCCATGCATATATGTGCCATGTCTTCCGCTTATAGCTGTTTTATTTACATATATTTTTCATGATGGGTTTGTCGTGTAAGGAAGAAATCACATGCCACTCTAGATGGCATAAAAAAACAAAAGCAAATTAGTTAATCCAGATATACAAAAGTCACAAATGCAACAGTCCTCTTACCTCGTGAATCATTTTTACTTTAGTAAAATATGCCCTAAAACTAATTCAGCAAATTTAAATGTCACACAAGTTACACACAATAAATAGAAATGTCACATCTGAAAATAATTTTTTTATTCTTGCTGATACAAATTGATCTAGACCCTAATCTGAAAATCTGTCAGCCATGTGGGTAACCTGTAAAAAATGGCATCCAGAAGCTTTGTAAATGTGGCACGTGTGTACCATTGTAAATTCATTCATGATCCAACATAAATCCAATATAATTAAACGAAATCTGTCACCTCATTTTGGCCCTATAAACTGCAGCCACTGCCATCAGGGGCTTATCTACAGCATTCTGTAATGCTGTAGATAAGCCCCGATGTAACCTGAAAGATAAGAAAAACAAGTTAGATTATACTCACCCGGTTCGGTTCGGGTCCGATGGGCGTCGCAGGTCCGGGTCCAGCGCCTTCCATCTTCATACGATGACGTTCTCTTCCTTGCTTCTGTTGCGGCTCCTGCACAGGCGTACTGATTTGCCCTTTTGAGGGCAGAGTAAAGTACTGGGCCTCTCTGATTTTTCCCGACACCTGCGCACTGCAGTACTTTGCTCTGCCCTCAACAGGGCAGAGAATTACGTCTGCGCAGGAGCCGCGACAGAAGCAACAAAGAGAACATCGTCGCATGAAGATGGGAGGCGCCGGACCCGGACCTGCGACGCCCATCGGACCGGACCACACCAGACCGCCCCTGGGTGAGTATAATCTAACTTGTTTTTCTTTATCTTTCAGGATACATCGGGGGCTTATCTAAAGCATTACAGAATGCTGTAGATAAGCCCTTATTAGCGGTGGCCGCAGTTTATAGGGCCAAAATGAGGTGACAGATTCCCTTTAAATATGCATTGTGAGGCAGTGACAGGTATTATACAGGGGCATCTCACAAAAATAGAATATCATCAAAAAGTTAATTTATTTCAGGTCAGTTCAGTTCTTCAATACAAAAAGTGAAACTCATATATTATATAGAGTCATAACAAACAAAGTGATATATTTGAAGTGTTTATTTTTGTTAACACAAACACTTTAACACTTTATCAAGACTTTGGTCTTGATAAAGCACAGTGGACCTACACCAGCAGATGACATGACTCCCCAAACCATCACTGATTGTGGATACTTCACACAAGACCATGGAAATCAAGGTCCAGAGTCTGGCGGAAGAGTGGAGAGGCACACAATCCAAACTGCTTGAGGTCCAGTGTAAAGTTTCCACAATCAGTGATGTCATCTGCTGGTGTAGGTCCACTGTGTTTTATCAAGACCAAAGTCAGTGCAGCCGTTTACCAGGAAATTTTAGAGCACTTCATGCTTCCCTTTGCCGGCAAGCTTTTTGGAGATGGAAATTTCATTCTCCAGCAGGACTTGGCACCTGTCCACACTGCCAAAAGTACCAATACCTGGATTAAAAACAACAGTATCACTGTGCTTGATTGGCCAGCAAACTCACCTGACCTTAACCAAGAGGAAGATGAGAGACACCAGACCCCACAATGCAGACGAGCTGAAGGCTGCTATCAAAGCAACCTGAGCTTCCATAACACCTCAGCAGTGCCAGAGGCTGATCGACTCCATGCCACACCGCATTGATACAGTAATTGATGCCAAGGGAGCCCCGACCAAGTATTGAGTGCATTTACTGAATATACATTTCTGTAGGCCACCATTTCAGATTTTAAAATCATTTTTTCAAGCTAGTGTTATAAAGTATTCTAATTTACTGAGATAATGACATTTGGGTTTTCATTGGCTGTAAGCCATAATCATCAACATTAACAGAAATACACACTTGAAATAGATCGCTCTGTTTGTAATGACTGTATCTAATATATGAGTTTCACATTCTGTATTGAAGAACTGAAATAAATAAACTTTTTGATGATATTCTAAATTTGTGAGAAGCACCTGTATGTGAGGTGCGATATGTATCCCCCAGGATGCTCTTAGAAGCATATTGAGGCCACTAGAGTGCATTGCAGTCACAGGCATAGATGTGATTGCAGTGCAAAATAAAAGTAAGTTTGTTCTTGGACAAGCTATTTATCCAAAGCAGATTTAAGACCCGCCATGGGCTTTTATTTTTGCAGCAGACTACAGGATGGTGGTAATGCGATCTGCTCCCTCCCGGCCAGGTCTTACTAGTGACCTATGGCCACAGATTCCTTTAAAAAAACGTGCAGCAAAGGGTTGGGTGTGTCAGTCTCGGTTTGCAAACTTGCAGGGCAGGTGGCTCTGCAAGGCTCAGCCTGTATGAAGTAACATGGAGCCTAACGAAGCCAAACAGCCTGGCACCCCTCAGCATAGCACGGTGGTGCAGTCACCACAACAACCGGTCTCAGTTACGCACTGTCTTGATTCCCGGCTGCGACCCGAAGGATACCACGTACTTTATGAGTTTCTGGACATTAAAACACATTTGTTTTGAACTTTCCTGGGTCACTGCCTGTCTGTCACACTGCACCAACCAATATGACATCAACCACATTGGACAATGAAGTAAGTGGTAATAGTGAATCCTATAATGTGTGCTTAAATGAATGGTCAAACAGCTTAGGTATGAATTACTATTTTGCACTTTCACACTTTGGCCATTTTTTTCCCTCCCCTTCTTGCATGAGCCACCATAACTTTTTTATATTTCCATCTATATAGCCATATGGGGGGCTTATTTGTTTATGGGATGTGTTGCACTTTTGAATGATTCAATTCATTCTACCACATAGTGTACTGGAAAAGTGAAAAAAAAATTCAAGTTCTCTGAAATTACAAAAAAAGATCAATTTCACAATTCATTTTTGTTATTTATTTACCATTTTCATTATACAATAAACCTGACCTGGTCATATGTTTCTGCAAGTTAGTATGAATATGCAGAGATACCAAACATGTATAGTTTTTTTTTTAATTTAAGTGGTGAAATAAAATTCGGAAATTTGTAAGAAACATTTTTTGCTATTTTTTCCATTTTCCGAGACCTGTAACGTCTTCATTTTTCCAGATATTTGGCTGTGCAATGTCTTATTTTATCGCCCTAAGCTGATGTTTTTACTGATACCATCTTGAGGGAAGATGCAATGTTTTTATTGTCTCTTGTTGCGACATGCAAAAAACATAATTCAGAGATTTTGATTTTATTCCCAGTAAGGTGGTTATTGATCGGATTAATTTGTTTTATACTTTAATAGCTGAAGAGCCTGGCGTTGCCCAGGCATAGTTACAAACTGTAGTTAGTTATAACAAATTTTAATGATTATATTGCACATAAAAACATTTCACATCATATATTCAACACTACAGATTTGCAACAGAAATTAACTAAATTACTAACGACCTGCTTACAGCCAAAGCTAACGGACAATACTCTATACTCCTCCTAGACCTGTCCTCTGCTTTCGATACAGTTGACCACTGCCTCCTACTACAGATCCTCCCCTCCTTTGGCATCAAAGACCTTCCCCTATCCTGGATCTCCTGATACCTTTCCAACCGCATATTCAGCGTCTCCCACTCCCACACTACCTCCTCATCCCACCCTTTCTCTGTTGGAGTCCCCAAGGTTCTGTTCTAGGAACCCTATTGTTCTCAATCTATACACTTGGCCTGGGACAACTCATAAAGTCCCATGGATTCCAGTACCACCTTTATGCTGATGACACTCAGATCTACCTCTCTGGCGCAGACGTCACCTCTCTGCTGTCCAGAATCCCGGAGTGTCTATCAGCCATATCCTCCTTCTTCTCCTCTCGCTTCCTCAAACTCAATGAGGACAAATCTGAACTCATCATCTTTCCTCCATCTCACAGATCTTCCTTACCTGACCTATCACAATTAACAACATCACGCTTTTCCCTGTACCAGAAGTCCGCTGCCTCGGAGTAACCCTTGACTTTGCCCTGTTCTTCAAATCGCACATCCAAGCTCTTTCCTCCTCCCGTTGCCTCCAGCTCAAAAATATCTCCAGAATCCGTCCTTTCCTCAACCCTCAATCTATTAAAATGCTTGTGCATGCCCTCATCATCTCTCACCACGACTACTGCAACATCCTTTTCTGTGGCCTCCCTGCTAACACCCTTGCACCTCTCCAGTCCATCCTTAACTCTGCTGCCTGACTAATTTATCTCTCTCCTCGATACTTGTCCGCTTCTCACCTCTACAAATCTCTTCACTGGCTCCTATTCCCTCAGCGTATCCAGTTTAAATTACTAATACTGACCTATAAGGCCATCCATAACCTGTCTCCTCCATACGTCTCTGAACTAATCTCCCGATATCTTCCCTCACGTAATCTCCGGTCCTCCCAAGACCTCCTTGTCTCCTCCACACTTATTCGCTCCTCACTCACCCGCCTCCAAGACTTCTCCCCAAGATCCCCCATCCTCTGGAATTCTTTGCCCCAACACATCCGACTAGCACCCACATTCGTATCCTTCAGACGGAACCTGAAAACCCACCTCTTCAGGAAAGCTTACAGCCTGCACTGACCCCCCTGCCTACTCACCACTACCGGAGCTACCGCCTCACCAACCCTGGAGCTGCTGCAACCCCCCAATCTACTGTCTCCTTCCTCACCATCCTGTAGAATGTAAGCCCACAAGGGCAAGGTCCTCTCTCTTCTGTATCAGACTGTAATTGTTAGTTTGCTAACTGTAAGTGATATCTGTAATTTCTATGTAACCCCTTCTCATGTACAGCACAATGGAATCAATGGTGCTACATAAATAAATAATAATAATGACTAAATGATTACCCAAGTATTGATAGTGTTTTTATTTTCAACTCATTCAAGAGCCTTTTGATAAACAACATTTTTGTTCAAGGACTGTCCCTGAACCTTGTTAATGGACATTGCAAATGCCAATCGAACTGGAAACTGGGGGAGTTTAAAATCAAAAGGCAAATCAGATGGAATGAGTGGAATTCTTGGAATGAAAATGTCCTCTCCTTTGGCACATCCTGTCAAAATGTTTGCTTCAATTGCATGTGTACACAGGTTCTTAATCAAGAGTCTTGTTCCATTATACAGCTTTAGTGGATCCAAATTTCTCAACAGCAGAATAGGTGCTCCAGCATTTATCGGCAAGCAATGCTCTCAATCTGCACATGCTCAGCCCACTGTGTTCCGAGGACCAGTGTGGGAACGCACAAAAGAAAAAGAAATTGTCCCTCTTGAACATAGCAGCGCTCCTGCACTGGTACACAGAGCACAACCAACGCCATTTTGTTGAAGCAAAAGTTTTTTTTTAAACACAATATTAACCCCTTAACGACTGCCAATACTACTTTTAATGGCAGCAGTTAAGGGGCCTTATTCATACTGCACCTCATGCTCCTTCTTTTTACACAGCCTCCTCCTGCACCTCACGCTCCTCCTTTATACACAGCTTTTCTCCTTTTTAGTCGCCACCTCCTCCGTCAACGCTTCACACTCCTCTTCCATATACAATTGGAAACACTTGATCCTGAGAGAAATTGCACTAATTGCAATAAAGCGTATCATATACACAGCCTACTTCTGCAACACCACACTTTTCTCCTTTAGACCTCGTTCACACGTTATTTGGTCAGTATTTTTACCTCAGTATTTGTAAGCTAAAACTTAGAGTAAAACAATCAGAGGAAAAGTATATTAGAAACATGTCACCACTTCTGTATTTTTCTCCCATTCGTGGTTTTGGCTTATAAATACTGAGGTAAAATACTGACCAAATACTGAACATGTGAATGTGGCCTTATATACAGCCTCCACCTGCAGTGCCTCACTCTTCTCCATACACAGCCTCATACTGCAGCAGCACCTCACTTCTCTCATTTTCCCATCACACCTCTCATTTTCCCCCTCACACCTCTCATTTTCCACCTCATTCCTCTCATTTTCCCCCTCACACCTGTCATTTTTCCGATCACTCCAGGCATGTACTACGGAGGACAGAGAATGAACTTCAATCCAATATTGCAGCCAGCATGCAGCCAGCCGGTAAGGAAAGGGTGAATCAAACACCCGAAAACCCCGCCTCCATGGCTGAAGATTGTTCCCTCCAAATTCAGGTGACAGTGTCCTTTTAAGTCCATGCCTCAGAGACTACAAGCTGTTATAAAAGCCAGAGGTGGTGCAACAAAATACTAGTGATGTTTTGGAGTGTTTTTTTGTTTTTTCATGATTCTATAATTTTTTCCTCAGAATTGAGTGATTACATAAATTTTCCCCTATGCTTGGTTAAAAAAGTAACTATTACTGACTACCACATTTTTTGTTCTTGATTTCTTTTAGTGTTTCTTAAAGCCAGAAAGTTGCCATTTGAAATGACTTTAATTTTGTGCCATGTCTGGGATCTGCTTTTTTGTTTTTACAAAATTAAACAACTGAATGAACATCCTCCAAGGCCGGTGATTCCATAATTTTTGCCAGGGGTTGAACAATAAACTTGATGTTTTATCTAATTATGGAACATGATTCAAATTTCTTATGACTCATATTTCTTGGGGATTTGTTGACTCCATGTTTTTGTAGGATATTATTATTGGGGAATTACCTGTATGATTTGGGTGTATGGTCCCAATATATCGCCATGCTTTTCGATCTATACGATTCTATATACGTCACTATTCCCCTGGTCGAGTGGGAAGTCATATGACTACTGTTATGCAATTTGCATACTTTTGGTAATATGAGAGAAGCCTGATCTGACTAGTCAGCATGTGATCACAAGTATGCAAATTGTATGGCGAATAAAATTATTTTCTCACAGTAAGCGCATTGCACTCTGTCACGATTTGACAGTCTATAGTAACATAAAATAACTGCAAACTTTTCTTATTAGGCCTGAGAACCCATTTAGTTATTGAATTCTGTTTTTTCATTCAGACCCATTGCCACAGGTGTATAATATCCAGTCCCTTGCCATGCAGTCTGCCTTTACTAACATTTGCAAAACAAGATGTCATTCTAAAGAGCTCATTTAACTTTACTGTAATCCTGTAATAGGATGCCCACCTTGTACTAAGTCAGTTCATGAAATATGTTCTCCCCTAGTCACTGTGTCTCTGTAGCAGGGTATACGTCCCTCCCCCCCCCGGCTTCAGAGGCGCATTGTGCATGACCTGAAGCTGTGTTTTGAACTTACGTTTATGCGCAGCGAGCCCCTGAAGCCAAGACGCATACACCCGGCTACAGAGGTGCAGTGATACTGCTGAAATGAGCAACGCGCATGCTTGAGATGTGCAGGGGCTCGCAATGGCACCGGCTCATGCAAATTATGTTATCACGGACATAGGGGTGTGGTAACATGGAAAGAGGGCTGACAAGTCTGGGGAAACTAACGCCACATGGACTGGTCAAAGGCCTAATTACCATAGGAAATCAGACCTTATAAATGCTTTTTTTACACAAATTTATTGCACTGCTCATTCACCAGTGGTTCTCAGCCTGGACGGTCGCATGTTGGCACCGTCCACGTTGAAAACTATTAATCCCCCAGGCATGGATTACGGCATGGGACAGAAGGACGGACAGGTGAGGGATAGTGTTGTTTTTTTATTTCAGTTTTATTACAGGAGAACGAGGGCTTCAGTGGAATTAGACATTAGGTGAGTATTACTGTGTTTTTAAATAAAATGGAAAACTGTGTTTAGTCTGATTTCTAATAAAGGAATTTATTCTGGCTGTGTCAATATTTACCATATAACTATAGGATTAGTAGTGGATAGGTGTTTTATAGATGCCCCTCCATTAGTAATCCGTGGGCTTGATGTCATCGGACAATCCAAAGGTGACATCAACCCCACAGATACGAGCCCTACTTGCCATTGCTACAGGGCAAGTGGGAAGAGCCGGGCAAAGCGCCAGAATTGGCGCATGTAATAGATGTGCCTTTTCTGGGTGGCTACGGGCTGCTATTTTTAGGCTGGGGGGGCAATATCCATGGCGCCTTTCCAGCCTGAGAATATAGCCCCCAGCTGTCTGCTTTAGCAAGGCTGGTTGTCAAAAATGGGGGGGGGGACCCACACTTTTTAAATTATTCATTTAAATAATTAAAAAATACGGCATGGGGACCCCTCTATTCTTGATAGCCAACCTTGCTAAAGCTGACAGGAGGGGGTTGCAGCTCCAGCTGTGAGTTTTGCCTGGCTAGTTATCAAAAATACAGGGGAACCCACGCAGGTTTTTTTAAATTATTTATTTAATTATTTATTTACAGCCCAGGAGCCAGCTAATAAATACTCCCATCCGCCGCTCCTGCTCTCAATGTTATTAGCGGCAGCAGGGTTCGGATGTTGGAAGCTGTAGTCCCATCAGCTGACACCAGTGACTGTGCTGTCACAGAGCGTGGGAAACACCGGCTCTTGTACTATGTATGGTCGGCTATATTCGACGATTATATCGACGATAAGATTGACGAATACTGCGAATTCGGTGATCGTGAGCTGAACCAAATATTGAAATTTTCGCTCATCTCTAGTTTTCACAGAGGCCTGCAAGCCTTACTTTAAGTTACATCCTCACTCCGCAGGAACTGAGGAGCAACAGATGGAGATTGTAATTTCCCTCCATCAGAGAGACATCAAAGCCCTGGCATTTTCTCTCCTGGCCGACTGTCTGTCGCTTCGAACGGGTGATGAATTTTTCCAGGTGCTAGATCATAGGTCTCCCAGGCCGAGTCCACGCTATGTCAGCTCCAGCGTGGCGACCAGCCAGCAGAGGACTATTGCTCCGAGTTTCAGAAATATTCCACAGATATTAAGTGAAATGACCCCGTGCTCAGTAGTCAGTTCTGTCAATGTCTAGCCGTATGCATAAGGGATGCCTTCGCTTTGTATAAGACTCCGGTTTCCCTACCATGTCTATGGCTGTCCGGGTGGATCGTTGTCTTCGCCTGAGACATAAAGAGATACCACAACTTGCGGGGGGTCTGGGGTCAATGGAATCTTGGTATGTGTCAACTGAGGAACCCATGCAGTTGAGTTGGGTAACTTATTTTGTAGGTTCAACTTTAAGTTCGACTTAAAGTGGGAGTATGTTTTTACTGTGGTGGAAAGGGTTATTTTGTGGGTGCTTGTCCTTCTCTACCACATCACAAAACAACTGCTGGAAAACTAAGGAGTCCGGGTTGCGGGAAGGTTAGCAACTTGGCTGTACATATCTTCTCCGTGGGTAGGTCACAATTTTTTCCACTGGCTGAGATCCATCTGGTCAAAAATAAGGTGGATATTTCAATATTTCTGGACAGTTGGGTGGGGTTTAATTTGATCGACGCTAGGTTCATCTCGGTCCAGGGCCTCAGACCACATAAACTCTTTAGACACATACCCATAATCAACATTGCCTCTGCACCTATGAGCCAGGGGCATTTTACTTAAGTCGTCCGAGGGATACATCTACAGGTAGGGGCCATGCACTCAGAATGTATTGACTGTTATGTGTTAGAGGGTCTGCCCTCTTCTGTGGTTATTTGACTACCTTGGCTTATGCTGCACAAGCCTTTTGTTGATTGGCAGACTTGGGAGGTAAAATGGAGCCAGTATTGCCAAAGACACTACTTGGGTTAGCCAGGGTGGATACCCATTCTGTGCTGGAATACCTGTCTGACTTTGGGGATGTGTTTTCAGAGTAGGGGTGCCAAGAGCTCCCTCCCCATCGTCCTTCCTTCTGATTGTGCCATTAATCTTATTCCTGGGGCTAAGCTGCCTAAGTGTAGACTATATAATATCTCTGGTCCAGAGAGGCAAGCCATTAAGAACTATATCACTGAAAGTCTGTCAAAGGGTCATATCAGACCATTCTCATCTCCTGTTGCTATCAGCATTTTCTTTATAAAGAAAAAAGATGGGAGGGTTACGCCCTGCCTAGATGTTTTGCCAACTCAATCAGATCACGGCCTGGGATCTGTATTCTCTTCCTCTCATCCCAGACCTCTTTAACTAGATCGTAGGAGCAAAATGGTTTTCTAAATTGGATATCTGGTGGGCTTATAATCTCATTCGTATTAAGGAGGGGGATGAATGGTGAACTGCCTTCAAAACTCCTGAGGGACACTATGAAAACTTTGTGAAGCCATTTTGGTTGACTAATGCACCCGCCATCTTTCAACATTTTGTAAATTATATTTTTAGTCACCTGGCAGATAGATTTGTTGTGATCTATCTTGATGGCATATTAATTTATTTGCTTGGCCTTGAGTCACTTCAGATACATGTCAGGCAGGTCTTACAGGTACTCAGAGAAAATAAATTATTTGTCAAACCAGAGAAATGTATGTCCTTGGTTGAGGAGATCCCTTTTCTGGGTTATGTCTTATGATCCACTGGTTTTCGCATGGATCCAGCCAAAGTCCGGGTGGTACTGGATTGGGATCATCCTGAGGACCTAAATGTGTTACAAAGGTTTTTGCTTTTTGCCAGCTACTACCGTAAATTAAAAACTTTTTAGTAGTGGCCAAACCTCTGAAAGATATGACCAGAAAAGTGACGGATTTTTCCAAATGGTCCAGTCAGGGAGGCATTTGTTACTTTGAAAGAGTGTTTTGCATCTGCGCCGATTCTATTATAGCCTGACGTCACTCAGTGATTTATTATAAAGGTTGACACATCTGAAGTAGGGGTAGGGGTTATATTTCCTCCTGGTAAATGGTGTCCATGTGCATATTTTTCAAAGAAACTGTCGCCCGCTGATAAAAACTATGACATTGATAACAATGAACTCTTGGCAATTAAATGGGATTTTGAATAGTGGTGTTATTTTCTGGAAGGGGCAGTTCATCTGTTCATGGTAATCACAGATCATAAAAATCTTGTACACCATGTTCCAAATTATTATGCAAATGACATTTTTCTCGGATTTTCCTAAATGGTCGGTGTAAATGACAGTCAGTCTAATAAAAGTTAGAGTATAGTTAGAGTATACATCAAATTTTATTGAAGAAATCTCCCAATGATAACAGTATAATCTTCAAAATGAATAAAAACTCAAAATGCACTGTTCCAAATTATTAGGCACAGTAGAATTTCTAAACATTTGATACGTTTTAAAGACCTGAAAATGCTCATTTGTGGAATTTGCAGCATTAGGAGGTCACATTCACTGAACTAAAAAGCTATTTAACTCAAAAACATCCTAACAGGCCAAGTTACATGTTCATACGGAACCCCTTCTTTGATATCACCTTCACAATTCTTGCATCCATTGAACTTGTGAGTTTTTGGAGTTTCTGCTTGTATTTCTTTGCATGAAATCAGAATAGCCTCCCAGAGCTGCTGTTTTGTGAACTGCCTCCCACCCTCATAGATCTTTTGCTTGATGATACTCCAAAGGTTCTCTATAGGGTTGAGGTCAGGGGAAGATGGTGGCCACACCATGAGTTTATCTCCTTTCATGCCCATAGCAGCCAATGACTCAGAGGTATTCTTTACAGCATGAGATGGTGCATTGTCATGCATGAAGATGATTTTGCTCCTGAAGGCACATTTCGGCTGTTTATACCATAGAAGAAAGTTGTCAGTCAGAAACTCTATATACCTTGCAGAGGCCATTTTCACACCTTTAGGAACCTTAAAGGGCCCTACCAGCTGTTTTCCCATGATTCCGGCCCAAAACATGACTCCTTCACCTCATTGCTGATGTTGCAGCCTTGTTGGGACATGGGGGCCATCCACCAACCATCCACTACTCATCCATCTGGACCATCTAGGGTTGCTCAACACTCATCAGTAAACAAGACTGTTTGAAAATTAGTCTTCATGTATGTCTGGACCCACTGCAACCGTTTCTACTTGTGAACACTGTTTAGGAGTGGCCGAATAGTAGGTATATGCACCGCAGCAAGCCTTTGAAGGATCTAACACCTTGAGGTTCGGGGGACTCCAGAGGCACCAGCAGCTTCAAATAACGGTTTGCTGCTTTGTAATGCTATTTTGGCAGCTGCTCTCTTAATCCAATGAATTTGTCTGGCAGAAACCTTCCTCATTATGCCTTTATCTGCATGAACTCTGTCTGTGCTCTGTTTCAGTCACAAATCTCTTCACAGTAGGATGATCACTTTTAAGTTTTCGTGAAATATCTAATGTTTTCATACCTTGTTCAAGGCATTGAACTATTTAACGCTTTTCAGCAGCAGAGAGATCCTTTTTATTTCCCATATTGCTTGAAACCTGTGGCCTGCTTAATAATGTGGAACATCACTTTTAAGTTTTCCTTTAATTAGAATGACCTGGAAAACTAATTATCATTATCTTATGTTTAAGATTGATTTCAGTGATCCATTGAGCCCTGAGACACAATACCATCCACGAGTTTATTTGAAAAACAAAACAATTAAATCTTTATGACACTTAAATCCAAGTTGCATAATAATTTGGAACATGGTGTATATCTAGAAAATTCAAAACGTCTAACGCCTAGAGAAGCAAGATAGGCATTGTTCTTCACTAGATTTAACTTTTTGTTACATATAGGCCAGGAAATAAGAACATTAAGGTGGATTCCTTATTGCATTGATTTCCTGGGTGTGGAGATAGTTATGAACCGGTTCTTATACTACAAAAAGGGGTGATTATTGAGTCTATATGCTGCAATCTGGTGAAGGAGGTAGAAAGAGGCTCAGGTGGATGCCTCTGCTTCCTGTCCATTAGGTAAACTGTTCGTACCTGTGAATCTCCATCTAAGAGTTTTAAGTGAACATCATGATTCGGTCTTGGACAGACACCCTGGTAGTAATGCCACCACAGATCTCCTTACTAGGCGATTTTAGTGGGCAGGGTACACCAGGATGTTCGAGAGTATGTAGCTGCTGTAGTGTTTGTGCACCTTCTTAGACCCCTCATACTTGTCCATCTGGGTCTCTCCAACCATTGGCGATTCCCAGTGGACATTGGACTCATCTATTGGTTGATTTCATCACTGATCTGCACGTGTTGGCAAGCTATTCTGTAATTTTGGTGGTGGTGGACAGATTCAGCAAGATGTCACATTTCATTGCGCTACCTGCTTTACCTAACACTAAGAGTTTGCCACAAATGTTCATTCGAGAAATCATAAAATTATATGGGATTACAACTGATAATGTTTCTGATCGGGGTGGAGGTACAATTTATTTCCAAATTTTGAAGAGCAATTTTGCGATCGTGCATCTATAGTTCTTCTTTGCTTTTCATCCACAGTCTAATGGGCAATCTGAACATGTTAACCAGAATCTTGAGACTTATATTAAGTGTTTTTTTGTGCGAGAATCAGGAGGATTGGGTTGCTTACCTCTAGTTTGCGGTGAATAACCGCTGTCACAAGTCAACTGGTAAGTCCCATTTATTCGGGGCCTACTTGTTTCATCCTCAATTTAGCTTGTTTAATAGGAATATTTCCTCAGGAATACCTGAATAACTATTTTCATCATCTATTACATGTGTGTGGCAAGGGGTTTTGAATAATTGAAGAGGATGGGGTCCAAATATAAGTGTGTGGCTGATCGGAGACGTTTGGTGGGTCTGGATTTGTGTGTTGGTGATTTGGTGTGGTTGTTTTCGAGGAACCTTAAGTTGAAGATTCCTTCTTGGAAACTGGGACCCAGGTTCATCGGTCCTTATAATATTGCTGCCGTCATCATTCCTATAGCTTACCACATTGCTTTGCCACCTACCTTTAGGATTCATAATGTGTTTCGCCGGTATCTACTCAAAAAATATGTTACGTCCTCTGTAACCATCACCACTACCATATCCAGTCATTGTTGATGGTAATTTGGAATTTCAGATTTCTAAAATCATTGACTCTCGCTTGGTTTGTCGGTCACTTTGTAAGCTGGTGCGGATATGCAGTAACACAGGTATTGCAGAACAATGCTGTATAACAATATTATTTAATTTTGAACAAAAGGATGAAACTGATCTCCCTGCAGGGAGTTAATAAACATTAAACAAGAATCAAGGGGGTTAAAGAGTTAACGATACAGTCTAATATTTAAATGGCACTTATTGTAGTCTTCTCTGATCCTCATCCACATACAGTCTGTTGGGAGTTGGAGTACTGGCAACGGCCGACGTGGTGTCCTCAGATGAATCCCAAATGAAATCACGGTCCAGCTTCTGGCGGCAATGGGTGGTCACCAGTTTTGCCTGCTGAACCCCTAGACTATAAATCTGTGCAGCCGAAGTGAGGACCGCTGCGGATGCTGCTGCATGTTTATCAGAAACGAGGAATGCACCTCAGGGTCCTGCACCCGGCCCTCGCTCCTCCACGTGAGCACTGCACTCTGCTTTGCCGGGCGCTCTGTGCTCTGAACACCCACTGCCTCACCGGAGCATTCGCGTAAGTTCTGCTGGGGCACGTCTCCACACTGCCTCTGTAACTGAGGAGTGTGCAGCACACCTCCATCTGCTCTCACTGCCAGCGGGAAACTGAGACTCCTTTCCCACCCTTCCTGTACACTGTCCTGTACACTGCTCGGCTTAGCCACGCCCCCTCTACCTGTCCAGTTCCCCATTCTTTCCCCCTGGCAACGCTGGACGCAGCCTCGACAGTTCTGGACCCGGCATGATGAAGGTCCCCGCAGCCCCTTCTTCCTCCTTACAACTTCAGTATCTGGTACACTGGAGGGGTTACGGTCCTGAAGAAATAATGTAGGTACCATCATCTGACTTCCATGCAGTCAGGTTGATCTGGTCTTTACATGCGGCACACCCTGATTAACCCGGCCCTTTACAGAAGGGGGTGTACTGTCACAGGTTTACCCCGACAGAGAGAAGCCAGGAGACCCCCACCATCTGATTTATCCTACTCCTGCACGGATTAGAAGCACTTCACCTTCATATTACATGGTGCAGGTGTCTTCTAGCAGTGCAGGGGTTAATCTGTTGAGTTGAGAGCTCCTAGAAGCTTGCTTGGCTGATGCTCTCAGCTGTTCAGAGCTGGTCACTCCCCTCTCCTATTTAAACAGGCCTCTGGCAGTCAGGAAATGCCAGAGTTAGCTTTTATGCTGCATGGTTTAAGTGCTTGGAGGAGTTTGGTTGTTTGAGTAGTAGTTTGGTGGATTTATCTTGTGACTGTTGCTTGACTTTTGTTGTGTGCTAATCCATTCCTTCTCCTTTTTTGGCTTTTCCCATCCTTCTCTCCCTGGTGTATCCCTCTGATGTTTATGTGAGCTTAATTGTATGATCAGTATTTTCCTTTATTCCCGTACATATTCCCTTGTTAGTCTGGTTAGTCTCAAGGACCTCTATGGTTACAATACTGAAGCATTGCCGACCTCCGATCATGTGACGGGGGTCAGCGATGCCGTCATTTCCGGCCGCCCAGCCGGATGCGGTAGTTAAATGCCGCTGTCAGCGTTTGACAGTGGCATTTAACTAGTTAATAGGCGCGGGCAGATCGCGATTCTGCCCACGCCTATTACGGGCACATGTCAGCTGTTCAAAACAGCTGACATGTCCCGGCTTTGATGCGGGCTATCCCGTCCGAGGTCAGAAAGGGGTTAAAGGGTATTTCCGGAACTTTATAAACAACCAAAAATGTAGCGAAGCACTAACAGGCATATAATTGCAACTTACCTGCATGTTGTGTACGGCTGTGAGCAGGTTGCGGTATGCAGTAACGGACCAGAGGCAGAGCAAGGGTTAACAGTTTTACTGCTAACAGAGGTATACTCCATGCAGGGAGGAGGATGGGTAAACATGGATATAGAGGAATAAAGGATAAGCAGTTTGGGGAAATGCAAGGTACGACAATAACAACAGGGTTCACGGTATAACTTATCCGTTCCTGATGACATTCGGTATGCAATGTCCACAGGATGGAGAATGGCGCTAACAATGGTTAGCGTGTAGTAGGTCCGGTGTAGTTCTGGTAACATCGAAGAGCAGGGTCCTGGCGTTGATGGTTAGCCTCCGGTGTCTTTCACGAGTTCTTTGATCCGGGATCCAGAGAGGAAAGAATAGCACAGTTAACAGGGGGATGAGGATACAGTTCACATTACTACCATCTAGCATAGCCAGCTTCTAAATTTGATAAAACTTAACCTTTGTTAATGTCCAACTCACATAAACTACACAGCACATGATATCCTCCGGAACGCAGCCAGGAACTAGATCCTCTGGTCTACAGACAATAAACACACCAGTCCTCCGTCGAGACCAGTTACCGTAGGCGACTGCACCACTGTGTACGCCGTTTGGCTCCACTTGCCTGTGTTGTCTCACACAGATGGAGCTCTGCAGAGCCAACTGCTCTGTACTCTAGCAAACAAAAAACTGACACTGAACCTGACACACCCAAACTCTATACTGCAGGGTTTTTAACTAGAATTTGTGGCCTTCAGCCACATGGAAAACCCAGCCAGGAATGAAACGGACTACACGACTATCATCGTGCAGTCTGTTTCAAAACACAAAAGCCCAGGGCAGGTTATCCCTAAATCTGGAGCATGTCCAAGACCTACAGTGAGTACAGAAAGTATTCATACCCCTTTAAATTTTTCACTCTTTGTTTCATTGCAGCCATTTGGTAAATTCAAAAAGTTCATTTTTTTCACATTAATGTACACTCTGCACGCCATCTTGACTGAAAAAAAAACAGAAATGTAGAAATTTTTGCAAATTTAATAAAAAAGAAAAACTGAAATATCACATGGTCATAAATATTCAGACCTTTTGCTCAGACACTCATATTTAAATCACATGCTGTCCATTTCCTTGTGATCCTCCTTGAGATAGTTCTACTCCTTCATTGGAGTTCAGCTGTGTTTAATTAAAGTGATAGGACTTGATTTGGAAAGGCACACACATGTCTATATAAGACGTCATAGCTCACAGTGCATGTCAGACCAAATGAGAATCATGAGGTCAAAGCAACTGGCCAAGAAGCTCAGTGTTATGACCTGGTGGTAAGGACAATAATGGACCTGGTGGTTAAGAGCACACAGAATGACCTGATAGTTACTAATAATAAGGACGAGCTCTGAGACGTGGGAACTCTGCTGACCGCAATCCCTAATCCTATCACACACACTAGAAATAGCCGTGGATTGCTCCTAACGCTCCCTATGCAACTCGACACAGCCTAAGAAACTAGCTAGCCCTAGAGATAGAAAAACAAAGCCTACCTTGCCTCAGAGAAATTCCCCAAAGGAAAAGGCAGCCCCCACATAAAATGACTGTGAGTAAAGATGAAAATTACAATCACAGAGATGAAATAGATTTAGCAAAGTGAGGCCCGACTTACTGAACAGACAGAGGATAGGAAAGGTAACTTTGCGGTCAGCACAAAAAACTACAAAAAGACCACGCAGAGGGCGCAAAAAGACCCTCCGCACCGACTCACGGTGTGGAGGCGCTCCCTCTGCGTCCCAGAGCTTCCAGCAAGCAAGACAAAAATCAAAATAGCAAGCTGGACAGAAAAATAGCAAACCAGAGAAAAACAAACAGGAACTTAGCTTCTGCTGGGAAGACAGGTCACAAGAACGATCCAGGAGAGAACTAGACCAATACTGGAACATTGACAGGTGGCATGGAGCAATGATCTAAGTGGAGTTAAATAGAGCAGCCAGCTAACGAATTAACCTCGTCACCTGTGGAAGGAAACTCAGAAGCCGCAGCTCCACTCACAACCACCAGAGGAAGCCCATGGACAGAACCAGCCGAAGTACCATTCATGACCACAGGAGGGAGCTTGACAACAGAATTCACAACAGCTCAGAGACAGAATTGTGGAAAGTCACAGATCTGGCCAAGGTTACAAGAGGATTTCTGCAGTATTCAAGGTTCCTAAGAGCACAGTGGCCTCCATAATCCTTAAATGGAAGAAGTTTGGGACCACCATAAGTCTTTCTAGACCTGGCTGTCCAGCCAAACTGAGCAATTGTGGGAGAAGAGCTTTGGTGATAGAGGTGAAGAAGAACCCCAAAATCACTGTCGCTGAGCTCCAGAGATGCAGTAGGGAGATAGGAGAAAGTTCCACAAAGTCAACTATCACTATAGCCCTCCACCAGTCAGGCCTTTATGGCAGAGTGGCCCGACAGAAGCCTCTCCTCAGTGCAAGACATATGAAAACCCGCACAGAGTTTGCTAAAAAAAAAACACATGAAGGACTCCCAGACTATGAGAAATACGATTCTCTGGTCTGATGAGATGAAAATAAACCTTTATGATGATAACTCAAAGCAGTATGTGCGGAGAAATCCAGGCACAGCTCATCACCTGCCCAATACAATCCCAACAGTGAAACATGGTGGTGGCAGCATCATGCTATGGGGGTGTTTTCAGCTGCAGGGACAGGACAACTGGTTGTCATTGAAGGATACATGAATGCGGCCATGTACAGAGATATCCTGGATGAAAACCCCTTCCAGAGTGCTCTGGACCTCAGACTTGGCCAAATGTTCAGCTTCCAACAAGACAATGACCCTAAGCACACAGCTAAAATAACAAAGGAGTGACTTCAGAACAACTCTGTGACCATTCTTGACTGGCCCAGCCAGAGCCCTGACCTAAACCCAATTGAGCATCTCTGGAGAGACCTGAAAATGGCTGCCCACCAACGTTCACCATCCAACATGATGGAACTAGAGAGGATCTGCATTGAAGAATGGCAGAGGATTCCCAAATCTAGGTGTGAAAAACTTGTTGCATCATTCCCAAGAAAGCTCATGACTGTACTAGCTCAAAAGGGTGCTTCTACTCAATACCTACATGTAACGCCAGTCATTGCCTCACATATCCCCCCCCTCTGTTCAAACCTGTGGGGTTGAACACTTGTCACCCCACATGGGCACGTGACAGGGCATCTGCTTGACTCTGTGACACCCCCGCCCGAAACTGTACTGAGAAACCAAAGTAGTGACCGGAACCATCGGTTAACGCATTCATTCCTCCCCTTTGTGTTTCTACTCCATACTTTATTATGAAACCACCCACCTCCCCATTCTCCATTGCAGAATACACGCCCATTTTCCTGATTAACAGTAGATTTGAGCCAGTTTTGGGTGGTCTCGACCTTGTTTATTTGGGGTTAACTAGCCCCACAACTCATCCCGTGACTTAAGTACCTACCTTCAAGCACTTGGTACAGTTTTCTCGGTACCTTTACCTGTGCCTTGGTGACTATGTCACACCAAAACTCTGAGGTCCACTCTGGCAACTCCGGGCATGCATCCGTACCATGTTGCACCTCGAACCGCCCGACGCTGCTGTCTAGCAAGAGCTCTATCCATTTTACCCTGACCCCCCGGAGACATCCTTGGCCAGTGCCAGAGGGTTCCTTGTGCGTACATCCCTAGTCCTCTCCACGACCATACACTCCCGATTCCTCCAGGCTTTCTTTTTATTCGCACTTTTTTTTTATACCTGCGTCTCTGCTTGGAACCCTGAACCTGAACTGTCCCAAACTTACCAGGGGACATTTCTGGCTCGGGAATCAGTGGGGTCTCCTTGACCACTCCTGCCCCAACCTCTGGGGAAACCTATCAGGGTTAAACTCTGTCCCTAGGTTTGCGACCCCTATGGTAGGTATCCCTGACTTGGGATCTTTGGGTTCTACACCCGGAACAGCATTCACCTTGGGAGGGTTGACCCTGGTCTCCCTCAGGGACCAGAACAAGGGCAAGTCTCTTCCCAACACTGTCCCATATGAACGGGTCCTCACCACTCCCACTACATGTTTAATGTCCCCACATGATGTAGAAAAATTAACCTCCACGGTCAGGTACTCCCGGATTTCCCCATGGATACCCATCACCTCCACTCCTCCATCCTTTGGGGTTGTCCCTGGCAACAAGGGACCCATGGACCAAAGTCACTACGCTCCCCGAGTCCAGGAAAGCCTCTGTTTGGTACCCATTCACAAGTACCTGGCACAGCTAGGGTCTGCTGTCGGCAGTGTCTGTAGTGGCGGTACCGACTGTCAGGGCATACATAGACATAGGGCGAGAATATTCACAGTTCATGGGTTCAGATATCAGAGGATAGTTGGCAGCAACATGACCGGGCCCGTGGCACCAACAACACTTGATCGCTGCGGCAGGACTATATTTGGGGGTATTTTAGGGAAAGAAGAACTTTTGTCAGCTTCACTTCGGGTTACCCCTCATCCCGGGCTCGGTCCTGATTAGCCCCAACAGAGGTTTGTGGACTTTTCCCCAGCTCCTGAGCTGGTGGGGCCTTACGTGACAGCCGAAGTGGAACAATGTCCCGTATAAAGTCCTAAGTGGTCATATACCGCTTTATCAGTCCAACCACCTGGTCCAGAGTGCCCGGATCCCCTTTTCCCACCCAATGCTGTATGGCTGCTGGCAGAGCTTTGACCAGCCGGTGGACCACCACCCTCTCTACCATCTGGAATGGGGTTAAGGTCTCGGGCTGGAGACATTTTTTTTGCCAGCTGCAGCAAGTCATATGCCTGGACCTGGCGGGACGAGACTCCACAAATGACCACAGGTACACCCGCTGAGCCTGCACCTATGTATTAAGCCCCGTTGGGCAAGGATCTCACCTCTCAGCTTCTCATAGTCCATGGCATCCTCCCAACTGTGGTCCAGATAAGCCTTCTAGGCATCTCCCGTCAGGAAGGAGGACACCACTTCAGCCCATTGTGACATCGGCAAGCTTTCCCGCTCTGCAGTGCATTTGAGAATGGTGAGGAAGGCTTCCTTATCGTCCTCGGGACACATCTTCCTCAGCGCTGTCCGTACTTTGTATCGGGCCTCAGAGCAGATTGGGGTCACTATGGAGGGTGCCTCGCGCATAGTCACAACCTGCTGCAGAATCAGCTCATTAGTCTTTTGCTGCTGCTGATACAACAGCTGCTGCTGATGACTGTACTGCTCCTGCTGCCGTTGCTGCTGCTCCAGCTGCTGCCGCTGTAACTGCAATTGCTCCTGCTGCTGCCGCTGAAACTCCAGCGCCTCTTGCTGGTGCTCCTGCTACTGGCGCTGCAACTACCCGAGTCTTGCTGCTGCAACTGCAGCACCTCTTGCTGATGCTCCTTCTGCTGCAGTTGCTGACCGACGATCAACTGCTTCAAAAGCTCCTCCATTTTGTCAGAAGGCTTGAACTGTAACGTTGCAGGCTTAATCACTGACATACAGCACACTTTGGGGTATGCATGTAACGCTCGCACCGAGACTGGTTGGCACGGGTGCCTGGGGGTGTGGCCCCACTGGACCACAGACCGAACTTCCCTGGAAGGGGCGTAACTAAGTAGCTTCCTAGGTGTTCGCTGGAGCCTCTGATGGTGAGGTCAGACTTGTGCAATAGGAAGCTACCAGGTACCACTCCAGGGTGGAGTCGGACTGTGGATGCTGAACCCACCAGGGACAAGACACGGGCAGGCAGGCACGGCTGTGACACTGGCTGACAGACGGGTATGGCAGAGGCCCTGACGGGCGGACTGGCTTGACGGAGATACAGGCAGGCAGATGGGCGCGGCTGGCACTCAGGCAGACACGGCTGGCACTGGCAAACAGGCCTGATACTCTGGTAGGAACTGGGATTCAGATGGATGTGTGGAAACAGGTAAGAACCTGTTCAGACTGGAGAATATAAAGGAACAGGTAGAGACCTGTATGGAAAGTTGCAGAATAAAGATAGAGCAAGAGTGGAAGCAAAGCTGAATCGCAGGAGGCTGAGTACGAGTAGAAGGCGGAGCTAAGAGAAGAGAAGGAGAAGGCAGAGCTATGAGCAGAGAAGGAGAAGGCAGAGTAGAGAAGGAGAAGGCAGAGCAGAGAGTAGAGAAGGAGAAGGCAAAGCCAAGGACAGAGCCGCAGGAGGCGGAGCCAAGAGCGGAGACGCTGGAGGCGGAGCCAAGAGCGGGGATCCTGGAGGCGGAGCCAAGAGCAGGGATGCTGGAGACGGAGCCAAGAGCGGAGACACTGGAGGCGGAGCCAAGAGCGGGGACGCTGGAGGCGGAGCCAAGAGCGGGGACGCTGGAGGCGGAGCCAAGAGCGGAGACGCTGGAGGCGGAGCCAAGAGCGGAGACGCTGGAGGCGGAGCCAAGAGCGGAGATGCTGGAGGCGGAGCCAAGAGCGGAGACGCTGGAGGCGGAGCCAAGAGCAAAGACGCTGAAGGCGGAGCCAAGAGTGAAGATGCTGGAGGCGGAGCCAAGAGCTAAAGACGTAGAACCGCAAGGAGCGGTGCCAGGTGGAACCACAAGGAGCGGAGCCGTAGAGCAAAGCCACAGAGAGCGGAACAAGGTCAGAGAGCAGAGCTGAGAGAAAAGCTGAGAGACACAGAGCCACAGGTTGTGGTAGAACTGAGCAGAGAGAAGCAGAGCCACAGACAGTGGCGAACAGAGCAGAAAGATAAGGCAGAGGTACACACAGCTGAGTGGGAAATGACTAATGACAAAGAAGGAGCAGGGATGGACATAGACCAGAATACAGACAGGAACGGACACGGATACACAAACAGAACACAGATGAAGGCCTGCAATAGTGCAGCCCTCTGAGACAGGAAACACACGTCCTGGCAGCTCAGTAGCAAATGCTAACTGAGGGGAATAGTTTGCTCAGGCATCCTCCAATGGGTGAGGATGCCTTAAGGCTATTGGCCAGAAGCACCTTAGGGAGGTGCACACAGTCTCAATAAGAATCCGGAGTGGCTGGCGCCGCCCCCCTATGCACACAGCCAGGAAGTGTACACAGAGCAGGCCGCCATGAAGCACATGGCATGGAACCAGCAGCAGACAGATCTCACAGCATGGCACTGGGTGAGTGAGTAGATGTAACAGGCAGGTGGGGAATGGAAGGCCATGCAGTGATGTCGGCAGGGTTGTTACAGTACCCCCTCCTTTAAATGCCCTCTTCTTCAAACCCGCTAAAATGATCCATAGAAGAAGAAAGAAACCACTCACAGTCCAAGTCATAACATCTTCAAAGTAGGATCAGGCAAACGGGTCACCAGGAATCTCAGAAGACAAAGTTTCTTTGTGCCCAACAGGGTTAGCTTCATCAGAAATCTCAGATAGCAAAGTCTCTTTGTACCCAATAGGGTTAGCCTCCTCAATGGACTGGACCATTTCCTCTGGGTAGACAAGAAGCAGGGACTTGGATGCTACTGGTTTGATATCTTCACCAGCCAGCCACTTAGAAGCCGAAGGAACACTCACAGGATACATCTTCTGCCTGATATCCAGAGACAAATTTTCAGGTAGCAGAGATGTCTTGAAATCTTCACCAGCCGGCCACATTGAAGCCGAAGGAACACTCAGAGGATACACCTTCTGCCCGATATCCAGAGACGAACTTTCAGGTAGCTGAAATGTTCCAGAGTACTGAACGCAGGAAAAATCACTGGAGCAGAGGGTGGAGAATAATAACTCCACTGGATCAGGAAAAAACTGAGAGGAGAAAACTTCTGTTTTGGAATCTTCACCAACCGGCCATATGGACAATGAAGGCACCCACATAGGAACCATTCTCTGCCGATTATCCAGAAAAATCGTCCAAGAGGCGGAGGTATTTCCACGAACAGGTTACAGGTATAGTCATTAGAGTAGTGAGGAGAGATTGTCACCGCTTTCCCATCTTTGGAAACATCAGCACTCCTTGACTCGATGACTAACGGGTTCCTGGTATAGTCACTGGAGACTTGTGGAGAGATAATCACCGCTTCCCCATCTTGGGTGACATCAACACACCTTGACTCGATGACTAACAGGTTACTGGTATAGTCACAAGAGACGTGTGGAGAAATATTCACCGCTTCCTCATCTTGGGTGACATCAACACACCTTGACTCGACGACTAGCAGACCAACTGAAGAAGAAGACAACACAGTTGACTGTCCTTGATGCATGGGAACCAGACACCTCTCATGACTGGGTAAATTCAAACAAAGTATTTTGCAGGAACTCTTGACCAGAGCGGGTGGTAGAGTCCCAGGCTCAGAATGACCCATGGGCATAACAGACAGCATACAGTAGATAAACTTCTTTGTGTATAAGGCTCCAACTTGGAGCTGTAGTTGTCCTTGCAGGACTAGACTGCTCTTGAGTAGGGATTGACCAACTTCAGACAACGCCCTTACCGGGTTCTGGAGCTGTATGACAGAGACCACACACCGACTCCGAATGGTTGGCGACTTTACCACACCAAAGCTCCTGGAAAACAGAGACACCGTCTTTGATTTTAATGGAGAGGAGGTACTCTCACCTAGGGCAGCCTCTCCTGCTGGCCCAGGGTTTTGGAGTTTTAGATCTACAGGGCAGAGACCGTCTGGATGTTCATTGCAACCGCAGCGATACCGCGTTCCCTTCTTGCGGCTGGATTTGGGCTGCTGCTTTGCCAGCCCACTTTTATCAGCCTTCTGGGGTTTTGCTTGGGTAGCTGCTGGGACAGGTAGAGGAACAGGTGGGTCTTGGACGGACTTTGTCTGACGTGACGATTTCTTTGGGGGATTCGCTCGTCTAGACCGCCTCTGGGATCTGGTGAGGGAAGACTTTGCAGGAGGAGCATGTTTAGGCGCTTTGAAGGCTTTAACAAAGGCTTCCAGGAAAGCCCCAAGGTCTGAGAGGATTGGATCCCTTGCTTCCCAGAGAGGGTTCATCCAATTCAATGCATCTCCTGCTAGGTAGGACAAGATAAATCCTACCTTGAACTCATCAGAAGAAAATTCGGAAGGATTAGCTTCGATATACATCAGACTACGCTCCAGGAACTCCATGCACTCCTCTGGATCCCCATATTATCTAGGCGGAAGGAGTTTTTCTCTACTGGCAATGTAATCATACAACTCTCTAGAGATTATGAGGGGACCACCAGGAGTAGGTGTAGGCAGATCTTTCAACTGAGTATAAAAACCTTCCGGGGGCCAATACAGGCTAGAAGAGAGTTCATTTTGCTCCGAGAGCAACGGCTCATGGGACTCAGCGGGGACCATGGCCTGAGCAATCTGTAACGCTCGCACCGAGACTGGTTGGCGCGGGCGCCTGGGGGTGTGGCCCCACTGCACCACAGACCGAACTTCCCTGGAAGGGGCGTAACTAAGTAGCTTCCTAGGTGTTCGCTGGAGCCTCTGATGGTGAGGTCAGACTTGTGCAATAGGAAGCTACCAGGTACCACTCCAGGGTGGAGTCGGACTGTGGATGCTGATCCCACCGGGGACAAGACACGGGCAGGCAGGCACGCCTGTGACACTGGCTGACAAACGGGTATGGCAGAGGCCCTGACGGGCGGACTGGCTTGACGGAGATACAGGCAGGCAGACGGGCGCGGCTGGCACTCAGGCAGACACGGCTGGCACTGGCAGACAGGACTGATACTCTGGTAGGAACTGGGATTCAGATGGATGTGTGGAAACAGGTAAGAACCTGTTCAGACTGGAGAATATAAAGGAACAGGTAGAGACCTGTATGGAAAGTTGCAGAATAAAGATAGAGCAAGAGTGGAAGCAAAGCTGAATCGCAGGAGGCTGAGTACGAGTAGAAGGCGGAGCTAAGAGAAGAGAAGGAGAAGGCAGAGCTATGAGCAGAGAAGGAGAAGGCAGAGTAGAGAAGGAGAAGGCAGAGCAGAGAGTAGAGAAGGAGAAGGCAGAGCCAAGGACAGAGCCGCAGGAGGTGGAGCCAAGAGCGGAGATGCTGGAGGCGGAGCCAAGAGCGGGGATGTTGGAGGCGGAGCCAAGAGCGGGGACGCTGGAGGCAGAGCCAAGAGCGGGGACGCTGGAGGCGGAGCCAAGAGCGGGGATGCTGGAGGCGGAGCCAAGAGTGGGGACGCTGGAGGCGGAGCCAAGAGCAAGAGCGGAGACGCTGGAGGCGGAGCCAAGAGCGGAGACGCTGGAGGCGGAGCCAAGAGCGGAGATGCTGGAGGCGGAGCCAAGAGCGGAGACGCTGGAGGCGGAGCCAAGAGCGAAGACGCTGAAGGCGGAGCCAAGAGCGAAGACGCTGGAGGCGGAGCCAAGAGCTAAAGACGTAGAACCGCAAGGAGCGGTGCCAGGTGGAACCGCAAGGAGCGGAGCCGTAGAGCAAAGCCACAGAGAGCGGAGCAAGGTCAGAAAGCAGAGCTGAGAGAAAAGCTGAGAGACACAGAGCCACAGGTTGTGGTAGAACTGAGCAGAGAGAAGCAGAGCCACAGACAGTGGCGAACAGAGCAGAAAGATAAGGCAGAGGTACACACAGCTGAGTGGGAAATGACTAATCACAAAGAAGGAGCAGGGACGGACATAGACCAGAGTACAGACAGGAATGGACACGGATACACAAACAGAACACAGATGAAGGCCTGCAATAGTGCAGCCCTCTGAGACAGGAAACACACGACCTGGCAGCTCAGTAGCAAATGCTAACTGAGGGGAATAGTTTGCTCAGGCATCCTCCAATGGGTGAGGATGCCTTAAGTATCAGAGGCCTCAAGGCTATTGGCCAGAAGCACCTTAGGGAGGTGCACACAGTCTCAATAAGAATCCGGAGTGGCTGGCGCCGCCCCCCTATGCACACAGCCAGGAAGTGTACACAGAGCAGGCCGCCATGAAGCACATGGCATGGAACCAGCAGCAGACAGATCTCACAGCATGGCACTGGGTGAGTGAGTAGATGTAACAGGCAGGTGGGGAATGGAAGGCCATGCAGTGATGCCGGCAGGGTTGTTACAATGCATTAGGTCACACTGCTTGCATTCTTTCCACCATATGTAATGTATCAGTAGCAAACTCTGCAGTGATGAGGCAGCGACCCAGCAAAGTTCCAAACAAAAGTCTCTTTAATGTGTTTACTTCACAGCATTAAAGCCCAACTCACAGCATTAATGTCAACTCACAGTATTAATATCCAAATTACATAAAGTACACAGCACACAATATCCTCCGGAACCCTAGTTTAGCTGTTCTAGTAAGATTTTCCTGATAATTAAGTGTGCGGGCAGTACTCAGGAATAGCAAAGCTGAGTTGGCAAACAAGCACCTTAGATTAAAAGAGCCATATGTCTGGACAGTGTCTTGGAAGAGTATCTTGGAATGGCAGTCAGCATCTGGCTGTAGCAGAGCTTAACCCCATCAAGACCTTGCCCTTTTCCATTTTTGCGTTTTCGTTTTTCGCTCCCCTCCTTCCCAGAGTCATAACTTTTTATTTTTCTGTCAATATGGCCATGTGAGGGCTTGTTTTTTGTGTGACAAGTTGTACTTTTGAAAAAACAGAGAAAAAACACTACTATAGTATGCACACCACCCAATGAACATGTAACAAAAACACTTTATTGGCACATATATAAAAACAATTTAAAAACACTACGCCACTGCGTACAACCTAGGGCACATATCAATATACAGTCAGCCTAAAGTAGGACCATGAAATACATAATATAAAGTCCTATACTCCTTCCTAACGGCTCATGGGGTATCTGGGAACATATACAGGGCATAATAGATGATACAAAATCCCTAGACGGTGAAAAAACACCAAGCTACCCCCATGATGGTAGCGGAAAAATCCCCAAATCCCAGCATGAATCCTGCAGAGGTAACAATGCGATGATGTAATACAAACCAGCACAGGAGAAGCGGACTGTGGTGCCCAGGAGGAGGAGGACTAGTGGACCATAGCCCCACGCGTATCGCCTCCTAAGTGAGGCTTCGTCAGGGGAAGTTGAGAGTTAACCAATAAACAAGTGTATATATACATATCGCATCCATATTAAATAGCCTACCGGTGTGGAACACGGTGTCACCACAGATCCGGAGCAGGCGCCGGGACCGGAAGAGAACGCAGTGCGCATGTCCCCATAATCCCTCCGCAGAACGAGATGGAAAGTAGAACTGCACGGCTGGTATACACAGGCGCGCATGCGCCGATAGACAAAATAGCGCGTGCGCAGCTGTGAGCAAAACCGCGCACTCGCAGGATGAGGAGATGCACCAGCGTTATAGATAAACAGCTGGTGAAGGAGGGACAGGATAAGAGGCTCCAAGGGCCAGTGCGCGTCCGCAACTGAGCCCGAGACTGCGCGTGCGCGGGATCAACTGGCCCCACACAAGCACAGTAAAACGAAAAGGGAGAATAACCCAAAAATGGGGAAAAGGCATGGGGGGCATATGAAGCCCGTATGAGACAGGCCAATACATGCCATAGGAGTAAACTCAACCAAAGGTGACATGGGATGGGAAAACATACGACAACCAGGTAATAACTAGCATCCACATAACCCACACAGTCACCAATACATACATCAAGTCCCCGGGGATCAACCAGACCCACCAATCATGCTCCACTGGAATGAAAGCAATATACACCATATACCAACAATTTCACTATAAATGAGTGTTTATTGCATATATATAAATAAGTAAATAGAAGCTTGGTACAAATTTGAGACCCAATAATCCCAAGTTGTTATAAAAGTATTGCACATAATGAGCCTGAAGATATTTTATGAAGGCACACTGAAAGCATGCAGATGGGACCAGACCTGCCTAAGTCTGGTGGGTGTAGGAAATAAAAGACCCCACCAACCACCACCAAATGCCCTCCTGAGAAGTGTGAAATGATCAAGGTAAAAAAGTTAGAAAACAGTCCAGCCTTTTGCCTGGAAATGAGTTTTGAGACCACCATACACAACCCATAGGCAGACGTCCCATAGATGCATATAAGCACCCATGGGCATATAAAGGATGTATTCATCCAATGCCTGACCCCATGAGCCAATCTAAAGGAAACCTACCACCGACACAAACCCCATGAGCCCAATCTGATCAGGGAGACCATATGAATGAACCACACTGCCCACAGGGACAGAAAGGTCATTCAGCTTATACTGATATGTCTCAAGAGTCCACAAGTAGTCCATGGGGTAAGGTTCCAGAAGTCCTCTCCAATCCGAACAAGTCCCCACGGGAATCCTCCTTCATATGCATTCTTCATATCCGAGATCTCACGTGCCATCTTGTGAATATTCTAACTCCACAGGGAACATATGTACCATGGCCATAGAATTTCAGCCCAGGAATCCGGTGAATAAGAGCTCCTCATTCAAACCTGCAGGAGTAACAGATCCCAAATTAAATATCCACCGTGATTCCACTTGAAGTAGCCGTTTTTTAGGGAGCCCCCTGTTACAGAAATGAACACCTTCTCCAATCCTACCACCCGTATACCGGATACACTACCCGAATGGTGTGCCAAAAAGTGGGCTGCCACCGGGTTAAGGGTCTTCCCCTTCTCAGAGTCACTCCTAGCCAAATTAATAGTCGAAAAATGTTTCTGCATCCTGCGTCGCAATTCTTGGGATGTCTGGCCTACATAGACCATCTGACACGGACAAATGAGGGCATAAATGACACATCTGGTCTTGCAGTTAATGTATCCCCTAAGTCTATATACCTTGCCATCCACGGGGTTTTCAAAAGAATCCCTATATGGACCCATATGGGGGCAAATATTACAATCCCCACACGGGAAGGACCCCCTGAGCCTGACCCCCCGATTGAGTCTGGTGGTCTGTCGTCTATAGTGTCTATTAACCAGGAGGTCCTTCAAATTGGGCGCTCTCCTGGCCACAAGGAGGGGTCGCTCACCAATGATATTGGATGTGTTAAGATCCGTGGTCAAAATGCCCCAATGTCTCCGCAGGATGCCCCCTATTTGTGACCAATGGGTGTTATAGTTCGTTATAAATTTTGGAGCACCATCCCATACCTTGCGTTCCGTATTCAGTAGAGACTCCTGTGTGCGGGTCTTGGCCCTCTGAAATGCTGAGGATATACATCTCTGTGGATAATTCCTTTCTCTGAAACGGGAAGTTAGTATAAAGGCCTCAGAACGGAAGTCCTCATCGCGTGTGCAGTTCCTTCTTGATCTTAGAAACTGTCCAGTTGGGACCCCAAATTTCATATGTTGGGAGTGGAAACTCCTGAAATCCAGAAGGCTGTTGGTTGCTGTTGGTTTACCATACAGCTTGGTAATGATAGTGCCATTATCCACCATGACTTCCAAGTCCAGGAACGTAACTGAGGAGGAAGATATCGAATATGTCAAAAAGATATTATGTGAATTATTATTAAACAGATCTATAAACCCCCTACACTCAGCTTCCGATCCAGACCATACGAAGAACACGTCGTCAATAAAGCGCATCCAATGGTGCACTTTGTCCCTAAATAAATCCAGCACATAGACGCCGGTCGCCTCCCACCAACCTAAAAATAGGTTGGCGAGAGCAGGGGCACATCTGGCCCCCATGGCCACTCCCGAGGTCTGAAGATAGTATGTTCGGTCAAATGTGAAATAATTGTGCTTAAGGACAAATTCCATGAGATCCACAATTAACGAATCATGCATTCTATCAGAATGCCCCAGCTGGTCCAGAAAATATAAGACTGCCCTGACAGCATCCTCATGATCGATATTTGAGTAGAGGGCCTCTACATCACACGTAACCAGGAAAGCATCTGATGGCAACGTAATGCCCTGGCACCTCCTAATAAAATGAGAAGAATCCAATGTAAAAGAAGGCAGCTTCCTAACCAAGGGCTGCAAAAAATGATCTACATATATGCAGATTTTCTCGCATAAGTTCCCAATACTTGCCACAATAGGGCGGCCGGGGGGTTTGCAAAGATCTTTATGCACCTTGGGGAGCATGTAGAAGGTGGCTGTGGTCGGATTTTCAATCCACATAAAATCAAATTCATGGCCATTGATGATCCCTAAATCCCGGGCCCTTTCCAAGAGACCCCTCAGCTTAACCGAGAACACACCCGTTGGGTCTGATCGCAGTTTCCTGTAAAAACCGGTATTATCCAGCTGGCGGTGGGCCTCCTCCAAGTAGAGGGCATGTGGCCACAAGACCACGTTGCCCCCTTTGTCAGCCTCCTTAATAAGGAAGGCAGGATTGGACTTTAAGCCCGTGATAGCCAGCTTTTCTTCCCTCCCGAGGTTATCAGGTATACCAGAGAAGGGACGTAGTTGAAGGATGTCACTCTTGACCAACTCAAAGTAAACCCTTATGGCTGGTACCAACGAAAGGGGTGGGGCCACGGTAGACTTATTTTTGTAAGGAAAGCGATTCTTACCACCATCCATAGAATCATCTTGGAGCAGCTGTAGCAAATCCTGGAGTACCCGTTGGTCAGTCTGATCCAATCTGTCCCTGCCCTGTGGTCTACTATGTAAAACCTGCAAAACCAAGCCTCTGCAAAACAAATACAGGTCCTTAACTAGTATAAACTTATCGATAGTCTGTACCGGGGAGAATGTAGCCCCCTCTGCAATACTGAAAGTTCCACCGAAGTGAGACGATAGTCAGACAAATTAATGACCTGTAGTTTACCTGGTGATTCTTGCAGGTTAAGCGGCGGGATCGTGGGTTCCAATGGTGGTTCTAGTTGTGGTAGAATTTGTGTCGTTTCATGTTCGGCGTTCTGCGACCCCCAAACCTGGTGAATCGTCAGGGTGGTTGGACGATGCCCGTGGCCCCTTCTGACCCTGCGTCGGGCTAGCTTTCGGCTGATGATAAAAAATCACTGCCTGATGTATATTCACCACCTCCTTTCGATGCCCCTCGTGCTACCCCAGACTGCTTAGATGTATGTGGGGCCTGTCGACGGTTACCCTGATGCTTCCACTGGAACGCCTGTTGGGAGTCAAAATCCCTCCGATCTCTGAAAAATTTGGATCTTTTTTTGTCCCTGATATCACGATCATACTTATCCAGGGTATCTTTAAGTCTAGTCTTAAAGGGCTGGACCTGAGTATTATCATCAAAATTAAGCAATTTGGACTCCAAGTCTTTGATGTGATTCTTAGTGCTCACTAGTAACTCCCTATCATGCTCAAGGAGCATATTCATGATGATATTTGAACAACGTAGTAAACCTTGTTCCCATGTGGAGCGAAAGGTCCCAGAGGGCTCCCATGCAGGATAAATGTGAACCCTAAGGCCCCGAGGTACAATGTTAGCTTTAATGTACTCTTCCAAGCTACGGATATTCCACCATAATCTGATTCCCAGTCTGTGGGCTGTGGTAAGTTCAGACGATAATGTAGAAAATTCAGAGCCTGGTACACTGGTCTCCATGGAAAAAAAAATATTAGTGGACTCGGCACGCCAAGCTGCCTCACGAGCGTCCCAGTCCATGACGGACTCAAAACCAACAGTAGGCTATAAAGAAAAAAGATGCAATATATGATCAGTAAAATATTTACAGATCCACAATACCCCTAATAGGGTGCGTGCAGCCAGAAAGAAGGACCTGCTATGAAGAGCTAGGCCTGAACAATCCATGAATTAAGGAAGAATCGGCGCACAGCCATAGAAAATAATGTGTAAATAGGGGGTGCACGTAGTAGAATAAGCTAATTAAAAAAACAGAGAAAAGACACTACTACAGTATGCACACCACCCAATGAACATGTAACAAAAACACTTTATTGGCACATATATAAAAACAATTTAAAAACACTACGCCACTGCGTACAACCTAGGGCACATATCAATATACAGTCAGCCTAAAGTAGGACCATGAAATACATAATATAAATTCCTATACTCCTTCCTAATGGCTCATGGGGTATCTGGGAACATATACAGGGCATAATAGATGATACAAAATCCCTAGACGGTGAAAAAACACCAAGCTACCCCCATGATGGTAGCGGAAAAATCCCCAAATCCCAGCATGAATCCTGCAGAGGTAGCAATGCGATGATGTAATACAAACCAGCACAGGAGAAGCGGACTGTGGTGCCCAGGAGGACTAGTGGACCATAGCCCCACGTGTATCGCCTCATAAGTGAGGCTTCGTCAGGGGAAGTTGAGAGTTAACCAATAAACAAGCGTATATATACATATCGCATCCATACTAAATAGCCTACCGGTGTGGAACAGGGTGTCACCACAGATCCGGAGCAGGCGCCGAGACCGGAAGAGAACGCAGTGTGCATGTCCCCATAATCCCTCCGCAGAGCGAGATGGAAAGTAGAACTGCACGGCTGGTACACACAGGCGCGCATGCGCCGATAGACAAAATAGCGCGTGCGCAGCTCTGAGCAAAACCGCGCACTCGCAGATGAGGAGATGCACCAGCATTATAGATAAACAGCTGGTGAAGGAGGGACAGGATAAGAGGCTCCAAGGGCCAGTGCGCGTCCGCAACTGAGCCCGAGACTGCGCGTGCGCGGGATCAACTGGCCCCACACAAGCACAGTAAAACGAAAAGGGAGAATAACCCAAAAATGGGGAAAAGGCATGGGGGGCATATGAAGCCCGTATGAGACAGGCCAATACATGCCATAGGAGTAAACTCAACCAAAGGTGACATGGGATGGGAAAACATACGACAACCAGGTAATAACTAGCATCCACATAACCCACACAGTCACCAATACATACATCCAGTCCCCGGGGATCAACCAGACCCACCAATCATGCTCCACTGGAATGAAAGCAATATACACCATATACCAACAATTTCACTATAAATGAGTGTTTATTGCATATATATAAATAAGTAAATAGAAGCTTGGTACAAATTTGAGACCCAATAATCCCAATTTGTTATAAAAGTATTGCACATAATGAGCCTGAAGATATTTTATGAAGGCACACTGAAAGCATGCAGATGGGACCAGACCTGCCTAAGACTGGTGGGTGTAGGAAATAAAAGACCCCACCAACCACCACCAAATGCCCTCCTGAGAAGTGTGAAATGATCAAGGTAAAAAAGTTAGAAAACAGTCCAGCCTTTTGCCTGGAAATGAGTTTTGAGACCACCATACACAACCCATAGGCAGACGTCCCATAGATGCATATAAGCACCCATGGGCATATAAAGAATCCAATGCCTGACCCCATGAGCCAATCTAAAAGAAACCTACCACCGACATAAACCCCATGAGCCCAATCCGATCAGGGAGACCATATGAATGAACCACACTGCCCACAGGGACAGAAAGGTCATTCAGCTTATACTGATATGTCTCAAGAGTCCACAAGTAGTCCATGGGGTAAGGTTCCAGAAGTCCTCTCCAATCCGAACAAGTCCCCACGGGAATCCTCCTTCATATGCATTCTTCATATCCGAGATCTCACGTGCCATCTTGTGAATATTCTAACTCCACAGGGAACATATGTACCATGGCCATAGAATTTCAGCCCAGGAATCCGGTGAATAAGAGCTCCTCATTCAAACCTGCAGGAGTAACAAATCCCAAATTAAATATCCACCGTGATTCCACTTGAAGTAGCCGTTTTTTAGGGGAGCCCCCTCTTTCAGAAATGAACACCTTCTCCAATCCTACCACCCGTATACCGGATACACTACCCGAAAACGTGTGATGTAGAGGCCCTCTACTCAAATATCGATCATGAGGATGCTGTCAGGGCAGTCTTATATTTTCTGGACCAGCTGGGTCATTCTGATAGAATGCATGATTCGTTAATTGTGGATCTCATGGAATTTGTCCTTAAGCACAATTATTTCACGTTTGACCGAACATACTATCTTCAGACCTCGGGAGTGGCCATGGGGGCCAGATGTGCCCCTGCTCTCGCCAACCTATTTTTAGGTTGGTGGGAGGCGACCGGCGTCTATGTGCTGGATTTATTTAGGGACAAAGTGCACCATTGGATGCGCTTTATTGACGACGTGTTCTTCGTATGGTCTGGATCGGAAGCTGAGTGTAGGGGGTTTATAGATCTGTTGAATAATAATTCACATAACATCTTTTTGACATATTTGATATCTTCCTCCTCAGTTACGTTCCTGGACTTGGAAGTCATGGTGGATAATGGCACTATCATTACCAAGCTGTATCGTAAACCAACAGCGACCAACAGCCTTCTGGATTTCAGAAGTTTCCACCCCCAACACACGAAATTTGGGGTCCCAACTGGACAGTTTCTAAGATCAAGAAGGAACTGCACACGCGATGAGGACTTCCGTTCTGAGGCCCTTATACTAACTTCCCGTTTCAGAGAAAGGAATTATCCACAGAGATGTATATCCTCAGCATTTCAGAGGGCCAAGACCCGCACACAGGAGTCTCTACTGAATACGGAACGCAAGGTATGGGATGGTGCTCCAAAATTTATAACGAACTATAACACCCATTGGTCACAAATAGGGGGCATCCTGCGGAGACATTGGGGCATTTTGACCACGGATCTTAACACATCCAATATCGTTGGTGAGCGACCCCTCCTTGTGGCCAGGAGAGCCCCCAATTTGAGGGACCTCCTGGTTAATAGCCACTATAGATGACAGACCACCAGACTCAATCGGGGGTCAGGCTCAGGGGGTCCTTCCCGTGTGGGGATTGTAATATTTGCCCCCATATGGGTCCATATAGGGATTCTTTTGAAAACCCTGTGGATGGCAAGGTATATAGACTTAGGGGATACATTAACTGCAAGACCAGATGTGTCATTTATGCCCTCATTTGTCCGTGTCAGATGGTCTATGTAGGCCAGACATCCCAAGAATTGCGACGCAGGATGCAGAAACATTTTTCGACTATTAATTTGGCTAGGAGTGACTCTGAGAAGGGGAAGACCCTTACCCCGGTGGCAGCCCATTTTTTGGCACACCATTCGGGTAGTGTATCCGGTATACGGGTGGTAGGATTGGAGAAGGTGTTCATTTCTGAAAGAGGGGGCTCCCCTAAAACACGGCTACTTCAAGTGGAATCACGGTGGATATTTAATTTGGGATCTGTTACTCCTGCAGGTTTGAATGAGGAGCTCTTATTCACCGGATTCCTGGGCTGAAATTCTATGGCCATGGTACATATGTTCCCTGTGGAGTTAGAATATTCACAAGATGGCACGTGAGATCTCGGATATGAAGAATGCATATGAAGGAGGATTCCCGTGAGGACTTGTTCGGATTGGAGAGGACTTCTGGAACCTTACCCCATGGACTACTTGTGGACTCTTGAGACATATCAGTATAAGCTGGATGACCTTTCTGTCCCTGTGGGCAGTGTGGTTCATTCATATGGTCTCCCTGATCGGATTGGGCTCATGGGGTTTATGTCGGTGGTAGGTTTCTTTTAGATTGGCTCATGGGGTCAGGCATTGGATGAATACATCTTTTATATGCCCATGGGTGCTTATATGCATCTATGGGACGTCTGCCTATGGGTTGTGTATGGTGGTCTCAAAACTCATTTCCAGGCAAAAGGCTGGACTGTTTTCTAACTTTTTTACCTTGATCATTTCACACTTCTCAGGAGGGCATTTGGTGGTGGTTGGTGGGGTCTTTTATTTCCTACACCCACCAGTCTTAGGCAGGTCTGGTCCCATCTGCATGCTTTCAGTGTGCCTTCATAAAATATCTTCAGGCTCATTATGTGCAATACTTTTATAACAAATTGGGATTATTGGGTCTCAAATTTGTACCAAGCTTCTATTTACTTATTTATATATATGCAATAAACACTCATTTATAGTGAAATTGTTGGTATATGGTGTATATTGCTTTCATTCCAGTGGAGCATGATTGGTGGGTCTGGTTGATCCCCGGGGACTGGATGTATGTATTGGTGACTGTGTGGGTTATGTGGATGCTAGTTATTACCTGGTTGTCGTATGTTTTCCCATCCCATGTCACCTTTGGTTGAGTTTACTCCTATGGCATGTATTGGCCTGTCTCATACGGGCTTCATATGCCCCCCATGCCTTTTCCCCATTTTTGGGTTATTCTCCCTTTTCATTTTACTGTGCTTGTGTGGGGCCAGTTGATCCCGCGCATGCGCAGTCTCGGGCTCAGTTGCGGACGCGCACTGGCCCTTGGAGCCTCTTATCCTGTCCCTCCTTCACCAGCTGTTTATCTATAACGCTGGTGCATCTCCTCATGTGCGAGTGCACGGATTTGCTCACAGCTGCGCACGCGCTATTTTGTCTATCGGCGCATGCAAGCCTGTGTATACCAGCCGTGCAGTTCTACTTTCCATCTCGCTCTGCGGAGGGATTATGGGGACATGCGCACTGCGTTCTCTTCCGGTCTCGGCGCCTGCTCCGGATCTGTGGTGACACCCTGTTCCACACCGGTAGGCTATTTAGTATGGATGCGATATGTATATATACGCTTGTTTATTGGTTAACTCTCAACTTCCCCTGACGAAGCCTCACTTATGAGGCGATACGCATGGGGCTATGATCCACTAGTCCTCCTGGGCACCACAGTCCGTTTCTCCTGTGCTGGTTTGTATTACATCATCGCATTGTTACCTCTGCAGGATTCATGCTGGGATTTGGGGATTTTTCCGCTACCATCATGGGGGTAGCTTGGTGTTTTTTCACCGTCTAGGGATTTTGTATCATCTATTATGCCCTGTATATGTTCCCAGATACCCCATGAGCCGTTAGGAAGGAGTATAGGACTTTATATTATGCATTTCATGGTTCTACTTTAGGCTGACTGTATATTGATATGTGCCCTAGGTTGTACGCAGTAGCGTAGTGTTTTTAAATTGTTTTTATATATGTGCCAATAAAGTGTTTTTGTTACATGTTCATTGGGTGGTGTGCATACTGTAGTAGTGTCTTTTCTCTGTTTTTTTAATTAGCTTATTCTACTGCTTGTACCCCCTATTTACACATTATTTTCTATGGCTGTGCGCCGGTTCTTCCTTAAGTTGTACTTTTGAATGACATGATTGGTTTTAGCATGTCGTGTACAAGAAAATGGGGAAAAAAAACTCCAAGTGCGGTGAAATTGCAAAAAAGTGCAATCGTACACTTGTTTTTCGCTTGGCTTTTTTGCTAGGTTCACTAAATGCTAAAACTAAATGCCTGCCATTTTGATTCTCCAGGTCATTACGAGTTCATAGACACCAAACATGTCTAGGTTATCTTTTGTCTAAGTGGTAAAAATAAAAATTCCCCAAAAAAAGGAAAAAAAAAATTTTTTATTGTTTTATTTTGAATAAGGCGAAAGGGGGATGATTTAAGCTTTTATATTTTTTTTTCATTATTTTTAAAACATTTTTTTTTACTTTTGCCATGCTTCAATAGCCTCCATGGGAGGCTAGAAGCTGGCACCACTCGATCGGCTCTGCTACATAGGAGCGAGTAGTATGTAGTAGATTTACTGCTTTGCTATGAGCGCCGACCACAGGGTACCTCAGCGTTTGACAGCGGCATTTAACTAGTTAAGGCCAGTTTCACATTTACGTTAGAATCCGCAGCGTTTAATCCGCATCCGCAAGTGCAGGAAAAAACGCATAGAAACACGTACAAACGCGGTGGTTTTTAGACGCATGCGGGAACGCATGCGGTTAAAAAAAACGCAGCGTTTGCACGCTTTTCTATGCGTTTTGTCATGTGTTTGCGTTTTTGGTGCCCATGGTGACAAATTTTACAGGAGAAAAATCTAGATAACCAGACACCGCCAATGTGACTACAGAGGGCGTGTATTATGGGATCTCTATATGTAGACTCTAGGACTGCTGAAATCTTAACAGTGTGCTACTGTATCCTGTGTCATGATGGATCTTCGCATGGAGAGCTTTTATTTCAACCTGGATTTAAGCATCAAGCTGTTTCTTGCCTGTGCGTTTGCTTGGGAGCAAGACAGAAATCACGAAAGATGGAGAAGGAGACGGCGTAGGCGTTTTTGGAGACACCCCATTATCGAACTAAGTGAGAGCCGTGGAGCCTATCACACGCTGTATGGCGAGCTTAATGCCAACCCGGACAAATTCCCGGAAGATACAAGGATGTCGCAAGACTCGTTCCGGGATTTGCTTGCTCATGTCCAAGGAGCCATCTGGAGACAGGACACCCAGCTCCGTAGAGCGATTCCACCAGAGGAACGTCTGCTGGTTACATTAAGGTACGTAACAATTCTAAACAAATGGCAGTCATAATTTTTGTTGGTCTGACATGTATTTAGTTTGTATTTTCCTTTAAGTCTTTAGCATAACAACACCATAAATAGAATTGATTGTAATTTTTTTTTTTTTTTTTTTTTCCAGATTTCTGGCAACCGGAGAGAGTTTATCATCCCTCCACTTCCAATACCGGCTTGGAATTTTCCCCTGTCTGGAATAGTTGCAGACACCTGCAGGGCTTTGTGGAATGTTCTCCGGGATGAGTTTATACCCCTACCCACCGTGGACATGTGGATTGAAATTGCTGAAAAATTCAGGAATGTGTGTTTGATTTCCCCAATTGTTTGGGAGCGGTGGATGGAAAGCACATCCGCATTATCAAACCAGCCAGAACAGGATCGGAGTACTTCAATTATAAAAAATATTTTCCTGTTGTGCTCATGGCAATAGCCAATGCGGACTGTTGCTTCATCACCGTGGACATTGGAGCTTTTGGCCGTGGCAACGATTCCCAGACTTTTAAGAACTCGGATATGGGCCGCCGTGTGTATGGCAAAAATGTTAATTTTCCTCGGCCATGACCTCTCCTCAACACTCAAGGTCCACCGATGCCATTTGTTATGGTTGGGGATGAGACTTTCAGATGTGTGAAAACCTACTGAAGCCATATTCCAGTCGGGACTTGAACCACACTAAAAGGATCTTTAACTACAGACTGACCAGGGCCCAAAGAACAGTAGAGTGTACCTTTGGGATTCTAGTCTCAAAATGGCGCATTCTTGCAACAGCCATTAATCTAAAAATGGAGACAGTCGACGAGGTGGTTAAAGCCTGTGTGGTTCTGCACAATTACATAATGGCTAAGGAGCGACCCAACATTGAACTGGATGAACCAATTGCAAACCCATTGCCCGATTACCAGCATCACCCGCTGCGGTAAACTGCTGAAGTTGGCCACATGCGGGACCAATTTGCTGCCTTTTTTAATCAGATATTGGACGTGTGTCATGGCAGGACAATGTTGTGTAAATGTCCTGTTGGGATTTTGTCTGTACCAGTTATTTTCATAAATGGTACTAATATTTGTTGTTAATAAACTTTATTTTTTGGTATCTTGACCGTGTCTCCTATGTATTTCCTCTACAAACCAAGGCTGCCCTCACACTAGCAGTATTTGGTCAGTATTTTATATCAGTATTTGTAAGCCAAAACCAGGAGTGGGTAATAAATGCTTTTACTTATACTTTTCCTCTAATTGTTCCACTCCTGGTTTTGGCTTATAAATACTGATGTAAAATACTGACCACATACTGCTCGCGTGACGGCAGCCAGGTTGTTAGTGGTAAAGTTGTTGACGTCATTGCGTCCTGATTCTGTTCTGCAGTATCCATTGGATGCAGACTGAAAAGACAATGGCTGTTTAATACAAAACAGATCTATACTCATCAAGTCAGGTGTCAAAAATAATTAATTCATGATGCACATATAACAGCCTCATGAATTCACTATTTCTGACACATGTCCAGGTGAGCATAGATATGCCGTGTATGACCGCCATCATCCCTTCACTTTGTGTGAAATAGATTACGTACACAGAAGAGAAAAAGAAGGTTATACAATGCACTTCTCTACTCACCAGGTCAGGTGTCCTAACTAATGAGTTTTTGGACACCTGACCTGTTGAGTATAGTTCTGCATTGTATTGTATTGTCACTACTTTCTCTTCAGTCTGCAACACTAGTCATAGACCCAGCTGAAGGAAGAGATTATAGAGAAAATACAAGTAAACATTTTTTGGCCCACGTCATATCTCTATATTAAAGACACACAAAGTGTTGTACTTGCTAACTACTGGAGCTATGATGTGGCCAAAAAATAAAGTGTGCGGCACAGTGTTTTATTTGGCACACGGTGTGTGTTGCCGGCGGCGAAATACACAATTAACCACACATAATTGGGATAAAAAAAACATAGTATTTATTTTCTTACAAACAAAATTTTTATTTAACAGCGCCTGCTTGGGGTAGAGTGATGGAAATAGGGGGTTTGAAGCTGTGAGGTCTGGCTAAGTGTGGACAACGCAGGGGTGGCAGGAGAAGGGGCAATTAAACTAGTGGGGTCTGGTAGTTCGGGGATGGGGCTTGACACATGAGAGGGGCCTGAGACGCACTGGAAGGGTGAGACAAACCTGACATTACAGACACACTGGGAGGTGAGGGGGGAGGAATACTGATAGTACGATTTTTTTAAATTTTTTTTTTCCATTTCTGGGATTGACGTGTTCTGGGAAGCCTCGGTGGGCTCATTTGTCGTGGTATGGTCGTGGTGGGTGACCTGTCAAGGTCCGGCTGCAATGTGCTTGTAGAGCGTGCAGCCATGCCAGAGTCCATAGTGCTCGTAGAGTGTGCAGCCATGCCAGAGTCCATAGTGCTCGTAGAGCATGCAGCCATGCCAGAGTCCATAGTGCTCGTAGAGCGTGCAGCCATGCCAGAGTCTATAGTGCTCGTAGAGCGGAAGGCCATGCTAGGGACGACATTGCTCGTAGAGTGGAAGGCCATGCCAGGGTCCATTGTGCTCATAGAGCGGAAGGCCATGCCTGGGTCCTGCTGCATTGTGGTGGTGGTGGAGCGGAAGGACATGCCTGGGTCCTGCTGCATCATGGTGGTGGTGGAGAGGAAGGCCATGCCAGGGTCCTGCTGCTGCATCGTGATGGCGGTGCGGAAGGCCATGCCAGGGTCCTGATGCTGCATCGTGGTGGCGGTGCGGAAGGCCATGCCAGAGTCCTGCTGCTGCATCGTGGTGTCAGTGGAGGAGGTCCAAGCAGGAGCAGTGGTTGTCATGGTGGTGGCGGTGGGCTGTCCTACAGCACTCAGCATGGTGGTGCTGCTGTAGTGGTGTCCGGCAGTGCTAGGAATGGAGGTGGCCGTGCAGTGGTATGCAGCAGAGGTCGGCACTGAGGTCAATCGTGACAGTGTTGGCACAGGTGGATATGCCTCCACTGTCTGCTGAAAATACCGACTCTGCTGCATAGCCTGCACGTAAGCAGCATTGCAGGCCTGCATGACACTAAGCTGGAGATCAGGAGTAAGGTGTTCTGTCATGCCCTGTTCAATTTTGTTAAAAAATGATGTGCTGGCCTCTGGAGGTCGACTTTTACTTGGTCAAGGCTTTTGGTGACCTCCTGGATACGTGTATTCATATGGCTAATGGCAGTATCCAGTCGGTCACCCAAAGCCTTGAGTCCATCGTGAAAAACCAAGCTCAAGTGCAAAAATTCGGGTATGAGTGACCTGTCCGATGCCCTCTGCCGCTGCCGGGAGGAGCCCCCCAAAAAAGGGGCAGAGGCAGAGGCCTGGGAAAGGGGAACACCTGATGCACCAGCTTCCTGGTCTCCAGTTAGTGTGGCAGGCCCACTTGCTGCAGCGCTGCTGGATGGCTGGGATGGGTCGTGGCTGTCTGATGAAGGACCCCTCCAGAACCTGGGTCAACAGTGCTGCTCCATGTGCTGTGAACAAAGGAAAAAAAAATTAATACCAAAAACTGAATAAACGCCAACTCCTGTTGAATAGAAACATACAGATTATGGCAATACAACACAACCTAATACACAGGAGAAATACTTATGTTCTCTGGGCAAGGACCGGTCTTAAAATGCCAGAATGTGATGGTATTTATACTTTCAGATCCTTGCTCCAGAACCACTGGGTACACGGCTCTCTTGACGTAGGTCCTTGTTGAAGCGATCCTTCATCGAACGCCAACGTGTTTTGACTTTGAGCACTGTTTAAAAAACAAAAGATAACGGTTAGACAATCTACTTTTGGCCGTGCTCACACAACTGTGTGTGATGAGAGAAACTCCTGAGAGTTTGTGTCATCACCCACAGTTGTGTGAGCACGGCCAAGGTCTCTGATGCTTCACACTGCATTGCAATATTTACAAAATGCATTCCATAGCCGCCGGATCGTCACGTTGTCCGAGAGCTGTGGAACCCGGGTGTCCCACAACAGGACTCGCTAATGGACCAGGGAAATGAGGATGTCATTGTCAATGAGGTCCTCATCCCGTTCTGAAACCTAAAAAATAAATGAAGACATTAATGTTGCATACATTAACATAAGGAAAAGAAAGAAAACAGAGGCTGAGAAATGGCATGAATAAGGAAAGTCAAGATAAAAAAGGAGTCCATAAGAAAAATGTAAAGAAAGAGGAAAGTAAAGAAAGGAAGATTCAAGAATACTAAAGTGAGGATACAGTAAACAGTCAGACAGGTATACTTACACGCTGCCGCCTTGACACCCAACCGTGACCTCGCTGCTCCTGCTCACCCTCTTCCGCAGTGGAAGAAGTGCTCTAAAAAAAGGAAAAAAATTTGTCATATGTGTAGATGTGACAGTGAATACTTACCAATCTGAGGAGGTGAGTACTCACTTCACTGACATGTTCGGCTTGAGAAGGCCCACGACGTTGCTCCTCATCAGAAGAAAAAGACATTCTGATGCATGCAGAAAGAAAGAAATGGCAGAAATTAGGACATGTAGAGACAGAAAATAGAAAATAAAGGCATTGGCTAGGATATACTTACATTGTTCTGAGTGTAGATTCCTTCCTGTGTCTGCTCTGCTGCATCTGGAAAGCTTCTCTGTCTGCTGAGTAGTGACCTGCAACTGTCCACTCCCTCTCTTTATCACCTTGTATGTGGGGGTGGCTAATCAGTGTCTAGACATGTTTTACTCTGAGGCCGCATGCGTTCACATAGACAGCAATGCGTTGTTTTGCCGTATTTCTTCCGCTGACAACCACATAAGTTTCTAGGCGGCAAATTGACGCCTCTAAAATTACTACATGTATTGTTTACCGCACCAAACTGCAGACGACGAAACGACGCATGCGTCGTCAAACGCGGCAAAGTGCAATCAAACGCAGACACATGTGTCCCTAATGTTAAATATAGGAATACACAACGCATGAGGATTATTGCAGAAGAAACGCTGCGGACACAACCGCAAATGTGAAACCAGCCTAATAGCGGCGGGCAGATCGCGATTCCACCTGCCGCTATTGTGGGCACATGCCAGCTGTTCAAAACAGCTGACATGTCCCGACTTTGATGTGGGCTTACAGCCAGAGCCCACATCAAAGGATGAGATGCGACCTCCGCCGTACTAGTAGGGGAAGGGGTTAACGTGTAATTATCCCTTTGTAACAGTAGAACTGAATTGAACATAGTTTCATAGTTTTCAAAGTTGATGGTAAACTTAAAGGGGTATTCCCACTTCCAAGATCCGATCCCAACATGTAGGGCATTGCAGTAGCTTAGGTATCCATGATTATGACGACTAATATTGTGAGTTATTTAGCTGTTAGTGGTCGTAACCGTGGATATCTAAGCTACTGCAATGCTCTGCACATGGGATACGTGACATAGGGAATGTTAAAAACTATACTCAATTTCTAATTGGAGATGTCTGCTAATTTATTATTTTTACACCTACTACATATTAGGGTAGGATCTTAGAGATGGGAATACCCTTTACAGTCCATCAAGTTCAACCTATAGCCTAACATGTTGATCCAGAGGAAGGCAATAGCCCAATGGGCAGACACCAATGGCTACATATTAGCGGAAACATTCCTTTCCTGCTCCACATATGGCAATTAGAGTAGTCCCCTGGATCAATGCCCCATCACGGAATCTAGTGCTCACAATCTGTAATATTACATTTTTTAAGAAAGGCATCCAGACTCTTCTTGAATTTTAGTAGTGAATCAACCATTGCAACATCAATTGGAAGAGAGCTCCAAAGTCTCTCTGCTCTTACAGTAAAGAACCTGTGATTATGATTTATCACATAGAGAATGCCCCCTTTTCCCCATTGCAGACCTAGGTTTAAATAGATAATTAGAAAGATCATTGTACTGCTCCTCATATATTTGTACATTGTAATAAGATTGCACCTAAGCCATCATTTTCCAAACAGAATAACCCCAAGATCAGTAAAATATCTTGATATTGCAGCTCAGCCATTCCCTTAGTAACCTTGGTTGCTCTTCTCCACCCACTCTAGTTCACCTATTTATACATTAGAGATGAACATTGTACATAGCATTCTAAATATGGCCGCAATAGTGACATGCATAGAGGCAAGACTATATTATCGCCATGATCATCTGTTCATCTATTAATGAATCCCATTATTTTATTAGCATTTGCAGCAGCTGTCTGACACTGTTCATTAAAGTTGAGTTTGCTGTCCACCCATACACCCAAATCTTTTTCAGTGACAGTTTTACAAAATGTTTACCAATTAGTAAATAATTATACACTTTATTTCCTCTGCCCAAGTGCATAACCTTGCGTTTATCTACATTAAACTTCAATTTCCATTTCTCAGCACAAGCCTCCAGCTCATATAAATCATCCTGTAATATTAAATTATCCTCATCTATGTTGAATACCCTGCAGAGTTTAGTATCATCCACAAATATTGAAATTTTACTCTGTATTCCCCCTATAAGGTTATTAATAAATATGTTAAATAGAAGATGGCCTAATACTGACCACTGTGGTACCCCACTGTTAACTCTGACCCTATCTGAGTATGTTCCATTAATATTAACCACCCTTTGTTTCCTAACATTGTGCCAGTTGTTAAGCCAGTTACACATATTTTCCTCTACTCCCGTTATTCTCATTTTATGTACCAACCTTTTTTTGTGGTACCATTTCAAATGACTTTCAAAACTCCATATAGACTATATCCACTGCGTTTCCCTGGTCCAGTCAGGAACTTACCTCCACATACAAGCTGATCAGATTAGTTTGACAGGATCAATCCCTCATAAAACCATGTTGATAATGAGGCTATTCTTATTGCAATACTTCCGAATAGCATCTCTTAAGAAACCCTGAAGGATTTTACCCACAATAGAGGTTACTTGCCTATGATTTTCAGGCTCAGATTTTGGCACCTTTTTTAGTGTTGGCACCCCATTTTCTATGTGCCAGTCCTGTGATACAAACACTGTTATTATTGAATCTGTGAATATTAAAAATAATAGTCTGTCTATCATGGTACTTAATTCCTGCAGTAATCGGGGGTGTATGCCATCCAGGGCTTGGGATTTGTCTACTTTAGCAATTTTGAGGTGGCGCCTTACTTCTTGCTGGGTTAAGCTGGTGGAATTTAATGGAGAATTTCAAGTATCTCTAATTATGTCCTCTGTCATGGGATTTTCTTGTATAAATTCTGTAGAGAAAAAGGTGTTTAGCAGATTGACCTTTCCCTCATCCTTTTCCACCATTTCACCCAGTCTATTTCTGAGGGGACCAACGCTATCATTTTTTAGTTTCTTACTGTTTATGTAGTTGAAGAATATTTTTGAATTATATTTGCTTTCTTTTGAAATGAGTCTCTCTATCTCAATCTTTGCTGCCTTGATTTGCTTTTTACACAATTTTTTTTCTATGATTATGTCATGTGTCTCATCATTTATTGTGTGACAAGGCAAAGTGTAGGTATGCGGTAACAGTATGCGCTAAATACCTGAATACTCAGGCAGAAAACAGTTGTCTGAGCAAGATTCAGGGAGATGATGTGGGAAGTGCACTCCAATTAACACAAGAGCAGAGGAAATAGGCCATAGCAGAGGGAAGATGCCTGAACCAGCATTGGAGCTAGGAAAGATCATTAACAAGTGAGCACTTGTCGCTGATGGCTTCTCGTCTGCACATACCAGCCGGAATGCATGAAGGATCAGCAAGTGTTGTTCATGTATCTTTTACTAATGAAATGAACTGTGGCAGACAATTATTGAAATTAACTGGTGGACCACTCTTTTTACATCATTTTATAAAAGCACATTTGTTTGTAATATCATTTTCATATTTCCCACATAGATTTTGGATTTATCTTGCTCACAATATAATTTGACTTACTGTATTTTGAGGCTTTGTTTGACCAGATATTCTAATTGTTTAAGTAACGGTAACATGAAGTGCTAAGTGTATTTTGGAGCCAGTATAATTAAGGACTGTAATATTACCAATATCAAACCTTTTATTAGCCGTGTCAGTTGATTTCCTGTATAATTTGCAGCCTAATAATAGATCTATGATTTACTTTCTCTTACATAACCCATGTTTATTTGTAATTACAATGTGATTTAGTAACATAGTAACATAGTTAGTAAGGCCGAAAAAAGACATTTGTCCATCCAGTTCAGCCTATATTCCATCATAATAAATCCCCAGATCTACGTCCTTCTACAGAACCTAATAATTGTATGATACAATATTGTTCTGCTCCAGGAAGACATCCAGGCCTCTCTTGAACCCCTCGACTGAGTTCGCCATCACCACCTCCTCAGGCAAGCAATTCCAGCTTCTCACTGCCCTAACAGTAAAGAATCCTCTTCTATGTTGGTGGAAAAACCTTCTCTCCTCCAGATGCAAAGAATGCCCCCTTGTGCCCGTCACCTTCCTTGGTATAAACAGATCCTCAGCGAGATATTTGTATTGTCCCCTTATATACTTATACATGGTTATTAGATCGCCCCTCAGTCGTCTTTTTTCTAGACTAAATAATCCTAATTTCGCTAATCTATCTGGGTATTGTAGTTCTCCCATCCCCTTTATTAATTTTGTTGCCCTCCTTTGTACTCTCTCTAGTTCCATTATATCCTTCCTGAGCACCGGTGCCCAAAACTGGACACAGTACTCCATGTGCGGTCTAACTAGGGATTTGTACAGAGGCAGTATAATGCTCTCATCATGTGTATCCAGACCTCTTTTAATGCACCCCATGATCCTGTTTGCCTTGGCAGCTGCTGCCTGGCACTGGCTGCTCCAGGTAAGTTTATCATTAACTAGGATCCCCAAGTCCTTCTCCCTGTCAGATTTACCCAGTGGTTTCCTATTCAGTGTGTAATGGTGACATTGATTCCTTCTTCCCATGTGTATAACCTTACATTTATCATTGTTAAACCTCATCTGCCACCTTTCAGCCCAAGTTTCCAACTTATCCAGATCCATCTGTAGCAGAATACTATCTTCTCTTGTATTAACTGCTTTACATAGTTTTGTATCATCTGCAAATATCGATATTTTACTGTGTAAACCTTCTACCAGATCATTAATGAATATGTTGAAGAGAACAGGTCCCAATACTGACCCCTGCGGTACCCCACTGGTCACAGCGACCCAGTTAGAGACTATACCATTTATAACCACCCTCTGCTTTCTATCACTAAGCCAGTTACTAACCCATTTACACACATTTTCCCTCAGACCAAGCATTCTCATTTTGTGTACCAACCTCTTGTGCGGCACGGTATCAAACGCTTTGGAAAAATCGAGATATACCACGTCCAATGACTCACCGTGGTCCAGCCTATAACTTACCTCTTCATAAAAACTGATTAGATTGGTTTGACAGGAGCGATTTCTCATAAACCCATGCTGATATGGAGTTAAACAGTTATTCTCATTGAGATAATCCAGAATAACATCCCTCAGAAACCCTTCAAATATTTTACCAACAATAGAGGTTAGACTTACTGGCCTATAATTTCCAGGTTCACTTTTAGAGCCCTTTTTGAATATTGGCACCACATTTGCTATGCGCCAGTCCTGCGGAACAGACCCTGTCGCTATAGAGTCCCTAAGAATAAGAAATAATGGTTTATCTATTACATTACTTAGTTCTCTTAGTACTCGTGGGTGTATGCCATCCGGACCCGAAGATTTATCTATTTTAATCTTATTTAGCCGGTTTCGCACCTCTTCTTGGGTTAGATTGGTGACCCTTAATATAGGGTTTTCATTGTTTCTTGGGATTTCACCTAGCATTTCATTTTCCACCGTGAATACCGTGGAGAAGAAGGTGTTTAATATGTTAGCTTTTTCCTCATCATCTACAACCATTCTTTCCTCACTATTTTTTAAGGGGCCTACATTTTCAGTTTTTATTCTTTTACTATTGATATAGTTGAAGAACAGTTTGGGATTAGTTTTACTCTCCTTAGCAATGTGCTTCTCTGTTTCCTTTTTGGCAGCTTTAATTAGTTTTTTAGATAAAGTATTTTTCTCCCTATAGTTTTTTAGAGCTTTAATGGTGCCATTCTGCTTTAGTAGTGCAAATGCTTTCTTTTTACTGTTAATTGCCTGACTTACTTCTTTGTTTAGCCACATTGGGTTTTTCCTATTTCTAGTCCTTTTATTCCCACAAGGTATAAACCGCTTACACTGCCTATTTAGGATGTTCTTAAACATTTCCCATTTATTATCTGTATTCTTATTTCTGAGGATATTGTCCCAGTCTACCAGATTAAGGGCATCTCTAAGCTGGTCAAACTTTGCCTTCCTAAAGTTCAGTGTTTTTGTGACTCCCTGACAAGTCCCCCTAGTGAAAGACAGGTGAAACTGTACAATATTGTGGTCGCTATTTCCTAGATGCCCGACCACCTGCAGATTTGTTATTCTGTCAGGTCTATTAGATAGTATTAGGTCTAAAAGTGCTGCTCCTCTGGTTGGATTCTGCACCAATTGTGAAAGATAATTTTTCTTGGTTATTAGCAGAAACCTGTTGCCTTTATGGGTTTCACAGGTTTCTGTTTCCCAGTTAATATCCGGGTAGTTAAAGTCCCCCATAACCAGGACCTCATTATGGGTTGCAGCTTCATCTATCTGCTTTAGAAGTTGACTTTCCATGATTTCTGTTATATTTGGGGGTTTGTAACAGACCCCAATGAGAATTTTGTTACCATTTTTCCCTCCATGAATTTCGACCCATATGGACTCGACATCCTCATTTCCTTCGCTAATATCCTCCCTTAAAGTGGACTTTAGACAAGACTTTACATAGAGACAAACCCCTCCTCCTCTCCGATTTTTACGATCCTTTCTAAACAGACTGTAACCCTGTAAGTTAACTGCCCAGTCATAGCTTTCATCTAACCATGTCTCGGTTATTCCCACTATGTCAAAGTTACCAGTAGATATTTCTGCTTCTAGTTCTTCCATCTTGTTTGTCAGGCTTCTGGCGTTTGCGAGCATGCAGTTTAGAGGATTTTGTTTTCTTCCAATATCCTCGCTGTGTATTGTTTTAGAAATGTTCTTACCTCCCTTCTGAGTATGTTTTCCTGGGTCTTCTTTGTTCAAGTCTAATGTTTTTCTTCCCGTCCCCTCTTCTTCTAGTTTAACGCCCTCCTGATGAGTGTAGCGAGTCTTCTGGCGAATGTGTGTTTCCCAGGTTTGTTGAGGTGTAGTCCGTCTCTGGTGAGGAGTCCATCGTACAAGTAATTCACACCGTGGTCCAGGAATCCGAATCCTTGTTGTCTGCACCATCGTCTTAGCCAGTTGTTTGCATCAAGGATCCTGTTCCATCTCCTGGTGCCATGCCCGTCTACTGGAAGGATAGAAGAAAAAACTACCTGTGCATCCAGTTTCAATCTGTTTCCTATAATTATGCTCAATTTTTTTAATTGAACTTGAACTATTTAAAGTATGTAAGCAAAGCTGACCTTACATAATCTTATATGATCACACAATATATAGAAGCAATTACCATAAGTCAATCTCTGTATTAATCAATAAGTTTTGAAAACTTAATTGTGATTTTGTGATATTTGGCATCTTTGTTTTCAGTTGGATGGGGGAAATTAACCCACTTGCAGGCCCTTTTGGTTGCAGTTAATTTCCCATTGTACCATAGTTTGAAGCATGTTAACATACAATGCCTGATCCTTCTTTACTCCAACCTTTTGCCATCAGAGGATTAAGGAGATTATCATGCACATTAGATACTTGGCCAATTCTAATGGAATCAGTTGGTTCCGACCACATATACGATCTTATGAGAGGTTTTCAACCCTGAACTATATATCAAAAAGCAACACCAAGGGTGGGCTGTGGTAAGCCCAATAACACCAAAGCAGTGCAAAAGGTAACCTAAAATATATATCTTTTTTTGAATAAAATAATAAACAATAAAAGTTCCAAAAATAGAGCTGAAATGGAGGGACACTTATTCCAATGTAAATGACAGGACAGCCAATTATAAAAGAATATCAATATACTCGCCTACTTGGACTGCAAACTTTTTAGGATACAGTATACTATTGAGCATATAATAATATTAACGTAATACTCTTGTAATTTCTGCTACAACAGAAAATAGAAGTAACCTTCAATGTCTTTGGCAGAAAAAAAGTTCTATTATATATTGTTAAGAGAATTCTGCATCGACATGAAATTTCCTCTAGTTGAAGAAATATACTGTATTATTCAATTCTGACCACAACCCTATAAAGTGCAATATATGATATGCAGCATATTAAGGGCTTTATATTATATTACATGTAAACAGAATTATATATGTAAACAGTAACTCTATGAGACTACATGAATCATGCTGCATGACAAGTGCATTAAATTGTATTGTGTGTAAACGAAGGCTCAGATTACATTGGGTACGGAAAGTATTCACACTCCTTTAAATCTTGCACTCTTTGTTTCATTGCAGCCATTTGGTGAATTCAAAAAAGTTCATTTATTTTTCTCATTAATGTACACTCTGCACCCCATCTTGACTGAAAAAAAACAGAAATGTAGTCATTTTTGCAAATTTATTAAAAAAGAAAAACTGAAATGTCACATGGTCACAAGTATTCAGACCCTTTGCTCAGTATTGAGTAGAAACATCCTTTTGACCTAGTACAGCCATGAGTCTTCCTGGGAATGATGCAACAAGTTTTTCACACCTGGTTTTGGGGATCCTCTGCCATTCTTCCTTGCAGATCCTCTCCAGTTCTGTCAGGTTGGATGGTGAACATTGGTGGACAGCCATTTTCAGGTCTCTCCAGAGATGCTCAATTGGGTTTAGGTCAGGGCTCTGGCTGGGCCAGTCAAGAATGGTCACAGAGTTGTTCTGAAGCCACTCCTTTGTTATTTCAGCTGTGTGCTTAGGGTCATTGTCTTGTTGGAAGGTGAACCTTCAGCCAAGTCTGAGGTCCAGAGCACTCTGGAAGAGGTTTTCATGCAGGATATCTCTGTACTTGGCCGCATTCATGTTTCCTTCAATGACAACCAGTTGTCCTGTACCCTGCAGCTGAAAAACACCCCCATAGCATGATTCTACCCCCCCCCATGCTTCACTGTTGGGATTTTATTGGGCAGGAGTTGAGCTGTGCCTGGTTTTCTCCACATATACCGCTTAGAATTATCACCAAAAAGGTCTATCTTCATCTCATCAGACCAGAGAATCTTATTTCTCATAGTCTGGGAGTCCTTCATGTGTTTTTTAGCAAACTCTATGCAGGCTTTCATATGTCTTGCACTTAGGAGAGGCTTCCATTGGGCCACTCTGCCATAAAGGCCTGACTGGTGGAGGGCTGCAGTGTTAGTTGACTTTGTGGAACTTTCTCCCATCTCCCTACTGCATCTCTAGAGCTCAGTCACGGTGATCTTGGGGTTCTTCTTTACCTCTCTCACCAAGGCTCTCCTCTAATCATTGCTTAGTTTGGCTTGACGGCCAGGTCTAGGAAGACTTCTGGTGGTCCCAACCTTCTTCCATTTAAGGATTATGGAGGCCACTGTGCTCTTAAGAACCTTGGCTACTGCATAAATTCTTTTGTAACTTTGGTCAGATTTGTGCCTTGCCACAATTCTGTCTCTGAGCTCCTTGGCCAGTTCCTTTGACCTCATGATTCTCATTTGGTCTGACATTCTCTGTGAGCTGTGAGGTCTTATATAGACAGGTATGTGCCTTTCCAAGTCTAGTCCTATCAGTTTAAATAAACACAGCTGGACTCCAATGAATGATTAGAACCCTCTCAAGGAGGATCACAAAGAAATGGACAGCATGTGACTTAAATATGAGTGTCTGAGCAAAGGGTCTGAATACTTATAACCATGTGATATTTCAGTTTTTCTTTTTTATTAAATTTGCAAAAATTACTACATTTCAGTTTTTTTCAGTCAAGATGGGGTGCAGAGTGTACATTAATGTAAAAAATGAAATGAATGCAATGAAACAGAGTGAAAAAATGTAAAGGCATCTGAATACTTTCCGTACCCACTGTAAATTACTTGTATCATGCAGCATACGGAGGGCTTTGTGTTATCTTGCATATGAGCAGTGATTATATGCAACACATGTATATTGCAGCATGTAAGAGCTTTGTGTTGCTGACAATGTATTCACCTGGTCTATGCGACAGTAAAGAATTCCAATGTAGGAAAGGAAATAGATAGCATATAATGGTATAAATAATTAGAATGGGTATGTACCTGGCACTTGTCCTGATGTTGTTTGAAAGTGGAGAGGAGTAGCGTCCCTCTGCCCCAACGAGCGTTTCACCCAGCCTCCTCTAACCTTGTGCCAAAAAACAGCAGATATGGGTTCTTTTAAGCAGCTGCCTAGCACTCTGAAGATGAAAATGGTGGAGGCCCACAAAGCAGGAGAAGGTTATAAGAAGATAGCAAAGAATTTTCAAGTTGCCCTGTCCTCAGTTTGAAATGTAATTAAGAAATGCCAGTTAACAGGAACAGTGGAGGTCAAGATAAGGTCTGAAAGACCAAGTAACATTTCAGTGAGAGCTGCTCATAGGATTGCTAGAGAGGTAAATCAGAACCCCCGCATGACTGCAAAAGACTTTCAGAAAGATTTAGCAGACTGAAATATTGAATGTATGAACATGACCTTATTTAATATAATGCAAGTAGCATGCTCTGAAAAATCTTAAAGAAAGAAATTCTATTACAATAAATTCTACCAATCAAGGCCACGTTCATACATTCAGTATTTGATCAGTATTTTATATCAGTATTTGTAAAAACACGCGCACCACTTCTGTATTTATCACCCACTCCTGGTTTTGGCTTAAAGGGAACCTGTCAGCAGAATTGTACATAGTAACCTACACAAACTGTCAGGTCGGCACCGTTATACTGATTAAAATGATACCATGGTTGATGAAATCCGTCTTATGGTTGTTCTTTAATCTTTGTTTTCAGTTTTGTGCTAATGAGATTCTCGTGCCCTAAGGCGGGGCTGGTGTATGTGGTGCTCTGATTAGATATTCATAATGCAGCATAATGAATATCTGTATACACTGTGAGGCAGTGACCGGTGTCATATGCGAGGGTCGCTATGTGTCCCCCAGGATGTGCTTAGAAGCATATTAGATCCGCTGGAGTGCCCTGTGCTCACAGCAGGTTGCCTGTGAGACACAGGGAAGAATAAAAGTGAGTGTGAACTGGGTCAAGTTATTTGTCCCAGAATTTATTCAGGAAAACCTGGTATGGGCTTTTATTTTGAAACGGACTGCAGGATGGTAGTGGGGCCGGTCCGTTTCCTCCAGCCCAGATCTTATAGTGGCCCATGGCCATAGAATCTGGAGGAAAGAAAAAAAAAAAACCCAGCAAGAGAGTTTGGGGTGTGTCAGTCTGGTCTGGGATTCAGACCTAGCAGGAGGCTTGTGCAGAGCTCCTTCCGTGTGGAGAAACACGGGCCAGGCAGAGCCTGAAAAGCCAGACACCCCAGCGTACACGGGGGTGTAATACGCTCACGGCAGCGGACTGTGGACTGTTGTTATTTTTCCCAGTTGCATACCGCAGGACTTGTTTGCTTTCTTTTCCGGTTTGTGAGTATGCTGTGAAATAAACTAAACTTTGTTTGAACTTTATATGGGTCACTGCCTATTCACTGCACAGCAAGGACATCGCTACATCACAACACTTAGAAAACAAAACCCTTCTGCAAGCTGCCTGCCGTGGCACCTGCTCTGCAGCAAAATCGCATGTTTTGAATGCCAATAATAATTTTTTTTTCAGGTTATTAAGCTAGAGCAGGGGTGGGGAACCTCAGGCCCACGGGCATTTTATGGCCCTCGATGATTTTTTATCAGGCCCCCGGGCAGATTCTCAGGGACCGCATTCTTGGGCAGGGAGCTGTTGTGAATTCAGCTTTTGGGCTCCCTCCGGTGGTTGTAGAGGGTAATGCAGTTGTGCCTGGATTGCAGGAGTGGACATGTGTATCTACTAATTGCAAAACTGACTGGGGTATATAGCTTTGCAGGATCCTTTAGTCAGTGCCAGTTGTTCTACAAAGATAAGTCCTGGCTTTGTTTTTGCTGTCCACCTGCTGTTGACCTTATAGTTCTGTGCATGTTCATGTTTTTGTCTTGTCCAGTTTTGTCTGTGAAGGATTTTTTGCAGCCTGGCTATTTCTCTGGAGATGCAGATATACCCCCCATGTCTTTAGTCAGATGTGGTGATTCGTATCGTCTGTGGTGGATATTTTCTAGCGTTTTTATACTGACCGCATAGTACTCTGTTCTTTTCTTTCTTTTTAGCTAGTATGGCCTCCTATGCTAAAATCTGATTTCATATCTGCGTATGTTATTTTCCTCTCCTCTCACAGTCAATATTTGTGGGGGGCTATCTATCCTTTGGGGATTTTCTCTGAGGCAAGATAGGTTTCCTGTTTCTGTCTTTAGGGGTAGTTAGATCTTAGGCTGTGCCGAGGGGTCTAGGGAGTGTTAGGTACCACCCACGGCTACTTCTAGTTGCGCTGCTAGGTTCAGGGTTTGCGGTCAGTACAGGGACCACCTGTTATGACCTGGTGGTTAGGAGCACCAGGAATGACCTGATGGTTAAACTCACAGGACAAGCTCTGGGAAGTGGGAACTTTGCTGACCACAATCCCTAATCCTATCACACACACTAGAAATAGCCGTGGAGCATCCCTAACAGGCCTAGACGCCTCGGCACAGCCTAAGAACTAGCTAGCCCTAGAGATAGAAAATAAAGACTACCTTGCCTCAGAGAAATTTCCCCAAAGGAATAGGCAGCCCCCCACAAATATTAACTGTGAGTTAAGATGAAAGTCACAAACACAGAAATGAAACAGGTTTTAGCAAAGGGAGGCCAGACAAACTAAATAGACAGAGGATAGGAAAGGTATCTTTGCGGTCAGCACAAAAACTACAAAAGACCACGCAGAGTGTGCAAAAAGACCACCGCACCGACTCACGGTGCGGAGGCGCCACCCTGCATCCCAGAGCTTCCAGCTAGCAAGACAAAATCATGAAAGCAAGCTGGACTAGAAAACCATGAACAGAAAATAACAAATGGGGACTTAGCTTCTTGCAGGAAGAGACAGGTCTCCAGAAAGATGCAAGAGCGAACTGAACCAGCACAGGAACATTGACAGCTGGCATGGAGTAACGATCTGAGTGGAGTTAAATAGAGCAGCCAACCAAAGGATAAACCACGTCACCTGTGTAAGGAACCTCAGAAACAGCAGCTTCACTCACAGCCACCAGAGGGAGTCCATGGACAGAACTCGCCGAAGTACCATTCACGACCACAGGAGGGAGTTCAACAACAGAATTCACAACAGTACCCCCCCTTGATGAGGGGTCACCGAACCCTCACCAGAGCCCCCAGGCCGATCAGGATGAGCCAAGTGAAAGGCACGAACTAGATCAGCAGCATGAACATCAGAGGCAAAAACCCAGGAATTATCCTCCTGACCATAACCCTTCCACTTGACCAGGTACTGGAGTTTCCGTCTCGAAACACGAGAATCCAAAATCTTCTCCACCACATACTCCAACTCCCCCTCGACCAACACCGGGGCAGGAGGATCGACGGAGGGAACCATAGGTGCCACGTATCTCCGCAACAACGACCTATGGAACACATTATGGATGGCAAAAGAAGCTGCAAGGTCCAAACGAAATGACACAGGATTAAGAACTTCAGAAATCTTATATGGCCCAATGAAACGAGGCTTAAACTTAGGAGAGGAAACCTTCATAGGAACATGACGAGATGACAACCAAACCAAATCCCCAACACGAAGTCGGGGACCAACACAGCGCCGGCGGTTAGCGAAACGTTGAGCCTTCTCCTGGGACAATGTCAAATTGTCCACCACATGAGTCCAAATCTGCTGCAACCTGTCCACCACCATATTCACACCAGGACAGTCCGAAGGCTCAACCTGCCCTGAAGAGAAACGAGGATGGAAACCAGAATTACAGAAAAAAGGAGAAACTAAAGTAGCCAAGCTGGCCCGATTATTAAGGGCGAACTCAGCCAAAGGCAAGAAGGACACCCAATCATCCTGATCAGCAGAAACAAAGCATCTCAGATATGTTTCCAAAGTCTGATTAGTTCGTTCAGTTTGGCCATTAGTCTGAGGATGGAAAGCCGAAGAAAAAGACAAATCAATGCCCATCTTAGCACAAAAGGACCGCCAAAACTTCGAAACAAACTGGGAACCTCTGTCCGAGACGATGTTCTCTGGAATGCCATGCAAACGAACCACATGCTGGAAAAACAATGGCACCAAATCAGAGGAGGAAGGCAATTTAGACAAGGGTACCAAATGGACCATCTTAGAGAAGCGATCACAAACCACCCAAATGACCGACATCCTTTGAGAAACAGGGAGATCAGAAATAAAATCCATGGAAATATGCGTCCAGGGCCTCTTCGGGACCGGCAAGGGCAAAAGCAACCCACTGGCACGAGAACAGCAGGGCTTAGCCCGAGCACAAGTCCCACAGGACTGCACAAAAGAACGCACATCCCGTGACAAAGAAGGCCACCAAAAGGATCTAGCCACCAAATCTCTGGTACCAAAGATTCCAGGATGACCAGCCAACACCGAACAATGAACCTCAGAGATAACTCTACTAGTCCATCTATCAGGGACAAACAGTCTCTCCGCTGGACAACGGTCAGGTCTATCAGCCTGAAACTTCTGCAGCACGCGCCGCAAATCAGGGGAGATGGCAGACAAAATTACCCCCTCTTTAAGAATACCCGCCGGCTCCGGAACACCCGGAGAGTCAGGCACAAAACTCCTTGACAGGGCATCAGCCTTCACATTCTTAGATCCCGGAAGGTATGAAACCACAAAATCAAAATGGGAGAAAAAGAGCGACCATCGAGCCTGTTTAGGATTCAACCGTTTGGCAGACTCGAGATAAGTCCAATTCTTGTGATCTGTCAAGACCACCACGCGATGTTTAGCTCCTTCAAGCCAATGTCGCCACTCCTCGAATGCCCACTTCATGGCCAACAACTCTCAATTGCCAACATCATAATTGCGCTCAGCAGGCGAGAATTTTCTAGAAAAGAAGGCACATGGTTTCATCACCGAGCCATCAGAACTTCTTTGCGACAAAACAGCCCCTGCTCCAATCTCAGAAGCATCAACCTCGACCTGAAACGGGAGCGAAACATCTGGCTGGCACAACACAGGGGCAGAAGAAAAATGACGCTTCAACTCCTGAAAAGCCTCTACAGCCGCAGAGGACCAATTGACCACATCAGCACCTTTCTTGGTCAAATCAGTCAACGGTTTAGCAATACTAGAAAAATTAGCGATGAAGCGACGGTAAAAATTAGCAAAGCCCAGGAACTTCTGCAGGCTCTTCACAGATGTCGGCTGATTCCAATCATAAATGGCCTGAACTTTAACAGGGTCCATCTCGATAGTAGAAGGGGAAAAAATGAAACCCAAAAATGAAACCTTCTGAACTCCAAAGAGACACTTTGACCCCTTCACAAACAAGGAATTCGCACGAAGGACCAGGAACACCATTCTGACCTGCTTCACATGAGACTCCCAATCATCCGAAAAAACCAAAATGTCATCCAAATATACAATCATGAATCTATCCAGGTACTCTCGAAAGATGTCATGCATAAAGGACTGAAAGACAGATGGAGCATTAGAAAGCCCGAATGGCATAACCAGGTACTCAAAATGGCCCTCGGGCTAATTAAATGCTGTTTTCCATTCATCGCCCTGTTTAATTCGCACAAGATTATACGCCCCTCGAAGATCTATCTTGGTGAACCAACTAGCCCCCTTAATCTGAGCAAACAAATCAGACAGCAGCGGCAAAGGATACTGAAATTTGACTGTGATCTTATTAAGAAGGCGGTAATCAATACAAGGTCTCAAAGAGCCATCCTTCTTGGCCACAAAAAAGAACCCTGCTCCCAATGGTGAAGACGACGGGCGAATATGACCCTTCTCCAAGGACTCCTTTATATAACTCCGCATTGCGGCGTGTTCTGGCACCGATAAATTGAACAGTCGACCCTTAGGAAACTTACTACCAGGAATCAAATCAATAGCACAATCACAATCCCTATGAGGAGGTAGGGCACCGGATTTGGGCTCATCAAATACATCCCGGTAATCCGACAAAAACTCAGGGACTTCAGAAGGAGTGGAAGACGAAATTGACAGCAATGGAACATCACCATGTACCCCTTGACAACCTCAGCTGGACACAGACATTGATTTCCAATCCAATACTGGGTTGTGGACCTGTAGCCATGGTAACCGCAAAACGACCACATCATGCAGATTATGCAACACCAAAAAGCGAATATCCTCCTGATGTGCAGGAGCCATGCACATGGTCAAATGAGTCCAGTACTGAGGCTTATTCTTGGCCAAAGGCGTAGCATCAATTCCTCTCAATGGAATAGGATACTGCAAGGGCTCCAAGAGAAAACCACAGCGCCTGGCAAACTCCAAGTCCATCAAGTTCAGGGCAGCGCCTGAATCCACAAATGCCATAACAGAATAGGACGACAGAGAGTAAATCAGAGTAACGGACAAAAGAAATTTAGACTGTACAGTACCAATGGTGGCAGACCTAGCGAACCGCTTAGTGCGCTTAGGACAATCGGAGATAGCATGAGTGCATTCACCACAGTAAAAACACAGCCCATTCTGACGTCTGTGTTCCTGCCGTTCAGCTCTGGTCAAAGTCCTATCACATTGCAAAGGCTCAGGCCTATGCTCAGAGAGTACCACCAAATGGTGCACAGCTTTGCGCTCACGCAAGCGCCGATCGATCTGAATGGCCAAGGACATAGACTCATTCAGACCAGCAGGCGTGGGAAATCCCACCATGACATCCTTAAGGGCTTCAGAAAGACCCTTTCTGAAAATTGCCGCCAGGGCACACTCATTCCCCTGAGTAAGCACAGACCACTTTCTAAACTTCTGACAGTACACCTCCGCTTCATCCTGACCCTGACACAAAGCCAGCAAGATTTTCTCTGCCTGATCCACTGAATTTGGTTCATCATAAAGCAATCCAAGCGCCAGAAAAAACGCATCAACATCACGCAATGCAGGATCTCCTGGCGCAAGGGAAAATGCCCAGTCTTGAGGGTCACCACGCAACAACGAAATAATGATTTATACTTGTTGAACGGGGTCACCAGAGGAGCGGGGTTTCAAAATAGAAACAGTTTACAATTATTTTTGAAATTCAGAAACTTAGATATATCCCCAGAAAATAAATCAAGAATAGGAATTCTAGGCTCTAACATAGGATTCTGAACCACAAAATCTTGAATGTTTTGTACCCTTGCAGGAAGATGATCCACACAAGAGGACAGACCTTGAATGTCCATCTCTACACCTGTGTCCTGAACCACCCAAAGGTCTAGGGGAAAAGAAAGACAAAACACAGTGCAAAGAAAAAAAAATGGTCTCAGAGCTTCTCTTATCCCTCTATTGAGATGCATTAATACTTTGGTCCAGCTGTACTGTTATGACCTGGTGGTTAGGAGCACCAGGAATGACCTGATGGTTAAACTCACAGGACAAGCTCTGGGAAGTGGGAACTTTGCTGACCGCAATCCCTAATCCTATCACACACACTAGAAATAGCCGTGGAGCGTACCTAACAGGCCTAGATGCCTCGGCACAGCCTAAGAACTAGCTAGCCCTAGAGATAGAAAATAAAGCCTACCTTGCCTCAGAGAAATTTCCCCAAAGGAAAAGGCAGCCCCCCACAAATATTAACTGTGAGTTAAGATGAAAGTCACAAACACAGAAATGAAACAGGTTTTAGCAAAGGGAGGCCAGACTAACTAAATAGACAGAGGATAGGAAAGGTATATTTGCGGTCAGCACAAAAACTACAAAAGACCACGCAGAGTGTGCAAAAAGACCTCCGCACCGACTCACGGTGCGGAGGCGCCACCCTGCATCCCAGAGCTTCCAGCTAGCAAGACAAAATCATGAAAGCAAGCTGGACTAGAAAACCATGAACAGAAAATAACAAACGGGGACTTAGCTTCTTGCAGGAAGAGACAGGTCTCCAGAAAGATCCAAGAGCGAACTGAACCAGCACAGGAACATTGACAGCTGGCATGGAGTAACGATCTGAGTGGAGTTAAATAGAGCAGCCAACCAAAGGATAAACCACGTCACCTGTGTAAGGAACCTCAGAAACAGCAGCTTCACTCACAGCCACCAGAGGGAGTCCATGGACAGAACTCGCCGAAGTACCATTCACGACCACAGGAGGGAGTTCAACAACAGAATTCACAACAACCACCTTCTCCAGAGTCTGTCTCATGCTGCTCCTAGGCCACCAGATCATAACAGTACAACTGGCCAACAATGAGTTAAACGCATCTCAGAAGAAGGGAAGGAAAGTGCTGAGCCATTTTTTTTTCTGTAGTCTGTTGTGTCTTTCCTTTCCTCTTTATCTCTGGGTGGCTACGGAATCTAGTATTAACATGAATGTTCAGGAGTTAGTTTCTCGGGTGGATCAGCTTGCTGCTAGGGTACAGGGTATTTCAGATTATATTGTTCAAACTCCTGCCTTAGAACCTAAGATTCCCACTCCTGATTTTTTCTTTGGTCACAGATCCAAATTTTTGAGTTTCAAAAATAACTGTAAACTGTTTTTTGCATTAAGACCCCGGTCTTCTGGTGATCCTATTCAGCAGGTTAAAATCATCATATCTCTGCCGCGTGGTGACCCACAGGATTGGGCATTTTCCCTGGAAACTGGCAATCCTGCTTTGCTTAATGTTGATTCGTTTTTTCAGGCATTGGGGTTGTTGTATGATGAGCCTAATTCTGTGGATCAGGCTGAGAAAATTTTGTTAGCCCTGTGTCAAGGCCAAGAAGCAGCAGAATCGTATTGCCAGAAATTTTGAAAATGGTCTGTACTGTCTAAATGGAATGAGGATGCCTTGGCGGCAATTTTCAGAAAGGGTCTTTCTGAATCCGTTAAAGACGTTATGGTGGGGTTCCCCACGCCTGCTGGTCTGAGTGATTCTATGTCTCTGGCCATTCAGATTGATCGGCGCTTACGCGAGCGCAGAATTGTGCACACTGTGGTGTTGTCCTCTAAGCGGAGCCCTGAGCCTATGCAGTGTGATAGGATTTTGTCTAGAGCTGAACGTCAAACATTCAGGTGTCAGAATAGGTTGTGTTTTTACTGCGGCGATTCTGCTCATGTTATTTCTGATTGCCCTGAGCGTACTAAGAGAATCGCTAGTTCTGTTGCCATCAGTACTATACAACCCAAATTTCTGTTATCTCTGACCTTGATTTGCTCATTATCATCATTTTCTGTCATGGCATTTGTGGATTCGGGCGCCGCTCTGAACTTAATGGACTTAGAATTTGCCAGACGTTGTGGTTTTCCCTTGCAGCCTTTGCAGAACCCTATTCCTTTGAGGGGCATTGATGCTACACCGTTGGCTAAAAATAAACCTCAGTTTTGGACACAGCTGACCATGCGCATGGCGCCAGCCCATCAGGAAGATTGTCGTTTTCTGGTGTTGCATAATTTGCATGATGATATTGTGCTGGGTTTTCAATGGTTACAGCTACATAATCCGGTGTTAGACTGGAAATCCATGTCTGTAACTAGTTGGGGTTGTCAGGGGGTTCATGATCAGGTTCCTTTGATGTCAATTTCCTCTTCCCCCTCTTCTGAAGTTCCTGAGTTTTTGTCAGACTTTCAGGATGTATTCGATGAGCCCAAATCCAGTTCCCTTCCACCGCATAGGGACTGTGATTGTGCTATTGACTTGATTCCAGGTTGTAAGTTCCCTAAGGGCCGACTTTTCAACCTGTCTGTGCCTGAACATACCGCCATGTGGAGCTATATTAAGGAGTCTTTGGAGAAAGGGCATATTCGGCCATCTTCTTCACCGTTGGTAGCGGGGTTCTTTTTTGTTGCCAAGAAGGATGGATCCTTGAGACCCTGTATTGATTATCGCCTCTTGAATAAGATCACGGTCAAATTTCAATACCCCTTGCCTTTGCTTACTGATTTGTTTGCTAGGATTAAGGGGGCTAGCTGGTTTACTAAGATTGACCTTCGAGTGGCATATAATCTTATTCGTATCAAGCAGGGTGACGAATGGAAAACTGCATTTAATACGCCTAAAGGCCATTTTGAATACCTTGTGATGCCATTCGGACTCTCTAATGCCCCATCTGTGTTCCAATCTTTCATGCATGATATCTTTCGGAGTTATCTTGATAAATTCATGGTTGTATATTTGGATGATATTTTGATTTTTTCCAATGATTGGGAGTCTCATGTGAAACAGGTCAGGATGGTATTTCAGATCCTCCGTAATAATGCTTTATTTGTGAAGGGGTCAAAGTGCCTCTTTGGAGTGCAGAAGGTTTCTTTTTTGGGTTTCATTTTTTCTCCCTCATCTATAGAAATGGATCCGGTTAAGGTTCAGGCCATTCATGATTGGATTCTGCCCACATCTGTGAAGAGCCTTCAGAAATTCTTGGGCTTTGCTAATTTTTATCGTCGTTTCATTGCCAACTTCTCCAGTGTGTTTAAACCTCTGACCGATTTGACCAAGAAAGGCGCTGATGTGACGAATTGGTCCTCCGCGGCTGTTTCTGCCTTTCAGGAGCTTAAACGCCGATTTACTTCTGCCCCTGTGTTGCGTCAGCCAGATGTTTCTCTTCCATTTCAGGTTGAGGTTGACGCGTCTGAGATTGGGGCAGGGGCCGTTTTGTCTCAGAGGAATTCTGATGGTTCCTTGATGAAACCGTGTGCCTTCTTTTCTCGGAAGTTTTCGCCTGCGGAACGCAATTATGATATCGGCAATCGGGAGTTGTTGGCTATGAAGTGGACATTTGAGGAGTGGCGACATTGGCTTGAGGGGGCCAAGCACCGTATTGTGGTCCTGACCGATCATAAGAATCTGATTTACCTCGAGTCTGCCAAACGGCTGAATCCTAGACAGGCTCGATGGTCCCTGTTTTTCTCCCGTTTTGATTTTGTGGTCTCGTACATTCCTGGTACTAAGAATATTAAGGCGGATGCCCTCTCTAGGAGTTTTTTTCCTGATTCCCCTGGGGTTCTTGAGCCGGTCGGCATTTTGAAGGAAGGGGTGATTCTTTCTGCCATCTCCCCTGATTTGCGACGGGTTCTTCAGGAATTTCAGGCTGATATGCCTGACCGCTGTCCTGTGGGGAAACGGTTTGTTCCTGATAGATGGACTACTAAAGTGATTTCTGAGGTTCATTGTTCTGTGTTGGCTGGCCATCCTGGGATTTTTGGTACCAGAGATTTGGTTAGTAGGTCCTTTTGGTGGCCTTCTTTGTCGCGGGATGTGCGTTCTTTTGTGAAGTCCTGTGGGATTTGTGCGCGGGCTAAGCCTTGCTGTTCCCGCGCTAGTGGGTTGCTTTTGCCATTACCGGTCCCCGAGAGGCCCTGGACACATATTTCTATGGATTTTATTTCGAATCTTCCTGTTTCCCAAAGAATGTCGGTTATCTGGGTTGTCTGTGACTGATTTTCTAAGATGGTTCATTTGGTGCCTTTGCCTAAATTGCCTTCTTCTTCTGATTTGGTTCCGTTGTTTTTTCAGCATGTGGTGCGTTTGCATGGTATTCCGGAGAATATTGTGTCCGACAGAGGTTCCCAGTTTGTTTCTAGGTTTTGGCGGGCCTTTTGTGCCAAGCTGGGCATTGATTTGTCTTTTTCTTCTGCATTTCATCCTCAGACAAATGGCCAGACTGAGCGAACTAATCAGACCTTGGAGACCTATTTGAGATGCTTTGTGTCTGCTGATCAGGATGATTGGGTGGCTTTTTTGCCATTGGCCGAGTTTACCCTTAATAATCGGGCTAGTTCGGCTACTTTGGTTTCGTCTTTTTTTTGTAATTTTGGTTTTCATCCTCGTTTTTCTTCTGGGCAGGTTGAGCCTTCTGACCTTCCTGGTGTGGATTCTGTGGTCGACAGGTTGCAGCAGATTTGGGCTTATGTGGTGGACAATTTGGTACTGTCTCAGAAGGAGGCTCAACGTTTTGCTAATCGTCGTCGGTGTGTTGGCTCCCGGCTTCGGATTGGGGATCTGGTTTGGCTATCTTCCCGTCATGTTCCTATGAAGGTTTCTTCCCCTAAGTTTAAGCCTCGATTTATTGGTCCTTATAGGATTTCTGAGATTATTAATCCGGTGTCCTTTTGCCTGGCGCTTCCGGCCTCGTTTGCTATTCATAATGTCTTCCATAAATCTTTGTTGCGGAAATATGTGGAACCCGTTGTTCCCTCTGTTGATCCTCCGGCCCCTGTATTGGTCGATGGGGAGTTGGAATATGTTGTTGAGAAGATTTTGGATTCTCATTTTTCGAGGCAGAAGCTTCAGTACCTTGTCAAGTGGAAGGGTTATGGCCAGGAGGATAATTCTTGGGTTTCTGCCTCTGATGTCCATGCCGTTGATTTGGTTTGTTCCTTTTATCGGGCTCATCCTGATTGGCCTGGGGGCTCTGGTGAGGGTTCGGTGACCCCTCCTCAAGGGGGGGGTACTGTTGTGAATTCAGCTTTTGGGCTCCCTCCGGTGGTTGTAGAGGGTAATGCAGTTGTGCCTGGATTGCAGGAGTGGACATGTGTATCTACTAATTGCAAAACTGACTGGGGTATATAGCTTTGCAGGATCCTTTAGTCAGTGCCAGTTGTTCATTGTTCTTGCAGGATTCACTTCCCTGCTGGTCTCTCCAGTTTGCTGTGCTTTTCTACAAAGATAAGTCCTGGCTTTGTTTTTGCTGTCCACCTGCTGTTGACCTTATAGTTCTGTGCATGTTCATGCTTTTGTCTTGTCCAGTTTTGTCTGTGAATGATTTTTTGCAGCCTGGCTATTTCTCTGGAGATGCAGATATACCCCCCATGTCTTTAGTCAGATGTGGTGATTCGTATCTTCTGTGGTGGATATTTTCTAGCGTTTTTATACTGACCGCATAGTACTCTGTTCTTTTCTTTCTTTTTAGCTAGTATGGCCTCTTATGCTAAAATCTGATTTCATATCTGCGTATGTTATTTTCCTCTCCTCTCACAGTCAATATTTGTGGGGGGCTATCTATCCTTTGGGGATTTTCTCTGAGGCAAGATAGGTTTCCTGTTTCTGTCTTTAGGGGTAGTTAGATCTTAGGCTGTGCCGAGGGGTCTAGGGAGTGTTAGGTACCCCCCACGGCTACTTCTACTTGCGCTGCTAGGTGCAGGGTTTGCGGTCAGTACAGGGACCACCTTCTCCAGAGTCTGTCTCATGCTGCTCCTAGGCCACCAGATCATAGCAGGGAGCTGTATTTTGATTGCCACAAGCTCATTAATTTCTTCTTGCTCTGTTAGCACACATGCAGTGTTCACTAGTGAACACTGAAGGGCATGCAATGAAAGATTACGTCCTGACACCAGTGCCAGAGTCAGGATGTTCTTTGTGAGTGGAGTTTGTACGGCCCCCGAAGGATGGTATAAATATTCAAATGGCCCTTGGTAGAAAAAAGATTCCCCACCCCTGAGCTAGAGGGAAAAAAATCAATTTGAAAATGGCACCCACCGCACCCACTGTTTGGCGTTCTGCTGTGATCCGATAGCTGCTACTGCGCAAGCTCCAGTGGCGCCGTCTTCCTGGCGAAGTAGAAAAAATTCCTCCTCCAAGATCGCGGCTGCGCAGTAGCAGATCCAGGGGCTCATGTTCACACTCGGTATTAGCTTTATTTCTTATGCTAGTCTGTATTGTAAAGGAATGTTACTGATGTTCCGTACAAACTTTCACCATAGCCATTTTATATTTTGAGGTTGCTATTTCCAGTCGTTCATAGCCATTACATAAACAAAGGACAACTGAAAAGACTCCTGGCAGAAGTTAAAATTGCTAGTTTATGTAACGTCATTAGAGACTAATTACTAATTATATTAAATAATACGTGAAGTTTTCATACGTACAACATTGTAGCCTTTCATTCCAGAAGGATGGCAGAACTGGTAGTTTTTTTCTGTATTTTGGTACTTCTATGTCTTACAAGCTAATTATTCTCATATGGACTTCTCATCAGGTCAAAAGGACAGGGTGTCAGTGCAGCATGGTGGCTCAGTGGTTGGCACTGTTGCTTTTCAGCACTGGGGTCCTGGGTTCAAATCCCACCAAGAATACATTTCAAAAACCTGACCGGCACATCCAAACATAGACTAAGTGTGAACAGGTGCTGAACCTAGAGTCGCCAACTCGTACGTAGTTAAGTAAATAAGGCAGCACACTGCAGCGCTAAAACATGTAAACTTGAAAACACGAAATTTGAACTGCATTACTGCACTAGAAATATGAAAAATGAGAGCTTTTAGCGCATAAAAATGGCCAATTTTATGTGTACCTGGTAGCCCCTTTACGGCATCTCTCTTATACCAGGTCCTAAACTTGCCTTACCTCGCTGAGAATAAACGTCTCCATCTGAATGGGTACATGTGAAACCTCTTCTTAGACTAAAATTCTCTCTCTCTGTGGAGGGGTATTGGACCTGCTGTAATTAAAACACCTGAAGCTAGGAGGCGGAGTGCACAATCAGAAGGCTAAAGAATACATTTCAAAAACCTGACCGGCAAATCCAAACATAGACTAAGTGTGAACAGGTGCTGAACCTAGAGTCGCCAACTCGTATATAGTTAAGTAAATAAGGCAGCACACTGCAGCGCTAAAACATGTAAACTTGAAAACATGAAATTTGAACTGCATTACTGCACTAGAAATATGAAAAATGAGAGCTTTTAGCGCATAAAAATGGCCAATTTTATGTGTACCTGGTAGCCCCTTTACGGCATCTCTCTTATACCAGGTCCTAAACTTGCCTTACCTCGCTGAGAATAAACGTCTCCATCTGAATGGGCACATGTGAAACCTCTTCTTAGACTAAAATTCTCTCTCTCTGTGGAGGGGTATTGGACCTGCTGTAATTAAAACACTTGAAGCTAGGAGGCGGAGTGCACAATCAGAAGGCTAAAGAATACATTTCAAAAACCTGACCGGCACATCCAAACATAGACTAAGTGTGAACAGGTGCTGAACCTAGAGTCGCCAACTCGTATATAGTTAAGTAAATAAGGCAGCACACTGCAGCGCTAAAACATGTAAACTTGAAAACACGAAATTTGAACTGCATTACTGCACTAGAAATATGAGAGAGAGAATTTTAGTCTAAGAAGAGGTTTCACATGTACCCATTCAGATGGAGATGTTTATTCTCAGCGAGGTAAGGCAAGTTTAGGACCTGGTATAAGAAAGATGCCATAAAGGGGCTACCAGGTACACATAAAATTGGCCATTTTTATGCGCTAAAAGCTCTCATTTTTCATATTTCTAGTGCAGTAATGCAGTTCAAATTTCGTGTTTTCAAGTTTACATGTTTTAGCGCTGCAGTGTGCTGCCTTATTTACTTAACAAATCCCACCAAGGACAACATCTGCAAGGAGTTTGTATGTTCTCCCCATGCTTGTTTGGGTTTCCTCTGGCACTACAACGACATGCTGATAGGGAATTTAGATTGTGAGCGCCAATGATGCTAACGACTGTCAAGTTCATAGTGCTATACAAGCAAGTAAAAAAATTGGTCAGTTTTCGCTATTATTTTCTTCAAACTTGTACCATTTGTGACAAAAATAGTACAAGCGGACTGCATGTACATTTGTATGAGTAAACAAGGTTAATTTTGGATATATCTATGGAGGTTTTAATAACAGTCAATACAGGAGATTTGGAGGGGGGTGCTTTTTAGTACTGCCTGGAGATCATTTGTTTGGAATTATCAGATTCAATGGTATGGATAGATTCATGTAAGAAAAAACATTAAAGGGAAACTGTCACCTCATTTTGCCGCTATAAACTGCGGCCACCGCCATCAGGAACTTATCTACAGCATTCTGTAATGCTGTAGATAAGCCCCCAATGTAACCTGAAAGATAAGAAAAACAAGTTAGATTATACTCACCCAGGGACGGTCCCGCTGCGGTCTGGTCCAATGGGCATCGCAGGTCCAGGTCCGGCGCTTCCCATCTTCATACGATGTCGTCCTCTTCCTTGCTTCTGTCACAGTTCCTGCACAGACGTAATTCTCTGCCCTGTTGAGGGCAGAGCAAAGTACTGCAGTGCGCAGGTGCTGGGAAAGGTCAGTCGGATTTCAGCTTTTTCCCTCTCAGGTAACAGATGGATGAGGATCAACACTGCCACATACTGACAGGAAGATAACAAGAACCTTTTTGTCACTAGCTTCTTTGGATTTTATACTCTAGTCCTGTTTTGGTATATTTTTAAACTTGCATGCCTGTTGTTATCAGGTACGGACTGGGACTGAAATTCAGCCCTGGCATTTGAAATCACACAGGCCCATGCTGTGCCGTCCCCAAGCACCAGATAGGATATATTACTAATATTACCCCGCATGGAGGAAAGCAAGATTTACCAGTATTTCTAATGATACCTCCGTCACAACACTTAACAGTATGGGTGTTTTGAGAACACCGATTCTGTTCATGTAGCAGACAAGGTGGCCCACAATCAGACAGGCCCCTCTGGCATTTGCCAGAATTGCCAAATGGCCAGTCCGGCCCTGGCTGTTATCATATACTCTCTAGTCATGTATATATAATATGTTATTTTGTAATGTAATGTATTTTATAGGGATTTTATGTGATATACAAACCCAATTCAAGACTTTTGAGATCAATTACATGGTGATTCACTCTCTACTTTAACTGGAAAAATTGCTGTACCTTCAAAAAGAGACATCCAACCGTACTGAAATTAGGATTGTACATATTTTGGTTCATGAGAGTGCAATAAACCTCAGTGAGAATGATGAGAAACCTCCTCTCCCTGAGTGGTTTTGCCGACTTGTCACCCGCCGGTCTTCTTCACTACAATATAGGCTTGCTGCATGTCTTTCTGCGCATCAGCAGTTTATTTGTTGCTTGCATTTCAATCTTGCTGAAGGCCTTCTTAATTTTTTTGCAATCTACACATATAGTTTGAAGGAGTGTGTTTCATTGTGAAAACTTATTGTGAAACTTATTTGAAAACTGCGTCCTTAAAGAAGCACCTTAGTGAGTTTCTAAAGAAGTTTGGAGGTCGAAATCTGCCGGCAAAACCGTGTATTGAAGCATTCTTTGATAACAAAGTAATCTCCAAGATCACCTAATTTAACACTGCCAGATTTTTCCTTTGCAGCCATTTGAAAGGTCGGATGTACAGTATCAAGGCACGAACACTACAAGCACTACAGAGAACATACAGCGAGAAATTCAGGCGTACCGCGGAATATATTCAACAATATTGAACAGCACGTGCTTGGATGGAAACGGTAAGACATTTTCAACACCTGCTTTAACCCCTTAACCCCCAGAGGTATTTTCATTTTTGTGTTTTCGTTTTTTGCTCCCCTTCTTCCCAGAGCCATAACTATTTTGTTTTTTGGTCAATATAACCATGTGAGGGCTTTTTTCTTGCAGGACGAGTTGTACTTTTAAATGATACCATTGGTTTTAACATATCATGTACTGGAAAATGGGCACACAATTCTAAGTGCGGTGAAATGACAAAAAAAATTCAATTCCACAATTGTTTTTTTGTTTTGCTTCTTTACTATGTTCACTAAATGCTAAAACTGACTTTCCCTTATGATTCTCCAGATCATTGCAAGTTAATAGACAGCAAACATATCTTCTTTTTTATCTAAGTGGTGAAAAAAAATTCCAAAGTTTGGTAAAAAAAAAAATTGTGCCGTATTCCGACACCTATAGCGTCTCCATTTTTCATAATTTAAGGTTCATTGAGGAGTTTTCTTTTTTGACGGATCCATCGATGCAGCAGATGCAGGAAAAATGGGTTAAATTAAAGGAATAGAAATCCTTCCAGGCATGCTCAGTGTAAAAAAACGGAATCTGTTGCTGGATTCCGTCATTTGACGGACAGCAACGGATCCTGCGCCCATAGGCTTCCATTCTAGCCAACGACAGACGCCGCAGGATCCGTCGCTGTACGTTTTTTCGACGCAGACAAAAAACGTTACATTGAACGTTTTTTCCAGACGACGGTCCGCCAAAACATGACGGATCCATCGCATGACGGATGTGACGTGTGGCCATCCGTCATGATCCGTAGCTAATACAAGTCTGTGGGAAAAAAAACAGATCCTGCGGGTACATTTGCCGGATTCATTTTTTTCCCAAAACGACGCATTGCAACGGATCTAAAAAGACGGAAGTGTGAAAGTAGCCTTAGTTCTTTTTTTATAGTGATAGATCAGGCGATTCTGAGCATGGTGATACCAAATATGTGTATGTTTGATTTTTTTTTATTGTTTTACTTTGAATGGGGCGAAAGGCGAGTGATTTGAACTTTTATATTTTTTTATTTTTTAAATATTTTTAAACTTTTTATTTTTTACTTTTGGCATGCTTCAATAGTCTCCATGGGAGATTAGAAGCTGTCATAACCCGATTGGCTCTGCTACGTACAGGTGATGACCAGATCGCTTGTATGTGGCAGAATTGCTCATTTGCTACTGTATGAGCGCCACCCAACGGCAATCCAGCAACCAAAAAGAGGAAAAGATGCACAGCTAAATTAACAAAATAATAATGGGGAGCAGCACCAAACATCAATTGAAGTGTGTATAAGAGAAAAAAAAAGGGATGCAAGAGTGATGCGCACACCTCATATCATGACCATAAAACATTTTTTATTAATCAAACATCTAAATTGACATAAAAACAACCATGACACAACCTGATTTGTATACGAGATAACATGTATCGATCTGTCATATAGGCATTCTAATATAGTCAGTGACCAAAGTATGAGGCCGACGTCACACTGGCGTATTGCATCCGATGCAAGAGCAGAGCAGGAGCCGAGTGTCATGCGTCTGTGCTTTGATTCTCTCGCACAGGGAGGATCGGAGCACAGCTGCGGAGGAGGCGGGAAATTAATTTCTTCATCTCCTCCATTGCTGGGGTCCGCTTATAACGCACATCACTGGGATGATATCCAAGTGGTGTGCGCTGTCTCACTCGCACCCATAGGCTTATATGGGTGTGAGTGAGCCGAGAGTTTTCCTCGGTCCGAGACAATCGCAGCATGAGTGGCGAACTCAGGCCATTTTTCAAGACTGGAAGCCCAAAATGAGCAAGGGTCCAGTTCCACAGTCATGGCATCGATGTTAACTTGGAGATACTCTTGTACCATCCTCTCTAGGCGTTGGCTGTGCATCAGACTTCTTGTCTCCTGTGGCCTTGCAAAGGATGGTCTAAAAAAAATCTTGAAACGATTGGAAAAAATTGCTGTTACCACCAGATACGATGTTACTGTTACGGTTTGAGTGATGACTCGATAGTCCCACGGTTGGCAAGTTAGAACTCAGAGATTGACTACGTGCACCACTGGCGTTTTGTGGATAAGCATATGTTAGATTCTGTAACAGTCTCTGATGATACTCCTGCATGTGTGAATCCCTTTCTATGGCAGGAATTATTTTGCCACATTTGCTTTTGTCCCGGGGATCTAAGAGTGTGGCAACCCAGTAGTCGGCATTACTTCGGATTCTGACAATCCGAGGGTCATGTTGCAAGAAGGCACTCATGTGTCTTGCACATCCAGGAGTACCAAGTCCTTATTGTCTTGGTGGTGGCGAGGTGAGAATCATGCTTCTTTCGTCTGCCCTCTCCCCCCAACCTCGCACAACAGAAATTTGATCAAGGTCTCCCTAATCTGATGAGTCTTCCATGCCCAGCGCCAGCGTTCTCTCTGAACGTGTGTTCAGCGCTGCTGGTGGTGTGCTGACAGATAAGCGCACGCGGCTGTCCAGTGACAATGTAGACAGACTAACGTTCATCAAGATGAAAAATCTTGGATCTGCAAGGACTTTTCTTCCCCTGTGTAATCTTGGGGAGAATAAAAGCTTGATGATTTTTGAAAATCACCTCACCAACCGTTTAAAAAAAAATCTGGTGAAATTGATGCCACTTAAGTGGTGTCTGTGGCCGAATTTTTGGAAAAAATGGAGACTCTTTTATTTAGTCCCTTTGCTGAGTTTTACATGACGTTGCCATCGTCAATTCCAGATGGGTGGGGTCGTCTGCAGAGTTGTTTCCTCATACTATGGCCTGGGATTCAGAGGTCTGCTCCAAAGCTTTAGTGTGTGCTAGTCAGCAGAGTAGCCCTGCCACCCACCGCCTGTTTACCTAAGTATTATTTTTAACGGCATCTAGCCCAGGAAATCCTTTTGGGCCTAGTAGAATTTAGTGATACTCAGCAGCGTACCCCACCCATGAAGCAAGCTACACCGCCTGTTTACCTAATTACTAATTTTTAACTGCATCTAGCCCAGGAAATCGTTTTGTACCTAATAGCATTTTGTGCTACTCAGCAGAGTACTCCACCCATGAAGCAAGCTACACCACCTGTTTACCTAACTACTATTTTGTAACGGCATCTAGCCCAGGAAATCCGTTTGGGCCTAGTAGAATTTAGTGATACTCAGCAGCGTACCCCACCCATGAAGCAAGCTACACCGCCTGTTTACCTAAGTAGTATTTTTTAACAGCATCTAGCCCAGGAAATCCGTTTGGGCCTAGTAGAATTTAGTGATACTCAGCAGCGTTCCCCACCCATGAAGCAAGCTACACCGCCTGTTTACCTAACTACTATTTTGTAACGGCATCTAGCCCAGAAAATCCGTTTGGGCCTAGTAGAATTTAGTGATACTCAGCAGCGTATCCCACACATGAAGCAAGCTACACCGCCTGTTGATCTAATTACTAATTAGCCCAGGAAATCGTTTTGTACCTAATAGCATTTTGTGCTACTCAGCAGAGTACCCCACCCATGAAGCAAGCTACACCGCCTGTTTACCTAACTACTATTTTGTAACGGCATCTAGCCGAGGAAATCCATTTGGGCCTAGTAGAATTTAGTGATACTCAGCAGCGTACCCCACCCATGAAGCAAGCTACACCGCCTTCTTTCTTTCTCAATCTAACCCCTCGGCTCTGGGGTGTCCATTCTCCCTCCAGCTCTCTCCTTCTCACAGGTGGACTACCGCGTGTTTTCACATTGTGGCGAATCTTTTGGGCCCAGGCATAAGACGTCGAGGTAATGGATAATATGTGCCGCCTTACAAACGTCCATGATGACACATTCGAGGAAGCAACTAAACGCCACAAATAGTGAGCAGGATATGGAGCACCCCATGGGCAAACAGCGATCTATGTAGTATGCTCCTTCACAGAAGCAGCACAATGGGAGGACACTATTTGGAGGCACAGGTAGTATCCGGATCGCCCCCTCAATGTCTGTTTTGGCCATTAGGGTGCCCCTTACCAACTTCTTGACTCGCCTGATTGCCTCGTCAAAGGAGGTACAGTACATAGTACTGTACTTGGTTCCGCGTCGATGTTGTCGTTTACTGACCTGCCCCTTGGATATGACAAATGGTGGATTAGTCTGAATGTATTGGGTTCATTTTTTGGCACAACTCCCAATGGGGGTACCACTACGTATTTTAAGGAAAGTGTTCTGAATGGACCTGCTGCCATTCTACTTAAAGATATTTCTTTTTTTATTTTTTTTGTCAAGACGTCTGGGTGTTGGTAGAGTAAGTTTAGATTTTTACTCCAGCCTTTCTTGATTTCAGAAGGGCATGACATACCTATATCTGTGTCTCCTCCTCCTTTTACTCCTCCACCTCTTTTCTTTTCGCATGACTATATGTAGTTGTGACTTTTCCATGTGTTTGTTGTGTCTTCTGAGCAGTTTGTCAGCTTTTGGACACCTTTTAAGGTGTTTTCTATGTGTTTTCTATGTGTTTGTATATGTTTGTGTTTTCTTGACATTGATGTCAATGGTGTTCGACGGTGTTCGTCGAACGTTCGACGAACAGTTCGGCGAACACCTCCCTGTTCGATGAACTGAACCCAAACACTAGTGAGGTGGCTCAACACTACTGGTGACATAACCTCTTTAAATGTTTTTTTGCATTGCAATGCCACAGGAAACACATTTAGGCCACTGGTGCTTGAGGGACCTCTATACTTTTTCCAGATAATTGAAAATAATAATCTTCCATATAGTTTAGATTTGCTGCAATTGTATAACTAGAATCTCTTCTTTTCTGAAGGAATTCGTGTATATTATCTGCTATTTAATAACAAGCAACATTTTATTTGTCAAAGATTACTAAGAGGCTACATATAATAGCATTATTAATAGTACATTACACTGCATAAACCCAACTCTACCATGGTAATGAGATTTTTAGCTAATTAGATTACTTTTTTTCATATTTTCCATTATTAAATGATTCTACTCATACCCCTTACTGTTCCAGAAAATGAGTGTGATTAATTTTTGCTTTGGTGTGTGGTGGGTAATGTAGAGATACATGTTCAGCTGGAACTAGAGATAATTGTGCTGATATGTTAAAAGAAATATAAAAGAAATTTCAATCTCAACTGTAATAATTTATCAAAGGAATTTTATAAATTTACAGAAAAATATGTTCTTACTGGTAATATAAAAAAACTCCCCATGTGTATATACTTTTTTCTGTGCTAATTATGTATTTTACTATGGAGGTGTCACGGGGATTCCGTGACAGAGACGGGCCAGAAGATTGCGGCATTCGATTGCACAAACCACTGCACGTATTAGATCTGCTTCACCTTACTTATAGCAGTGCAGGTCTTCCTTTCTCAGTTATTGCAAGACTTAATCACTTCTGTCTATCTCATGGAGCTCTCCATCATGAATTGTCTCAGCTGTTCAGTGTTGCCCACTCCTCTTAGGTTTATATGCGCACCACTTGCGCTAGGGAATTGCTGATGATAGCTTTCAACTTCCTGGTTTTAGTGTTAAAGGAGTAGTCTTGATTAATAGCAGCAGGTTGGTGTTGTTTACAGGAGATATCTGGGTGGATTTGGTATTGTGTGTTTATTCTAATCCTTTCCCATTTGGTTTGTCCCTCCTACTGTTCCCTTGATATCATCTCAGTTGTTTTTTGAGTATTTGTTTGATTGTAGTTTTAGGGACAAGGAAGGAGCCCATTGCCTGGGAAATCCAGTTACAAGTTACAGTATCGTGACATTATCACTAGCCCATACCTTTTTGAATCAACTACGGATCCTGTGGCTTATCTGGTTGGGCAGTTACAAACACTCCAGGCTTAGTGTCCGCTGCCTCTGGGCAACCCCTATTGGAACCCAAGATAGCCTTGCCAGATAGGTTCACTGTGGTAGGGATAAGTTTGTGCTTCTTAGGGAGGTCTGCAAACTATATTTTAATTTACATTCCTATTCCTCAGGTACCAGGACATTTTCTCTCCCACCTGATTCCCAGACAGATGAGGAATTGTTTAATGCTCTGAGTCTAATTTATGATAACACCGACTGTGTCTCTTTGGCTGAATCTAAATTTTGTTGGCTTCAGCAGGGAGACCAGTAAGCGGAGGAGGATTGCTCCGAGTTCCATAGGTGGTCTACGGATACTAGGTGGAATGATCCCACGCTTTGTAGCAAGGGGTTCTCAGAGAAGGTGAAAGTTGCCTTTGTTCTATATGAGACCCTTGTCTCTATGTCTATGCCCTGTCTCTATGAGGGAGATAAAAAAAGATGCCCCAATCTTCAAGGGGTCAGGTATTAATGGAATCTGGGGCTGAGTCTACCAAGGAACCTATGCAGTTGGGTGGGATGACCCATTGCGCAGGTCTTCTTGCAGAGGGAGTGTATTTTTTGTGGCAAGAAGGGGTATTTTGTGGGCACCTGTCCATTCCTATGAAGTCGCAAACAAACCTTCAGAAAACTAAGAAGCCCGGGTTGTAGGGAAGTTACGTACCTGCAGTGCCGGTTTTAGACAAAGTGGGGCCCTATGCAAAAAATTAAAATAAGGCCCCCAATGCTCAACATGACACTCAAAAATTTTGATTGTATTTACATGCACCAAGTTCAGGCCGTTCAATGAGTGTGATCAACAATATTGAAGTCGTTTGGCTCTTGTTTCTCAACCTCTTTACACCAGCTAATGAAGAATGATGAGGACAGAACACTGGTAGCTCAATCTTTCCCCATATAATATCATGTTATAAGCTGCATAGCTGCAGAGTCAGTGTCCATTTTGGTGGAGTCACTATCAAATGAACAGACTCTGACTCCTTAAATACAGTATATAATTATAGATGGGCGGGCACCTGGATGTTCGGGTCTGGCGGGTTCAGCTGAACAGTTACAAAAAGTTTGGGTACCAGAACAGTACCTGGACCCCATTCACTTTAATGAGGGGCTCAAACATCCAGTGTTTGCCAAGCTATCATGTGCAAGACAGCGCGGCAATCACCGCTTCTGATCGGTGGTGAAATCATCCCCGCCGGTCAGAGAGCCGTGGTTCCTACGCTGTCAAAAGACAGTGTGATCGCTCAGCTGTGATCGGAGGTATAAAGTTTACCTCCGGTCACTGGTGTCAGTGGATGGTTCTACCACTCCCATTATCCGACATCTGCTGCTGCTAATAACAGCGAGAGCAGGAGCGGCTGATGGGTGTATTCACTAGCCGGCTTCTGCGCTGTAAATAAATAATTTAAAAAATAATTAAAAAAAAAAACTGCCTGGACCCCCCCAATTTTTGATAATCAGCCAGGCAAAGCTCACAGTTGGGGGCTGCAACAATCAGCTGTCAGCAAGGCTGGTTATCAAGAATAGAAGGGTCCCCACGCTGTTTTGTTAATTATTTAAATAATTTTGAAAAACGGCTTGGGGTCCACCCCATTTTTGACAACCAGCCTTCCTGAAGCAGACAGCTGGGGCTGGTATTCTCAGGCTCGTAAGGGGCGGATATTGGCCCCCGCAGCCTTAAAATAGCAGCCCGCAGCTGCCCAGAAAAGGCACATCTATTAGATGAGCCAATTCTCTTCCCACTTGCCCTGTAGCGATGGCAAGTAGGGTTCATATAAGTGGGGTTGATGCCATCTTTGTATTGTCAGGTGTCATCAAGCGCACGGCATAGTAATGGAGAGGCGTTTATAAGACACTCATCCATTACTAAACCTATAGTTGTATGGTAAATAAACACACAGCCAGAATAATGTCTTCTATTAGAAATAAGACTAAACACAGTTTTACATTTTTATTTAAAACTAGCAAACACAGTTATACTCACCACACCTATTCCCCCGAAGCCCTCATTCTCCTGTAATAAAACTAAAATTAAAAAAACAACAATATCCCTCACCTGACAGTTGTTCTGTCCCACGCCGTAATCCATGTCCTGGGGGGATGAATAATTTTCCTCGGTGACATCACCACCAGTCACTGACACTGCACTCACAGCAGCTCAGTCAACAATGGTTCTCAGCCTGGACAGTAACATGGACATCCAGGTGAAGTCCGTGTTCAGTGTCCGTGCTCGAACAGTAGGTGTTCGGTACGGATGCCGAACTTTACTGTTCAGGTTCACCCATCTCTATATATAATACATTGGGTGCAGGCTGTGATGACATTTTTTCATAGTAATTTGGGAAAGTTATGAAATGTCCTATAAATGTCTGATCTGTTCCTGATCTCAGGATCTCTGCTTTTAACTGAGATGAATCTGTGCTGCACTTTATGCACATGCTCAGTAGTGACCAGTGGAGTCGGGAGTCAGGGAAGTTGAGGAGTCGGAGTTGGAGGTTTGGCTCTGATTAGCGGCATATCTGCAGCTTACACTGGTGATGTGCTGGCGAGAACAATGATTTATGTTCTGCCATAAACAATCCAATCACCCGATGAATGAGCAGCATTTTGCTCGTTCGCTGGACAATTGCCAACAAGTTTATATATATGACCTCTTGTCTATGCAGCCGGTATTTAAAAATGACCATGAGACACGTACAGTGTGTCACATACCGCCACACTGTGTCTATACCCAGCCACTACATATGATATTAACAAGTTAGAATGCAAAAAAATATATACATACATACATACAGTACATGGCGCGCACACATACATAGCGCACACACAAACATGGCACATACATGCCGTACATGTACATGGCACACACACAGACATGGCACACACACGTACATGGCACACACACGTACATGGCTCAAACATACATACATACAGTACATGGCACACAAACGTACATGGCACACACATACATACATATATACAGTACCTGTACATGGCACACACATGTACATGGCACACAAATACATGGCACACACACGTACATGGAACACACATACATGGCACACACACATACATGGCGCACACATAAATTCAGTACATGTACATGGCGCATACATACAGCACATGTACATGGCACACACATGTACATGGCACACACATACAGTACATGTACATGGCGCACACACATACATACAGTACATGTACATGGCGCACATACGTAAATAGCGCACACACGTACATGGCACACACGTACATGGTACACACACATACATACAGTACATGAAACACACACGTACATGGCACACATAAGTACATAATACACACACATACATACACGCATGGCACACACTTATTATTATTATTTTTATTTATTTATATAGCACCATTAATTCCATGGTGCTGTACATGAGAAGGGGTTACATCAAAATACAAATATCACTTGCAGTAAACAAACTAACAATGACAGACTGAGACAGAGGGGAGAGGACCCTGTTTTTGCGGGCTTACATTCTACAGGATTGTGGGGAAGGAGACAGTAGGTCGGGGGTTGCAGTAGCTCCGATGGTGTTGTGGTGGCCGTGTGGTCATTACAGGTTGTAAGTAGTGTTGAGCGATACCTTCCGATATCGGGAAATATCGGATCGGATTGGATCGGACCGATACCGGAAACCAATGCAAGTCAATGGGACACAAATATCGGAATGAAAATAAACCATTTCTTTCCCTGTAGGTTAATTCTACATGAAGGAAAACAACTAAGAATAGTGCAGAATGTACTGGGGGAGGTGGAGGAGACATTAAAGGAATAGAGGTTTAGCCCAATCAAATGGAATAGCAGGAATTAAATTTTTTTTAAGACGTTTGGAGTTACAAAGATATTGACTATGTTAAGCTTTTTTATATTTTGTCAGATATTTATGTTTCACTACTTCCATGCTCTTCACCTTCTTTTTTACTTCTCCCACACTTTCTCCTTCATCATCCTCAGCAGCAGCATCTTTTTCATCAACTTCTTCTTCACCTTATTCATCTTCTTCTTCTTCACCTTCTTCCTATTATTCTTTTTTTTTACATTCTTCATATTCTTCTTATTCAACTATTATTCTTCTTCATATTCTACTTCTTCATCTTCTTCATATTCTTCTTCTTCATCATATTCTTATTTGTGACGGGCATTCCTGTAGTTGTTATCTATAAAAGTATATAAAAGTATGAAGATTATACCTTCCGTTCTGCCTGTCACAAAAGATTTACAACAGGGTTTGTCCGGGTTCAGTTTGGCCTGCAGCAGCAGGTATTTTCCAGGGGCACCACGAGGAGGAACGGACTCACCCCCATACACTGCTTAGTCTTCTTCTGCTTATAATTTAGATAATATCTTTTGCTCTGATTTTTAGTCTTATGCTTAATGTTATTCTGCTTTTTGTTCTGCAGCTCCTTGTTCTTCTGCTTCTTGGTCTTCTGGCTCTTGTTCTTCTGTATCTTGGTGGTTGTCTTCTTGTTCTTTGTCCTCTTGGTCATCTTCTTCAGCGTCTTCTTCTTGGTCTTCTTTGGGGTGGTCTTCAGGGTCGTCGTCTTCAGGGTTGTCATCTTCGGGGTGGTCTGCTTAGGAGTGGTCTTCAGGGTCGTCATCTTCAGGGTCATCGTCAGGGAGATCCAGAGTGATTACCAAAAACCATTTCAAAAAGCTTGAACTTGGAAATGTAGCAGAAGGTACAAGAAGGCTGAGGAACTGCCGAGAACCAGCTGACTGTACTGGAACCCGGGTGGGTAGCAGAAGGTACAAGAACCAATGGAACTACCGAGGACCAGCTGATGGTACTGGAACCCAGTTACTAAGCAGGAGGTACCTGTGCCAGAAAGCACTACCAAGGACCAGCAGACATTGGTGGAACTCTGATACCGAGAAGGAGGCACCTAAGCCAAAGGCACTACCTGGAACCAGCTGATGTTACTGGAACCCAGGGGGACATATTCAAGATTGACTTCTAAAGAACCAGCTAATGGTACTGGAACTCAGATATGCAGCAGAAGGTACACATGAAAAAAAGTTGCAAGGCCGCGAGCCGGCCGAAGTTACTGAAACCCACAGTCCTACAGGGGGTGTTTGTCCTATTGGCACTACGGAACCAGCCTTCATTGCCAGATCCCGCATCCCACATAGGAAGCACCTAAACTGCAGGCACCATAGAGTTGGCTAACCTGAGCACAACACGACAACGTATTGGAGGCAAAGTGACGTTGACACTACCCGGAAACAGCTAGCGTGCTGGAACCAGGCTGGGCAGGAGGGAGTACCCATGCCAAAGACACTGCTGGGAAACAGCTGGCGGTGCTGAAACCCAGGGTAAATACTAAAAACAGAGTGGAGCCAGAGGCCTAATTGGAGCTAGTTTAAAATCATTAGTTGTGTGAATGTGGACAGAGCAGGAGAAATTGCCGGACACACAGATGGGGATCAGCTGACGTTACTTAACCCCAATAACACAGGAGCAAGTGTTGACTGTGCAGACGGCACTTCTGAGCACCAACTGGCGGTGTTGGAGCCCAGGGATCACAGTTCAGGTGGTAGAAACATGAACACAACAGGAGACCTGGATACTGTTGCCAACCAATTATTTAATCTGGAAGAGGACTGGCAAATTCTTGCGAGATCCAGGCCTTGTTCATTTTCAGAAAAGTAAGCCGGTCAACGTTATCAGAGGATAGTCGCATGTGACGGTCTGTTAGTACACCACCTGCGGCACTAAAGACGCGCTCCGATAATACACTAGCAGCAGAGCAAGCCAGCACCTCCAATGCATACTGGCTAAGCTCTGGCCAAGTATCCAGCTTAGAGACCCAAAACTTGAAGGGGGAAGAGCCGTCTGGGAGTACACTGAGAGGGCAAACATGTAGTCTGTCACCATCTGACGGAAACGTTGCCTGCTGCTGACTGGAGCCCTCTGTGATGGACATTTGTGGCGGGGACACAAAACCTTGCCACATTTGGGCGTTACTAGTCTTGCCTTGTGCAGAGGCGCTGCTTCTGCTCCCTCTTTGTGCATAGCTTCCTCCACTGCCTCGACGCACTGAGCTGCTTTGTAAAGCACTAGCAGCACTGCTCTCCGGTGGAATGGAGAACATGATGGAATGCACCAGTGTGTCTTGGTATTTTACTCTCCCGGTTCAACGGTGTTATGAGGCTTTGTAAGTTGTCCTGGTAGTGAGGATCTAGGAGGGTGGACACCCAATAATCAGCCATGTTGAGAATGCGGGCGATGCTGCAGTCGTTTCTCAGGCACTGCAGCATGAAATCAACCATGTGCTGCAGACTGCCAACTGGCCAAGAAATGCTGTCCCCTGCTTGAGGTGTCATCTCTGCCTGCTCTGCATCACCCCACCCTCGCTCTACATACTAACTACTAGAGCATTGTATACCTCCCTCCTCTGGACCGATGTCTTCCTCCTCCATTGACTCCTCCTCATCCTCCTCACAAAGTGTCCCCTGCCTAGGCCTTTGTGAGGAACCACATTACGCAGACTGTCCAGAAGCAGATGGCATTTGTGACTCCTCATCCTCCACCTCTTCCAAAACCTCCTCCCTTAGTGCTTGCAGTGTTTTTTCAAGTAGGCAGATAAGGAGGATAAAGGGGATAGTCATGCTCACTAGTGCATCATCTGCACTCGCCATCCATGTGGAATCATCGAAGGCACGCAAAACGTGGCAGATGTCCTTCATAGAGGCCCATTCAGTGGTGGTGAAGTGTGAACGGCGCACAGTGCAACTTGTTTGCGCCTGATGCAGCTGGTACTCCATTATTGCTGCCTGCTGCTCACACAACCTCTCCAACATATGTAATGTTGAATTCCACCTGGTGGGTAGGTCACATATGATGCGATGTTCCGGAAGGCGGAATCGGCGCTGCAGAGCTGCAATGTGCGATCTTGCCATGCTGGAACGCCGCAAGTGAGCGTACTCTATGCGGACCTTGTGCAGCAGTGCATCAAAATCGGGATAGTCCCTCAAAAAACTCTGCATGACCAAGTTGAGCTCATGTTCCAGACATGGAATGTGAGTGAGGTTGCCTAGGCCCAGAGCTGCCACCAGATTTCAGCCATTGTCACACATTACCATGCCTGGCTGGAGATTTGCTGGCAAAACCACACGTCGCTCTGCTGCTTGATGGCATTCCAGAGCTCCTGCGCTGTGTGGCTTCGATTCCCCAAAGAAATTAATTTCAATACGGCCTGTTTGGCCACGGCTGTGCTCATATTGGTCATAACAGGTAAGCGTTCATGGGTCCATCTGGAGGTAGACCGTGACGGCTCTTGCAGCGCTGATTCAGAGGATCTGAAGTATGAGGAGGAGTCAATGTGTACAGACTGGATTCCTGCAATCCTTGGAGTTGGCAGAACACGTACAGCGCCACTCTCAAGATCTGTACCTGGCTCCACAACATTTACCCAATGGGCAGTGAGGGAAAGGTATCATCCCTGTCCATGCTTACTGGTCAATGCATCGGTGGTCAGGTAGACCTTGCTACTGACGGCGTTTAGCAGTGCATGTTTGATTTTTCCCTCCACATGCTTTTGCAGGGCAGGGACGGCTTGCCTGCTGAAATAAAAGCGGCTGGACACGTTGTATTGTGGGACTGCCAATGCCATGAAGTTACGGAAGGTGTCAGTCTCCACCAGCCTGAATGACAGCATTTCATGGGACAGTAGTTTTGCAATGCCAGCATTCAGAGCCTGTGCTCGGGGGTGGTTTGCCGAGTATGAGCACCTTTTCTCCCATGCCTGTGCTACCAATGGCTCTAGACTGGCCTGGGAGTGTGAGGATGACAGGGAACGTGGTGCTGTGAGTGGAATGACACTGTGTCTCTGTACAACAGTGCCAGAGGTTCTTCCTTGGCGATCCTGTGATGAAGCTGAACCAGCTATATGTGAGCTGGAGGAAGAGGCTACAACACAAGCTTAAGAGGTAGTAGGTGGCACTGTAGGTTGGCTTAGGTCTTCAGTGTGTTTTTGCAACTCCACCACGTGCTTGGTCCGCAATAGGGTTGAGCAACTTTTACTTTTTTAGGATCGAGTCAGGTTTCGCAAAACCCGACTATCTCAAAAGTCGAGTCGAGTGAAATCGACCGATTATCGCGAAAAGTCGGGGATCGACCGAAACACGAAACCCAATGCAAGTCAATGGGGAAGCATAGTCGGCAGTGAGTGGAGGCCAGGAAAACACCTACAGTGCCCATTTTAATGGCAAAAACATCCATTCTTGTTACTGAAGCTTGTCAATCTTAATTTACCTTATAATAATAGTTAGGCATTGGAAATTGGGGGTCATTTGGCTAAAGTTGTGGGGGGTATGGCTGGTTCAAGTATTTAGTGGGCCCAGGAAACGTGGACCACGTCACGGCAGTGGAGCAGGGAGAGGTAAGTATTTCAACTTTGCAAGTGCTGTGATCCTGAGCAAGCAGGGGGGGCCCACTCATTCGCATTGGCACTGGCATAGGGCCCCTCAAAGTATGGCGGTGTGTTTGCACGGCTGGGGCGCCTCCCACCGGCAGCGACACTTTTGCGTACTATGAGGGACCCTGTGCCAGTGACGTCGCCAACGAGTATTCCACCCCCACCTGATGAAGGAACCTGCACTTTCATCTGCACCTTCCTCTTTGTCCCCGTGTAAGGTGGTATAGTATGCGGGAAGGGGAACCTGACTTTCAGCAGGGTCAGATTCTGGCTGTGTAGCGTGCAAGGGGAATGTAGTGGTCTGGGTCAATGTACCAGCAGACTCATCTAGCACTGGCTGGGCAATGGGCAGGATGAGGAGGAAACACAGATATAGGCCCAAATAATAAAGTGGGCTAAATGCATTTCAAAATTGGTAACAGGACTAACCAGGCGGCATTGCTTTATTCAGTGGAGGACAACTGTAATGAGAGGTTGACACAGTGAGTAGGCCCAAATCAGTAAGTAGGCTAAATGCAGTTCTAAATTGGTAACAGTAGTAAACAGGTGGCACGGCTTTGTTCAGTGGAGGAGAACAGCAAGGAGCGGCAGACACCGTTAGTAGGCCCCAACCAAACTAGTAGGCCAAATGCAGTGTAATATTAAAACTACTTAATGAAAGCCTGAAGATAGAAGCTCAGGAAAGAAAACCAGGAGAAAAACTTGGAGCGGCAGACACCGTTAGTAGGCCCCAACCAAACTAGTAGGCCAAATGCAGTGTAATATTAAAACTACTTAATGAAAGCCTGAAGATAGAAGCTTTGGAAAGGAAACCAGGAGAACACCCAGGAGCGCAGACACCATTAGTAGGCCCCAATAAAACTAGTAGGGCAAATGCAGTGTAATATTAAAACTACTTAATGAAAGCCTGAAGATTGAAGCTAAGGCAAGTAAACCAGGAGAACACCTTGGAGTGGCAGACACCGTTAGTAGGCCCCAACCAAACTAGTAGGCCAAATGCAGTGTAATATTAAAACAACTTAATGAAAGCCTGAAGATAGAAGCTCAGGAAAGGAAACCAGGAGAAAACCTTGGAGTGGCAGACACCGTTAGTAGGCCCCAACCAAACTAGTAGGCCACATGCTTTATAGTATTAAAACTACTTAATGAAAGCCTGAAGATAGAAGCTCTGGAAAGGAAGCCAGGAGAAAAGCTTGGAGCGGCAGACACCGTTAGTAGGCCCCAACCAAAGTAGTAGGCCAAATGCAGTTCAATATTAAAACTACTTAACGAATGCCTGAAGATTGAAGCTCGGGAAAGTAAACCAGGAGAACACCTAGGAGCGGCAGACACCGCTAGTAGGCCCCAACCAAAGTAGTAGGCCAAATGCAATTCAATATTAAAACTACTTAACGAAAGCCTGAAGATTGAAGCTCAGGAAAGTAAACCAGGAGAACACCTAGGAGCGGCAGACACCATTAGTAGGCCCCAACCAAAATAGTAGGCTAAATGCAGTTTAATATTTTAAAAAACATAGGACGAAAGCCTGAAGATTGAAGCTAATTAAAAAAAACCAGGAGAACACCAAGGAGTGGCAGACACCGTTAGTAGGCCCCAACCAAACTAGTAGTCCCGATGCAGTTTTCAAATTCCGATAGGCTGAAAACCTGACAATTGAAGCTCAGCTTTTTTAAGAGGAGGACAGCTGTATTGAGTGGCGCAGACAGACACAGGTGGTAGGCCTTAAACCAAAAAGTTGGCTCAAAGCAGTTTAAAAAAGGTTACAGGGGTACACGGGCAGCATTGGTGTGGCCAGCGGAGGACAATTGGAAGGAGGGACCGCAGACAGACTTACTAGGCCTAAAATAAAAAAGTAGGCTCTATGCACTTTTAAATAGGTTCCAGGGGTACACAGGCAGCATTGGTGTGGTCAGTGGAGGACAATTAGAAGGAGGGACCGCAGACAGACTTACTAGGCCTAAAATAAAAAAGTAGGCTCTATGCACTTTTAAATAGGTTCCAGGGGTACACAGGCAGCATTGGTGTGGTCAGCGGAGGACAATTGGAAGGAGGGACCGCAGACAGACTTACTAAGCCTAAAATAAAAAAGTTGTCTCAATGCAGATTTACATAGGTTCCATAGGTACACAGGCAGCATTGGTGTGGTCAGTGGAGGACAATTGGAAGGAGGGACCGCAGACAGACTTACTAGGCCTAAAATAAAAAAAGTTGGCTCTATTCAGATTTACATAGGTTCCAGGGGTACACAGGCAGCATTGGTGTGGTCAGCGGAGGACAATTGGAAGGAGTGTCTGACACAGTTAGTAGGCCAAAATAATAAATTGAGGTTAATGTCTGGCAAAAAATTTTTTTAACAAATAAACAGGTGGCATACCTAGGTACAGGGGTGGGCTCCTCTGCTGACTTGCAGACAGTGGTATTTGGCGCAAAGTATTAACTGGTGTAAATGTAGGACAGGGCCCCTGAATATTTTTACTAGCATCATATATGTCAACAAATTGGTATTGGCAGTGCCATTGAAGGATTTAAACGCATAGACTAAGCTGCTGGGAAAATCAGGCCCACTGTATTACACTGCACAGTTTGAATGGCAGAAAGTGGATGACAGATGCCACAAACAGGACTGACGCAGATGCACTCAGTGGCAATATAAATCTCCCTTTTTTATGTGTGGGAGAATGCAGGAAAAAATCAGGCCCACTGTATTACACTACACAGTTTGAGCGGCAGAAAGTGGATGACAGATGCCACAAACAGGACTGACGCAGATGCACTCAGTGGCAATATAAATCTCCCTTTTTTATGTGTGGGAGAATGCAGGAAAAAATCAGGCCCACTGTATTACACTACACAGTTTGAGTGGCAGAAAGTGGATGACAGATGCCACAAACAGGACTGACGCAGATGCACTCAGTGGCAATATAAATCTCCCTTTTTATGTGTGGGAGACAGCAGGAAAAAATCAGGCCCACTGTATTACACTACACAGTTTGAGTGGCAGAAAGTGGATGACAGATGCCACAAACAGGACTGACGCAGATGCACTCAGTGGCAATATAAATCTCCCTTTTTTGTGTGGGAGAATGCAGGAAAAAATCAGACCCACTGTATTACACTACACAGTTTGAGAGGCAGAAAGTGGATGACAGATGCCACAAACAGGACTGACGCAGATGCACTCAGCGGCAATATAAATCTCCCTTTTTTACGTGTGGGAGACAGCAGGAAAAAATCAGGCCCACTGTATTACACTACACAGTTTGAGTGGCAGAAAGTGGATGACAGATGCCACAAACAGGACTGACGCAGATGCACTCAGTGGCAATATAAATCTCCCTTTTTTATGTGTGGGAGAATGCAGGAAAAAATCAGGCCCACTGTATTACACTACACAGTTTGAGTGACAGAAAATGGTTGACAGAAATATAAAAAAATACAAGGGATGTAGTAGAATTTCAATCTTCCTACAATGATCAAAGGACAAGTATGACAGCAATAAAAAGGACTGCTGCACATAAGAGTGTGGACAAAGAAACAAGAGGACTGTACAGAAAAGAAGGAGCAACAGGATTTTTGCTTTGAAAAAAGCAGTTGGTTTGCACAGCGGCGTGCAAACAGCAATGCAGCTATCAGGGAGCCTTATAAGCTACAGAGCTGATGCACAGAAATCTAGCCTCCACTGTCCCTGCAAAGAAAAGGTGGTGTTGGACAGTGGAAATCGCTACAGCACAAGTGGTTTGGGGGTTAATATTCCCTTCCTAACAATATCCCTGCTTCAGATGAAGCTACAGCAACCTCTCCCTATGCTCAGTTCGGCAGAAGTAAGATGGCAGTCGGCATGCACGCCCCTTTATAGCCCCTGTGACGCTGCAGAAAGCAAGCCAATCACTGTAATGCCCTTCTCTAAGATGGTGGGGATTGAGACCTATGTCATCACGCTGCCCACACTCTGCGTCCACCTTCATTGGCTGAGAAATGGCGCTGAACGCGTCATATGAAATGCGACTTTGGCGCAAAGATCGCCAACCGCGTGGCCGATCCCACACTCGGATCGGCTCGGGTTTCACGAAACCCGACTTTGCCGAAAGTCGGCGACTTATGAAATTGACCGATCCGTTTCGCTCAACCCTAATTACCACAATGAATTTTAAACAAAACAATTCAGATGCAGTTGAAGGTCAGACTTTCAACTTTCATTTGAGGTTATCCACATTAAAATTGGATGAAGGGTTTAGAAGTTTCAGCTCCTTAACATGTGCCACCCTGTTTTTAAAGGGACCAAAAGTAATTGGACAATTGACTCCAAGGCTATTTCATGGACAGGTATGGGCAATCCCTTTGTTATGTCATTCTCAATTAAGCAGATAAAAGGCCTTGAGTTGATTTGAGGTGTGGTTCTTGCATTTGGAAGGTTTTGCTGTGAAGTAAACATGCGGTCAAAGGAGCTCTCCATGCTCTCCATGCTCTCTTCTGCTGAAGTTTACATACCATGATTAAGGTTTTTAGCTGAAACATGTTGGTTGCTCATTCCAGGATGTGGTGACAAGGATCCATGTCTTTTTTAATGTACTACTGTACTGAATAAAAGTTTTTTCATATTTTTTTTACAAAAAAGATAACTTTCCTTCTTGATTTCATCGCTGGAGGTTTCTTCCCCCCACCTTTTTCTATTTCGCTGACATCCGGGAGATGTTACTTCATCTGGCAAGGTGTTACAAAAGATGGTGAGCTGATGTTTTTCCCCACTATTTTCCCTCTATTGCTAACCCTTACCCGAAGTGCAACCCAAACCCTAACACTAATGGCAAAGAATGAAAAAAATACAAATTAATCTGATTAAGGGGATGAAATGGGAGGGAGGATGATTTACTAACTATTGGCTTTTGGCTATTTTCTGCCTCCATGGTCTACCACTCCACATTGTCTCAGATAGAGGCGTCCAGTCTGGATTCAACCTATCTTTTCTTGATGGGTACTCTGTTGTCCTCCACAATATTATCGTTCATAACTTAACATTTCTGTTTATGGTCCTCCACAGTTAACATCTCATTATCAACAATTAAGTTTATATTTTAATATTTAGGTATCATAATATTGTCTAAACCCAGAATTGTCCCTGGAAGGCAAGATCATCAGACACAAATGCAAAATAATTATTTTGGACATATGATAAGGGAAAATTAATTAGAAAAGGAGATGCTACTTGGAATGGTCAGTGGTAAAAGGAAAAAGGGAGACCAAGAGTTCGTTGGATGGATACCATCAACAATGATACGGGAAAGACCATTAAGCAATTGAAAGGAGCTGTTGAAAACAGGGAAGCATGATGAAAACGTTTCTACAGAGTATCTAAGGGTAGGACAATGGATTGACTGACAATTGTAAGTTTCATTGTGTGGTGCACTTACACCTATATGCATTTAATATTATATAGAAGAATCAGCATTTTTGTGATGGTAGCAGAATCTCAGTTGCTTTCAGATACCAGGATCAGCTGAAACTGCAGTCTAGTTGAATGTTATGTAATATCTATGTAAGATAAGGTATGCCTCTGTAATATAACTATACACTGGACTTACCGATTGAATTTCTATAAAAAGGAATTCCCCAAGGGTTATTTACAGCATGTGCTGCTGACTATACAGATAAATTCCACGGTATTGTGAACCACACTACCAATCCTATAGTGATTGATGGTTCCTATCTATTACCTGATGGCATATAATTAATGGAGTAATTATACCCTTTATTATATTTGTAAGAAATTGTGAATGGAAAAGAAAGCAAGTATGTAACTGAAAATATAGATAATCAGCCAAGGAAATTAAGATTGAAAAAGTAAGAAATAGAGAGGTGAGGTAGAAATCATTTCTGAGCTAAATCCCAGTGTGGAACCTTCTATATCTATTTGTACTTAAGAAAATAATTAGAGGGATTTGAGTTTGTGCAGAACGGCAGCATTATATCTGACAGGCAGGAGTGCAAGATGTGAACTCTGAGCCACACTTCTCTGTGACAGGTGACAAGACGTGTCTCACAAGTTAAGAGGATCGCACAGCTTGGTGAGACATTGTGACGGGACAGATCGTTTATAAATGTTGTTTCTTATATATTAGACTGCAAAGAAATTGCATTTCATCATTATTGGTGTTTCTTTGTCTAAAGGAAATAAAAGTCGTACGTTATGTTAAAATACTAGGTCTTTGTAGAATTTATAAAACATTTCAATAGACCTTCTACTAGGTCATATTAGTACATGTTTCAATAAATTTCATAATACTATTGTCTGTAACTATAGTGTATACCACCTGTTTTCCATTAAGTTTTTCGTTTTAAAAAAGGAGCACAGAGTGTGATTATAAGCCACTTTCTCTAGTGTCAGAAAATAATGCAGAACTCAATATACTGTAAATGGTGTTCAGCCATTGGACATTCGATCACTCCATGGTGCAGTTGTGGCAGAAATCTGGTGCAAATGTCTTATAAATATACATCCTTGTGTTAATTGTGGTAGGATCCGATCAGAACCCTGATTAAACGGCAGAGACATGAAATAGGCAGAATTGACTTTTGCCTAGGATGCCAATTTATACTTTGGATGCATAAACTGTCATCCTTACATTTTTGGGTAGATTTAATTGAATGCTGTATTTGTGAGAATGTTTCAGTTGCCAGTATTTGATGAGCGATTCCTCGCAGTTCTTTAGCCATTGTAGAGGAGAGGTTCTCAAAGTGTTGTAGGTCACAGGTTACTTTTAAGTTCAACAGGTGATACTGTGAAGTGAAATGGATTTTATTTGGCACCAACTTCTACAAAAAAATAACTCTCTAGGATCCCTACGCTATAAACAGGTCCCTCCATACCATGGCACATTTTTTACATTTTTTTGAATCAATAAGCCATTATATTGACTGCAAAGACAGTGACATACTTTTTCCCATGATATCCTCCTGTTTGGAATCTTAAACAGGGCACGACAGTTATGGGCCACTCTTGGTCGCAGGTGCAGCCATCATGGCTGGGATTACCAGTGATTTCTAGTTATGCTACACCACCAACTTTCCAGGTTTTTTTTGTACCTCTAGCCCTTATAATGAAATTGCATGATCTGGTTCCCTACTGGGAATCCCCCAGACCATATTCCTGACAACTGCATGATGACTTTATCGGCAGTAAGATGGCAAAGCTAGTGACATCTGGCTCTGTGACTTCAATCCTGGATAATAATCACTCACTATACCGCAGCCATACTAAACTGTTCCTTTAATTGACATTATGTAGATCTAAAAAAGAAGTTGGTGTTAAGGTAATTTTTTTGTCAAGGTTGTTGGTAACTGAAATATAAAGATCAAAAGATAATCATTCTATATCTAATTGGCAAAATAGAGCTAAGACAATGAGAGAATAATAATATGGTATGGGAATAAAGGTCGATTGGAAAAATGGAAACAGATGTGGTTAGAAAATAAATTATTAGGTTTGATATTCTTTTGTACCTATATAGAACTCCTATTTTGGGGCTTGGTATATTGGTGGCATTGATTGTTATTTTGTTTGTCTTTTGGCAGCAAGGTATAGGAGGCTGAGTAGGGAGGAAGGTTATTAATATGTTGTAAACAGAAATAAAATTTAATGAAGACTATCTAAAAAATAATAATTTGCTTAACACCTGTTAATTATTGTTTTTTTGTTTTCTGCATTAGATAAATCAGTTTTAAACAAACCGTAAAATGAACCCCACTATTTTCAGTTAGGCATTTTTCAATTAGCAAATCGTGTCTCTAAATAAAGAGAATTCTTTTAAACTGAAGTCATTCCATAGTTATTGTTGAAGCCTTAAGTAGGCATACTATGGATGGACTTGAATACATTCGGTATCATGTTGGACTCAAACATTTTAGAGCTATGTGCAAAAAGTCGGTAGTCTCCTTAGGACACATATTGTAGAACGTCTAGGTTATATAGCTGTCATTTCAATAACTCAACTATTGTACTAGCCTGTGATTTATAGATTAATTCTGTCAATAATTCACTTTATATCCTCTATTGCCTGGCAGAAGAACAAATACACGCTTATTTTATGTTCACTCTGTAGCACAATAAAAGCAACATAAACAACCTGTAGTACCACTAAAAAAAACAAGTGTGCTTATTTGAGCTGAATGGGCATGGTTATAGTGAAGTTTAGAGGAAACTTTAGATAAAAGTTTAAAATATTTTGAAACTTTTGTACTTGATAGTTATCATAATCCCCGATGACTTTTACATAAAATACAGTATAGCCCCGAATTGTAAAGTATGCATACAAAGGCAAAGTTATAAAGTGGTGGACATAGTAGAACATTTAAGAACATGCGGGCATTTTAGATGAGACTTACACATGGTAAATGGTTGATCTTGTAAAAATTCCAACTCATAAAAAGTCAACAGAATATTGTATAACTGGTTTATATAAAGGTGTCCACGTTTTTAATTTGTTTTTAGGTTTACAATCCAAACATTTTATTACTGGGATAACAAATGGATCATAAGTCATTTCTGAATTTAATGCCTTCTGTTACTAGATATTTTGGAAAGCATCCATTGACAATGGACAGAAAGTAGACAAAAAGATTATTTGTTGCAGCCTATTCTACAAAGTAACTTCTGGGAACATTTTTTAAAAAAACCTTAAAGAATTGTGTCTTAGGAATATTAGTTGGTGTTAGTCGTATGCAACTTAATTTAGCATTTATAACCTCTGTATTCTTTCCCTGTGTTTTTTCTCTTGGGTGGTCATCAGACTCAGCACTAGATATAACCACAGTGTACCAGTGATCCTTTATCACAGGTAGGTGCTCTCACATTTCTGCTAATGAAACCTATTAAAAAATAAATATATAATTTCTAATTAATTTATTGTGGATCAGTCCTGTTCATCCGGAAATCTAACTGCATAATCATGACTCATTGATTCAAAGGAAGAAAACCTAAGCACACCGAGACATATCCCCAATTACACATTTTACACAGCAAGTAAATAAATTCCTTCCTCACTATAATCCTTAATCCAATTACATAATAACTTCTTCCTGCATTAAATCAGTTCTATATTTACTTTCATTACTTCTAATAACATCCAGTCTCATGTTTAATACCTTGTGTTCTTTTGTAGCATAAGATCAGCTCACGGGTTGAATTTTAAATGCATCAATTGTACCCACTGCTATTCTTTGTGTCTGCAGCGTCATGCTTATCACGATTTAATGCAATTGAGCTTGGTTATTTTCTTGGCTTCTTTTAACTCTTCCTATTGAGCTATTAGTTCTTGTCTTATAAAGACAAACCACAGCTATCATAGTGTCACCACTGTAGAAAACTCAGGTCACTCAAGCATTACATGGATGCCCATTCATTTTATTGGCTGCCATATGTGGTATAATTTTCCAATGTGAAGAGACAAAATTCAGATCACCAATAATGCCTGAATCCAGTCCTGTCCAGAGCACAGATAGTGTTACTGCTAAAAACACCCAAAGCTGGAAGCAAGGAAGAGAGATCCATCTCCACGGACATAAAAATCTTCTTTATTGGTTTGTACATGTTAAAATTTCAAATAAGATCCATATCGGCTTTGAACAATAAAATAAAACACCTGGATCTCTCTTTTTTGCTTATCATTTTCCAATGACTGACCAGACGTGGATTACCCCAATGGCAACAGCTGGCTACCAGACTTAGAGAAACCTGAAGCGTGACATGTGGTAACCCCTTTAAACCAATACTTGTTTCTGCCTGTCTACAGTTGCCTTGAATATCAGTCACAGGTCCCTGCTGTAAACTCTGATACTACTCCTCTTCCTCACAATGGTCTTCTTCTCTCCTACTTCTTTTAGATATTTGTAATTAATCCAAGCTAGCCTTGTTCTGTTGTTCCACAATTATCAGGGGTGAGTCTGGTGCAGAATTTACAACTTATTTACCTCTTATAGGGTTGCCCTTCAGCCCACACAATCAACTGATAATATTGTAAATATTAAAATTACATAACACTGCACACTTGATATTAATATACAGGCTGGGTGTGACCTATGAGGGAGTCAAAGACCACCCTAGTGGGTGTGAGGACACATGATAGGGTCTGGTAATGAATCGTGTGGGAGAAGAGAGAGAGGATAAAGAAACTTGCTATTAAGTGGAGTGAGGAAGAAAGTACGCAGGACTGCTAATGAATTGGGGTGGGAGAAAGGACAGAGGACAGGGACTGGCAAGGAATTGGGAGAAAGGGAAAAAGAACACATGACATAGACTGGTAATACATTGACATGGAGGGAGAGATAACACAAGGCAGAGACTGGTAATGAATTGGGGGGGTGACAGGACCGAAACTGGAAATGAATTGGGGGAGGAAGGAGAGAGAAACAGGACAATGACTGGTAATACATTTCGGTGGGACAGAGGACACAGGTCAGGGACTAGCAATAAATTGGGAGAAGGAAGAGATGACCAAGGACAGGGACTTATAATGAATTGGGGCAAAGGAGAACGAATAGGAACTGGTAAAGAATTGTGGGAGGAGAGGTTTAAGGACAGGTATCTGTAATAAATTAGGGGGATGAGAGTACATTGGACAAGGACTAGTAATGAATTGAAGGGAGGAAGAGAAGACACAGGATAGGGTGACATAGAGCAGGGTCTGGTAATGATTAGTTGAGTATGGAGAGAGAACACAGGACAGGGACTGGTTTTGAATTGTGGGGTGATATCGAGAGCACAGGACAGGGACTAGTAACATATTTGTGGGTGGGAGGGAGAAATACATAGGACTAAGACTAGTAATGAATTGTGGGGGGAGAGTACACAGGGCAGGGACTGGTAATGAAATATTGGAGAGGGAGAGAGGACATAGGACAGAGATTGATAAAGAGTTAGGGAGGAGGAACAAAAAAGACACAGGACAAGGTCTGGTAATGAATTGTCAGAAATAGACTGCAGAAATGAGTCGTAGCTTTACGATGTCAGCTTCAAAGTCTGACCAGATGGGGAAGAAGCAAAAGAAAATGACTCTAATCAGTTGAGACATTACTGTTAAGTTAATAGATGTAAATATGTATTCGGTATCCACACAGTATGACTTGCATAGAGATAATAGCAGTAATATTCTTTTTTTTCTAAAAAAAATCACCGTTACTACATACAGCACAGTCCCTTATTATAAACTGTCATCTCTTGTTATATACAGTATAGCACTGTCCCTTATTACATAGCATAATTTATCGTTTACTTGCGGTCATATGACCACCTGCTCCTGACTACGGCACTGGAAAATGTCCTTTATAGTTTTGTCCTGTGTAATATAGTGCCCACCCTTGTTATATGTTGTACCGTATCATATTACAGTGTCCTCTCTTATTATGTTATATATAGCAGAATCCCTTATAATATATATTCCTGACCCTTATTACATATTGTCTTCCCTTATTATGTATCTCTTATTACATACTGCAGTAACTTCCCTTTTTATGTATAGCCCCATCGCTTACTACATAGTGTCTTCACTTATGTAGAACCCCATTACTTATTACATAGTCTCAAATTATACATAACCTCATCCCATGGCTGTAATTTTTAATGTACTTCTGGCTTGAAAAAGGCCCTATTGGGCCAAAACAGTGCTTCACTCGTCTACCTCAATTGTATTTTACCATGTGATTTTTAAGGAGGGAATAATGGAATAAAGGTTATGTTTTATCCCCATTTTCTCTGGTGTCTCGGAATCTTGGATTTTCTATAACCTCATCCCTTATTACAATGGCATGATTGCTAAGGACAATGTTTGGTCTCAATGATGGTGACTTTCTTTCTTCAGCTTTGGGAACTACAAGAACAAGCATTTTTTTACATATGAATATTTTCAGGACTTGCTAGGAGATGTAGTTTCCCTCATAACATATTGTATAGCAATGATGGTTGAGTTACAAAAAATGTGCCTGCACCATCACTTGCTGCTGCTTGCTAGTTTATACAGCTGAGATCCCACTCTAAAGACTGGGATAAGAGATATCAGCTCAACACAGCTCAAAAAATAAAGGGAACACTAAAAACACTGAAATACGACATCAAGATATCACTGAAATAAATATTCCAGTTGCAAATGTTTAGTCATTGCATAGTAGAATGCATTGAGAACAATAAAGCATATAGCATATCAATATGAATCAAAATCAATATCCCACGGAGGTCTGGATTTGGAATGATACTCAAAATCAAAGTGGAAAATCAAATTACAGGCTGATCCAACTTCAGTGGAAATGCATCAAGACAAGGAAATGATGCTCAGTAGTGTGCGTTGCCTCCACATGCCTGACACCCATCGGTTCGGACCGCCCCGCAGGTGAGTATAATAAAAGTTATTTTTCTTTTCTTACAGGTCGGATTGGGGGATTATATACAGCATTATAGAATGCTGTATATAAGCCCTGAAAGGGGCTGGCCGTAACTCGTATTGGCCAAACCTGGTGACAGGTTCCTTTTAAGGGGAGGTAAGCTTAAGCCAGAAGTGTCTCTAAGTGGTTTAATATCCATTTTCACAACAAGATTATCATAGATATGTGTTTCTAGGAATGCTCATTTTACAATAATTGTGCTTTCTAAACAGCTTGCCGATCACCCATATGCTTGTTCTTCTAGTAAAATGATCTGTTGGTTTGTACAATAAATTATCATTATCAGCATCTGAAAAATCTTGGTAGCATTAACTGCACATTTGAAGTGAGGTCAACCTCTGTACCAGTTCTCCAGTACCTTTCACAGAATAATGTGATGCAACATCTATGAGCACACACATTACAATGTCACTCAGGGGTCTGTTAGATTAATGCCATGCAAATGAATAGTGGAAAAAGGGTGGTGGTGGCATTGTCCTTAAGAGAGCTGCATGGCTGCTGCTGGTGTAGACGAGCTACATTTGATGGATGGTATCATGAATTCACAGATGTACTGCTCTATATTGAAAGATAAGATGCTACCATCACTCTGTGCCTTGGTAAACATGCACTTTTCCAACATGATAATGATCCGAAACACACATTTCTGGTGCATTTCTGAAGAAACACAGGGTGAAGTGATTCATTGGCCAAGAATGTCTCCTTATCTGAACCTAATTGAACGTCTACTGGGGATTCTGAAGAGACAAGTTGAGCATCACTCTCTATTCAGCATCCAGGTTCTAAAATAAGTATTTCTTGAAAAATGGAAATAGATAGATGCTGCAATATGGCATCAACTTGTTCATTCTATGCCTAGAAGACTTGGTGCTCTCGTTAAAAATCATGGAGGTCATACACAGTGTTAGATTTAGTAGTCTTTGATGCGGGAAAAATTCAATATTGCATAAACTGGGGCGTGGCTATGTAACTGAGGAGGAAAGACGCACCTTATGTGAGCTCCAGCAATCCTGAACCTATCCTGCCACTTGGACCCTTAATTCACACACTGTGCCGGTTGGTACTGGTACCGCATAGTCTCAGGAACCCGGTGGACCCTCCGGACGGCTGCGGTGAAGGTTTGGGATGAAGGAGCTGCGGTGGTCTGGACGGGCGGCAGACTCCACGTGCAGCAGCGGCCATTTTGTGAGTGCACGCGCTGAGGGGACCAGACGCAGCGCCGGCTTCTCTTGGTGCCGGGCGTCCTCCCTCTTGGAGTCGGCGATCCCTGGACCTAAGCGGTGATCGCTGGAGAGCACCGGTGAGCGGGAGCAGGAAGACCGGAGGCGGACGGCGGGTGTCCGCGGGGGGCGCATCACTACAGCGCGCGCCCTGACAGTGGGGAAGCGGCGCTTTCAGCCACATCTGCGGCGCAGCTCAGGAGGTGAGAGACTAGCCTGAAATAACAAGGAGGTGGCATGGTGTGTGTGTGCCCTGACAGATTGGGCCCCGTGCCCCCTGCCATACAAGTACTCCTCCTGCCAGCGCCATAACTTTAGAGGGGTTAACCCTCCCCCCCCCCCCCTCGCTCTGCTGTTCCCCCTGTGGAGCCTGTGGATGTGCTCTAACATATAGAGCCTGGGTGCATATTAAAACTGCTGCCTATATCACTCTCAGTATCCCAGCTGCCCATCTAGTGGTCTCTCTGGAATACAATCCTACATTTAACTCTGTTGTGACTGGAACTGGAGAGTGCACTATATACACATATAACTGCAATTAACCAGTGGAGCCCTTCTAGCTGCCTGCCATGCATCACTCTAAGGGAACAGGGGCTGCTGACAAACTAAGGAAGTACGCCAAGGAGGATCCTTCTGATAATGCACGCACTCTCAGAAATAACCCTGCACAGGCCCAACGTAAAAATCGTCTTTCTGATAGTAATGAGGAGGGAGAACAAGATGATCTGACTCTTAAACAGGCGTCAGAGCAGCTAATGCAAGCTATATCCCTCACTAGATCATCTCTCACAGAAAAAATAGAGGATGTGCATACTGAGGTGGGTCGTCTGCGGCATGATATGCAAGCTATGAGAGGGCGTATTTCGGAGGTTGAAACAAGAGTGTCTCATATAGAGGATACCATCACCCCTATGGAGGCTAAGTCGACAAAAGCCGCTGGCTCTGTAAACGCCTGGAAACAAAAGGCAGATGACTTGAAAAACAGACTGCGTCGCAATAATATTCGAATTATCGGTCTGCCGGAGCGTTCGGAGGGTCAGCAACCCGAACAACTTCTGGAGGACTGGCTTAAGGCCTCCCTGGGGGACGAATTTTCTTCAACATTTGCAGTGGAGAGGGCCCATAGGGTCCCAACGAGACCTCTTTCCCCTGGAACTCCACCCCGACCCTTCCTGGCACGTCTTCTCAACTGTAGAGACAGAGATGCTGTTCTTCGTCTGGCGCGACAGAAGAGCCCTATTAAATTCAACAATGCTACCATATCGATTTTTCCGGATTTTTCCATGGAACTCCAAAAACAGCGAGCGCGGTTCATGGACATCAAGAAACAACTTAGAGATAAGAGTATCATCTACTCCATGCTTTATCCGGCTCGACAACGCATTGTTCATGATGGTTCCACCTTATTCTTCACGGATCCAGCGGAGGCGGACGAATGGTTGCCGTCTCATGGGGTGTCTAATGTGAAAGACTCCTAATTTATGCTCCTTGTCTAATGGTAACATAAACGGAGCTCTCTAAGTGGGTGCTAAGGTTGTTAACAATACCGGACGCTGGATTCAGTGAGGGTATCCCCTTTTATATTTGACTGTAGGAGTACAGGATCTTACTCCTCTACTGTTCAGTTTTTGTTAAGTTGTTGTTTTTCTTTTCTGTTAGATTTAATTAGTTTTAGTAGGTATTTGGGTAAGAGCCGCCTCCAAAGCCATTATGACTTCCCATGCGTAATTAGCGGACTTTTCTCACCATCAATGCATACCATGTTTTTTAATGGCTAGATATGGGGTCTGAGTTGATATGTATGACATGGAACATTCGGGGTATTAAATCACCCCGGAAGAAAATCAAGGTGTTCTCTCAAATTAGACGATATCATCCTCATATTGTGGCCCTGGTAGAGACACATCTAACCAGAGATACAGCCAGAGGTGTACAGAAACCATGGGTACAGTAGTATGCTCACGCGTTTCACACTAGCTACTCGAGAGGGGTATCACTATTAGTACACAAAGACGTCCAATGGGAGGCCCAGACGACTCGGCGAGATTTAGAGGGACGTTTTGTTTTTGTCCATGCATTAATTAATTCCCGCGAATACGTCATACTATGCATATATAACCCCCCCCCCCGGCTAATACTTCAGTACTTAAGATGGCAATGAGCTTTGCATTAAGCTACCCGGACGCGCATGTTATTTGTATGGGTGACTTCAACTTAGTTATGGACAGTAATTTAGATAGAATGCGATTGGGAGATGGGTCGCCTGGGGAACCTTTGTCTTCTTCTTCTTCCTCGACCCCGACTCAGTTAACACTGTTCATGGAAGGTAGCGGCTGGATAGATCTATGGAGGATGCATCACCCCGGGGAGAGGGGATATACCTGCCACTCATCCACTAGAAGTTCCCTCTCTCGCATAGATTATATCTTCGGATCCGGCGACCTGGTGCGGTGGGTGGATAGCGTGGAACACGGTAATAGAGGGACCTCGGATCATAGTCCGATTATTCTTAAACTTGTGTTTGGGACGTTAAATAATGGTAGAGTATGGAAATTGAATCCCTTTTGGCTTAAACTAATTGATTCGGACGATAGGACAGTTGACCAGCTGAACTGCTTCATTCAGTCCCACTCAGAACTTCAGAATATTAACTTATTTTGGGATACACTTAAGGCATATCTGAGGGGCTGTCTGTCTTCTACAATTTCATATATTAAAAGGGTAACATCGAGGGAGGACGATGAGATTGAACGACGTTTGAGAAATGCTGAGGCAACATATACAGCTGAACAGACTAATGATAATAGGGTTGAGTGGTTGACTCTGCAAAGACTATACACCCAACACATAGACACCAAGTCTAAGCGTAAGTTGTTTTTTGTGCGACAATCGTACTTTGAAATGGGGAATCAGGCGGGGAAATTTCTGGCCTACTTGGTGCGTCAACACAATACATCTAACATGATATTACAAATTCGCTCACCGGACGCTGATTGAATTCCACTACTGAGGGAATACTTCAATATTTTTATAACTATTATAAGGGGCTGTATGAATCTAAGAGCGGTTTTGGTGTTTCCGATTGTCTGGGATATTTGTCCGATATAACACTCCCTGTGCTGAGTTCCGCCCAGCAGACCTTTATGGACGCTGAATTTACCCTGGAGGAAGTGGAGCAAGCTATAACAGATATGGCCTCTGGAAAGGCCCCTGGGCCAGATGGCTTCCCTGTAGAGTTGTATAGGAAATACCGGGGGATACTGGCTCCGCTTCTATTGAAAGTATTTAAAGAGATATGGAAGGGAGGGTGTCTACCAGATACTTTTTATGAGGCACATATTATTGTACTTAAGAAGGAGGGGAAAGATCCTTTGGAATGCGGATCCTACCGTCCTATATCTTTGGTAAATGTGGATTATAAGATCCTTGCCAAGATACTGGCTACCAGGTTGAACTCCATTATACTAGATATTATACATCCAGATCAAACTGGCTTTATGCCCGGTAAGAGCACCTCTATAAATATTAGACGGGTCCAGTCGGTGATTCAGTACAGTTCTTTGTTACCAGACAATGCCTGGGCATTGGCGTCACTGGATGCAGCCAAGGCGTTCGACTCACTTGAATGGCCCTTTTTGTCCGCTTGTCTGCAGAAATATGGCTTTGGGGAGAAATTTTTGAAATGGGTTGGTGTGTTATATCTGAAACCCAAGGCCTGTATAGTTGTCAACGGCTCTATGTCTGAACCTTTTTCACTATATAGGGGAACCCGTCAAGGGTGCCCCCTCTCTCTGGCCCTATTTGCTCTAGCAATAGAGGCATTAGCTGTGCGCTTGCGCTCAACCCCTGGTATTGATGGTATTAAGATAGCGGACCGCACCGACATCATTGGTTTGTATGCTGATGATATGATAATATTCATGGATAGGGCAGAAGAAACGTTGCCAAAAATAATTGCTACCATAGATAAATTTAGTGGGTTCTCAGGCCTATATATTAATTGGGATAAATCTGCCCTATTACCTTTATCCCAACACCCAGCACCCAATCTTAGTACTCTTTCTTTACTGCCCATAGTGTCTAAATTTAAGTACCTGGGTATCTACATTCCCAGTGCAGTGGGTTGGACCTACAGCTCAATGTTCTCCCCCTGTTGGAATACACTAAACTGAAATTTGCATCTTGGAGTAAGCTTCCATTGTCCGTAGCAGGCCGCATTAATTTCATAAAAATGATTTTGCTCCCTAAATTCAACTATTGCCTTCAACATAGTGCAGTAACTGTACCAAAATTCTTCTTTACCAGTTTAAATTCTCACGTTACTTCATTTGTGTGGGGGAAAGGCAGGCCCAAGTTCAAACTAACTACTTTGCAAAGACCTAAAAAGGAGGGAGGAGCGGCACTGCCAGATTTTTTTTTATATTATTTGGCGGGACAGGCTAAAGCATTATGTAAATGGATGCCTCATAACTATCTCCCTAATTCTGAAAATCACTTAGTTAGTTCTGTTGGTGCTAAATGTCCGCTGGGTCTTTTGGAATCGGGGAAAATAAGTGCTCCTAGTTTGCTGCCCATGATTCGATTGGCGAGATCCACTTGGAAGAAAATTAAAAAAGTTACTGGATTTGGGGACATTGTGGCCGAGATGCCTCTGTGGGATAACAGTTATTTCCCGACGTTAGTAAATCACCCATCTACAAAATTTTGGGTTTCCTACGGGGTTCTTTTGATGGGAGATTTATATGATCAGGGGGTTTTTATGTCCTTTGAACAACTACAAAATAAATATGACCTTCCAAGATCTCAATTTTTTCGATACCTGCAACTCAGATCTGCCGTTCAGTCATTTGTCAGGAATGAGGGGATGAACCTTAACATCTCATCTTTACCTCTGATAGGTATTCTTAAGTCCCAGGGACCTCAGGGTCTTATCTCGTCCCTATACACATATCTGCTATCAGCGGGAACGAACTCTGTTGTGGATTCGGTGAGAGGCAAATGGGAGGGGCTTTTTCCTGATATGCAAAGTGAGGAATGGGAGGATATTTTGGAATCCCCCCTCAGAGTCTCCCCATCAGCCAATAATAAGATGACCCAATTATATATAATCCACCAGTCATATTTGACTCCGTTGAGACTTTGTCGGATGGGTCGATACTCGACGTCGGAATGTTTGCGTTGCCACTCACCTGACGCTGATTTTGTACACATGATATGGCAGTGCCCCATAGTCTCTCAATACTGGAGGGAGGTGACATCATTATTAGCTTCAATACTGTCAATTCCGATTCCTCTTGAACCCTTAATTTGCCTGTTTGGAGTGTGGGACGAGGAGGCCTGGGAACACTATACGGGGATTTTTCTACGAGAAACACTTTTCTTGGCAAGGAAGCTGCTAGCTATGCGGTGGATGGGGAATTCCCCCCCCTCCGTTAGGTCCTGGATTGAACTGGTGAATGCAGTCGTCCCCTATGAGCGCACTCTTTATCAAAATAGGGGCTGCCCGTATAAGTTCAGCAAAATTTGGGATAGATGGAACGCCTCTCATCTCACTCTGTGACCTGACTAATTGGGAGAAATGTGGTTTACCTGGTCCTTTGATCTGCAAATATTGCACAATGGGAAAGGAACAAGATAAATAATGTATTCACCTTTGGTTAAGTGGCGGCTTAGTAGTTCTGGAGGTTTAGTTTAGTTGTAGTTCAAGAACCCTATGTTCTGACTGTTTCATAATTTAGTATATACGTTTTCTATTTGTGAAATGATTGACATATGTATGTTCTGTCCTTTTCAATCCCTGTAATGTAACCACGCAGATTAACGACAAGGACAAATATGTATGCTGTAATTTTATTCTATGTTTAATAAATAAACGAATTAAAAAAAAAAATATTGCATAAACTAATTTGAGTAAAATAAAAGATTTTTTAATGAAAGTTCTATTATTAACCTTACTGTCATGTTATTGGTTAAAATGTTCTATAAAGCTCAGTCTTGTCCAAACTGTCATGCAGTACCTTGGGACTGTATGCGCTAACCATGTCCCTAGAACTAGGGATGCCCTAGTCTATCCCTGTCCCCCGGATTACTCCTGAAAGTGGAGGCACTGGGTTTCCATGCCTTGCTATACTCCTGTATCAACCCTTATCTGTCCTCTCCCCCATCCAGGGAGGTAGGTAGCCGAAGTGTATAGGGTAACGCTAACCAGACAAACAAGGGAAGATGGACAGGGATAAATGAAAATAACAATCATACAAAATACACTCACCAAACAACAGCATGGAACACAGTTGAAGGAAGGAGAAACCAAATAGGAGAGGATGAGGATGAGCACAGAAACACTGAACAGCTGATTCAACCCAGGTAGGAAAGCTCCAGGAGCTTCAACTATACATATTAACCCTTGCACTGCCAGTAAGTAAAAAACCTGCATTGCTTAATAAGATGTGAAGTACTTCTAACCAGTGCAGGAGTTTATGAACCCAGACACCGTGATCTTCTGCCTTCTCTCTGTTGGAACCAGAAACTATATAGGTACTATACAGATGATCAGGTTTTTAAATACATCAGATAGGGATTATATACATTAGTTAGGACTGCTCTATATGGGTATACCTTGACGATTGGTGGAGCAGCTTAGTATACATTTTTTTGCAAAAAAAACTAAATACCCGTTTTTTTCCATCTTTTGACTAGCTCTTGCTTATTACTGTGATTTTTTTACAACAGGGTATTTTTGACCTCACTGTGCTCTTTTGTGTCTTCTCTCTGTTGCAGTATCCCCGTGACATAAATAATGGATTTTAAATTGCAATGTATTTCATATTGGCTTATGGAATCACAAGTACAGGAACACACAGTCATTAGAAATCATTCTCAGTACAATATTGCACGTGCATCATGCATATATATGTCCTCCAAACTCCATGTGTATAAAGAATAAGTGGAATATTGCACTTACATTGCTACACTCACCAATATTATTGCCAACATATAGTGTTTAGCTTATATTCTTTATTTTCATCCCTTAAAGGGAACCTGTCACCCCGAAAATCACGGGTGAGGTAAGCCCATCGACATCAGGGGCTTATCTGCAGCATTCTGTAATGCTGTAGATAAGCCCCCGATGTTACCTGAAAGAGGAGAAAAAGACGTTATATTATACTCACCCAGGGGCGGTCCCGCTGCTGGTCAGGTCAGATGGGCGTCTCTGGTCCGCTGCGGCGCCTCCCATCTTCATTACAAGACGTCCTCTTCTGATCTTCAGCCACGGCTCCGGCGCAGGCGTACTTTGCTCTGCCCTGTTGAGGGCAGACAAAGTACTGCAGTGCGCAGGCGCCGGGCCTCTGACCTTTCCGGCGCCTGCGCACTGCAGTACTATCCTCTGCCCTCAACAGGACAGAGCAAAGTACGCCTGCGCCGGAGCCGTGGCTGAAGATCAGAAGAGGACGTCTTGTAATGAAGATGGGAGGCGCCGCAGCGGACCAGAGACGCCCATCCGACCGGACCAGCAGCAGGACCGCCCCTGGGTGAGTATAATCTAACGTCTGTTTCTCCTTTTTCAGGTAACATCGGGGGCTTATCTACAGCATTACAGAATTACAGAATGCTGCAGATAAGCTCCTGATGCCGGTGGGCTTACCTCACCCGCGATTTTCGGGGTGACAGGATGGAGCCAATTTATATTTTTTACCTTTGCATTTTTCACTTCCCTTCTTCGAAGTACCATAAGTTTTTATTTTTCTGTCTACGTAGCCATAAGAAATGCCGGCATAAGATGGCATGTTTCTGCAGGTGGAATTAAAGTTTTAAATTACTCAATTTATTTTACCATACATTGTACTAGAAAAAGTGAAAATATATATCCAAATGGAATGAAATATAGAAAAAAAAACCACTATTTCACCATGTTGGTCTATACGGTTTTCATTCTATGGTAAAAATAACATGGAAAAAGTATTTGCAAAGGTTAGTAAAATTACGGCAAAACTAGAGTTGCATAGATTTTTTTAAAATTAAGAGATAAAAAAATAATTCTGGAGTTTTGTAAAAAAATGTGGGGAGTGTGTCACTATTTTCAAAGACCTAAAAAACATTATTTTTTTGTTTTGACGATTGAATAGCGTAAGGGGTTTTTACATGGTGAGCTGATGAGATTTAATTGATACCATTTTGGAGTACATACAAAGTTTTTGTCACTTTCTATTTTATAATGTGGTGTGATGAATAGTGTTGAGCATTCCGATACCGAGTTCCGATATTTTTGTGATATCGGGAATCGGTATCGGGATTAAGATTCATGTGTAAAATAAAGAATAAAAATAAAAAATATTGATATACTTACCCTCGGACGCGCCCTGGTTGTCACCGCTGCAACCGCCATGCTTCCGTTCCTAAAAATGAGCGCGTTAAGGACTTTCGATGATGTCGCGGCTTGTGATTGGTCGCTTAGCGGTCATGTGACCGCTCAGCGACCAATCACAAGCCGCGACGTCATCGAAGGTCCTTAACGCGCTCATTCTTAGGAAAGGAACCATGGCGGTTGCAGCGGTGACAACCAGGGCGCGTCCGAGGGTAAGTATATCAATATTTTTTTTTTTTTATTCTTTATTTTACACATGAATATGGATCCCAGGGCCTGAAGGAGAGTTTCCTCTCCTTCAGACCCTGGGAACCATAGAGGATACCTTCCGATATTTGTGTCCCATTGACTTGTATTGGTATAGGATATCGGTATCGGCGATATCCGATATTTTTCGGATATCGGCCGATACCATCCGATACCGATACTTTCAAATATCGGACGGTATCGTTCAACACTAGTGATGAATAAAAAAAACGCAAATCTGGCTTTTGGGTTTTTGTTTTCTTGTTAGGGTACATTTCCACTGTCGGGACTGCATCAGGATTTGCTCAGGATTTGATGCAGGTAAAATCTGCAATTGAGGTCACTGGCAGGTCACCTGCGTTTTTTATGCATTTTTACATGCGTTTGTGATGCGTTTTTTTAATGCGGATTTGTGTGTGTTTTTGTAAGCTAAATAAAGATATATATATATATATATATATATATATATATATATATATAAAAAAATAGAATTGTGATGTAATTTCTTGTCCAACCTCTTCTTTTACATACTCCATTAAAGAATAATGTTCTTTAACATGTACACACAGATATGTATGCACACACAGAATATTCTTTAACCCCTTAGTGACAGAGCCAATTTGGTACTTAATGACAGAGCCAATTTTTACAATTCTGACCACTGTCACTTTATGAGGTTATAACTCTGAAACGCTTTAACGGATCCCGCTGATTCTGAGACTGTTTTTTCGTGACATACTGTACTTCATGTTAGTGATAACATTTCTTCGATATTACTTGCGATTATTTATGAAAAAAACGGAAATATGGCGAAAATATTTAAAATGTTGCAATTTTCAAACTTTGAATTTTTATGCCCTTAAATCATGAAAAATAGTTAATAAATAACATTTCCCACATGTCTACTTTACATCAGCACAATTTTGGAAACAACATTTTTTTTTGTTAGGGACCAGCAATTTCTCATTTTTACAACACAATTTTTTTTAGGGACCACATCACATTTGAAGTCATTTTGAGGGGTCTATATGATAGAAAATAACCAAGTGTGACACCATTCTAAAAACTGCACCCCTCAAGGTTCTCAAAACCACATTCAAAAAGTTTATTAACCCTTTATGTGCTTCACAGTAACTGAAACAATGTGGAAGGAAAAAATGAACATTTAACTTTTTTTGCAAACATTTTACTTCAGAACCATTTTTTTTTATTTTCACAAGCGTAAAAACAGAAACTAAACCATAAATTTTGTTGTGCAATTTCTCCTGAATACGCCAATACCACATATGTGGGGGTAAACCACTGTTTGGGCGCACCGCAGAGCTTGGAAGTGAAGGAGCGCCGTTTGACTTTTTCAATGCAAAATTGGCTGGAATTGAGATTGGATGCCATGTCACGTTTAGAGAGCCCCTGATGTGCCTAAACAGTGGAAACCCCCCACAAGTGACACCATTTTGGAAACTAGACCCCTTAAGGAACTTATCTAGATTTGTGGTGACAACTTTGAACCCCCAAGTGCTTCACAGAAGTTTATAACGTAGAGCCGTGAAAATAAAAAAATCGCATTTGTTTACACAAAAAAGATCTTTTCGCCCACAAATTCTTATTTTCACAAGGGTAACAGGAGAAATTAGACCACAAAAGTTGTTTTGCAATTTCTCCTGAGTACGCTGATACCCAATATGTGGGGGTAAAGCACTGTTTGGGCGCACCGCAGAGCTTGGAAGTGAAGGAGCACCGTTTTACTTTTTCAATGTAGAATTGGCTGGAATTGAGATCGGACGCCATGTCGCGTTTGGAGAGCCCCTGATGTGCCTAAACAGTGGAAACCCCCTACAAGTGACACCATTTTGGAAACTAGAACCCTTAAGAAAGTTATCTAGATGTGTGGTGAGCACTTTAAACCCCCAGGTGCTTCACAGAAGTTTATAACGTAGAGCCGTGAAAATAAAAAATCGCATTTTTTCTACAAAAATGATCTTTTTGCCCCCAAATTTTTATTTTCACAAGGGTAACAGGAGAAATTAGACCACAAAAGTTGTTTTACAATTTCCTCTAAGTATGTCAATACCCCATATGTGGGGTAAACCACTGTTTGGGTGCACCGCAGAGCTTGGAAGAGAAGGAGTGCCGTTTTACTTTTCACAAGGGTAACAGGAGAAATTAGACCACAAAAGTTGTTTTGCAATTTCCTCTAAGTATGTTAATACCCCATATGTGGGGTAAACCACTGTTTGGGCGCACCGCAGAGCTTGGAAGAGAAGGAGTGCCGTTTTACTTTTTCAATGTAGAATTGGCTGGAATTGAGATCGGACGCCATGTCGCGTTTGGAGAGCCCCTGATGTGCCTAAACAGTGGAAACCCCCACAAGTGTCCCCATTTTGGAAACTAGACCCCCCCAAGGAACTTATATAGATGTGTGGTGAGAACTTTGAATGCCCAAGTGCTTCACAGAAGTTTATAATGCAGAGTTGTGAAAATAAAAAATATTTTTTTTCCACAAAAAAGATTTTGTAGCCCCCAAGTTTCACAACGGTAACAGGAGAAATTGGACCCCAAAAGTTGTTGTCCAATTTATCCCGAGTACGCTGATGCCCCATATGTGGGGCCATAATACAAATTCTAACAGTCTATTCAGTAGGACAATCAACTGTGTATCGACCACACTATTTATAAGGCAAGAAATCCCACTTATTAAACCTGACAGGGCACACCTGTGAAGTGAAAACGTTTCCCGGTGACTACCTCTTGAAGCTCATCAAGAGAATGCCAAGAGTGTGCAAAGCAGTCATCAAAGCAAAAGGTGGCTACTTTGAAGAACCTAGAATATAAGACATCATTTCAGTTGTTTCACACTTTTTTGTTAAGTATATAATTCCACATGTGTTAATTCATAGTTTTGATGCCTTCAGTGTGAATGTACAATTTTCATAGTCATGAAAATACAGAAAAATCTTTAAATGAGAAGATGTGTCCAAACTTTTGGCCTGTACTGTATATCGATAATAGATCTATTAATAGATAGATCTATAGATAGACAAATAGATAGATAGATCTATAGATAGATAGATCTATAGAGAGATAATACATAGATAGATAGATAGATAGATAGATAGATAGATAGATAGATAGATAGATAGATACAGAGATAGATAATAGATAGATAATAGATAATGGATAGATGGATACGATAGATAGATAGATAGATAGATAGATAGATAGATAGATAGATACGATAGATAGATACGATAGATAGATAGATACGATAGATAATAGATAGATATATCTATAGATAGATAGATAATAACAAGCCCGATGTTTAGTAATAAACATAATAAAATGGTAATAAAGAGTTAGGCCAGGATCACACATGCGAGAAACTCGGACGAGTCTCGCATCTTAATAGCCGACACTGCCGCCGATATTCGGGAGCGGACTGTGCGGCTACATGTATCTCTATCCGGCGGCAGTGTTGGGTATTAAGATACGAGACTTGTCCAAGTTTCTCGCATGTGTGATCCCGGCATTAAATAAAGACACACACACAAAACTTGCCGTAGATCGGGGTCACCCTTGCAAGAATCTCGCATGAGTCTCGCACCTCAATACCCGACACTACCACCAGCACTTGGGACTGGAGTGTGTGGTTGCATGTATTTCTATGCAGCTGAACACTCCGGTCATGAAAGTTTCTCGCAAGTGTTTCTCACAAGTGTGACCCCGGCCTTAAACGCAATACCTGTTTAATTTAAAAATAAAATTGAAAAAAAAATGGCGTGGGCTTCAGTGCAATTTTCTGCGCCAGAAAGGGAAAGCCAGCGACTAGGGTACAGACGTTTGTAGCCTGGGAAGGGGTTAATACCCATGGAGCTTCCCAGGCTATGAATATTAGCCCGCAGCTGTATATTTAGCCTTTACTGGCTATTAAAATAGGGGGACCACCTCAAAAAAATGACATGGGGTCCCCTATAACTTATAGCCAGAAAGGCTACGCAGAAAACTGCGGGCAGATATTCATAGTCTAGGAAGGGACCATGGATATTGCCCCCCGGCTACAAATACCAGCTCCCAACTGCCCCAGAAACTTCTGGCACTTAGCCTCTCTCTTCCCACTGCCCTGTAGCGGTGGCATATAGAGTGATAAGGGGTTAATGTCACCTTTGTAAGGTGACATTAAGCTGGCTTAGTAATGGAGAGGCGTCAATAAGATACCTACCATTACTAATCCTATAAAGGGTTAATAAAACACACAAATACAGAATAAAGTATTTTAATGAAATAACACTACACAGTTTTGACATCTTTATTGTACGCTCACTCCTGCGACGCCCACATTCTCCTGGAAAAAAAGTAAATAAATAAACCAACAGTATACTTCCTGTGTCACCCCTTGACGAAGGAATCTCCATTCTGAAACGCGCATCGGGGTGCGTGTTATCAAGGCCAGTGGCATTTAAAGGTACAGTCACCATTTTCAATTTTTACTCTTGGGAGTATCTTCTATATAATTGTCTAAGGGTCACTTCCGTCTTTCTGTCCTTCTGTCTGTCTGACACGGATATTCACTGGTCGCGGCCTCTGTCTGTCATGGAATCCAAGTCGCTGATTGGTCATGGCAAAACGCCCATGACCATTGCCACGGCCAATCAGCAACGGCCCCAGTCCAGCGGCAATATGGCCGCTCTTTCCTCCCCGCAGTCAGTGCCCGCTCCATACCCCCTCCAGTCATCCAGTCAGCCCTCACACAGGGTTAATGCCAGCGTTACCGGAGCGCGGTGTAACGCACTCTGGTTACGCAGCTATTAACCCTGTGTGACCAACTTTTTACTGTTGATGCTGCGTATGCAGCATTAATAGTAAAACGATCTAATGTTAAAAATAATAATAGTTAAAAAAAGGTTATTCTCACCCTCCGACGTGCGTGCTGTCCTTGGCAGTGCAAGCGGCAGGTTCCAGTTAGAAAGATGCTATGCGAGAAGGACCTTCCATGACGTCACAGTCATGTGACCGCGATGTCATCACAGGTCCTGCTCTCATACCAACCCTGGGACCGGAAGCTGCCACGTACACCGCATACAGGCAACAGGACTACAAGGGGCCCCTTGGAAGGTGAGTATATGTTTCTTTTTTATTTTTAACCTGTTACATGCGTGGCTGGGCAATATACTACGTAGCTGGGCAATATACTACGTGACTGGCCAATATACATGACTGGGCAGTATACTACGTGTCTGTGCTGTATACTACATGGCTCTGTGCTGTATACTACGTTGCTGTGCAATACACTACGTGGCTGGGCAATATACTACATGGCTGGGCAATATACTACGTGGCTGGGCAATATACTACGTCACTGGGCAATATACTACGTAACTGGGCAATATACTATGTGACTGGGCAATATACTACGTGGCTGGGCAATATACTACGTGGCTGGGCAATATACTACGTGACTGGGCAATATACTACATGGCTGGGCAATATACTACGTCACTGGGCAATATACTACGTGGCTGGGCAATATACTACGTGGCTGGGCAATATACTACGTAGCTGGGCAATATACTATGTGGCTGGGCAATATACTACGTCACTGGGCAATATACTACGTGACTGGGCAATATACTACGTGGCTGGGCAATATACTACATCACTGGGCAATATACTACGTGGCTGGGCAATATACTACGTGGCTGGGCAATATACTACGTGAGCTGTGCAATATGCTACGTGGACATGCATATTCTAGAATACCAAGTGCGCTAGAATCGGGCCACCATCTAGTCTATATATATTTATTTAGCACCAGCACTTTATGTACTATTGAATTCGCAAGCACATGTCACCTTTTTTAATGTATGAATTGGTTTGCACTTGCACCTTATTTATTACCCCTTCTCTATATACATTTACTAATATAGCAAGATGTAAGTTGATCTGTTTACACTAGTGCAGTTTTAATCTGTTACACATTGGCACATATTGTTCGTGTTTTACTAACACATGTTAGAAATTATGTGTTTTAATTTTTTTGGTGCTTTTAATATATATATATATATATGATGCCATGGACTTTAGCCCCCCACAATGGATCTGCCCCATCCACCTCCCCTATGCCATGGACTATAGCCCCCACAATGGACCTGCCCCATCCACCTCCCCTATGCCATGGACTATAGCCCCCACAATGGATCTGCCCCCATCCACCTCCCCTATGCCATGGACTATAGCCCCCATCCTGGATCTGCCCCATCCACCTCCCCTATACCATGGACTATAACCCCCACAATGGATCTGCCCCCATCCACCTCCCCTATGCCATGGACTATAGCCCCCACAATGGACCTGCCCCATCCACCTCCCCTATGCCATGGACTATAGCCCCCAACCTGGACCTGCCCCATCCACCTCCCCTATGCCATGGACTATAGCCCCCAACCTGGACCTGCCCCATCCACCTCCCCTATGCCATGGACTATAGCCCCCAACCTGGACCTGCCCCATCCACCTCCCCTATGCCATGGACTAAAGCCCCCACCCTGGACCTGCCCCATCCACCTCCCCTATGCCATGGACTATAGCCCCCAAACTGGACCTGCCCCATCCACCTCCCCTATGCCATGGACTATAGCCCCCACCCTGGATCTGCCCCATCCACCTCCCCCACAGCTCCTACCCAACATCCCCACGGTCCCTATCCCTATTGCCTCTATACACTTGCTTTGGCAAAACTGATGTGTATTTGGTCCTGCCAATAAAGCTTCTTTGAATCTTGAATATATATATATATATATATATATATATATATATATATATGTATATATATATGTATATATATATATATATATATATATATATATATTTGTGATACTACCTTGGGCAGCACAGTGGTGCAGTGGATAGCACAGCAGCTTTGCAGCGCTGGAGTCCTGGGTTCAAACCCCACCAAGGACAACATCTGCAAAGAGTTTGTATGTTCTCTCCATGTTTGCGTGGGTTTCCTCCGGGTACTCCGGTTTCCTCCCACATTCAAAAAAGACATACTGATAGGGAATTTAGATTGTGAGCCCCATTGGGGACAGTGATGATAATGTGTACAAACTGTAAAGCGCTGCGGAATATGTTAGCGCTATATAAAAATAAAGGTTATTATTATTATCCACTGAATGCAAATTGGTTTTTTATACATTCATTTTTTATATATTATTAATTATTTACCCTTTGCAATTTTTACCTTGATACATGCACATCAATTATACGTACTGTATGTTTTTGTAATTTTAATTATAAATAAAGTGATATTACCTTTTATATTTCTTGCCTTGGTGATCTCTGACCTTTTAACCAGTTTGGTGCATGGATTAGTTCTCTATTTTGAGTGGGTTCCACTTGTCCTTTTTTGCACACTGGTGTTTCCTTGGTATTTATTGATTTCTTATATTTGAAAATAGGCTTTAATTTTCTGTTATTTTACCTTGGATAATATCCTTTGTGCTACTTACTACAATTTTCCAAACCAGCAGAGGGAAAGCAAGTGACTGGGGGCCGATGTTTATGGCCTAGGAAGGGGTTAATACCCATGGATCTTACCAGGCTATGAATATCAGCCTGCAGCTGTATACTAGCTGTATATAGCCTTTACAGGCTATTAAAATCGGGGGACTCCCCCAAAAAATGAAGTGAGGTCTCCCTATAATTAATAACCAGCAAAGGCTAGGCAGACAGCTGCAGGCTGATATTAATAGCTTAGGAAGGGACCTTAGATATTGGCCCACCCGGCTACAAACACCAGCTCACAGCCACAGCAGAAATGGCACATCTCTAAGATGTGCCAATTCCGGCACTTAGCCTCCGTCTTCCCACTTGCCCTGTAGCTATTACCCATAGACCTGTAGCTATTGCCCTGTAGCTATTACCCATAGTTTGGGGGTTAATGACACCTTTGTATTGTAAGGTGACATCAAGCCCATTAGCAATGGAGAGGTGTCAATAAGACACATATCCATTACTAATCCTATAGTTGTTACAGGTTAAATAAAGACACAGCCAGAATAAAGTATTTTAATGAAATAAAATGCCACACAGTTTTCCCATATTTATTGTACTGCTAATTCCCCGAATCCCTTGATCTCCTGCAAAAAAAATAAAATAATAAGTGAACACAAATACTCTCTTTTCCGACGTAGTACTTAATAATGAGTTTCCCACGATGAGTCCAGAGAGGCCGTACTGGACCCATGGCACCTAAGGGGAGGCCGACATGACATGGTTACGTGGGACCTGGTGAGCTGATGCTGGTAATTGGTTGGGAACAGGAATAGCGGGGGTTAATAGGGGGTTAAAGATTTTTCTGTATTTTCATGACTATGAAAATTGTACATTCACACTGAAGGCATCAAAACTGTGAATTAACACATGTGGAATTATATGCTTAACAAAAAAGTGTGAAACAACTGAAATTATGTCTTATATTCTAGGTTCTTCAAAGTAGCCACCTTTTGCTTTGATGACTGCTTTGCATACTTTTGGCATTCTCTTGATGAGCTTCAAGAGGTAGTCACTGGGAATAATCTTCCAACAATCTTGAAGGAGTTCCCAGAGATGCTTAGCACTTGTTGGCCCTTTTGCCTTCACTCTGCGGTTCAGCTCACACCAAACCATCTCGATTGGTTCAGGTCTGGTGACTGTGGAGACCAGGTCATCTGGGGTAGCACCCCATCACTCTCCTTCTTGGTCAAATAGCCCTTACACAGCCTGGAGGTGTGTTTGGGGTCATTGTCCTGTTGAAAAATAACTGACTGACTGGCAATGACTGAGACTAAGAATAGGTAGGATATGGTGAACGCCCAGGACAGACTGGATATGGTGGAAACACAGGACAGGCAGGGTATGGTGGAAACACAGGACTGGCGGGGTATGGTGGGAACACAGGACAGGCTGGGTATGACGGACGCATAGGACAGAGCAAGGTATGGAGGATGCACAGGACAAAGCATGGTATGGTGGATGCACAGGACAGGGCAAGGTATGGCAGATGCACAGGACAGAGCAAGGTACAGAGGTCCCTGGGTCAAATGAGGACAAATGACAATCAGGTATGGAGCAGAGCAAGGAGTTACCTTAAATAAACCGAGTGCTGCAGAACTTCCGGGTCGAGATCCTCCAGAATCATAGAGTGGAGGAACGGAGCGTCTGCAGACCAGAGAGAGGAAGTGCGCATGCGCAGTGAGAGGCAGGCACCCAAGAGAGCCAGGGACCGGCGGCGAGTCAGGAGAAGAGACAGGAAGGCGCGCACACACCGCTGGAGCGTGCCGGGACAGGTAAGTCAGAGCACAGAGAGAGCGGCAAGCACGACAGCAGGAGTGGCAGCAGGTGGCGCCGTGACAGTACTCCTCCCCTTACACCCCCTCCTTCTAAGACCAGAAAGAAATTTGGCCAAAATATGAGGAGCCTATATGTTTTCACGGGGTTCCCAAGACCTCTCCTCTGGACCAAAACTCTTCCAATTGACCAAAAAGAAAGTCTTCCCTCTAGACTTTTTCATGGCAAGAATACCTTTAACTTCAAAGACATCTTGAGCGGGAACTGGCAGAGGTGATTGACCAGGAGAAGCATGGAATTGATTGAAAATGACAGGTTTCAAAAGGGAGATATGAAAAGAATTGGGAATGTGAAGTGAAGGAGGTAGTTTCAGTTTGTAGACAACATCGTTGATACGAGCCAAAACCTCAAATGGACCAATGTATCGTGGACCTAATTTATACAAAGGAATCTTAACAAGGATGAACCTGGACGACAACCACACTTTATCTCCGGGCTGTTATAACGGAGGATCAAGGCATCTTTTGTCGGCATGTCTCTTAATCCTGTTCTGTGCCTGTTCTAACGCGACTTTGGTCTCCTGCCAAACCCTGGAGAACTCCTCGGACAGAAGATCGGCCGCTGGCACACCCGAGGCAGGAAGTACCGGCAGAGGGACACCAGGATGTTGCCCATAAAGGATGAAGAAGGGTGATTTGGTAGAAGAGTCATTAATGTGGTTATTGTATGCAAACTCGGCCCAAGGAAGCAAGTCAGACCAATCGTTGTGATGGACATTAAAAAAATGACGGAGATAGGTCATTAGAATCTGGTTTGTGCGCTCCGCTTGTCCTTTAGTTTTAGGATGGTAGGCTGAGGAGAAATCCAAAGTTACATTAATCAGTTTGCAAAAAGCATGCCAGAACCGAGAGGTAAATTGAACCCCTCTGTCAGAAACTACATGAAGAGGAAAGCCGTGAATCTGAAAAATATGAGCAATGAAGACTCTTGCCAATTCAGGAGGGAAGGTAATCCAGGCAAAGAGACAAAATGAGCCATCTTGGAGAATTGATCCACTACTACAAAAATGACCGTATGACCAGAAGACCGAGGCAGATCAGTAATAAAATCCATAGCAATGTGTTGCCAGGGGACCAAGGGAACAGGCAGTGAGTATGGAGCGGGCGACGGGGACACTGACTGCGGGGAGTATAGAGCGGGCGCCGGGGACACTGACTACGGGGAATATGGAGCGGGCACTGTGACTGCAGGGGAGTAGGGGAGGGACTAATCGGACTGTGGCCATCGCTGATTGGTCGCGGCAGCCATGACAGGTAGCTGGCGAGACAAATCAGCGACTTGGATTCCATGACAGACAGAGGCCGCGACCAATGAATATCCGTGACAGACAGAAAGACAGAAGGACAGAAAGACGGAAGTGACCTTTAGACAATTATATAGTAGATGTTTCTGAAATAGTAATTATCTTTTTTATGCAAGGGTACAATTTCATTTTAACTTTCTTGGTTTTCTACTGGATTAATACAAAACTTAAGACTGATAAAATAATAGGTATTTACAATCTAATAAAATATATTGAAGTATAAGAAGGATTCAAAAGAACATGGCTGATTACTAAAGTGTTCAGCATCAAAATGAACAGCCCATCATGCCCATCAATTACTTGATCCATATTAAATATTAGAACTTAGAGATCATAGAATCATAAAATGGTAGAGTTGGAAGGGACCTCCAGGATCATCATGTCCAACCCCTTGTTCAATGTAGGATTCACTAAATCTCAGACAGATGTCCGTCCAGCCTCTGTTTGAAGACTTCCATTGAAGGAGAACTCGCCAACTCTTGTTGCAGCCTGTTCCACTCATTGATCACCCTCACTGTCAAAAAGGTTTTTCTAATATCTAATCTGGATCTCCTCCCTTTCAGTTTCCTTCCATTGCTTCTTGTGTTTCCATGTGCTTTATCATTTGTTTATAGTTTATACATCAGACTGACTTGTATTTGATAAAGAAAAGATAACTTCTCAGAAATAGCCATCAGACTTGATGTACTTTTCAGAATTCTATTCCAGTTCAGACAATCTCCCTGATGTCTTAAAGGTCTGGAATTTATAGCACTAGACCCAGCTCTAGCAAGTGCTTTCTATGTTCTGCAACAGTGCTTTTTAATGGGTTTTTCACATTGTGGGTTTTGGCCCATTAACTATCAGTCATGGTTATATGCCTATGGCTAAAGTGGTTTAGTTTCAATCAGTGGCCTTCACTACTGTATAATTACTTTATGAATGACTCTATTTATAGAGGACAGGTTCAAGTCTAAAGTCAAAGTATTCTTAATATTTTATAGATTTGGATATTGATGTCAATATATTGTCATTTTATGAACAATAAAAACATTTAACCCTTTCCCAACTTGGTGATTTTCCGTTTTTGCCCTTCCATTTTCTCCTACCCTTATTTCTAGATACATAACTTTATAATGTTTCCGACATAGCAGTTTTTGCGAGACAAGTTGTAGTTTGACCGACATCATTCATTTTTCGATACAATGTGCTAGAAAATGGGAGAAAAATTCCAAATGTGATAAAAATGCGAAAAACAAATTTAATTTCACTAATGTTTTTTGGTTTTGTTTTCACAGCATTCACTGTGTGGTAAATATGACCTGACAACTAATTTTCCACCTCAGTATGATCACGGTGATACTGAACATGTATTGATTATTTTTAATTTAAGTTGTGAAAAAAAATTCAGAAACGTGAAAAAGAAAAAAATTGGTTTGTGTCACACTTTTCCAAGACCCGTAATTTTTTTTTTTTTTTCTGTCAATGGAGCTACAGTGGGGAAAAAAGTAGTCAGCCACCAATTGTGCAAGTTCTCCGACGTAAAAAGATGAGAGAGCCCTGTAATTGACATCATAGGTAGACCACAACTATGAGAGTCAAAATGAGAAAACAAATCTAGAAAATCACCTTGTCTAATTTAGCAAATTATGGTGGAAAATAAGTATTTGGTGATTAACAAAAGTTCATATCAATATTTTGTTATATATCCTTTGTTGGCAATGACAGAGGTCATACATTTTCTGTAAGTCTTCACAAGTTTGGCACACACTGTTGGTGGTCTGTTGGCCCATTCCTCCATGCAGATCTCCTCTAGAGCAGTGATGTTTTGGGCCTATAGCTGGGCAACACGGACTTTCAAGTCCCTCCAAAGGTTTTATATGGGGTTGAGATCTCGAGACTGGCTAGGCCACTCCAGGAGCTTCATATGCTTCTTACTAAGCCACTCCTTCCTTGCCCCGGTGGTATGCTTGGGATCATTATCATGCTGAAAGACCCATCCACGTTTCATCTTCAATGCCCTTGCTGATGGAAGGAGGTTTGCACTCAAAATCTCACGATACATGGCCCCATTCATTCTTTCATGTACACGGATCAGCCATCCTGGTCCCTTTTCAGAGAAACTGCCCCAAAGCATGATGTTGCCAACTCCATGCATCACAGTAGATATGGTGTTCTCCCAGATCGAGGGAGATTATCAGTGGTCTTGTATGTCTTCCATTTTCTTATTATTGCTCCCACAGTTGATTTAATCACACCAAGCTGCTTGCCTACTGCAGATTCAATCTTCCCAGCCTGGTACAGGGCTACAATTTTGTTTCCGATATCCTTCAACAGCTCTTTGGTCTTCACCATAGTGGAGTTTGGAGTGTGACTATTTGAGGTTGTGGACAGGTGTCTTTTATACCGATAACAAGTTCAAACAGGTGCTATTACTAAAGGTACGGGTCTGTGAGAAGAAGTTACGAGTATGTGAGAGCCAGACATTTTGCATGTTTTTAGGTGACCAAATACTTATTTTCCACCATAATTTGCAAAATAAATCTTGCCAAATCAGACAAGATGATTTTCTGGATTTGTTTTCTCATTTTGACTCTCACAGCTGTGGTCTACCTATGATGTCAATTACAAGCCTCGCTCATCTTTTTAAGTGGGAGAACAATTGGTGGCTGACTAAATACTTTTTTTCCCCACTGTATACAGTGAAGAGGAACAGGGTAACAAGGGTTTGAACTTTTGACTTTCAGGCTCAGTCTCTCACCATCCACTACGGCTTTGATCGTGAGACTACCATCATTTTATAGACAATCATCTTTGTTATCTCATACATAAATTTGTCTTGCAACTATTTAGCATATGACTAGTTATGTAGATTCTTGTCATGTCACTGCATGGTTACTATTTACTCCTAGAAGTGAAAAAATATTTTTCTTCCTGAATACTACAAAATACAACCTGTTCTCACATTCCCTAATAGCTCAGTGTATTATTAGGTTGATTCCCAAGTGAAAGGTCATTGGTTCGAATTAAGGAGCAGACATGAAGACAATTTGTAAAGAAAAGAGAAACAGCATCATTCAGCTCATCAATAGCTGTCTCTTGACCTAGAAAATTGCCAAACTGCATCATGTGAGTGCCATGGTAGTTGGAAGAATGCGAAATGAAATCCGTCCATCCATTCAAGCCAAAAAGTGGACATACAGGCAAAATATCAGAGTCTACAAGTCAGCTCATCCCAAGGTCTATCAGTTCTGGTGCGACAAACATGGCAGTGCTGGTGGCTAGTATGCTTCATAATAGTGAGATCATAGACATGGATGCAAGCACCGTGTGACGCACATTACACAAGTCTGGAATGGTGGCCCGAAAAACCATCTTTGTATTTGTTACTTTACTGTTGCCTTGCTATATGAATGCATGTATGTTTAGGCGAGTGTCTACTTGCAAAATACCATCTACTGAGTGTACTTTGGGTTAAATGAATAGCGGATTCCTGTCATACTGTGGCCACAGTGGAGGAATTGTGTGGAGATTCATCCCCTATGAGTAGAATATTTGGAGATCCAGCTCCACAGACTAATACTACATCCCATATACACATTAATTTTTGTGCATGCAATTTATCTGGGCAAATGATACAATTTTCATTTAAAGATGGGTATGTCTGATGTATAAATTATAAATTGTTTAGTTGATACACACTTAGTGTATATCCAATGCCCTTTATTCCTCACACAGTGTTGTGGGCCGCATCATCTCTGGGTTTTTTGTTACTGTTCTGCTCTTATCTATATATATTTTCTTGCCTATTTTCTATGTGTTTAATGAGTGTGTATTATCTTTTTCTAATAAAACCTTTGGCTTTTATTCAAATAGCATTGACTCAGTGTTCTCCCTAATATTCCTATTTCAATAGAGTTGCTTTTGTAATCCCATTGGGCATTATGTGCATATATATGTATGATTAATCACAATGTTTGATTGGAGATTTCTTATGATACCAATCAAACACTTGTGGATAGAATTGAAGAAAAAACTGTATACATACCCGAGTAGACCAGTATGCACCAACTTTGGGAATGTGTAGAAGAGACCTGAGATCAAATTTCGGTCGACACATTTTAATCTGTTTGAGCGCATGCCCAGGAGGATTCAGGCAGTGTTGAAAGCTAAAAGTGGATTTACAAAATACTAACAAAATAATAATATTAGACCTTCTAAAAATTTGGAGTAATGGCTGTATAATGACCCTCTAAAAATGTGGAGAGAGAGGCGCATGATGACTGTCTAAAAATTTGGAGCGAGGGCAGCATGATGACCGTGTTAATATCATGGAGGAGAAGGGGTACAAAAAAAGAAGAAATCATAAACTCTATATCCTTTTTTGGGTGGGAAGGGGTGCATGGGAATACACCAGAAAAAAAGGAACATTTGAATTGAATTTATGTTCTGATTATGTCATTCGGCGGGGTTGAGAAGTCTGGGCCAATCTAGACCTTGGTCATTATGATAAGAGTCAGCTTGCCAGCATTTTGAGTTGACAGGCGGATGCCCGTATCAGTTATTCTGCCACCCACAAAGCGATAGAGCAGGCCAGCTGCTCCAAGGCATAAGGGGATAGTACATGCCACGTGTCCAGCTTGGATGCGCAATAGTTGAATAGCACAAATGACTCATCGAGGACACTGTATGGTCAGCTAGGTACTCCTTCACAATTTTCCAAAATGTTTCCCTCCTTACCAGACTACCCCTTGCATCAGGGCCTGGACACTGGAAGAGTCTAATGAAACTGTCTCAGACCTTTGATAGTGTTCCCCTGCCTCTGTTGGACCTGGTATATGTCTCCCTCATCTCTCCTCCTTGGTTTTCAAGGAATTATGATCTCTGCCGCCAGCGTTGTTAGATGGGAATTTTTGTACTAATTGTTTGACTTGGGCATTCTGGTATTGCCAAATTTTACTAGCCCTCTCCTCCGCATGAAGGAGAGATGAAAAATTGAAAAATTCTCCTTGTATCATCGGTTGAGAAGGGTGAACAACCAGTAATCAGTGTTGGCCAAAAAGCATATAACACGAGGGTCGTGGGAAAGGCAGGGAGATATAAAGTCAGCCATGTCTGCCAGACTCCAAACAAGAAAGACTTCCCTGTCCCCACCAGGAGGACAACTATTTATCTCCTCCACCCTCTCCTCCTCCTCCTCTTTAGCCCATCCACACTGAACAGACAGGATGAAGCTGGTGTGGGTAGTACCCTCTGTAGCGCAGGAAACCAGCTCCTGTTGCTCCTTCTCCTCAGCCTCCACCTACCCAATCTGTGCTGAGAAGATGAGGTTGGGCTGGGTAGTATCACCCTGTGTACTTTCTTCCTCCATCTCAACTACTAACTCTGATCTACAAAGCCATCCACAACCAGTCCCCTCCCTATATCTCTGAACTAATTTCCCAATATCTTCCCTCATGTAATCTTTGATTCTCCCAATACCTCCTACTCTCCTCCACACTTATTCATTCCTCACGCAACTGCCTCCAAGATTTCTCCTGAATATCCCCCATGCTCTGGATTTCCACGCCTCAACATATCCGATTATCCACCACCCTTGGATCCTTCAGACGGAACCTGAAAACCCATCTCTTCAGGAAAGCCTACAGCCTGCAATAACCATTCTGCCGCCTCACCACCATCTGAGCTGCCGCCTCACCACCACCAGAGCTGCTGCACCCCCGACCTTCTGTCTCTTCCCCATTATCCCATAGAATGTAGGTCCGCAAGGACAGGGTCCTCCTCCCTCTGTACCAGTCTGTCATCGCAAATTTGCTCACTGTAAATGACATCTATAACTTTGTATGTAACCCCTTCTCATGTACAGCACCATGGAATTAATGGTGCTATATAAATAAATAATAATAATAATCTCAACCTGGTCCACAGGCAAAGCTTCCGCTTTAATTGTGAGCAGTGAGCGTTTGAGTAGACACAGAAGCGGGATGGTTATGCTCATTATGGCATCATCACCGCTCACCATTTTGGTTGATATATCAGTTTTTTAGAACCATACAAATGTCAGACATTCATGTCCATTCATTGGTTGTTATATGCTGAGGCTGACCGGAATACCAACATCATGTTGTAGCTGGTCGTCAACTACTGCCCTCTGCTGCTCACAAAGCCTTGCTAACATGTGGAGTTCCAGTGTGTAGTCACGTCACACACTAGTCAGTGAGCTGGCACTTGCAAGCACTTCTGCAGCATTGCCAGAATGGCAGCGGTTGTTCCTGACTTGCGGAAATGGACCCACACGTGACATATCTTCACAAGTGGCTCAAACAAATCTGGGTAGGTGTTCAGAACCTGCCTAACTTCTAAGTTGAGCCCATGGTCCAGGCATGGGCCAGGCATGGTACATTTGTGAGCTTTCCATGCTTTAGAGCCGCCACCAGGTTATGGCCATTATCACAAACAAACATGCCTGGTTGTAGGTTCAGCGGTGAGAGCCATAAATCTGTCTAATCTGTTATATCTTTCAACAACTCTGTGGCAGTAAAACAAATTAGTTTCAGCACAGCCTGTTTGTCGCTTCACCAAGGAAGTGCTTCCAACTTGCGACAGATATGAACAATGTGCTCCGAGATGACAATTCAGAGATGGAACAGGGGGTGCAGAAACTAGCATAGGAGGTGGAGGAAACCCTGATGGAATTAAGGCCATCAATCGTCGGCATCAATAGAACGTGTGCCATCAGGGAAATGCAGCGTCCCTGGCTACAAGCAGTTGTCCATATGTCAGTCTTTAAGTGGACCTTCCGAGTAACTGCATTGGTCAGGGCATGGGAGATGTTATGGAACATGTGCTGGTGGAAGGTGCTGACGGCACACCAGGAAAAATAGTGGCTGCTGGGGATAGAGTGTCAGAGCGTCAGTCTCCACAAGCCTAAATGGCAACATTTCCAGGGCAACAAATCTGGAAATGTTCCCGTTTAGTGTTTGGACCGACCTGGGGGTTGATGGCTGGGTATTTACATTTGCACTCCAAGTCCTGGGGTACGGACAGCTGAATGCTATGCTGGGACAAACGATTGGACGTGGTTGCTGATGGTGCATGCGAATCTGTAATGACAGGGGATTGGCAATCACATAGCACAGGGGAAGAGGCTATGGTGTCACTTGCAGACACTGATTGTGGACCCAGTCATTTGGCCCAGCTTGTTGAGTGCTTTGATGACATGTGCCTGAGCATTGGTTATTAGGCTGTGAGCAGTCAGGCCCCTGCTGATTTGGTACTGCATAGATTGAAAATGACCGTTCTTTCATCGACTTTAAAAAGCGTCAGAATGGGAAACACCCAACCATTGGCCTGGGAACTTGCCGTGTGTGAGTTCTCTGGGGAGCAATTGCCCGACTTCTCCCTCTAACGACCCTACACCTTCCTATGTATTGCAGCGCTATGTATTCTCCCCTTCTACGCCGCTGGCCTCGCTCTGCATGGCATCTTCCCAGGTTGGGTCAGTGACTTCATCGTCCACCACCTCGTCTTCCACTTCCGCACTTTGGTCCTCCTGACTTGCTGACTTACAACCTAACTTGACATAACTGTGTCTCATAATCAACTACCTCTTGAGATATTAATTGCTGTTCCCCACCATCACTACACATGATTTCCTCACGCTCCTCTTTAAAAGTGCAGGGCAAGAGGCCAGAATCAATGAATGGAAGCGTAAAGAGCTCCTTGGAGTGTATGAGTGTGAGATCACTTGTCTCTTGGAACTCACCCAAGGTGGGTGGAAGAAGGATCAGGGTGAGTTGCAAAACGTCACTTCATCCATTCCGAGGTCTGCCATGCGTCCAAACAGTAGTTTCCCTCCACAAATTGCATACCGGCATACTCAGGAGAAAATACACCATAAAATTTGTTGTGCAATTTCTCCTGTTTCTCTTGTGAACATAAAAAATTAGACTAATGTGATTTATTATTTTCACGGCTCAACCTTATAAACTTTTGTGAATCACCTGGTGGTTCAAGGTGTTCACCACACATCTAGATAAGTTACTTGTGGGGTCTAGTTTCCAAAATGTGGTCACTTGTGTTTTTTTTCACTTTTTAGGCACATCAGGGGCTCTCCAAAGGGGACATGGCATCCATTAATGATTCCAGTTAATTTTGCATTCATAAAGTGAAATGGCACACCTTCCCTTCCAAGCCCTGCCATGCTCCCAAACAGTAATTTTACCGCACATATGTGGTATCGGCATGTTCAGGAGAAATTGCACAACAAATTTTAAGGTCCGTTTTCTCTTGTTACCCTTGTGAAAATAAAAAATTGGTTTGAAATAAGTTTATTTTTTCCTTCTACAATCCAATAATTCCTGTGAAGCACCTAAAGGGTTAATAAACTTATTGAATGTAATTTTTGAGCACCTTGAGGGGTGTAGTTTTTATTCATGTAAATCTGGGGTATTTTCTGTCATCTATGTCCCTCAAAAGCACTTCAAATGTGATGTGGTCCCTAAAAAAATGATTTTGCAAATTTTTTTGCAAAAATGAGAAATCGCTGGTCAACTTTTAACCCTTATAACTTCCTAATAAAAAAATTGTTTCAAAATTTATACTGATGTAAAGTAGACATGTGGGAAATGTTATTTGTTAACTATTTTGTGTGACATAACTCTGATTTAACCCCCTAACGACCAGAGGTATTTGTGGTTTTGCATTTTCATTTTTTTCTCCCCTTTTCCCAGAGCCATAACCTTTTTATTTTTTGGTCAAAATGGCCATGTGAGGGGTTGTTTTTTGTGGGACGAGTTGTACTTTTGATCAACACCATTGGTTTTACCATGTCATGTGAAACTACAAAAAAAGTGCAATCCTACACTTCACTAAATGCTAAAACTGACCTGCCATTATGACTCTCCAGGTCATTGCGAGTTCATAGACACCAAACATGTCTAGGTTCTTTTTTATCTAAGTGGTGAAAAAAAATGCTCCATTTTCTGATAACCGTAGCGTCTGCATTTTTCGTGATCTGGGGTTGGGTGAGGGCTTATTTAATTATACCATTTTGGAGCAGATACGATCTTTTGATCGCCGTTATTGCATTTTAATTCAATGTCGCGGCGACCAAAATTCGTAATGCTGGCATCTTGACTTTTTTTCTCGCTACGCCATTTAACGATCAGGTTAATCCTTTTTTTTTATTGATAGATCAGGCAATTCTGAATGCGGCAATACCAAATACAGTGGGGCAAAAAAGTATTTAGTCAGTCAGCAATAGTGCAAGTTCCACCACTTAAAAAGATGAGAGGCGTCTGTAATTTACATCATAGGTAGACCTCAACTATGGGAAACAAACTGAGAAAAAAAAATCCAGAAAATCACATTGTCTGTTTTTTTAACATTTTTTTTTGCATATTATGGTGGAAAACAAGTATTTGGTCAGAAACAAACAATCAAGATTTCTGGCTCTCACAGACCTGTAACTTCTTCTTTAAGAGTCTCCTCTTTCCTCCACTCATTACCTGTAGTAATGGCACCTGTTTAAACTTGTTATCAGTATAAAAAGACACCTGTGCACACCCTCAAACAGTCTGACTCCAAACTCCACTATGGTGAAGACCAAAGAGCTGTCAAAGGACACCAGAAACAAAATTGTAGCCCTGCACCAGGCTGGGAAGACTGAATCTGCAATCGCCAACCAGCTTGGAGTGAAGAAATCAACAGTGGGAGCAATAATTAGAAAATGGAAGACATACAAGACCACTGATAATCTCCCTCGATCTGGGGCTCCACGCAAAATCCCACCCCGTGGGGTCAGAATGATCACAAGAACGGTGAGCAAAAATCCCAGAACCACGCGGGGGGACCTAGTGAATGAACTGCAGAGAGCTGGGACCAATGTAACAAGGCCTACCATAAGTAACACACTATGCCACCATGGACTCAGATCCTACAGTGCCAGACGTGTCCCACTGCTTAAGCCAGTACATGTCCGGGCCCGTCTGAAGTTTGCTAGAGAGCATTTGGATGATCCAGAGGAGTTTTGAGAGAATGTCCTATGGTCTGATGAAACCAAACTGGAACTGTTTGGTAGAAACACAACTTGTCGTGTTTGGAGGAAAAAGAATACTGAGTTGCATCCATCAAACACCATACCTACTGTAAAGCATGGTGGTGGAAACATCATGCTTTGGGGCTGTTTCTCTGCAAAGGGGCAAGGACGACTGATCCGGGTACATGAAAGAATGAATGGGGCCATGTATCGTGAGATTTTGAGTGCAAACCTCCTTCCATCAGCAAGGGCATTGAAGATGAAACGTGGCTGGGTCTTTCAACATGACAATGATCCAAAGCACACCACCAGGGCAATGAAGGGGTGGCTTCGTAAGAAGCATTTCAAGGTCCTGGAGTGGCCTAGCCAGTCTCCAGATCTCAACCCTATAGAAAACCTTTGGAGGGAGTTGAAAGTCCGTGTTGCCAAGCGAAAAGCCAAAAACATCACTGCTCTAGAGGAGATCTGCATGGAGGAATGGGCCAACATACCAACAACTGTGTGGCAACCTTGTGAAGACTTACAGAAAACGTTTGACCTCTGTCATTGCCAACAAAGGATATATTACAAAGTATTGAGATGAAATTTTGTTTCTGACCAAATACTTATTTTCCACCATAATATGCAAATAAATTGTTAAAAAAACAGACAATGTGATTTTCTGGATTTTTTTTTCTCAGTTTGTCTCCCATAGTTGAGGTCTACCTATGATGTAAATTACAGACGCCTCTCATCTTTTTAAGTGGTGGAACTTGCACTATTGCTGACTGACTAAATACTTTTTTGCCCCACTGTATGTGTATGTTTGATTTTTTTTAAAAAATGTTCTATTTTGAATGGGGAGAAGGGTGGTGATTTGACCCTATTATATTTTTTTTTATTTTTTAAAGAACATTTGTTTTTACTTTTGGCATGCTTCGGTAGTCTCCATGGGAGACTAAAAGCTGCCATAACCCGATCGGCTCTGCTACATATAGGTGATGATCAGATCATAGCAAGCAGGCAGTGACAACCATAGAGGTCTCCAGGAGACCTCTGGTTGTCATGCCAACCCACCGGTGACCTGCGATCACGTAACGGGGGTCACCGGAGGGCGGATTTCCGGCACGATTGCTGGAAATGCATGTTAAAGGCCTCTGTCAGAGTTTGACAGCGTCATTTAACGGGTTAATAGCCGCGGGTGGACAGCTGACATGTACCAGGAAAATGTGGGCCCACATCAAAGGGAGGGAGTCCGAAATTGGCATACTATTATGCCTGATGTCGGAAAGGGGTTAAAGGCATAAAAATTAAAAGTTTGAATATTGCTAAATTTCAACATTTTCATGAAATTTCCAATATTTTCACAAATAAGCGCAAGTCATATTGAACAAATTTTACCACTATCATGAATTATAATATGTCACTAGAAAACAATCTCAGAATCACTAGGATCCGTTGAAGCGTTCCAGAGTTATTATCTCATAAAGCGAAACTGGTCAGAATTAAAAAAATTGGCCTTGTCAGGAAGGTGAAAACAGGCTTCGGGGTGAAGGGGTTAATATTTTCATATGCAGTGATTTTTACAAGGAATCTGTTATTGTAACAAATATTACTCAGCACCAAATTTGCTGACTAACATTTCTATTCTAAAACCTCTGAATTCACAGTGAAAACTGCATGACTGATTGTTTACTGTCTCCCACAGGATGACATTTTCAGTGATCGCTTCAATAGGTATTTCCATTTTAAACCACATAAGATCTATGTGACAGAACAGTCACCCAAACCACCATGATTCATGTCACAAAACAGTACTAGCAATTATAGTAAAATGACTCTGTGTTTACATGATAAAATGACTTACCTTCAGTTAAAGACATATCATTTATATAGTAAAATAATATATTGGATGAGTAATTTATCATATATTTCTCAATATTCTTGAAACCTGCATGTTGCAATGACAGCCTTCAGGAATTTTCCATAAAATTCACGTTATCCAGTACTACCTAATTTACAGTTGTATCTCTTGGTAAAATTGTGAGGAAAAAAATGTCATAACAGTACTTTGATTTTTTTAAAGGGTTGTCCAGAAGCTCCCCCATTATTGTCCAAGTGCTGTGCCTAGCATTGCAGCTTTGTCCCCTTTAAGCAAATACCTAACATACAGGTGCTTCTCACAAAATTAGAATATCATCAAAAAGTTAATTTATTTCAGTTCTTCAATACAATAAGTGAAACTCATTATCTCAGTAGATTAGAAAAAATAAAAAAAAATGTCTGGAAAGGCTTCCTAATCATTTAAAAAAGCCCTATAGTCTGTTTCAGTAGGCGCAACAATCATGGGGAAGCCTGCTGACTTGACAGATGTCCAGAAGGCAGTGAATGACACACTCCACAAGGAGGGTAAAATACAAAACGTCATTTCTAAAGAGGCTGGCTTTTCACAGAGCATATTAATGGACAGTTGAGTGGAAAGTGGAAGGAAAATGGGTGATAGAAAAGGTGCACAAGCAACAGGGACAACCGTAGCCTTGAAAGGATTGTTACGAAAAGGTAATTGAAGAATTTGGGGGAGATTCACAAGGAGTGGACTGCTGCTGAAGTCATTGCTTCAAGAGCCACCACAAACAGACGTATCCAGGACATGGGCTACAAGTGTCGCATTCCTTGTGTCAAGCCACTCATGACCAATAGACCATCAGAAGCGTCTCACCTGGGCCAAGGAGAAAGAGAACTGGACTGTTGACAAGTGGTCCAAGGTGTTGTTTTCAAATGAAAGTAAATTTTTAATTTCATTTGGAAATCAAGTTCCCAGAGTCTGGAGGAAGAGTGGAGAGGAACACAATTCAAGCTGCTTGAGGTCTAGTGTGAAGTTTCCACAATCAGTGATTGTTTGAGGAGCCTTGTCACCTGCTGGTGTAGGTCCACTGTGTTCTATCAAGACCAAAGTCAGCGAAGCTGTCTACCAGGAAATTTTAGAGCACTTCATGCTTCCCTCTGCTGACAAGCTTTTTGGAGATGGACATTTAATTCTCCAGCAGGACTTGGCACCTGTCCACACTGCCAAAAGTACCAATACCTAGTTAAAAACAACAGTATCACTGTGCTTGATTGGCCAGTAAACTCGCTTGACCCTAACCCCATAAAGAATCTATGGAGTATTGTCAAGAAGAAGATGAGAGACACCAGACTGTTATGAACTGGTGGTTGAGGAGCAACATGGGACGAGCTCTGAAGGAGGTGGTACCTGTACTGACCGCAGTTCCTAAGCTCAACACAACACTAGAAGTAGACGTGGGATGTTCCTGTCACTCGCTAGACATCTCGTCACAGCCTGAGAACTAACTACCCCTAAAGATAGAAACAGGAAAGCTATCTTGCCTCAGAGAAAATCCCAAAGGATAGATAGCCCCCCACAAATAATGACTGTGAGTGGAGAGGAAAAAGACATACATAGAATGAAACCAGGATGTAGCAAAGGAGGCCAGTCTAGCTAGATAGGACAGGACAGAATACTGTGCGGTCAGTATTAAAAACTACAAAAATCCACACAGAGTTTACAAAAATCTCCACACCTGACTAAAGGTGTGGAGGGTAAATCTGCTTCCCAGAGCTTCCAGCTTAACTGAATTAATCCATACTGACAAGCTGGACAAAACATAGACTGCACAGAACAATTAAGTCCACAATATGTGGACAGAAAAGAGCAAAGCAAGGACTTATCTTTGCTGAACTGGTCAGGATATCAGGGAACTCCAAGCAGAGATGTGAATCCAACCAGGAACCATTGACAAGTGGCACTGGCTGAAGGGAAGAGCCAGGCATAAAAGCCGAGCAGAAAGACAATCAGTGGAAGCAGCTGCAGACTGCTAAATCCAAGGAGCAGCCATTCCACTTAAAACCACCGGAGGGAGCCCAAGAGCAGAACTCACAAAAGTGCCACTTACAACCACCGGAGGGAGCCCAAGAGCGGAATTCACAACACCAGACCCAACAATGCAGATGAGCTGAAGGCTGCTATCAAAGCAACCTGAGCTTCCATAATACCTCAGAAGTGCCACAGGCTGATCGCCATCATGACACACAGAAATTGGTGCAAAAGGAGCCCCGACCAAGTATTGAGTGCATTTACGAACATACATTTCAGTAGGCCAACATTTCAGATTTTAAAATCATTTTTCAAGCTGGTGTTATAAGGTATTCTAATATACTGAGATAATGACTTTTGGGTTTTCATTGGCTGTAAGCCATAATCATCAACATTAACAGAGATAAACACTTGAAATAGATCACTCTGTTTGTATTGACTCTAAATAATATATGAGTTTTACTTTTGTATTGAAGAACTTAAAAAAATTAACTTTTTTATGATATTCTAATTTTGTGAGAAGCACCTGTAGCTCATGGAGAAACGTGGCACCCTTCCTGAAAAAGACAGACTCTTTCTTTTTATGAACAATCTTGAAAGGGTTATTCACTTAATTGGTGGAAGTTGGATAGCGCTTATCAGGGCTGCCACTAGAAATTTCGGGGCCCCATACTGGCAAAATTTTCGGGGCCCCCTTGAGACTCCGCCCAGGCTCCACCCCAGCCCCGCCTCCAGGCTCCACCCCTCGAACTGTCCACAGTCCCACCGCTCTCTCTTGGAAAAACTCCACTTCTCACCAATCACACATTAACAGTTCCCATCACCAGATCACACATATAGCAGGCAGCTTTTGTTTTGGCCAAAAGATTTTTTAAGCCACCATCATAACACGGTAGACACTTTTGGCCGGGCCCTACTCTGCTGTAACCTATTAAATATTTGTTAAAATATGCAATACAATTTAGGTATATTTTTATTTATTTTTCAATTTTTAAAATGCCCAATAATATCACATAGAAGGAACAAATACCACAACACCATGACCAGATGACATATTACCACCACAGTGATCGAATAATATCACATACAAGGAACAAATACCACAACACCATGACCAGACCACATATTACCACCACAGTGATCGAATAATATCACATACAAGGAACAAATACCACAACACCATGTCCAGACCACATATTACCATCACATAGTGACTGAATACTACAATTCTGATCAGTAATTTTTAAAAAAGCACCATACTATCACCATAAGTGCCATTATACACAGGAGATCTGTACTTAGTATGCAGTGTCTGTGTACAGATAATATAGTGATCACTAGTGAAATTATACACAGGAGCTCTGTATACAGTGTATAGTGTCAGTGTATAGGTAACACACTGACTCACCAGTGACGTCTCTAGGTGAAGTCCTTCATCTTTCATCCAGCACAGACCGCCATCATTTCATCCATCCAGGACTTCTCTCTGCAGGAAATAACACAGTTATCTCGAGCTCCGCTTGCAGAACACATTACTTAATTTTTCACAACTTCTACATTACACCACATGAAGAAGGCGACATAGTATCACTCTATACAGTAACAGGACCGCCCCCCATTTAAAACAGTATACTCAAAAAATAAAATAAATACATCACTGCAGTAATAATATCCCTAAATTAGCCCCTATGGTATTAATAATATCACCCAGCCTGGCCCCGTGTGTCTCATTCCTGGCGTCAGCCAGATATTCTCCCATCCTGCCCTCATGAGTATCCATTCTGCCCCATATGATCTCCTTATCCTGCCCCATATGATCGCCCCATGTGATCTCTCCATCCTGCCCCATCTGTCTCCATCATATCCATCCTGCCCCATGATCCTGCACGATCTGTCTCCAATTCTGCCCCCAGTGTCTCCAATCATGCCCCATGTCTCCATTCTGCCCCCTATGTCTCCAACCATGCCCCCATGTCTGCAATCCTGACACTTGTCTCCAATCATGCCCCCTGTGTCTCCATTCTGCCCCATCTGTCTCCAATCCTGCCCCATCTGTCTCCAGTCATGCCCCCATGTCTTTCATCCTGCCCCGTGTCTCCAATCATGCCCCGTATCTCCATTCTGCCCCGTGTCTCGCATTCTGCCCCTGGGTCTCACAGTCTGCCCCTGTGTCCAGCATTCTGCACCTGTCACTGTGTCCAGCATTCTGCCCCTGTCACTGTGTCCAGCATTTCTGCCCCACTGTGTCCAGCATTCTGCCCCAATGTCCAGCATTCTGCCCCTGTCACTGTGTCCAGCATTTCTGCCCCTGTCTCCAGCATTCTGCCCCACTGTGTGTCCAGCATTCTGCCCCACTGTGTGTCCAGCATTCTGCCCCACTGTGTGTCCAGCATTCTGCCCCACTGTGTGTCCAGCATTCTGCCCCACTGTGTGTCCAGCATTCTGCCCCACTGTGTCCAGCATTTCTGCCCCTGTGTCCAGCATTTCTGCCCCTGTGTCCAGCATTTCTGCCCCTGTGTGTCCAGCATTCTGCCCCACTGTGTCCAGCATTCTGCCCCACTGTGTGTCCAGCATTTCTGCCCCTGTGTGTGTCCACCATTCTGTCCCACTGTGTCCAGCATTTCTGCCCCTGTGTCCAGCATTTTTGCCCCACTGTGTCCAGCATTTCTGCCCCACTGTGTCCAGCATTTCTGCCCCTGTGTGTCCAGCATTCTGCCCCACTGTGTCCAGCATTTCTGCCCCACTGTGTGTCCAGCATTTCTGCCCCTGTGTGTGTCCACCATTCTGTCCCACTGTGTCCAGCATTTCTGCCCCTGTGTCCAGCATTTCTGCCCCACTGTGTCCAGCATTTCTGCCCCACTGTGTCCAGCATCCTGCCCCCATTGTGTCCAGCATCCTGCCCCACTGTGTCCAGCATTTCTGCCCCACTGTGTCCAGCATTTCTGCCCCACTGTGTCCAGCATTTCTGCCCCACTGTGTCCAGCATTTCTGCCCCACTGTGTCCAGCATTTCTGCCCCACTGTGTCCAGCATTTCTGCCCCACTGTGTCCAGCATTTCTGCCCCTGTGTGTCCACATTTCTGCCCCACTGTGTCCAGCATTCTGCCCCACTGTGTCCACCATTCTGCCCCTGTGTGTCCACCATTCTGTCCCACTGTGTCCAGCATTTCTGCCCCACTGTGTCCAGCATTTCTGCCCCACTGTGTCCAGCATTCTGCCCCACTGTGTCCACCATTCTGCCCCACTGTGTCCGGCATTTCTGCCCCTGTGTGTCCAGCATTCTGCCCCACTGTGTCCACCATTCTGCCCCTGTGTGTCCACCATTCTGCCCCTGTGTGTCCACCATTCTGCCCCACTGTGTCCAGCATTTCTGCCCCACTGTGTCCAGCATTTCTGCCCCTGTGTGTCCAGCATTCTGCCCCACTGTGTCCACCATTCTGCCCCTGTGTGTCCACCATTCTGCCCCTGTGTGTCCACCATTCTGCCCCACTGTGTCCAGCATTTCTGCCCCTGTGTGTCCACCATTCTGCCCCACTGTGTCCACCATTCTGCCCCACTGTGTCCAGCATTTCTGCCCCTGTGTGTCCACCATTCTGCCCCACTGTGTCCACCATTCTGCCCCACTGTGTCCAGCATTTCTGCCCCTGTGTGTCCACATTTCTGCCCCACTGTGTCCAGCATTCTGCCCCACTGTGTCCACCATTCTGCCCCTGTGTGTCCACCATTCTGTCCCACTGTGTCCAGCATTTCTGCCCCACTGTGTCCAGCATTTCTGCCCCACTGTGTCCAGCATTCTGCCCCACTGTGTCCACCATTCTGCCCCACTGTGTCCGGCATTTCTGCCCCTGTGTGTCCAGCATTCTGCCCCACTGTGTCCACCATTCTGCCCCTGTGTGTCCACCATTCTGCCCCTGTGTGTCCACCATTCTGCCCCACTGTGTCCAGCATTTCTGCCCCACTGTGTCCAGCATTTCTGCCCCTGTGTGTCCAGCATTCTGCCCCACTGTGTCCACCATTCTGCCCCTGTGTGTCCACCATTCTGCCCCTGTGTGTCCACCATTCTGCCCCACTGTGTCCAGCATTTCTGCCCCTGTGTGTCCACCATTCTGCCCCACTGTGTCCACCATTCTGCCCCACTGTGTCCAGCATTTCTGCCCCTGTGTGTCCACCATTCTGCCCCACTGTGTCCACCATTCTGCCCCACTGTGTCCAGCATTTCTGCCCCTGTGTGTCCACCATTCTGCCCCTGTGTGTCCAGCATTTCTGCCCCACTGTGTCCAGCATTTCTGCCCCTGTGTGTCCAGCATTCTGCCCCACTGTGTCCACCATTCTGCCCCTGTGTGTCCACCATTCTGCCCCTGTGTGTCCACCATTCTGCCCCACTGTGTCCAGCATTTCTGCCCCTGTGTGTCCACCATTCTGCCCCACTGTGTCCACCATTCTGCCCCACTGTGTCCAGCATTTCTGCCCCTGTGTGTCCACCATTCTGCCCCACTGTGTCCACCATTCTGCCCCACTGTGTCCAGCATTTCTGCCCCTGTGTGTCCACCATTCTGCCCCTGTGTGTCCAGCATTTCTGCCCCTGTGTGTCCATCATCCTGCCCCCCGGGCCCCCCTGGATCGCAGCAGCTCTCAAAGAAAAAAAAAAACACAACTTCTTACCTGGCCAAGCTCCAGCGCCGGGTGAAGCTCCCTCTCCAGGCTCCACACAGACGCACTCGCCGCCGGGCCCGGCGGCTGACAATGACGTCAGACGCCGGCGGCGGCGACTGCGCACTGCGGCCCTATTCAGCCACCACCAGCCTCAGACTGGCTGGCGGCTGTTAACTATTGACGTGCGGGCGCGGGCCCGCACGTCAATAGTGTGCCGCTGCCGCAGCGCCTGCAGGGGGGGCCCGGTGACCAGATGAGACGGGGCCCGATGCGGGCCCCCTCTGCTCACTGGGCCCCATACGCCAGTCACGGCTGTCATGCCCTGATGGCGGCCCTGGCGCTTATTAAAAAAAGCGATTTTGTAATTTACTAGTTATTCTACTCCATTCCCCTGATGCCCATTATAACTTTTTTGGACTGCAGCTTGTTGCCAAGAGGACCAGCCACCAGAACATGTGCAGTGTTTAAAATCTTTTTTTCATTGAGCTTCTAATGCTGTACTGAAGCTTGCCAGGAAAGCTGGAGTGCACTGTTAGCACCTACTCCCGGCCAGTTTCAAGGCCAATGCATTTCTGATGCTACAGAGGCAAAGCTAGATCATATAGAGGATCAGAGAGAATACAGTTTAGACAGCAGTGTAAATTTGCTGTCAATCAAGCAAATTAGCATTAAAAAATGCAGCAAAAACGCCCTGTGTGAACTTACCCTTAGTATATGTGTAGCTGGAGAACATTTTTACTTTGCAAGCTGACAAATAAGATGCTAATGTCCTAAGCTATAAGAAATACCAGTTGTAAGCTGTGTCATCTTTGTTCCTCAATAAATATACCTTCACTTTTAAACGGCTGAATAGTACAGAAGTTGCCTACAGGCTATGGGCTCATAAACCCAAAGACTCAGAGAACGGCCCAGGGAAGAGAGAACAACAGTGTACTAAGAAGAAGAAGCAAAGTTGACAATGTGGCACCCCTAGGGGTATTTGCCACAAAAATAGTTACTGAAACTAAACACAAATATTAAGATAGCAAAACTGCACTACCACCTCCGGCCAGAAGGGGGAGCTCCAGAGACTCCCCTTAATCCATTCTGGTCTGAGAGAAGAAATGGCAGTTGGGCTAAGGAGCTGATAGTGAGAGGTCATACAGCTGAATTTCTAACAGCCCTATGACGGTTTCCAGGCCCAAATCACCGGCCTGAGGAGAAGAGGGACAGAGAAAAGGGACATTGTGAGAACCGGGTAGCATTAATCACTACCCAGAACAGGCGCAAAGACGGATACCGGATCCGTGGCTGTATTCATTATATATAATACAGCAACCGGAAAAACGTGAGGTGATATCAGCTTCACTAGGGCCAGACGCAGCAACAGACACAGAGTTCAGCGGTACTCCCGGAGGGGGTAAGCCGATAAAAGGACTCGGGTTGCCCGTCGAACCAGGACCCGGAGGGGACAGATTGGGCCGGCAGCCAGTTCACATACAGCAGCAGGGCCACACAGATATTGCGCACAATAAGAGGCGAAGACCCCGGCAGGGTCAAAGTAACTCAGAGTTCCCATACAGACTCCGGTGACAGGACTGGTTGTAAATCCTTTTATGTTAAAGTAAACTGGTTAAACGTTTCAGTGCCTCAGTCTTTCATTTGGACAATAGCCATCTATCCAGGATCGGGATCGTCACCGCTGGGAGAACCTGCTGCTGATCAGGTAAGTGTCTGTCCCCTCACAATACCCCTTACACTGTGCATTGCCTGAGGCCACAGCACCGGGTCAAGCCACCTGTGACATCCCCCTCAAGAGACAGACCCCATTGGTCCGGTGCTGGGTATCCCGGTCTCCTGGGCGTCACAGCTGCCAATGGCAAATCTGAAATTCACAGTGCCAAATCTGATTAACCAGAACTACCAATCCTTGAAATTCAAGGTAAAGATGCTGCTGACAAGAGAAGGTACATGGAAATACACACAGGGGTCTAGACCTGAGCCAGTACCAGAAGATAGAGGGGAAGAGAAGGATCAAAAAGCACAAAGCACTATCTCTGTCAGTATAGATGATGATCAGATTGTGCATGTAGGTAAATATGAACGTGCAAAAGAAATGTGGAAACAGCTGCAGAAAGTGTATGAAAGGATACATCTCAGCAATCAGCTCTATTTAATGGGAAAACTCTATCAGTCAAAGCTAAATAAGGGCCAAGGTATGCATAAGAAATACTCTAGAAATTGTGGAGCACCTGCAAGGCATTGGGGAACATCGAAAGGATTTCCATGTTTCAGCGCTACTACTAAGTGATTTTCCAGAAAGCTGTGACACACATGTAACTACACTAGCTGTGTGCCCAGATGATGAGCTTACATTGGTGAAAGAAAGCTTGTAGATGAATATAAGCAAAAGACAAAAAGTGTAAGTAGTAGTGGAAAACAGGGCACCTAAAGGATGACTGCAAAATTTGGAAAGCTAGAATGAATCAGCTGAAAAATCTAAATAATCAGCAAAGGGGTAAAGTGCTATTACTGAAGTATATGACACTTCAAGTACTGAAGCTTCATTTACTGTAAATGCAAGTACATCAAAGAATGCATGGTGTATAGACAAGACACAAGACAGGAAATGAAGTTACATTTAAAGATGATACAGTAGCTGTATCAACTCAAACGAAGGTCACATACAAGCAGAAGGAAAATCAAAGATGAGTTGTACGAGCTAAAATGCAAGTAAAGTGTATACAGTGCTAAACATGAACAGCAAAAGAAGTGCATCCATGTATGGCACAGCCATCTTGCATATAGAGACCCAGAAGCAATAAGTAAGCTAGTGCAACAACAACTTGTTAATAGAGATGGGCGAACCCAAACAGTAAAGTTTGGGGTCTGTACCGAACACCTAGTGTTCATGCATGGACTCTGAACATGGACTTCCCCCGGAAGTCCGTGTTACTGTTCGGGTTCGGCACCCCGAACTTGGGCTCACCATAAGGTCACAATAAGCAGAGATGTAATGAATGATTGATGAGACCTTCGTGTCGCTCAAGTTTCATGACATCATAACAGAAGGCAGTATCTGGCCTTTAACTCTGTAACTGAATGTGTGTCCTCAAACGGCGTATAATATCCGTAATATAGGGAGACAAATGGAGGGGCAGGATGGAGATATAGAGGACAGGATGGAGACATATTGGGAGGTAGGATGGAGACATATGGGGGTGTAGGATGGAGACATATGGGGGGCACGATGGAGACATATGGGTCAGGATGGAGACATATGGTGGGGCAGGATAGAGACCGATGGGGTCGGGATGGAAGGACATATGGGAAGAGGATGGGAGAACATATGGGGGATGGAGACACATAGGGCCATGATGGGGGACATATAGGAACAGGAAGGAGAAATATGGGGCCAGGAATGAGACACATGGGGGCCAGGATGGGGAACGTTATTACAAGAAGGTGCCAGGATGTAGGACATTATTACTGTAGAGGCTAATTAAGAGATATTATTACTGCTGTGGTGTATTTTAGTGTAGAAGTTGTGGAAAAATTGCAGAATATGCTCTAGAAGCGGTGCTCTAGATAACTGTGTTATTTTCTGCAGACACAAGTCTTTCCTGGAAGAAGTGATGGCGGTCTGCGCTGAATGAAGAAAAGCAAAGATGAATACATTCAACAGGAGACATCACTGGTAAGTCAGTGTAGTATATACACAGGTCCTTGGTACAATGTCAATGGTGATCCCTGTATTAAATGTACACTGACGCTATATAGAAAACTCATGTGTATAATGTCACTGGTGATCCTTGTATTACCTGTAAACTAACACTATATACAGAGCTCCTGTGTATAATGTCACTGGTGATTCCACTATGTGGTTGGTTGTGTAATAATTAATTATACATTAATGGTGGGTGCATGTCTGTATTCAGCTGCATAGCATAAAAGTTGGGTAAAAATTGGGGAATGTGTTCTGGAAGTGGTGCTCTGGATAATTAGGTGTTATTTCATGCACAGATTAGTCCTAGGTGGAAGAAGTAATGGCAGTCTGTGCTGGAAGAAGAAGAAAAGCAAAGATGAAGGACTTTAACTAGAGACTTCACCGGTGAGTCAGTGTGCTACCAATACACTTACACTATACACTGTATACAATATACAGAGCTCCCATGTATAATGTCACCTGTGAGTCACTGTATTACCTGTACACTGACACTATACACTGTATACTATGTACAAAGCTCCTGTGTATAACGGCACTTATAGTAATATTAGTATTGTGTTTTTTTTAATTAATGATCAGTATTGTAGTATTCAGTCACTGTGGTGGTAATATGTGGTCTGGTCATGGTGTGGTGGTATTTGTCCCTATATGTGGTATTATTCAGTCACTATGTGGGGATAATATGTGGTTTGGTCATGATGTGACAGTAGTTGTTCCTTGTATGTGGTATTATTCGGTCACTATGTGGTGATAATATGTGGTCTGGTCATGGTGTGACGGGATTTGTTTCTTGTATGTGGTATTATTCAGTCACTATGTGGTGGTGACATGTGGTATGGTCATGGTGTGACAGTATTTGTTTCTTGTATGTGGTATTATTTGGTAACTATGTGGTGGTAATATGTGGTCTGGTCATGGTGTGATGGTATTTGTGTCTTGTATGTGGTATTATTGGTTATTTTTAAAAAATCAATGTGCACATTCCACTAAAGAAAAGTCGATAAAAAGAGTATTCGATGGGAACAGTTAATGTGTTATTGGTGAGGACATGTTGCAGAAGTAGAGTTTTTCCAACACCTGCAGATGTGTCAGTTATAATCACACACAGCTTTGAAGTGAGATCAGGAGAGCATAGAGCAGTCATTAACATGCCTCACACTAGTAATTTAAAATAATATCTGGAGGCAGATTCTCACGCAGATCAGTATCCTGACTATATTCTTAAACAGCTCATTTAGATATAAGAAAAAAGTGGACTTCTCTGGAATAAGGCATTGGGTTGCAGATATCAATTTATCATTTTATTCAACTTCCTATGACCTGTAGGTCCATATAGACGGTTTAGGAGAGGTAATCCTGAAACAGGATCGGGGCACATGTGCTTGCATTTGCTGTGGGCAGGAAGTGAGTTCTGATTGCCCTGCAACCCCTCTTCTAAATGGTGTGTGTGGTGTGAGGAGTACATTCTTTACTCACTTTTACTTTGGAAGCCCTTGTTACCACTCTGTCCATGGGACTGGGTCCGGAAACAAACAAGACAGAAGACCTTGGGTCTGGGTTACCAGGTTTGACTTTACTGTGCAATTCGTTTACACATGGCTGCAGCATACAGATTTAAAAACAAATCTCTGTTTATTGATGTTCCCTTGGTTTTGCAATCCATCAGTCCTTGTCCCTGTCCTGCCCTGAGACCCACCATCTTCATCTCACTCTGCGACCCAGCTGATATCTTCCTTATCAGGGAGACCGAGGCATGACTCTTTATACCCCTTCTGGACCTTAGGTCCAAGACTGTCCCAGAGTCCAGACGTGACGGAAGCTGTATCCTCATTCTTTTAGGAAACTAATACTGACCTGACCCGTTCTCTTCTACTGCAACTTAGCTGCACTAGAACCTGCTAATTCTGCTATGTTTAGCCTTGCTTTCCACTCCACCAGAACTTGCACTTGATGAGTCCTAGATACTGACTAGACTGTCTGTCTGCCTGTCTCTGGCTCCCTGTCAACCGGAAAACATTTTCTATAAAACCTCATCTAACCCCTCCCAAACTGTGGGCTAATCCCAACACTATTAACTTTCTAATCCCTTGTGTAGTGCAAACTATATGTATTGTATGGTGTATGGTTCAGCTAGTAGACAGACCTCCCACATTCCCAGGGATGACCATAGGCATAGCAGTTGTAAGTGAGTGGTAAGGAAAAAGTCTTAATTCTTTTAGTGTTTCAATCACAGATGACAGTCTATTATGTTGCTCACTGACATATGATGTTACAATATATGTTCCCATTCTGAAACTCCCTTGGAGCAAAAATAGATCTACAATTTCCATGTAAATGACTGTTTAACCAGCAAGTTAAAACACTCACTAATTGCCCATATATACCATTAGATCCTAGATTACTAATCTGCTTAAAGGGCAGAACTACCTGATCTACATATCACTGTTGTCATAGCAACTGCTGCTTATAAATCACGCATGCAGAAATCCACAATACCCAAATACAGGGGAGAATTATCAGTAGTATGTGCACACGTTACGGATTTTCTGCGGATCTGCAGCGTTTTTTACTGTGCAGAAACACTGCAGATCCGCAAGTGATTTACAGTACAATGTAAATCAATGAGAAAAAAACCCGCTGTGCTCATGGTGCGGAAAACTCCGTGCGGAAACGCTGCGGATTAAAAGAAGGAGCATGTCATTTCTTTTTTGCGGATCTGCAGTGTTTTTTGTACCCATTCCATTATAGAAATCCGCAGGGGTAAAAAACGTAAGAAATACAGTCAAAATCCGCAGTAAATCTGCACAAAATCCTCACAAAAAACACGTCAAATCCACACCTGAGTTTTCTGCCAAGAGATGCAGAATCCGCACAAAAAATTCCTGAGGCTAATCCGCAACGTGTGCACATAGCCTTATATGTTGCAAGAATCTACAAATCTAAAAAAAAGAGGCAAATTGCATCCAGTGGATCAAACTTGTATAAAAGTAGTTGCCAGAAGTCACTAGGCATGTTTGACATACTTTTTTGTCTTTGTCATGGCTGGGGTGCAGTTACTGTGACATTGCCAATGGTGATCATTCCAGTAACAGAATCAATCCACAAAGGATAAACCAAACCAAATGGGAGTGGAAAGGAATCCATTCACAAATTACTGTGTAAAAGTATGCAGGTACTGAGTATGTCACCACTGAACGGATAGAAAATAACTAGCAATAAAACAGTGCAAAAACATGGGAGTCAAACAGTGTAACAGAAGTAAGCAAGATTTCGTGAGAAAAGAACACTTATCAGTCTGATGAGGACTTGCTTGAAGGGTCGTCTTCTCCAACATAGGTGCCGAGAAACAGCGGCACTTGTCGTCCCTCTGTTGTCCATGGGCTGAGTAGTCTCTAGGAGCCCGCTGCCTGGGGTTTCGGGAGTTAATGTGATATGCACAGGCTCTGAGTCTTTAGCTTTTACAGCACAGCCTATCCCGGGAAAATGATAGTCAGTCTATTATTAAGTCTCTCTCCAGGAATCAGGGGCTCTGCACTGTTAAGTCTTTCACCAGGAATCAGGGGCTCTGGACTGATACCATGGGTACCAGGGGTCACAGTCGCTGTACCGATACCATGGGTTCCAGGGGGTCGCAGTCTTTGCAAGGGCCGATGTCTCTACACGGGCCTCAAGGCACCCCTCTCCAGTCACAGCAGAGTCCGCTTTCATGTACTCACAAGATGCAGTCTTTCTGGGCAATCTCCCTGTATTTGTCCTCTGACCGGGAGCTCTCTCTCTCGGAGTGCAGCTGTACCCTGCTCTGACCGCTGCTCACGCTGCTCTGTTCCTTGCACGCGTGCCTTTTCCGCTCTCTGTCCCAGTCTCTAAGTCTGCCCCCTGGTGAACCTGTAGAACAGCTCAATGGTTCCAGGCACAGAGCCGAGAAGGTAACCGTCCCCGGACTCTTCTTGTGCTTCATCTCCTTACAACTGCATATAAAGTCTTAAGGTACCGTTACACTAAACGACTTACCAACGATCACGACCAGCGATACGACCTGGCCGTGATAGTTGGTAAGTCGTTGTGTGGTCGCTGGGGAGCTGTCACACAGACAGCCCTCTCCAGCGACCAACGATCCGGGGAACGACTTCGGCATCGTTGAAACTGTCTTCAACGATGCCGAAGTCCCCGGGTAACCAGGGTAAACATCGGGTTACTAAGTGCAGGGCCGCGCTTAGTAACCCGATATTTATCCTGGTTACCAATGTAAAAGTTAAAAAAAAACACTACATACTCACATTCCGATGTCTGTCATGTCCCCCGCCGTCAGCTTCCCCGCCCCAGCAGGGGCCTGATCGTTGGTCGCTGTCACACATAACGAGATCGTTAGCGGGATCGTTGCTACGTCACAAAAGGCATGACATTGCAACGATATCGTTACCGATCTCGTTATGTGTGAAGGTACCTTTACTCCTATCAGTCATGCATTGATGTCCTATAAGGGATCCACTGGCACATCCCAATGACATTCACATAACAATGAGCATAATAGAGCTATACAGTGTTTCTATGAAAGATCCATACTGTACCTTTATTATAGACGCAATACACACTGCCTAGTGCCTACAATACATCAATATGTGTTGTCATAATACTCATAATATTATACAGTGGCGTACATAGAAATTACAGAGCCCCAAAGAAAAAGTTTGAATTGAGCCTTTTCTCCTCCAAAATAAAATAAAAAATTGGCAGGTTCACTGCATTTTATGTCAATTTATTCAAAATACATCATCTCAGACCATCTAACTTTTAACTCTATACTGTTGACTACATTCTATTGACTATGTAAACACAAATCTATCTAACTACTCAACACTTTCAAACATCACTTTTAGGCAAAGTGCAACAAGTAAACATTCCCTTTAAGGGCAAAGTCAAGTCTTTTCTGAGGTAGTGCAAAGTATTAATCACATCATCAATATTCAAGTCAGTTTAGCAACAAAGATGATGTGATGCGAGGGACCCGTTACGAACCCCCAACGTTGGGCTTGGGCACGCTACAAGACATGTATCCTGACCCGGAATTCTGCCACACCAACGGGTTTTTCTTCAGGTCTGAAAAGCAAAATAATTCTCACAACAAGATTAACAGCAGTTTCTGTTAGAGGCAGTCTCTGTAAAAGCCTCCTTTGTAAAACCAGTAGGAAGCACCCTTAAGAAGGTGCCAACTATTTACAAGGACAGTTTGTGAATCATTCACATCCATGATTCAAATGTTCTTAAAGCAATGGCGAAACTTGTGCAAACTGAGGATCCCTTTAAACGTGGGACCCCTTTAAGGAATAACCCTGGACGGGTTTTAAGTAGGAAAAGAGTTAAAGTACTATTTACAATCAGTAATAGATACCAATTTCCTTGGTATCTATTGCAGTTCTGGATGTAGCACTGGTGGAGGTAGTCCTTTTGGGTACTGGCGGCTACCAGGTGCTACATATGGGGCTCCCTCACTCCAGATGGGGGTCTGAATGCCCACTGAGTTCTGTTCAGGAGTAACCTTAGCACAGGTTACCATTGGAGTTGGTCCCGTGGCCACAACAGTTTCTGTGGTAGTAACAGTGCACACTGTGGTCCTTGTGAAGGTGCAAGTAGGGGTGACAATAGTGGTGGTTGTAGTGTGAGGGTGATCTCTTAAAGGGAGATCAATATGATTGCTTGTACCTGACCAAATATAAGCTGAGTGCTAGCTTAGAGGCTAGGAATGCATCACATTCACAAAGACGATACACACACTCCTCTCTCAGCAATGGCTTTCTCACAACTACTTTATTCTGAACAAAGGATGATACTAAAAACAGGAAATAGGGGAGGTCTCACAACTTCTGAATAGTTAGTGTCACTCTGATTGGTTCATTCCAAGCTTCATTTCCAAATACGGTGTATTCGTGTCTTCACTCCTGCATTCCAAAGATTCCTTCCAAGACAGCTTCAAGGGTCTCCAACACATCTTCAAAGACGTAATCGCCATCTTGCTACACCATATCTGAACTGACTTATATAAGGTTTAATAATTGATTTCATTAGCCATTTTCTCCTTCACAGTAGTAGCAGTTGTCTTAACACAAGGCAGTGCTGTTGTCACAGGAGACGGCATAGCAGGGGTTTTAGCATGGTGTGTCATAGGGCCTCTTTGCTTGTGCACATTCAGAGCAAACCATCCTTTTTCACCAAAGTGCCTGGTGTAGGTGACACTGTCTCCTGGATACAAGTCTCTATCTGGATGTCCTTCCCAGAGATGAGATTCTACGTCTCTCCTATTCACAAATATTTCCTCATACAGTCCTTGTTATTTTATGAAACCCCAACCTCCATGCAACTTAAAGGCTATGACTGTGCCCTGCTTACGTGGGGCCTGGATAGCAGTGCAGTCCTTGCGGGCCTGGGCTTTGACCTGTAGGTCACATTTGTCAAAGGCTCTGCGTTGGGCCTGATGTTTTTCCTCTGTTTCCTCCCACTTGCGGGCGAGCTGGGCCTGGTAGTCCTCCCAACTTACACGGTTTCTCCCTTCTGCTTTTCCGCCCCGGGGAACCCCATAAAGTCTGATCCGGGATTCACCCAGCGGTATACTGTCCGCTCTGCATATAACTCACCTGGAAGGGTGGTGGGCGCAATTGGGGCCTTCATGAATTACTCCATTCCCGTGGCCTGGTCCCAAGGCTCAAGACGCTAGAGCCAGTGGGTACCGCGGGAAGGTGGTGCTGCTACGGGGCCTATCAGCAGTCCCTCGGTCACCGGAGCAGAGTCGGCGTCCTTACCTGCTGCATCGGTGTCTTCGGTGCCGGTCGGTTCTGCTGGCAGCGGCGTCTGCGGGGGTGCTGGAAGCGACTCTGGAGGTGAAGCAGGGAGCGGTGTTGGAGGCGATGCTGGTGGATCCTCTGCAGGCGTCATCTGGCATGGGGCCTTAGTGCTCACCCGCAGCTGCCGGAGCTGGTCGATTAACTCCTCCACGCCGGCCTGCAGGAAGTCAGGGCCAACAGGTGATGCCTGGCTGTGGCATCCCTCCAGGTGGCTGGGGGAGTCCTCGGCCTCTACCCCATGGTCTGGTCCCGGGCGACTGGCCATAGCGTCCTCCACGTGGCTGGCTCCTTCTCCTTCATTTTCCCGCTCTCATCGCCAGGGGCGGTTTCTGTTTCTTTGTCTCCGCCCGCCATTGAGGATCAGGAGGCGGATCCCGGCTGCTGACGGACACGTCCTCAAGGTACAGAGATATTTGGACTGGGCGGCCATTATTTTTTGCGCTTCTCAGTTCGTTCACACCCACAACGACATGCCCTTCTTCTTCTCCTGCGCTCCTCATGGCGCTGTAATGGTGGCAGTTTTGGCAGGAATTTTCGGCGGTCTTTTGCAATACAGTCCTTTCAATAAATCACAGTTCAAACACAATTCTAGCACAGTTCTTAGGTGCACATGACCCGATTTTCAGGTTTAAGTAGATCCTGTTCGTGACGCCAAAGTTGGATCTCCCCCACATGACTGGTTGCCTGAGGCTTTTTACAGGGACTCTAGCATGCCCCAGCCCCCACAAGTTGCCACCGAACCTCCTGGGTATAGGGCGGATCAGTTTCTTGAAATTAGCTGTCCTGCCGGTCTCTGGAGCAAGGCATAAAGGACTGTTGCTTCCTCGGTGTTCCGACTACCGGATCCTGCGCCTCAGAAGGAGGCAGCCTGTGTAGGGCAGAATTCCTTCTGGTTTCCTTTCCTTTTGCTATGACTTAATTTCTCTACAATACAGTTCTCTGTTCGTGTCTCTTTCTTAGGATGCTGCCTCACGTGGGGCAGGCGCAGCTCCGTGGCCTTCTGTCTAGGCCTCTGACAGGATCCCACCCCTGTCAGGGACCAACCAACTGAGCGGAGCTCAGCTAGCAACTGCCTGAGCAAAGCTCAGATCGCTTCTGCCTCACTTCCTATCCAGACCACCAGTTTTACCTAATTGTGAAGAGTGCCCTAATAAATAGGAGCATAGCTCCCCCTGGTGGACTGGAGTGTGAAATGTGTTGTATGTTTGTGAAACCTGGTAAAGAGATCTCCTTTATTGCCTTCAAACGTAGCATCACTCCCCCCTAGAGGAGAATAATATCAATGCAATGACCAGAACCCTGGGGCGCTGCATATATATATATATACATAGTGGGTACAGAAAGCATTCAGACCCCCTTAATTTTTTCACTCTTTGTTTCAATGCAGCCATTTGGTAAATTCCAAAAAGTTATTTTTTTCTCATTAATGTACACTTTGCACCCCATCTTGACTGGAAAAAAACAAAAATGTAGAAATCTTTGCAAATTTATTAAAAAGTAAGAACTGAAATATGACATAGCCATAAGTATTCAGACTCTTTGCTCAGTATTGAGTAGAAGCACCCTTTTACCCTTTTGAGCTAGTACAGCCATGAGTCTTCTTCGGAATGATGCAACAAGTTTTTGCACACCTGGATTTGGGGATCTTCTGACATTCTTCCTTGCAGATCCTCTCCAGTTCAGTCAGGTTGGATGGTGAACGTTGGTGGACAGCTATTTTCAGGTCTCTCCAGAGATGCTCAATTGGGTTTACGGTCAGAGCTCTGGCTGGGCCAGTCAAGAATAGTCACAGAGTTGTTCTGAAGCCACTCCTTTGTTATTTTAACTGTGTGCTTAGGGTCATTGTCTTGTTGGAAGGTGGACTTTTGGCCAAGTCTGAGGCGCAGAGCACTCTGGAAGAGGTTTTCATCCAGGATATCTCTGTACTTGGTCAAATTCATGTTTCCTTGAATTGCAACCAGTCATCCTGTCCCTGCTGCTGACAAAAAACACCCCCATAGCATGATGCTGCCATCACCACATTTCACTGTTGGGATTGTATTGGGCAGGTGATGAGCAGTGCCTGGTTTTCTCCACACATACCACTTAGAATTATTACCAAAACGGTTTATCTTCATCTCATCAGATCTTATTTCTCATAGTTTGGGAGTCCTTGATGTGTTTTTTAGCAAAACTCTATGCCAGCTTTCATATGTCTTGCACTGAGGAGAAGCTTCCGTCGGGCCACTCTGCCATAAAGCCCCGACTGATGGAGGGCTGTAGTGATAGTTGACTTTTTCGGAACTTTCTCCCATCTTCCTACTGCATCTATGAAGCTCAGCCACAGTGATCTTGGGGTTCTTCTTTACCTCTCTCACCTTGGCTCTTCTTCCACGATTGCTCAGTTTGGCTGGATGGCCAGGTCTAGGAAGAATTTTTGTGGTCCCAAACTTCTTCCATTTAAGGATTATGGAGGCCACTGTGCTCTTAGGAACCTTGAGTACTGCAGAAATTCGTTTGTAACCTTGGCCAGATGTGTGCCTTGCCACAATTCTGTCTCTGAGCTCCTTGGCCAGTTCCTTTGACCTCATGATTCTCATTTAGTCTGACATGCACTGTGAGCTGTGAGGTCTTATATAGAGAGGTGTGTGCCTTTCCAAATCAAGTCCTATCAGTTTAATTAAACACAGCTGGACTCCAATGAAGGAGCAGAACCATCTCATGGAGGATCACAAGGAAATGGATAGCATCTGACTTAAATATGAATGTCTGAGAAAAGGATACGGTAAGGAAACACGGCACTCAGTAGATATGAGGGTTGGCGGTGCTCAAGTAGGGTGTCCACCCCGTATATTAAAGATGAATGAAACTTGGCACTCAATTTTTGAGAAGCGACGCTCTCCTCTGCTCTGCACTACTAGCGCTCAGGATCCAGCGCCGTTACTCCCTCCAGGCTTTGTGCCTCTCCTCTGGCGCTTCACCTTCCTTTGTGATCCTGCAGCAGACTGCAGCTCCTATATCCCGTGCTCTGGCTGACGCTCATTCAGGCTCATTAGCTTCCTCATCCAGTCAATGTCTAAGAAACGCTCTGACAAAGGTCCGGTGTGGACCGAAAACGTTTAGCGGTTTTGTTTGTCTGGATGCATCAATAAACTAAGAAGCTTTTCTTCTCAAAAATTGAGTGCCAAGTTTCATTCATCTGTCTGAGAAAAGGGTCTGAATACTTATGACCATGTTATATTTCAGTTTTTCTGTACAGTCCATTGTAACCTCCGCTCCTCTGGAACTCTTAACAATAGACTATCTGACTATCGGCCCAGCTCATCACTTCACAAAATTTTCCATGGTGACTCTGACCCGGGATAAGACTGCAGAATCTGCTGCGTACGCAATATGTAGGAACTTCATCCAACCCTATGGGTGTCCGAAGAGAATTCACTCCAATCAGGGAGCTTGATTCTTGGGAAGAGTAATGGATGAATTGCATCGCCTGTACAAGATTGATAAGTCCTGCACCACACTGTACCATCCTCAAGGTAATGGTGCCTGTGAACGATTTAACCGCACGCTGATTCAGATGCTAAGAACTTTTGAGGAAGATCTGAAGGCCCAGTGGCCAGAGTACATTTCTGAACTGGTGTGGGTGTATAACAATCATGTACATCGAACCACGGGACATACACCTTACTTTCTTCTGTTCGGCCAAGAAGGAAAGGGAATCATCGAGTTGGCATAGGACTCAGAAGAGGACTATCCACAGACAGGGATGTCCTCCTGGGTTCGGGAACATCGGCACCGCCTGCAGACCTTACACCGGTTGGTCCAGACCAGATAACAGGAGCTAGAACATGCAGAGAAGTCCCCATCCGAAGCAACAGAGTTTTGAGTTGGAGACCGTGTCTTAGTGCAAGAAAAGCGCCCTCAAGACAAGCTGGAAAATTCTTGGGAGAGAGACCTGATTGAAGAGTTAGTCCAGAGGGACCTGTCTTCGAAGTCCAGTCTGAAGGAAAAGAAGATGCCCCCACTCAAACTCTTCACCGGAATATGCTCCGACCCTCCCTGTCTCAGAACCCTGTTCGAGTAGAAGAGGAGCCCGAGGCTCCTGAGATGGTCCATACGCCAGTGGAAGTAGAGGATGAAGAAGGGGATGAAGAATTAAGCTCCGAGAGGTTGGAACTAGAGGATACAAGGATCTTCCTCCACGGCCGGATTCGGCTCCACAAGAGAGCTTCACTACTTTTCCTGATCTGAGACACTCTGAGCGAACAACAGCTGGCAAGCCCCCCAATCGCTATGACCAAGAAAATTTTGTCTGACAACAATCCGCACAGAAAAAGAGAAGACGGTCACACACTCCTCGAAGAGTCTCGCCCGTGGAATGGCGAGGAAAAAGAGCAGGGGAGAGTAGGGAGGAGAACCAAGCTAACGATTCCCTTTGAGTGTCTGTGCCGGAAATGTCGGGGCTGTCACTGTTGTTTCAGGGGGAAGAGATTTCTGACCAGGGCAGTCCAGGACACCTGACTGATGGGGGGCGGGTCCGACATAAATAGCTGTCTGAGCAGGAAGATGGGACTCTTGGTGGGAAACGAGTCTGTGAGCAGTGAGACGGTTGACTCCCTCTCGATGCATCCACGACAGCTATCTGTGACTGCGCACCCGGCTAGTAAGACAGCTGACACAGACTACCCTGAGCCTAGCGAGTCATCCGCACTGAGTAGTGACAAAGAAGGAATGCATACCTTGGCTCCTCTCACCACCTCGGAGGCACCGCTTAGTCCCATCCTCACGATGCCTGCTAAGGACCTGCCCGTGCCTGTGTCCGCTGGACTGTGTGCTTCTACTGTGTGTTTCTACTTGCCTACTGAACTTTCTGCTTCTTCTTCTGTGCCTCCGACCATCACCTCTACCCCACCGTGTGCACGTATCAGGAGATCACGTGCCGAACAACCTGGAGGATTCGTCATCGCAAGGAGAAAGTGTATCACTTATCTGCTGGACCGGATCAGAGACATCTTGCACCGCCTGTGGCACCGCCAAGGGTTCTTCCAGCCACCTTCCTCCAGTGCTTCCTCCAGTGCTTCCTCCAGTGCTTCCTGCTCCGCTCACATGGTGACGGAGAGCGTCTCACGCTTGCGTTCCAAGCGCGGAGAGCAGGAAGTCACATCTTACTATGGGAAGATCGTCATCGGCGCATGCGCAGTTACGAGCCGGGTACGCCGACATCAGCATCAGCTGTGGCCGGGGGTATAAATACAATGGTGCACGCAGCACACATACATGCCCCTATTTTGAGGAAGCCACAAAGGCGAAACGGCGCTGTCGGGGTGACTGGTGAGCACGCAGGACAGGATATATACCTATGTAAGTTACATGCAATTATAGCCGCTTGATACATAGCCATCACTAGAGTTGAGCGACCTTGACCTTTTTAGAGTCGAGCCGGGTTTCGCGAAACCCGACTATCTCAAAAGTCGGGTCGAGTGAAATCGGCCGATTATGACGTAAAGTCGGGATCGACCGAAACACGAAACCCAATGCAAGTCAATGGGGCAGCATAGTCGGCAGTGAGTGGGGGCCAGGAAAACACCTAGAGTGCCCATTTTAATGTCAAAACCATCCATTCTTCTTAATGAAGCTTGTCAAGCGTAATTTACCTTATAATAATTGGAAGGCATTTGAAATTGGGGGTCATTTGGCTAAAGTTGTGGTGGGTAGGGCTGGTTCAAGTAATTAGTGGGCCCAGGAAATCTGGACCACGTCACGGCAGTGGAGCAGGGAGAGGTAAGTATTTCAACTTTGCAAGTGCTGTGAACCTGAGCAAGCAGGGGGGGCCCACTCGTTGGCATTGGCACTGGCGCAGGGCCCATCAAAGTACAGCGGTGTGTTTGCACGGCGGGGGCGCCTCCCACCGGCAGCAACACTTTTGCGTACTATGAGAGGCCCTGTGCCAGTGACGTCGCCAACTAGTATTCCTCCCCCCACCTGATGAAGGAACCTGCACTTTCATCTGCACCTTCCTCTTTGTCCCCGTGTAAGGTGGTATGGTATGCGGGAAGAGCAACCTGACTTTCAGCAGGGTCACAATGTTGTTGTGTAGCGTGCACGGGGAATGTTGCGTTATGGGTCAATGTACCAGCAGACTCATCTATCACTGGCTGGGCAATGGGCAGGATGAGGAGGAAACACAGATATAGGCCCAAAGAATAAAGTTGGCTAAATGCAGTTCAAAATTGGTAACACAGGAATAACCAGGGGGCATTGCAGTGGAGGACAACTGGAATGAGAGGCTGACACAGAGAGTAGGCCCAAATCAGTAAGTAGTCGAAATGCAGTTCAAAATTGGCAACCGTAGTAAACAGGCGGCACAGCTTTGTTCAGTGGAGGAGAACAGCAAGGAGTGGCAGACACCGATAGTAGGCCCCAACCCAACTAGTAGGCCAAATGCAGTCTAACATTAACAACTACTTAACGAGCGCCTGAAAACGGAATTTCAGGACAGGAAACCAGGAGAACAGCAAGGAGCGGCAGACACTGTTAGTAGGCCCCAAACCAACTAGTACGCCAAATGCAGTTGTTCCATTTAACCACAATTTAACGAGAGCCTGAAGATAGAAGCTCAGGAAAGGCAACCTGGAGAACACCTTGGAGTGGAACACACCATCTCTCTCCACCCCATACCCATTTTGTAGGCCTAATGCAGTGTAGTTTTCTACAACTACTAAACGAGAGTCGGAAGACCGAAGCAATGGCAAGGAAACCTGGGGAACACCTTGGAGTGTAACACACCATCTCTCTCCACCCGATACCCATTTTGTAGGCCTAATGCAGTGTAGTTTTCTACAACTACTAAACGAGAGTCGGAAGACCGAAGCAATGGCAAGGAAACCTGGGGAACACCTTGGAGTGTAACACACCATCTCTCTCCACCCGATACCCATTTTGTAGGCCTAATGCAGTGTAGTTTTCTACAACTACTAAACGAGAGTCGGAAGACCGAAGCAATGGCAAGGAAACCTGGGGAACACCTTGGAGTGTAACACACCATCTCTCTCCACCCGATACCCATTTTGTAGGCCTAATGCAGTGTAGTTTTCTACAACTACTAAACGAGAGTCGGAAGACCGAAGCAATGGCAAGGAAACCTGGGGAACACCTTGGAGTGTAACACACCATCTCTCTCCACCCGATACCCATTTTGTAGGCCTAATGCAGTGTAGTTTTCTTCAACTACTAAACGAGAGTCGGAAGACCGAAGCAATGGCAAGGAAACCTGGGGAACACCTTGGAGTGTAACACACCATCTCTCTCCACCCGATACCCATTTTGTAGGCCTAATGCAGTGTAGTTTTCTACAACTACTAAACGAGAGTCGGAAGACCGAAGCAATGGCAAGTAAACCTGGGGAACACCTTGGAGTGTAACACACCATCTCTCTCCACCCGATACCCATTTTGTAGGCCTAATGCAGTGTAGTTTTCTACAACTACTAAACGAGAGTCGGAAGACCGAAGCAATGGCAAGGAAACCTGGGGAACACCTTGGAGTGTAACACACCATCTCTCTCCACCCGATACCCATTTTGTAGGCCTAATGCAGTGTAGTTTTCTACAACTACTAAATGAGAGTCGGAAGACCGAAGCAATGGCAAGGAAACCTGGGGAACACCTTGGAGTGTAACACACCATCTCTCTCCACCCCATACCCAATTTGTAGGCCTAATGCAGCCTACTTTCCGACAACTACTAAACGAGAGCATGAAGATCGAAGCTCAGGAAAGGCAACCTGGGGAACACCTTGGAGTGTAACACACCCTCTCTCTACACCACGGAAGGGCTGATTCTTAGGAAGGAAGGCTGTCGGAAAGAAGCAGGGCGCGTCCGAGGGTGATTATATTCTTATTAGGTATATACTCACCCTCGGACGCGCCCTGCTTCTTTATTTGTAATGAATGTTTATTTGCAATGTGGTTTTGACTTACTCTATTTTTTTGGTAAATAATGATTTTATTATTTTCATTGTTTTGCATCTTCTTGGCAATAATATAAAGAAGACGCGACAGGACAACACTCGGTGGATGCCATATCTGTGTTTTAAATTGAAAAAAACTTTCAGTTAACTACTTGCAGGAGAAAGTTATTGTAGCTGGTGGCCATTTTTAGTACTGTACCAGATTTTTGTTGTATGTGTTTGTTTTTAATGTTAAAATGTCTGCATTTGATATCTCTCCAGTATTTTCTTTTTTATAAGCAAAATACTTATTTTTATATTTTCTGATGTTGGTTCAAGGGGTACATGGGCAGCAGTAGACAGGTCAGTGGAGGCCTAGTGGAAGGAGGGACCGCAGACAGGCTTTGAAGGCCTAACATAATAAATTGGGCTGGCTGTAGGCAATTTAAAATTGGTTCCAGGGGAACACGGGCAGCAGTGGCCTGGTCAGTGTAGTAGTAGTGGAAAGAACGGGCCGCAGACAGGCTTCGAAGGCCTAACATAACAAAAATTGGGATGTAGGCAATTTACAATTGGTTCCAGGGGAACACGGACAGCAGTAGACAGGTCAGTGGAGGCCTAGTGGAAGGAGGGACCGCAGACAGGCTTCGAAGCCCTAACATAATAAATTGGGCTGGCTGTAGGCAATTTAAAATTGGTTCCAGGGGAACACGGGCGGCAGTAGACAGGTCAGTGGAGGCCTAGTGGAAGGAGGGACCGCAGACAGGCTTCGAAGCCCTAACATAATAAATTGGGCTGGCTGTAGGCAATTTAAAATTGGTTCCAGGGGAACACGGGCAGCAGTGGCCTGGTCAGTGTAGTAGTAGTGGAAAGAACGGGCCGCAGACAGGCTTCGAAGCCCTAACATAATAAATTGGGCTGGCTGTAGGCAATTTAAAATTGGTTCCAGGGGAACACGGGCGGCAGTAGCCAGGTCAGTGTAGTAATAGTGGAAAGAACGGGCCGCAGACAGGCTTCGAAGGCCTAACATAACAAAAATTGGGCTATAGGCAATTTAAAATTGGTTCCAGGGGAACACGGGCGGCAGTAGACAGGTCTGTGGAGGCCTAGTGGAAGGAGGGACCGCAGACAGGCTTCGAAGCCCTAACATAATAAATTGGGCTGGCTGTAGGCAATTTAAAAGTGGTTCCAGGGGAACACGGGCAGCAGTAGACAGGTCAGTGGAGGCCTAGTGGAAGGAGGGACCGCAGACAGGCTTCGAAGCCCTAACATAAGAAATTGGGCTGGCTGTAGGCAATTTAAAATTGGTTCCAGGGGAACACGGGCAGCAGTAGACAGGTCAGTGGAGGCCTAGTGGAAGGAGGGACCGCAGACAGGCTTCGAAGCCCTAACATAATAAATTGGGCTGGCTATAGGCAATTTAAAATTGGTTCCAGGGGAACACGGGCGGCAGTAGACAGGTCAGTGGAGGCCTAGTGGAAGGAGGGACCGCAGACAGGCTTCGAAGCCCTAACATAAGAAATTGGGCTGGCTGTAGGCAATTTAAAATTGGTTCCAGGGGAACACGGGCAGCAGTAGACAGGTCAGTGGAGGCCTAGTGGAAGGAGGGACCGCAGACAGGCTTCGAAGCCCTAACATAATAAATTGGGCTGGCTGTAGGCAATTTAAAATTGGTTCCAGGGGAACACGGGCAGCAGTAGACAGGTCAGTGGAGGCCTAGTGGAAGGAGGGACCGCAGACAGGCTTCGAAGCCCTAACATAATAAATTGGGCTGGCTGTAGGCAATTTAAAATTGGTTCCAGGGGAACACGGGCAGCAGTAGACAGGTCAGTGGAGGCCTAATGGAAGGAGGGACCGCAGACAGGCTTCGAAGCCCTAACATAATAAATTGGGCTGGCTGTAGGCAATTTAAAATTGGTTCCAGGGGAACACGGGCGGCAGTAGACAGGTCAGTGGAGGCCTAGTGGAAGGAGGGACCGCAGACAGGCTTCGAAGCCCTAACATAATAAATTGGGCTGGCTGTAGGCAATTTAAAATTGGTTCCAGGGGAACACGGGCAGCAGTGGCCTGGTCAGTGTAGTAGTAGTGGAAAGAACGGGCCGCAGACAGGCTTCGAAGCCCTAACATAATAAATTGGGCTGGCTGTAGGCAATTTAAAATTGGTTCCAGGGGAACACGGGCGGCAGTAGCCAGGTCAGTGTAGTAATAGTGGAAAGAACGGGCCGCAGACAGGCTTCGAAGGCCTAACATAACAAAAATTGGGCTATAGGCAATTTAAAATTGGTTCCAGGGGAACACGGGCGGCAGTAGACAGGTCTGTGGAGGCCTAGTGGAAGGAGGGACCGCAGACAGGCTTCGAAGCCCTAACATAATAAATTGGGCTGGCTGTAGGCAATTTAAAAGTGGTTCCAGGGGAACACGGGCAGCAGTAGACAGGTCAGTGGAGGCCTAGTGGAAGGAGGGACCGCAGACAGGCTTCGAAGCCCTAACATAAGAAATTGGGCTGGCTGTAGGCAATTTAAAATTGGTTCCAGGGGAACACGGGCAGCAGTAGACAGGTCAGTGGAGGCCTAGTGGAAGGAGGGACCGCAGACAGGCTTCGAAGCCCTAACATAATAAATTGGGCTGGCTATAGGCAATTTAAAATTGGTTCCAGGGGAACACGGGCGGCAGTAGACAGGTCAGTGGAGGCCTAGTGGAAGGAGGGACCGCAGACAGGCTTCGAAGCCCTAACATAAGAAATTGGGCTGGCTGTAGGCAATTTAAAATTGGTTCCAGGGGAACACGGGCAGCAGTAGACAGGTCAGTGGAGGCCTAGTGGAAGGAGGGACCGCAGACAGGCTTCGAAGCCCTAACATAATAAATTGGGCTGGCTGTAGGCAATTTAAAATTGGTTCCAGGGGAACACGGGCAGCAGTAGACAGGTCAGTGGAGGCCTAGTGGAAGGAGGGACCGCAGACAGGCTTCGAAGCCCTAACATAATAAATTGGGCTGGCTGTAGGCAATTTAAAATTGGTTCCAGGGGAACACGGGCAGCAGTAGACAGGTCAGTGGAGGCCTAATGGAAGGAGGGACCGCAGACAGGCTTCGAAGCCCTAACATAATAAATTGGGCTGGCTATAGGCAATTTAAAATTGGTTCCAGGGGAACACGGGCGGCAGTAGACAGGTCAGTGGAGGCCTAGTGGAAGGAGGGACCGCAGACAGGCTTCGAAGCCCTAACATAAGAAATTGGGCTGGCTGTAGGCAATTTAAAATTGGTTCCAGGGGAACACGGGCAGCAGTAGACAGGTCAGTGGAGGCCTAGTGGAAGGAGGGACCGCAGACAGGCTTCGAAGCCCTAACATAATAAATTGGGCTGGCTGTAGGCAATTTAAAATTGGTTCCAGGGGAACACGGGCAGCAGTAGACAGGTCAGTGGAGGCCTAGTGGAAGGAGGGACCGCAGACAGGCTTCGAAGCCCTAACATAATAAATTGGGCTGGCTGTAGGCAATTTAAAATTGGTTCCAGGGGAACACGGGCAGCAGTAGACAGGTCAGTGGAGGCCTAATGGAAGGAGGGACCGCAGACAGGCTTCGAAGCCCTAACATAATAAATTGGGCTGGCTGTAGGCAATTTAAAATTGGTTCCAGGGGAACACGGGCAGCAGTAGACAGGTCAGTGGAGGCCTAGTGGAAGGAGGGACCGCAGACAGGCTTCGAAGCCCTAACATAATAAATTGGGCTGGCTGTAGGCAATTTAAAATTGGTTCCAGGGGAACACGGGCGGCAGTAGCCAGGTCAGTGTAGTAGTAGTGGAAATAACGGGCCGCAGACAGGCTTCGAAGGCCTAACATAACAAAAATTGGGCTGTAGGCAATTTAAAATTGGTTCCAGGGGAACACGGGCGGCAGTAGACAGGTCAGTGGAGGCCTAGTGGAAGGAGGGACCGCAGACAGGCTTCGAAGCCCTAACATAATAAATTGGGCTGGCTGTAGGCAATTTAAAATTGGTTCCAGGGGAACACGGGCGGCAGTAGACAGGTCAGTGGAGGCCTAGTGGAAGGAGGGACCGCAGACAGGCTTCGAAGCCCTAACATAATAAATTGGGCTGGCTGTAGGCAATTTAAAATTGGTTCCAGGGGAACACGGGCAGCAGTAGACAGGTCAGTGGAGGCCTAGTGGAAGGAGGGACCGCAGACAGGCTTCGAAGCCCTAACATAATAAATTGGGCTGGCTGTAGGCAATTTAAAATTGGTTCCAGGGGAACACGGGCGGCAGTAGCCAGGTCAGTGTAGTAGTAGTAGAAAGAACGGGCCGCAGACAGGCTTCGAAGCCCTAACATAATAAATTGGGCTGGCTGTAGGCAATTTAAAATTGGTTCCAGGGGAACACGGGCGGCAGTAGACAGGTCAGTGGAGGCCTAGTGGAAGGAGGGACCGCAGACAGGCTTCGAAGCCCTAACATAATAAATTGGGCTGGCTGTAGGCAATTTAAAATTGGTTCCAGGGGAACACGGGCAGCAGTAGACAGGTCAGTGGAGGCCTAGTGGAAGGAGGGACCGCAGACAGGCTTCGAAGCCCTAACATAATAAATTGGGCTGGCTGTAGGCAATTTAAAATTGGTTCCAGGGGAACACGGGCAGCAGTAGACAGGTCAGTGGAGGCCTAGTGGAAGGAGGGACCGCAGACAGACTTCGAAGCCCTAACATAATAAATTGGGCTGGCTGTAGGCAATTTAAAATTGGTTCCAGGGGAACACGGGCAGCAGTAGACAGGTCAGTGGAGGCCTAGTGGAAGGAGTGAACGCAGACAGGCTTCGAAGGCCTAACATAAGAAAAATGTCAATACAATGGTATTGACAGTGCCAGGCATTGAAGGATGTCAGCGCATAGACTAAACATTGGTGGAGCTGTGAGAGAAAATTTTGCAAGTCGTAGAGCACTGTTTGACCTGGGGGGGGGGACTGTCTTGTGGCCGGCGGTACAGGCCCAGGGCCCCTCATATTACAACGGTGTGTCTGACGTTGGGTGCGCACCACCACCGCCAGACACTTTATTGTACTATGAGGGACCTAGTGGCAGTGCCGTCGACCAAAAGCGGGCACACCCACCTCTTCAGACAAACAGTACTCTCACGGGTGCTGGCGCCAAATGGCGATACCACGGCCCCGTGTGGGGACTTTGGCCATTTAGGGAGGTGTTAACATGTCGGATGCTGGATAATCAGGTGCTGCAAATTACGAGATTGGAAAAGTCGTTCAGAATAGTCCACAGGCAAGACCTTTACATAGGAAAGCTAGGTGTCAGCCGGGCAAGGTGGGGCAAAAGATTTCGAAATCCAGTTGTGGTTCATTTTAATGAAGGTTAGATCATCTACATTTTGGGTAGCCAGACGAGTCCTTTTTTCTGTTAGTATTGAACCTGCAGCACTGAATACTCTTTCTGATAGGACACTAGCTGCCGGGCAAGCAAGCTCCTGCAATGCATATTCTGCCAATTCTGGCCAGGTGTCTAATTTTGATGCCCAGTAATCAAATGGGAATGACGGTTGAGGGAGAACGTCGATAAGGGATGAAAAATAGTTAGTAACCATACTGGACAAATGTTGTCTCCTGTCACTTTGAATTGATGCTGCAGTACCTGTCCTGTCTGCGGTCATAGCAAAATCACTCCACAACCTGGTCAGAAAACCCCTCTGGCCAACGCCACTTCTGATTTCTGCCCCTCTAACACCTCTGGTCTGCTGGCCCCTGCAGCTCGTGTTAGAACGATCACGGGCGCTGTGTGCAGGGAATGCCAGAAGCAAACGGTCAATAAGAGTTGATTGTTTGGTTGCTAATATTAGTTCCAAGTTCTCATGTGGCATTATATTTTGCAATTTGCCTTTATAGCGAGGATCAAGGAGGCAGGCCAACCAGTAATCGTCATCGTTCATCATTTTTGTTATGCGTGTGTCCCTTTTGAGGATACGTAAGGCATAATCCGCCATGTGGCCCAAAGTTCCAGTTCTCAAATCTGTGGTTGTGCTTGGTTGAGGGGCAGTTTCAGGCAAATCCACGTCACTTGTGTCCCTCCAAAAACCAGAACCCGGCCTTGCCGCGCCAACAATTTCCACTGGCCCCGGAAAAGCTTCCTCATTAAAAATATAATCATCCCCATCATCCTCCTCGTCCTCCTTCTCTTGTTCGCCCGCTACCTCGTCCTGTACACTGCCCTGGCCAGACAATGGCTGACTGTCATCAAGGCTTTCCTCTTCCTCAGCTGCAGACGCCTGATCCTTTATGTGCGTCAAACTTTGCATCAGCAGACGCATTAGGGGGATGCTCATGCTTATTATGGCATTGTCTGCACTAACCAGCCGTGTGCATTCCTCAAAACACTGAAGGACTTGACACATGTCTTGAATCTTCGACCACTGCACATCTGACAACTCCATGTCTGCCATCCTACTGCCTGCCCGTGTATGTGTATCCTCCCACAAAAACATAACAGCCCACCTCTGTTCACACAGTCTCTGAAGCATGTGCAGTGTTGAGTTCCACCTTGTTGCAACGTCTATGATTAGGCGATGCTGGGGAAGGTTCAAAGAACGCTGATAGGTCTGCATACGGCTGGAGTGTACGGGCGAACGGCGGATATGTGAGCAAAGTCCACGCACTTTGAGGAGCAGGTCGGATAACCCCGGATAACTTTTCAGGAAGCACTGCACCACCAGGTTTAAGGTGTGAGCCAGGCAAGGAATGTGTTTCAGTTGGGAAAGGGAGATGGCAGCCATGAAATTCCTTCCGTTATCACTCACTACCTTGCCTGCCTCAAGATCTACAGTGCCCAGCCACGACTGCGTTTCTTTCTGCAAGAACTCGGACAGAACTTCAGCGGTGTGTCTGTTGTCGCCCAAACACTTCATAGCCAATACAGCCTGCTGACGTTTGCCAGTAGCTGCCCCATAATGGGAGACCTGGTGTGCAACAGTGGCAGCTGCGGATGGAGTGGTTGTGCGACTGCGGTCTGTGGACGAGGTCTCGCTTCTGCAGGAGGACGAGGAGGGGGTGCGAACGGCTACAGCCAACTGTTTCCTAGACCGTGGGCTAGGCAGAACTGTCCCAAACTTGCTGTCCCCTGTGGACCCTTCATCCACCACATTTACCCAGTGTGCCGTAATGGACACGTAACGTCCCTGGCCATGCCTACTGGTTCATGCATCTGTTGTCAGGTGCACCTTTGTGCTCACAGATTGCCTGAGTGCATGGACGATGCGCTCTTTAACATGCTGGTGGAGGGCTGGGATGGCTTTTCTGGAAAAAAAGTGTCGACTGGGTAGCTCGTAGCGTGGTACAGCGTAGTCCATCAGGGCTTTGAAAGCTTCGCTTTCAACTAACCGGTTGGGCATCATCTCTAACGAGATTAGTCTAGCTATGTGGGCGTTCAAACCCTGTGTACGTGGATGCGAGGCTAAGTACTTCCTTTTTCTAACCATAGTCTCATGTAGGGTGAGCTGGACTGGAGAGCTGGAGATCGTGGAACTAGCGGGGATGCTGGTGGACATGGCAGACTGAGAGACGGTGGGAGATGATATTGTTGCCGCCGGTGCCCTAGATGCAGTGTTTCCTACTACGAAACTGGTGATTCCCTGACCCTGACTGCTTTGGCCTGGCAAAGAAACCTGCACAGATACTGCAGGTGGTGCAGAAAATGGTGGCCCTACACTGCCGGAAGGGATGTTGCGTTGATGACTAGCTTCATTGGCCGAGGGTGCTACAACCTTAAGGGACGTTTGGTAGTTAGTCCAAGCTTGCAAATGCATGGTGGTTAAATGTCTATGCATGCAACTTGTAGTGAGACTTTTCAGATTCTGCCCTCTGCTTAAGGTAGTTGAACATTTTTGACAGATGACTTTGCGCTGATCAATTGGATGTTGTTTAAAAAAATGCCAGACTGCACTCTTTCTAGCATCGGATACCTTTTCAGGCATTGCAGACTGAGCTTTAACCGGATGGCCACGCTGTCCTCCAACAGGTTTTGACTTTGCCACGCGTTTTGGGCAAGATACGGGCCCGGCAGATGGAACCTGTTGCGATGTTAATGCCTGCTGCGGCCCCTCCTCCTCCGCTTCAGAACTGCTGCCGCCTGCACCCTGTTCCCCCAATGGCTGCCAATCGGGGTCAAGAACTGGGTCATCTATTACCTTTTCTTGTAGCTCGTGTGCAACTTCGTCTGTGTCACCGTGTCGGTCGGTGGTATAGCGTTCGTGATGGGGCAACATAGTCTCATCAGGGTCTGATTCTTGATCAGCACCCTGCGAGGGCAATGTTGTGGTCTGAGTCAAAGGACCAGCATAGTAGTCTGGCTGTGGCTGTGCATCAGTGCACTCCATGTCAGATTCAACTTGTAATGGGCATGGACTGTTAACTGCTTCACTTTCTAAGCCAGGGACGGTATGTGTAAAGAGCTCCATGGAGTAACCCGTTGTGTCGCCTGCTGCATTCTTCTCTGTTGTTGTTTTTGCTGAAGAGGACAAGGAAGCGACTTGTCCCTGACCGTGAACATCCACTAACGACGCGCTGCTTTTACTTTTACCAGTTTCACGAGAGGAGGCAAAAGAGCTAGAGGCTGAGTCAGCAAGATAAGCCAAAACTTGCTCTTGCTGCTCCGGCTTTAAAAGCGGTTTTCCTACTCCCAGAAAAGGGAGCGTTCGAGGCCTTGTGTAGCCAGACGACGAACCTGGCTCCACAGCTCCAGACTTAGGTGCAATATTTTTTTTCCCACGACCACCTGATGCTCCACCACTACCACTACCCTCACTACCAGCTGACAATGAACGCCCCCGGCCACGACCTCTTCCACCAGACTTCCTCATTGTTTTAAAAACGTTACCAAACTAACGGTATTTGTTGCTGTCACACAACTTACACGGTGAGCTATAACTTCAGTATGATTTAGCTACCCCTTTACAGGTGGGTGAGACCACAACGAAAATCAGGCACAATGTTACACACTCTGTTGTTGGTGGCAACAAATGAGAGAGATGCCACACACGCAGGACTGTCACTGAAGCGCAAATGTAAATATTAATCTCCCACTGATTTGTTTTTTTTTTTTTTAAAAGGGAGACTTTAGAAAAAAAAAAATAATAAAAAAAAATGATTTTTTAAGGAAGAATTTATAAACCAAATAAAATGAAATGATTGTTTCAGGGAGAATTTAGAAAACAAATAAAAAAAAAATAGGCTTTCTATGGCCCATTGAGTGAGAGAGGACGCACACAGGAGTCAGGAGTGGCACACAAGCCCAGAGGCCAATATTTATCTCCCACTGATTGATTTAGTGATTTTTTCAGGTAGATTTTGGAACCCAAATCAAGCAAAAAAATTAATAGGCTTTCTATGGCCCACAATTGGAGAGAGAGAGATGGCACACCCAGGAGTCAAGACTGGCACACAAGCAGAAAGGGCAATATTAATCTCCCACTGATTTGATTTTTTTTTTTTTTTCAGGGAGACTTTAGAAAAAAAAAATACAAAAAAATGAATTTTTCAGGAAGAATTTAGAAACAAAATAAAATAAAATGATTGTTTCAGGGAGAATTTAGAAAACAAATAAAAAAAAAATAGGCTTTGTAGGGCCCACTGAGTGAGAGAGGACGCACACAGGAGTCAGGAGTGGCACACAAGCCCAGAGGCCAATATTTATCTCCCACTGATTGATTTAGTGATTTTTTCAGGTAGATTTTGGAACCCAAATCAAGCAAAAAAATTAATAGGCTTTCTATGGCCCACAATTGGAGAGAGAGAGATGGCACACCCAGGAGTCAAGACTGGCACACAAGCAGAAAGGGCAATATTAATCTCCCACTGATTTGATTTTTTTTTTTTTTCAGGGAGACTTTAGAAAAAAAAAATACAAAAAAAATGATTTTTTCAGGAATAATTTAGAAACCAAATAAAATAAAATGATTTTTTCAGGGAGAATTTAGAAAACAAATAAAACAAAAAATAGGCTTTCTAGGGCCCACTGAGTGAGAGATGATGCACACAGGAGTCAGGAGTGGCACACAAGCCCAGAGGCCAATATTTATCTCCCACTGATTGATTTATTGATTTTTTCAGGTAGAATTTAGAACCCAAATCAACCCAAAAAATAAATAGGCTTTCTATGGCCCACTATTTGTGAGAGAGATGGCACGCTCAGGACTGGCACACAAGCCCAGAGGCCAATATTAATCTCCCACTTTTTTTTTTTTTCCAGGGAAAATTTATAAACCCAATAAAAAAAATAATAAATAGGCTTTCTATGGCCCACTATCTGAGAGAGAGAGATGGCACGCTTAGGACTGGCACACAAGCCCAAAGGCCAATATTAATCTCCCACTGATTGATTTATTGATTTTTTCAGGTAGAATTTAGAACCCAAATCAACCAAAAAAATAAATAGGCTTTCTATGGCCCACTATTTGTGAGAGAGATGGCACGCTCAGGACTGGCACACAAGCCCAGAGGCCAATATTAATCTCCCACTTTTTTTTTTTTTCCAGGGAAAATTTATAAACCCAATAAAAAAAATAATAAATAGGCTTTCTATGGCCCACTATCTGAGAGAGAGAGATGGCACGCTTAGGACTGGCACACAAGCCCAAAGGCCAATATTAATCTCCCACTGATTGATTTATTGATTTATTCAGGTAGAATTTGGAACCCAAATCAAGCAAAAAAATTAATAGACTTTCTATGGCCCACAATTGGAGAGAGAGAGATGGCACACCCAGGAGTCAAGACTGGCACACAAGCAGAAAGGGCAATATTAATCTCCCACTGATTTGATTTTTTTTTTTTTTCAGGGAGACTTTAGAAAAAAAAAATACAAAAAAAATGATTTTTTCAGGAATAATTTAGAAACCAAATAAAATAAAATGATTTTTTCAGGAAGAATTTAGAAAACAAATAAAACAAAAAATAGGCTTTCTAGGGCCCACTGAGTGAGAGATGACGCACACAGGAGTCAGGAGTGGCACACAAGCCCAGAGGCCAATATTTATCTCCCACTGATTGATTTTTTGATTTTTTCAGGTAGAATTTAGAACCCAAATCAACCCAAAAAATAAATAGGCTTTCTATGGCCCACTATTTGTGAGAGAGATGGCACGCTCAGGACTGGCACACAAGCCCAGAGGCCAATATTAATCTCCCACTTTTTTTTTTTTTTTCCAGGGAAAATTTATAAACCCAATAAAAAAAATAATAAATAGGCTTTCTATGGCCCACTATCTGAGAGGGAGAGATGGCACGCTTAGGACTGGCACACAAGCCCAAAGGCCAATATTAATCTCCCACTGATTGATTTATTGATTTTTTCAGGTAGAATTTAGAACCCAAATCAACCAAAAAAATAAATAGGCTTTCTATGGCCCACTATTTGTGAGAGAGATGGCACGCTCAGGACTGGCACACAAGCCCAGAGGCCAATATTAATCTCCCACTTTTTTTTTTTTTTCCAGGGAAAATTTATAAACCCAATAAAAAAAATAATAAATAGGCTTTCTATGGCCCACTATCTGAGAGAGAGAGATGGCACGCTTAGGACTGGCACACAAGCCCAAAGGCCAATATTAATCTCCCACTGATTGATTTATTGATTTTTTCAGGTAGAATTTAGAACCCAAATAAAGCAAAAAAATTAATAGGCTTTCTATGGCCCACTGAGTGAGAGATGGCACACACAGGAGTCAGGAGTGGCACACAAGCCCTGAGGCCAATATTTTTCTCCCACTGATTGATGTTGTGATTTTTTCAGGTAGATTTTGGAACCCAAATCAAGCAAAAAAATAAATAGGCTTTCTATGGCCCACTGAGTGAGAGATGGCACACACAGGAGTAAGGAGTGGCACACAAGCCCTGAGGCCAATATTTTTCTCCCACTGATTGATGTAGTGATTTTTTCAGGTAGATTTTAGAACCCAAATCAAGCAAAAAAATAAATAGGGTTTCTATGGCCCACTGAGTGAGAGATGACACAGACAGGGATGGCACTCTAGCAGAAATGCCAATCTTAATCTCCCACAAAAAAAAAAAAAAGGAACTGTCCTTCAATTACTATCTCCCTGCAGTAATCTCAGCCAGGTATGGCAGGCAGCAATAAGGAGTGGACTGATGCACAAATTAAATAAAAAGTGTGGACAAACAAACAAGATAGCTGTGCAGAAAGGAAGGAACAAGAGGATTTGTGCTTTGAAAAAAGCAGTTGGTTTGCACAGCGGCGTACACACAGCAATGCAGCTATCAGGGAGCCTTCTAGGGCAGCCCAATGAGCTACAGCGCTGAGGAAAAAAAAAAAATGTAGCTTCCACTGTCCCTGCACACCGAAGGTGGTGTTGGGCTGTGGAAATCGCTACAGCACAAGCGGTTTGGTGGTTAATGGACCCTGCCTAACGCTATCCCTGCTTCTGACGAAGCGGCAGCAACCTCTCCCTAAGCTCAGATCAGCAGCAGTAACATGGCGGTCGGCGGGAACGCCCCTTTATAGCCCCTGTGGCGCCACGGACAGCAAGCCAATCACTGCAATGCCCTTCTCTAAGATGGTGGGGACCAGGACCTATGTCATCACGCTGCCCACACTCTGCGTTTACCTTCATTGGCTGAGAAATGGCGCTTTTTGCGTCATTGAAACGCGACTTTGGCGCGAAAGTCGCGTACCGCATGGCCGACCCCGCACAGGGGTCGGATCGGGTTTCATGAAACCCGACTTTGCCAAAAGTCGGCGACTTTTGAAAATGAACGACCCGTTTCGCTCAACCCTAGCCGTCACCAGCGGGTCTGTCTGCAATGAAGGTTTTTTTGCATGACAGGGCACTGATATTTTTCTGCACTAGACACTTTTTTCAAGCCATCTTGTATATGTGGAAGTACTAGTTTGGGGAACAGAAGCTTTTTAAGCTTTGATTACGCTTATATATGCTCTTGGGAGTATTTTACATTCAGAATATCCTCTTAACTATTGTATATACAGTATATTATGATGAGAAATTGTGTGCCTAATAGTATATCCTGCATATATAGACTATTGCATAAGTCATGATGCAGGTTTTTGATATTTACATGGCAGTATTGAAATATGGTGCTTTTTTAGTGGCTTTATTTATTCAACATTACATTTCTGCTCTGTCTGCCATCAGTGTTTTTTGAATTTCCTTGTCTTGATATTTTATTGATGTTTAAATAAAGTATATAGTTTTTTATATTTGCCTATGCCTCGTTTTCACCTACAATTGGTGTGGTGTTTTTTCTATTAGCATAACTTTACTAAAGTGTAACCAATATAGTAGTGTCTATAGTGTGGGTGTTACTGCAAATGGTGGAAGAATCTCACTGTAATCCTGCTATATCTCATCTGATTTTAAATGACCAGATTTGAACCTACATTTCATATGTAACTAGGACAAAATGAATTTAAAAAGTACCCTACTTCTGCATTGATGTGAATCTGCATATTTTAAAACATAAATTTCACTTACACCGTTGTAATAAAACAGTCACCAAATAAATGTGAACTAAAACAAGTGATGGTCAACTTTCTGTATCAGTACATCTGTACTATATTCAGTAAGCATACCTATTTCAGTAATATTAATTGTCAATTTAACATAATACCTGCACTGCATCTTTTCTGTTGTCCATGTAGTCAGTTGCAAGCATTAAAATTCAGGAACTAAGCTATCTTAGCATGGAGGTTTCAGAAAGATTATACCATTTCATGAAGTTGTCCATTACTTGGAAAACCTCTTCCTATATATTCTATATTCCACAGGGTAGAATAAAAATAGCACATATTTTCGTCCCGCACCAGTGCCATTTCAGTGATGTCAGCACTGAGTCTACTAGGGCTCGTGTGACATTGTTATGCCTGGGGACCACTGCAGCCAATCAAAGCTTTCTCACATAGTACATTCCTACACACACAAAATTATACTCCAACAGTAGATTCCCTCACACACACAGGATGCCCCCATAATTCTCCTCTCACAATGTGATGCCCCCACAGCTTACCCACGGACAGTATGATGCCCCACCATATATTTCCTCATTTTTCTCCATGGTGCTCTCCTCAGTATCCCCACCCCACACAGTATGGTGTCTCCATAGTCCCCCACAAAATACTATGGTCACTATGCAAGATCCACACACTATGATGCTCTCACACCTCTCAGCACACAGCATAATGTCCCACAGTCCCCCAACACAGTATTATGTCCGCAACAGTTCCCTCGCAGAGTATGATTGCCCCAATAGTCTCCCCCACACAGTATGATGTCCGTACACACTTGCCTGTCACATCCCTTCTCACATATCCTGTGTTACTTGTCTTTGCTGCAAGTCTAAGTAATGTCTGAAAGCCTTGCTAGGTCCAAGAAGGTTGGGGACTATGCCCTGATAGCTAAAAGTTAAAAACTGCTGATTGACAGTTGTTTTAACTTATTTTTGTTTGAGCAAAATAAATAGGCTGCATTCTGTGATTTAACAGACTTCTATATGACTTTACCTAAACTATTTAGGCACGTGGAAAAGAATCTGCAGTTACACTAATAAGAATAGTTAGAAGGTTAAATTGATACATTTTCAATCTTGAAGTATTTCTGTGTTCCTATTAGTGTCATCTGGCAATCCGGACAGCCTTGATGTAGCTGACACAGAATGCAATATTCATGAGTCCCCAGATTCAATATGGTTCTGACCTATTTTTGGAAATAAGAGTTTAGTATATTTATTTCAGAGATGACATTCATCAGTTCATTCCTCCCACAATTCCACAAAGAAAAAGGCCTCTAAAATGAATAATAGACTTCTTTTCTTCAAAGAGTTTAGATATACAGTAACAGATGGTGATCCTATTGTTACTCTATATTCAGAAATGTGCATGAAAATAAGATGTCATACAAACTACACAGAAGATGGCTTTGATGTACAACCCCTGGCAAAAATTATGGAATCACCGGCCTTGGAGGATATTCATTCAGTTGTTTAATTTTGTAGAAAATAATCAGATCACAGACATGGCACAAAATTAAAGTAATTTCAAATGGCTTTAAGAAACACTAAAAGAAATCAAGAACAAAAAATGTGGTAGTCAGTAATGGTTACTTTTTTTAACCAAGCATATGGTAAAAATTATGGAATCACTAAATTCTGAGGAAAAAATTATGGAATCATGAAAAGCAAACAAACAAAAAACACTTCAACACATCACTAGTATTTTGTTGCACCACCTCTGGCTTTTATAACAGCTTGCAGTCTCCGAGGCATGGACTTAATGAGTGTCAAACAGTACTCTTCATCAATCTGGCTCCAACTTTCTCTGATTGCTGTTGCCAGATCAGCTTTGCAGGTTGGAGCCTTGTCATGGACCATTTTCTTCAACTTCCACCAAAGATTTTCAATTGGATTGCGACCTGGACTATTTGCAGGCCATGACATTGACCTTATGTGTCTTTTTTCAAGGAATGTTTTCACAGTTTTTGCTCTAGAGCAGGATGCATTATCATCTTGAAAAATGATTTTATCATCCCCAAATATCCTTTCAATTGATCGGATAAAAAAAGTGTCCAAAATATCAACATAAACTTGTGCATTTATTGAAGATGTAATGACAGCCATCTCCCCAGTGCCTTTACCTGACATGCAGCCCCATATCATCAATGACTGTGGGAATTTGCATGTTCTCTTCAGGCAGTCATCTTTATAAATCTCATTGGAACTGCACCAAACAAAAGCTCCAGCATCATCACCTTGCCCAATGCAGATTCGCGATTCATCACTGAATATGACTTTCATCCAGTCATCCACAGTCCACGATTGCTTTTCCTTAGCCCATTGTAACCTTGTTTTTTTCTGTTTAGGTGTTAATGATGGCTTTCGCTTAGCTTTTCTGTATGTAAATCCCATTTCCTTTAGGCGGTTTCTTACAGTTCAGTCACAGACGTTGTCTCTAGTTTCCACCCATTCGTTACTCATTTGTTTTGTTGTGCATTTCCTGTTTTGGAGACATATTGCTTAAGTTTCTGGTCTTGACGCTTTGATGTCTTCCTTGGTCTACCAGTATGATTGCCTTTAGCAACCTTCCCATGTTGTTTGTATTTTGTCCAGATTTTAGACACAGCTGACTGTGAACAACCAACATCTTTTGCAACATTGCGTGATGATTTACCCTCTTTCAAGAGTTTGATAATCCTCTCCTTTGTTTCAATTGACATCTCTCATGTTGGAGCCATGATTCATGTCAGTCCACTTGGGGCAACAGCTCTCCAAGGTGTGATCACTCCTTTTTAGACGCAGACTAACGAGCAGATCTAATTTGATGCAGGTGTAATTTTTGGGTATGAAATTTTACAGGGTGATTCCATAATTTTTTCCTCAGAATTGAGTGATTCCATAATTTTTACCCTATGCTTGGTTAAAAAAAAGTAACCATTACTGACTACCACATTGTTTGTTCTTGATTTCTTTTAGTGTTTCTTAAAGCCAGAAAGTTGTTATTTGAAATGACTATAGTTTTGTGCCATGTCTGTGATCTGCTTTTTTCTACAAAATTAAACAACTGAATGAACATCCTCCAAGGTCGGTGATTCCATAATTTTTGCCAGGGGTTGTAATAGTTCAGATGCGGAAACACTAGTTTTCTTACCTTTACATGTTGTATTTAAAGAAGCACCACTCCATTCAAATAATTTTTAATGGGTAAACTTGTGGGAATGTATATGCAGTTAATGTACTCACCTATCTATGTCCTTTCCCGTGTACAGCGCCGTTCCAGTCCTCTTCTGGGTCACGTGACTAAAATTCCAAGTCTCTACATCACACAATGCTCTATGGAAGTTACTTTTACAATTTAAGGCTATAGGCTTCCATTTTAATAGCGACTTCCATCTCACACATGAACTTCAGTATAGCCATCATGTGACCCATTGCTGACAATGTTGATCGGAGATTATATTTCTCAACTTACATTACACTACATAAACATTTACATTTACACAGCCTTGAGCCTTAAAATATGTAATGAGACTGCTTCTGATATGTCACCTTCTGTCATGGGATCAGGAGGCGCACGTGGTTTGTGGACAAACTGTGCCGTGGACCGAGGAGAGCCTGGAGGGGTGTGGCTAAGCGAACACCTGACTTCGCTAAAGCCCCTGATGGTGGGGTTAGACTTGGCTCCTTATAGATGCCAGGTGTTACTCCATGACAGACCTCGGATGCATGGCAGCTGACCCAAAAGGGACATGACACTACTGTAGCTATACTGTAGTGTCTGTAGGTACTGTAGCTATACTGTCCGGAACAGCTGATTCCCAGAAGGGCAGGTACTGGCAGCCACAGCTGGTATACAGACAGGTGCTGGCAGGTATGGGTGATATACAGGCAGGTGGGTACAGGCAGACACAAATGGTATACGGGCAGGTCGGTGCTGGTGGGCACGGCTGATATACTGGCAGGTGCAGATGAGCCCAGCTGATATACTGGCATGTGCAAGCAGGCACAGCTGAAATACAAGCATTGGTAGGACCCAGTTCAGACTGGACGGACAGGGTACTTACAGTAAAGTAGCAAGTGTACACACTGATCACTAAACTTGCACAGCGACAACAGAATAGAGATAGGTACTAATTCAGAAACAGCAGGTACTAGTTCAGACATTAATAACGAGATCCCAAATACAGATATCATTATTAGAAGTACAGCATATGTATATATGGGTATGACCCAGTGAAGCTCCTAAGCTAGATACAAACACCAAATCATGGAGTAAAAAACACCACAAAAATAGCCAAGTGTTTTCTTGAATAGAATAAAATGTTTAAATTCTTTAATAGCAAAAAGAAATAAAAAACAATCAATGAATACAAGATATATAACCACAGAGATATTCAATTACAGCCTCAGATGCCAAGATGTACACAAAAGATGCTACAGACATGACACCACCATGGAACAAAATTATATAAAAGTATAAACAGTCTCCCCAATCAAAGTATTATTTCAAATTAAAGTGCAATGTGCAAATTCTTTAGAGATTGTGGGGATAACTAAACCCTGAATGTCTAGAAGGAGTGAGTATTACCACAATCGCATAGAAATATTCTCTCAAATCTACGGTCAGTGACCTATCACATACAGCTTCACTCCACAGGAACTACAGGGCCATAAGTATTATAAATATTTCTTACCCATAGTGATGTCCATCTATAGCAATGCGCCCCGACGTGCATTTCTACTGACTTGTTCACTGTGCAAGTGGCTCATGTGTTTTTTTGGTTCTATAATTGTTCTTTGTTTCTACAAGACTGGGGAGTCCACCACTCCTCTGTGGGTCATTTGCATTGTAGCTGTTCCATCCTGCATGTCCACATGGATATATTTTCTCTCTGAACCCTGCTTATACAGGTACTATACAGATGATCAGGTTTTTAAATACATCTGATAGGGATTGTATACATTAGATTGGACTGCTCTATTATGGGTATACCTTGGCGATTGGTGGAGCAGCTTAACATACTTTTTTTGCACAAAAACGTATTAACTAAATACCCTGTATTTTTTTCATTTTTTGACTAGCGCTTGCTTATTTACTGTGACTTTTTTACAACAGAGTATTTTTTACCTCGCTGTGCGCTTTTGTGTCTTCAAGTTCTTTGGTGGTGTGAACAGGTTTCTACAGACTTGTTCACTGTGCAAGTGGCCCATGTGTTTTTTGGTTCTAGAAATAGCAATTGGTAGTGTGGTCAGTTTGCTCTCAACAGATCATTGGTGCTGCAAAATGCATAGACTGCCTCTTCCCAAGCAACCACTGGGTAAGGGTACCGTCACACAGTGCAATTTTGATCGCTACGACGGCACGATTTGTGACGTTGCATCGTCGCTTAATTATCGTTTCAAACATCATAGACTGCGGTCACACTACACGATGCACGGCGCTGAAGCAATAAATTCATGACGTATTTGCGATGTAGAAGTCGTATGGGACAGTCGTACGGTCGTGTCACACACGACGATTCAGAGCAAATTTTGCATAATCTGTGCGTGACGTTGTTCACTGGGGGCGTGTTGTGCTACTAGCTAGTGTGCTGATAGGCCAAAGGTTCTGTGCACACAATTGGTTGGAAAATTTGTCACCTGAGCGCTATTGTTCCCAATGCCACCTCACTGCTTTCAAAATTTCCTTTCTTCACTTCGTACTTGGACACTTGGTGGACCTGGACATTGGAATTTTGTACTTCGCTGAATATACCACGCTTTGCACCGCTGCTTCGAGGTATGTAAACCGCTTGGGCGTGGTGGATGGAACGCTGTATGGACGGCATGAGTGCTTCGTTCCACCGCTGAAGCGAAGCGGATGGTACACTGTTGTGACTGGAGGGCTACAATGTGGCAGATGGTACGCTGTTGTGACTGGTCGTGACTGGTGGGCTACAGCGTGGTAGATGGGACGCAGTTTGGTCGGCATGACCGCTTCGTTCCGCCGCTGAAGCGATGCGGATGGTACGCTGTTGTGACTGGTTATGACCGGTTGTGTCTGGTGAGCTAGAGCGTGGCAGATGGTACAATGTATGGTCACCATGAGCGCTTTGTGTGGCTGCTGTGGGGAAGCGGGCGGTAGTGGCCTATGGCGCGGCAGATGGAAGTAGCGATGCGGATGGTACGCTGTTGTGACTGGTTGTGACTGGTCGTGACTGGTGGGCTACAGCGTGGTAGATGGGACGCAGTTTGGTCGGCATGACCGCTTCGTTCCGCCGCTGAAGCGATGCGGATGGTACGCTGTTGTGACTGGTTATGACCGGTTGTGTCTGGTGAGCTAGAGCGTGGCAGATGGTACAATGTATGGTCACCATGAGCGCTTTGTGTGGCTGCTGTGGGGAAGCGGGCGGTAGTGGCCTATGGCGTGGCAGATGGAAGTAGCGATGCGGATGGTACGCTGTTGTGACTGGTTGTGACTGGTCGTGACTGGTGGGCTACAGCGTGGTAGATGGAACGCAGTTTGGTCGGCATGACCGCTTCGTTCCGCCGCTGAAGCGATGCGGATGGTACGCTGTTGTGACTGGTTATGACCGGTTGTGTCTGGTGAGCTAGAGCGTGGCAGATGGTACAATGTATGGTCACCATGAGCGCTTTGTGTGGCTGCTGTGGGGAAGCGGGCGGTAGTGGCCTATGGCGTGGCAGATGGAAGTAGCGATGCGGATGGTACGCTGTTGTGACTGGTTGTGACTGGTCGTGACTGGTGGGCTACAGCGTGGTAGATGGAACGCAGTTTGGTCGGCATGACCGCTTCGTTCCGCCGCTGAAGCGATGCGGATGGTACGCTGTTGTGACTGGTTATGACCGGTTGTGTCTGGTGAGCTACAGCGTGGCAGATGGTACAATGTATGGTCACCATGAGCGCTTTGTGTGGCTGCTGTAGGGAAGCGGGCGGTACACTGTTTTGGGTTATGGTGGCCTATGGCGTGGCAGATGGAAGAAGCGATGGTAGGCATGAGCGCTTTGTGTGGCTGCTGTTGTTAAGCGTTTGGCACACTGGCAAAAGTATTGTTTAAAGGACTCTTTGTCAACAATGTAATTTTTTTTTATAATTATTTTTCAGATGTCAAATCGTGTGGAGTTCATCAGGGATTTCATCGAAATTTATCAGTCTTTTCCCTGCCTCTGGAAAATCAAATCTCCTGAGTATTGTAACAGGGAAAAGAGGAGGGAGGGTTACTTAAAGCTCATTGAGCTTTACAATTGTCATGCACCAGAAGAGGCAGCAAACGAAGCAGTTATTAAAAAGAAAATCCAGGCGCTCCGCACGGTGTGGAGGAAGGAGCTGAACAAGGTTCTTCAGACTACAAGGTCCGGAGCTTCCACTGAAGATGTTTATGTGCCAAAACTTTGGTATTTTGAACATCTTAATTTTCTGAGGGACCAAGAGGTGCCACGGACTTCCACGTGTCTTCGCAACTTGGCACCTGTGGAACAAATTGTTTCGGAGAACCACGCCGAGCAGGAGTCACAAGGGCAACAAGTAAGTAGCTCTTTGGACGAAAGTTCACCGATGTGTCCTATAATTACATAATTTTTCTCTGCATTTTATGTTTTATACTTCTGATTATCACATCAGTTTGAAGTTGTTACAAAAACATATACACATAAGTAACCCTGTCGCAGTCAAGTATTATATGGGGAACTTAATATGTATGAAATGGCGATATATCTAAACCATACCATCTAAGCAATATAGAAAATAGTATCGCTTCAAGCTGCCGATGTACTCTTGTTGAGACTATTTAGACTATAAAATATTCGTCAGGTTCCCCTAGCAGTCAGAACAGTGTAGTTCAAAGTATTAAATAAAAGGGAGGGTTAAAGAATATTACTAAGCTTAAAATATATTATAATCTTTTTTTTACCTACTACGAATATATAGTTTGGATGCGGTTATGGTGGTACAACTTTTTGTTGCCGGGTTCATAACTTGTTTTTTTTTTCCCCCCCAGGATGACAGTGCGCAGGAGAGTACACTGGACTGTTCACAGGACTGCACGACAACAGATTTAGTGGAGGCTGCACCTGCCAGGACTCAATCGAGGCAAGGTCCAAGAAAACGGAAAGCCACCTCAGACGCCTCGCATGAACTATTGAGCCTTGCTAAGAAGGTGTTGACAAGAAATGTTAGCCCTGCGTTGCAGGGGTTTGGACACTATGTGGTTGACAAACTGACCAAAATGGACGACAACCAAAGAATACTAGCAGAGCGTCTGATTATGGAAGCAGTAAACAGGGGTACTGATGGCGATTTGGACAAGAACACTTGTTTGGTCTCTTCCCGGCCAATACAGCGGACAGAGCCATCAAATTACAATGGTTGGTCACAGTGTCAGACATCGATGCGACACAATGCTCACGTTTCCCACTTCGGCCAGCCACCCCCTAATAACTCCTACACGCCAATACCGTCACATATGGCTTCGCCCATCAGGCACCAAAGTTTTCAGCCGGAACAATCGTCGTATCATAATTTGTGATTTCCTAACTTCTTTTACATTCCTTTTTATTTTATTGTCTTGTTAAAATAATGTTTCAAATAAAAGCTTTTATTAGAAATTCTATCACTACTTTTTGATTGGTGTGTCTCGATCACAGCACTGTATGAGGGCACAAATTAACGTAACAAATTCATGTACAGTTAACTAATACAAAAAAAATGGAATGATAGTTAAACTAAATATTTTTATTGTAACAACCAAAAATGTCTTATTGGCCCGCCTACAACTGCTGGCACATGTCCCGCAGCTTCTGCAGCTCCTCCATTGCCACATTGTGCTGCTCCTGAATACGCGCCATAGTGTGGATTAGCTTTTCTATGCCGGCTTCAAGATCCTCCTTGTTCACAGTGACGACAGCTGTGGGTCAAAAAACATAACATTAATAACACAGTAGTCTCCCGATGTGTCTTTGCTTCTGTGAAGGAAAAAAAAAAATAACAGTCAGCATATAAGGGCAAAACTGACTTGGGGGGGGTGTTTGGGTTGGGGGTGAAAGAGTGGGCCTGCAACAAAATCAAAATAACTTTATTGTGGGAACCTACTAGGATGTTGAGGCACGGAGGGCACTTCGGGATCTGAGTCTGTGTCGAATGCCTTGTGCTGTCGGCGGCGGCGCTGTCTCTTTGCCTCTGTGAAGGGAACAAAAAAAAAAAAGGTCTGTCAGCATATATGGCAACACTGGCTGCCGGGGGAGGGGGTGGGGGGAAGAGGGGACCTGCAACTGAATCCAAATCACATAATTGTGGGAACCTACTAGGATCTGGAGGAGTAGACCCGGAGGGCACAGATGTAGAAGAGGCTTTGCGGGATGCCTCGTGGCGGCGGTGGTGCTGTGTCTTTGCCTCTGTGAAGGGAAAAAAAAAAAAAAAAGGTCTGTCAGCATATATGGCAACACTGGCTGCCGGGGGGGGGGGAGGAGGGGACCTGCAACCAAATCCAAATCACATTATTGTGGGAACCTACTAGGATCAGTTGTCTTTGACCCGGAGGGCTCTGGGACTTCAGAGGCGGTGTGAGAAGCCTCGTCGCTACGGCGGCGCTGTGTCTTTGCCTCTGTGAAGGAAAAAAAAATTTAAAAAAAAAAAGGTCTGTTAGCATATATGGCAACACTGGCTGCCGGGGGTGTGGGGAGGAGGGGACCTGCAACCAAATCCAAATCACATTATTGTGGGAACCTACTAGGATCAGTTGTCTTTGACCCGGAGGGCTCTGGGACTTCAGAGGCGGTGTGAGAAGCCTCGTCGCTACGGCGGCGCTGTGTCTTTGCCTCTGTGAAGGAAAAAAAAAAAAAAAAAAAAAAAGGTCTGTTAGCATATATGGCAACACTGGCTGCCGGGGGGGGGGGGAGGAGGGGACCTGCAACCAAATCCAAATCACATTATTGTGGGAACCTACTAGGATCAGTTGTCTTTGACCCGGAGGGCTCTGGGACTTCAGAGGCGGTGTGAGAAGCCTCGTCGCTACGGCGGCGCTGTGTCTTTGCCTCTGTGAAGGAAAAAAAAATAAAAAAAAAAAAAGGTCTGTTAGCATATATGGCAACACTGGCTGCCGGGGGTGTGGGGAGGAGGGGACCTGCAACCAAATCCAAATCACATTATTGTGGGAACCTACTAGGATCAGTTGTCTTTGACCCGGAGGGCTCTGGGACTTCAGAGGCGGTGTGAGAAGCCTCGTCGCTACGGCGGCGCTGTCTCTTTGCCTCTGTGAAGGGAACCAAAAAAAAAAAGGTCTGTCAGCATATATGGCAACACTGGCTGCCGGGGGAGGGGGTGGGGGGGAAGAGGGGACCTGCAACTGAATCCAAATCACATAATTGTGGGAACCTACTAGGATCTGGAGGAGTAGACCCGGAGGGCACAGATGTAGAAGAGGCTGTGCGGGATGCCTCGTGGCGGCGGTGGTGCTGTGTCTTTGCCTCTGTGAAGGAAAAAAAAAAAAAGGTCTGTTAGCATATATGGCAACACTGGCTGCCGGGGGGGGGGGGGGGGGGAGGAGGGGACCTGCAACCAAATCCAAATCACATTATTGTGGGAACCTACTAGGATCAGTTGTCTTTGACCCGGAGGGCTCAGGGACTTCAGAGGCGGTGTGAGAAGCCTCGTCGCTACGGCGGCGCTGTGTCTTTGCCTCTGTGAAGGAAAAAAAAAAAAAAGGTCTGTTAGCATATATGGCAACACTGGCTGCCGGGGGGGGGGGGGGGGAGGAGGGGACCTGCAACCAAATCCAAATCACATTATTGTGGGAACCTACTAGGATCAGTTGTCTTTGACCCGGAGGGCTCTTGGACTTCAGAGGCGGTGTGTGATGCCTCGTGTCTACGGCGGCGCTGTCTCTTTGCCTCTGTGAAGGAAAAAAAAAGTTCGGTCAGCAGTTAGCTGTGCCACATAGTACTTTTCACCGTTCATACTGTCCCATAGCTGTTGGACATAGTGGCTCTGCAACGTTCAAACTGTCCCATAGCTGTGGCACTGCAACGTTGAAACTGTCCCATAACTGTGGCACATAGTGGCTCTGCAACGTTGAAACTGTCCCATAGGTGTGGCACATAGTGGCTCTGCAACGTTCATACTGTCCCATAGCTGTGGCACATAGTGGCTCTGCAACGTTCAAACTGTCCCATAGGTGTGGCACATAGTGGCTCTGCAACATTCATACTGTCCCATAGCTGTGGCACATAGTGGCTCTGCAACGTTCATACTGTCCCATAGCTGTGGCACATAGTGGCTCTGCAACATTCAAACTGTCCCATAGCTGTGGCACTGCAACGTTGAAACTGTCCCATAGGTGTGGCACATAGTGGCTCTGCAACGTTCATACTGTCCCATAGCTGTGGCACATAGTGGCTCTGCAACGTTCAAACTGCCCCATAGCTGTGCCACATACTTTTGGGTACCTGAGTACTAACCTCTGCGAATCTCCTGGCGAAGCTCCTGCAGGCGCTCTGGACTTTTGGACTTGAGATCGCCCCATTTTTTCACTATCTGGGCCTTGCTGCGAGTTATCCCAAACCGCTTCCTGAGGCCCTCAGACACCACACGGACAACTTCCTCCTTGTGCTGGTTGCGGTGCAGCACCATCCCTGTGGTTTCATACTGCATCCTATCCATTGTTCCAATAAGGAACTTGAGCTCTGGGATGCCCATAGGTGGACCACGGCGACTGGCAGCCATTATCACGATGTCAGGGGACAAAAACAAGCTAGGGCAGGCACGCAGGAACGCTGTACGTCATCACGCCGTCATAGACCACGAGCGTACATTACGTGCCGCTCCGGCGTTATATAACGATCCTTCGAACGGCATTTACTATGTGCGTTCCTTTTGTAACGATCAGTCGTCACAAATGTGACGCTGTTCATAAACGGCAACGCTATTGCGATGCCAATCGCGCGGCAGGACGGCGGAGCGCTGCTCCTCCTCTGGGCGTTGCTGTTCAGGGTCATTCCATCTAAAATGGCGGCGAGAATGCGTTCTGCTCCTCTGGGGCAGCCAGAAATCCTTTTTTTTATTAGTCAGATGGATGCCATGGATTACGAAGGTCTGGAGAGCCGCCCTGCCCACCCACACATCCACAAGCGAGAAGTGCTTGGCCACATAACAAGAATGATGGAGAGGAGGTTTGGCGTCTGCCGCAGTCAGCTTCAGCTGCGTAAAAAATGGGCTGACCTCCGCTATAAAACGCCACAAATGTTTGCTGAGTTGCGTGCGGAGGCAAGGCGAGGCAAGTACTAGTATGGGGGAATTGGGAGATGCATGCTGTCAGGAGGGGGGGGGGGTTTGGGAGGGAGGCTTGCGCTCATGGTTGCCAACGTGACCTCAAATGCATTAAAACACATGCCCCGTTTTGTTAAAATTTAGTTATTTTCCAAGCAGAATATGCGTTGTCCGTGAGAAAACTTGTCGGGTTCCCTAATCTCAACCACCATCTTGAAATTATTAAGATGTCCATAATTTTTACTTTCTCAATTTCCCATAAATATTAACGGAGGAGGTTGGCCTACTGATGAAATAATACGTTTTCCAAAGACAGGAAGACCATTGAACACCAGAGCCCACATACATGTCTGAGTATCGCACCCCTGTAAAGTGTGATCTCTATTTTATGTTTCAGTATATTGTTAGCTTTGATCTGCAGCACTCAACATTTGTGTGTAAACATTGTGATTCTTTACTTTAGGTGTAGAGAGACAGCGGCGGCAAGTCAGACCCACCATTGCCACCAGTACCCCATCTTCAGGCACCAGTGGGAGCCCACAGTCTGGGACATCACGTAAGTTCACAATCATTTATTGCTTTTTTTTTTTAACATCACACGGGACATAACAGGGTAGCTGAAATATTTGAAGACATTACAGACGCAGTAATGACCCAGCGGCCTACCACGCCTCCACCATCTGTTGCGACCATGCACCCTCGCACCCCTGTGAAGTGTGATATAAATTTTATGTTTCAGTATATTGTTAGCTTTGATCTGCAGCACTCTACATGTGTTTTTAAAGATTGCGTTTGTTAACTTTCTGTGTAGAGAAACAGCGGCGGCAACAGGTACCTGCCATTGCCAGCAGCACCACAGCATCCACCACCAGCGGGAGCCCACAGTCCGTGACGTCACGTAAGTTAACAATCATAGATTACAGTTTTTCAACTGCATACGGGACATAAGAGGGTAGCGGAAATATTTGAATACATTACAGACGCAGTAATGACCCAGCGGCCTACCACGCCACCACCAGACAGCAGACGGCCTCGCACCCCTACACCACCCTCAACACCTCCCTTTCGACACTCCTCTTCCTCCCCCGGGTCGGCGGCATTCTCCCCAGAAGCTAACATACGTAAGTGACCAAAACAGCGAGCGCTTCCCAACGGCGTGTTCCATAGTTAACCAGATCTGTTATTATTTCCTTTTAGCTGCTGCAGCAGAGGCCAGATCGCTGGGATGGGACATTAGCAGCTCTGGTTCTGGCAATGAGGAACCGGCGTCCCTTCTCCGTAAGTATCAAGATAATGCGAGTGGTTTTCTGCTGGATGTCACCATAGACAACTAAAACTGTAAAATTTAATAAAATTTACATCGCCCTGTGGTGCCAGACCAAATAGAAATTTACAACACAGAAAATTTGGTCCTGCCCCAGAGGTCGAGATGTATTTTCAGTGGAATCAACGTTGGTTCTCCAACCTCTTCTATCCACAGAACCGCCCACCGTAAGAGAGCTCCTGGCGAGACAATTGCGACTGGAGCGGACAGCAGCGCTCCTGCAGCAGACAGCAGCGCTCCTCCAGAGTCAAGTGGAGCAGCAGGGCGTGACGCTGCGACACCTCTTGGGCCGGAGATAATTTTTTTTTTTGGGGGGGGGTATGTTATATCTTGTTGTAAAATAATTTAAAACCAAGAAAGTGTTCCAAAAAAAACCAAAAATCTTCGCATTATTTCTTTAATGTTTACCAAGCTATAAGGGTTAACAGCACCATTTTATAGGCATCACATTTAAAGTTATTTAGAGAGGTTTATATGACAGCAAAGCAAAAAAAAAAATTTTTTTATACGGCGCGATCCTGCCAGGGTACAGCTCCAGAACCATTAAAGTACTGACAGTATTTTTCGCGACAGTCCCTTGCATCGTCTGCCTGTCTGCCAGATCCAAGAGCTTGAAGAGCTGTAAAATTATCAGGTTGTGTACGCCATTCCCCGGGCATAATATCTCCGGTTCTTGCGTCCACTGCATCAATAAACGAAGGAGGAGAATAGGAGCTCGTATCATGACGTCTCAGGAAATTATGGAGCACACAGCATGCCAAAACCACAAAGTCTATAGACGGCAGCTTCAAGTTGATAGCTGTGTGGAACACTCTAAACCGATTTGCCATAATCCCAAAGGCATTTTCAACCACACGACGGGCCCTCGACAACCGGTAATTAAAGATTCTGCGCTCCGGTGTGAGTGTTCTCTGTGCAAATGGCTTCAGCAAATGTGGATGAAGAGGGAAAGCTTCATCAGCGATGAAGACAAAATTTAGGTTTGCTTTTGTGTCTTCATTTAGTGGCAACAGCAGTTCATTGTTCCTCAAGCTTTCCCCAAATGAAGTGTGTTCAAAAACACCACCGTCGGAGACTCGACCATTCATGCCAACATCCACATCGACAAACTCATAGTTTGCATTGACAAGGGCCATGAGGATCACACTGAAATATCCTTTGTAGTTGAAAAAAAAGGATCCAGAGTTGGCTGGTTGCGTGATGCGCACATGCTTTCCATCTAATGCACCACCGCAGTTTGGAAACTGCCACAGCTCATCAAAATCGGAAGCAATCCTCTTCCAGTCATCCGCCGTCTTGGGAAACTGCAAGATGAGAAGGAAACATGTACAAATTAGGTCAAATATATTATGCACATACACTCTCATGTGGACATCCTACAGTGATTGAGGCGCAGTATGGATTAGTATAACAAAGTCAACAACCCAGAGTATGCAGGCAGCCATTTTTTCAGATGGCTTCGGTGACTCAGAGGGGGTGCTAAACAATATATCTAAATAATATAATCAATAAAATTACGTTGGGAGCAGCAAATAAAAAAGGGTGGCGCAGGGTTGGAGCAGCACATATCAGAATGGAGCCGCAAAATGGTAGCAGCACATGTCAGAATGGAGGCGCAGGATCACAGCAGCACATGTCAGAATGGGGGCGCAGGATGGGAGCAGCACATGTTAGGATGTAGAACATATACAGTGGGGCAAAAAAGTATTTAGTCAGTCAGCAATAGTGCAAGTTCCACCACTTAAAAAGGTGAGAGGCGTCTGTAATTTACATCATAGGTAGACCTCAACTATGGGAGACAAACTGAGAAAAAAAAATCCAGAAAATCACATTGTCTGTTTTTTTAACATTTTTTTTGCATATTATGGTGGAAAATAAGTATTTGGTCACAAACAAACAATCAAGATTTCTGGCTCTCACAGACCTGTAACTTCTTCTTTAAGAGTCTCCTCTTTCCTCCACTCATTACCTGTAGTAATGGCACCTGTTTAAACTTGTTATCAGTATAAAAAGACACCTGTGCACACCCTCAAACAGTCTGACTCCAAACTCCACTATGGTGAAGACCAAAGAGCTGTCAAAGGACACCAGAAACAAAATTGTAGCCCTGCACCAGGCTGGGAAGGCTGAATCTGCAATAGCCAACCAGCTTGGAGTGAAGAAATCAACAGTGGGAGCAATAATTAGAAAATGGAAGACATACAAGACCACTGATAATCTCCCTCGATCTGGGGCTCCATGCAAAATCCCACCCCGTGGGGTCAGAATGATCACAAGAACGGTGAGCAAAAATCCAAGAACCACGCGGGGGGACCTAGTGAATGAACTGCAGAGAGCTGGGACCAATGTAACAAGGCCTACCATAAGTAACACACTACGCCACCATGAACTCAGATCCTGCAGTGCCAGACGTGTCCCACTGCTTAAGCCAGTACATGTGCGGGCCCGTCTGAAGTTTGCTAGAGAGCATTTGGATGATCCAGAGGAGTTTTAGGAGAATGTCCTATGGTCTGATGAAACCAAACTGGAACTGTTTGGTAGAAACACAACTTGTCGTGTTTGGAGGAAAAAGAATACTGAGTTGCATCCATCAAACACCATACCTACTGTAAAGCATGGTGGTGGAAACATCATGCTTTGGGGCTGTTTCTCTGCAAAGGGGCCAGGACGACTGATCCGGGTACATGAAAGAATGAATGAGGCCATGTATTGTGAGATTTTGAGTGCAAACCTCCTTCCATCAGCAAGGGCATTGAAGATGAAACGTGGCTGGGTCTTTCAACATGACAATGATCCAAAGCACACTGCCAGGGCAACGAAGGAGTGGCTTTGTAAGAAGCATTTCAAGGTCCTGGAGTGGCCTAGCCAGTCTCCAGATCTCAACCCTATAGAAAACCTTTGGAGGGAGTTGAAAGTCCGTGTTGCCAAGCGAAAAGCCAAAAACATCACTGCTCTAGAGGAGATCTGCATGGAGGAATGGGCCAACATACCAACAACAGTGTGTGGCAACCTTGTGAAGACTTACAGAAAACGTTTGACCTCTGTCATTGCCAACAAAGGATATATTACAAAGTATTGAGATGAAATTTTGTTTCTGACCAAATACTTATTTTCCACCATAATATGCAAATAAAATGTTAAAAAAACAGACAATGTGATTTTCTGGATTTTTTTTTCTCAGTTTGTCTCCCATAGTTGAGGTCTACCTATGATGTAAATTACAGACGCCTCTCATCTTTTTAAGTGGTGGAACTTGCACTATTGCTGACTGACTAAATACTTTTTTGCCCCACTGTACCTATAGAAATGCTCGCCATCAGGGCGTAGAACGGGTTCAATAGCTAGTATAATATATCGACATAACACAGCAGCCAAAAAAATATAGTAGTACCTCCATATAATGCCTTAAGCTCTGCACAATGGCCTCGCATGTCTCCGGAATCACAACGCTCAGGAAAGGTCTGGAAACAGCTGCGGAAAACTGCAAATCCTGAAGAGACCTTCCTGTTGCCAGGAAGCGCAGTGTCACCGCCAACCTTTCCTCCACGGGCACGGCTGCACGCATCGGCGTATCACACCTTTGTATGAGTGGCGTAACAGCAGACAGTATTATTTTGAAGGATTCCTCGGACATCCGAAGGTAGTTTCGGAAATCTTGAGGGTTATTGTCACGTAACTCTCTTATGAGACCCATGTGTGACAATGTGGATCTTTTCTGCAGCCAGCTCCGGGTCCACATGCGACGTTTTCGTTTAGGACGTCTCTCCTCTTGGAGACGTGCTGCCTCAAACACCAGGGCAGCAGCAACAACAGAACTCTCATCGGAAGTGAGCATAGTTCCTAAAAAGAAAACAAACGTACAATAAATACACGTGCTTACAAAACAATGTTCTGACCATTGATCTAATAACTATATATGTTACTACTGGTATTAAATGGGGCAGTCAACCATCTCGATCTGTAAAAGGATTAATTAATTGGGCCACGCAACAGCTGTGTACCTGAGGTTCTCAGGCCTACCCTACTCAAAGGAACAATCAACCACACTCCAGCGTTTATCCCCGTTGAAGCGCAACATATGCTACGCTGTAGCGTTATACATACCTTTTGCGGTAAAAGTCTAGTAGTTAAAAGTCCAGGGAATCCAGCGAATTTAGGAGTTCTGTTCACAGCACGTGCTACAGAGAGAAATGAATAGCGCGCTCGAGAGCTCCGGTTTTATCCGCTGGGAACAATAGTCCTTTGTCGAATGAGCGCACAGTATTGTACCGCCCAATCAGCACACGGGAGGTGGAGAATTCAGCGCTCCTACGTAGCCAGCTCCTCCGCCCTTTACATCGTATACAATATCGTGCACACCTTTGTCACACCATGCGATCATGCCGCCACAGCGGGACACTGGACGACGAAAGAAAGTTTCAAACGATGTGCTACGACGTACGATTCACAGCGGGGTCCCTGATCGCAGGAGCGTGTCACACGCTGCGATATCGTACCTATATCGCTCGAACGTCACAAATCGTGCCGTCGTAGCGATCAAAATTGCACTGTGTGACGGTACCTTGGCTTGGCTTCCGGGATCTCTATGAGAGAGCGGCTAATGGTTGCAGCTTATCTGCTGGAAAAACAGAATGAACTGCTGTTGGAAATCCAACGTGTACGCTCCTTCTTTCGACATAATCTGTAGCGTACGTTCACGCAACTGTATTTTCGGTCCAACTGCTGTCCACGCAAAATCTGATATCACAGATATCATCTGATAAAAACTGCATCATGCACTAGCTACTTCTGTAAATCAGATGAGAGTTGCCCTTTCAAGTCTATGGGTGCACAAAAAAAAAAGATCCCATAAGGATCATTCATATAGCGTCCTTTTTATGGATACATTTCCATTATTAACCTAGAAAACTGTATTTGGTCTTGTAAATGTTAATAACTGGTGATGTAAAAAACGGATGCTGCACAGATTGCAACTGACCACTGAAAGGATGAAAATCGTTTTCTGAATGAAATGAGGAATGTTGTTCCTTTCTTGTCTGACATCAGATTCTCGCTGCTCCACAGTAAGGGGTTTTCGCTGGAGTTTGCTTCATAATGTTTTAAACTTTTTTCTTTTGGGAAAGGTCTGGCTTGCAGGCGGCCGGTTAATCACCAGAACTCTTCTTCTGTGGAGCTATACCACTGTGATAGATGCAGTATGTGGTTTAGCATAATCTTAGACGTTGTCTGGATAGAGCATCCGCTGTTCTAACACCTCTGTGTGAGGCTCAGCATTGATAACAGCTTTCATATATAAGCTGCCCATTGCATAGTATTAAAGCAAAATGAAGCATCATGTGAAATGCGGGGGCTAAAAATAGTAAAAGTATGTGACTAAAGATATGGTTCTAAACCACAAAAATCATACCTCCCAACTTTTGAAGATGGGAAAGAGGGACAAAGTTTGCGGCGCGCAATGCGTGTCGCGGCAATTTTTAGGCCACGCCTCTGACCACACCCATTCATAACTAGTCAGACCCATATCCACGTCCCAACCACACCCATTTAGCACTGCTGCTCACAATGTTTCATAAAGAATAATTATAAACAAAAAAATATAGCCACACAGTGCTCCATACTGTATAATGGCCACACATGATGCTCAATACTGTATAATGGCCACACATGATGCTCCATATTGTATAATGACTGCACATGATGCTCCATACTTTATATTGGCTGCACATGATGCTCCATACTGTATAATGACCGCACATGATGCTCCATACTGTATAATGACCGAACATGATGCTCCATACTGTATAATGGCCACACATGATGCTCCATACTGTATAATGACTGCACATGATGCTTCATACTGTATAATGACCGCACATGATGATCCATACTGTATAATGGTCACACATGATGCTCAATACTGTATAATGACCGCACATGATGCTCCATACTGTATAATGGCCTCAATGATGCTCCATACTGTATAATGGCCACACATGATGCTCCATACTGTATAATGACCGCACATGATGCTCCATACTCTATAATGACCGCACAAGATGCTCAATGCTGTATAATGACTGCACATGATGCTCCATACTGTATAATGACTGCACATGATGCTCCATACTGTATAATGACTGCACATGATGCTCCATACTGTATAATGGCCGCACATGATGCTCCATACTGTATAATGACCGCACATGATGCTCTGTACTGTATAATGGCCAAACATGATGCTCCATACTGTATATTGGCTGCACATGATGCTCCATACTGTATAATGGCCACACATGATGCTCCATACTGTATAATGGCCACACATGATGTTCCATACTGTATAATGGCCCCACATGATGCTCCATACTGTATATTGGCTGCACATGATGCTCCATACTGTACAATAGCCACACATGATGCTCCATACTGTATAATGGCCACACATGATGCTCTATACTGTATAATGGCCCCACATGATGCTCCATACTGTATAATGACCGCACATGATGGTCCATACTGTATAATGACTGCAGATGATGCTCCATACTGTATATTGGCCGCACATGATACTTTGTACCGTATAATGGCCACACATAGCTACTCCTACACATGCGGCTGCGCTCCGTACACTTTGCACACACGGCTTCGCTACGTACACACGGCTCCACTCCATACATCTCATACACACACGGCTCCACTCCGTACACATTCAGCTCCACTCCATACACCTCGTACACATTCAGCTCCGCTCCATACACCTTGTACACATTCAGCTCCGCTCCATACACCTCGTACACATTTAGCTCCTCTCCATACAACTTATACACACACGGCTCCGCTCACCTCGTACACATTTAGCTCCGCTCCATACACCTTGTACACATTCAGCTCCGCTCCATACACCTCATACACATTCAGCTCCGCTCCATACACCTCATACACACATGGCTCCGCTCCATACACCTCATATACATTCAGCTCCGCTCCATACACCTCATACACACACGGCTAACTGCACAGACTTCTCCATACCTGATACGTCGATCTGCAATCACAGCAGCAGAGGCCAGTAACAGAGGAGGCTATCAGTGTCCATCCCAACATGAGAAACTCCCGGCTGTAGATGTGTCCCACTCCCAGCAGCTCTGCTTACAATGCAGGCAAAGATTTCAGCACCTACACACACACACACACACCCTCTGTGACATGTACCTCAAAAATGTCCCCTCTCTCTCCCTCTGAGCTGTACCGCGCACACTGGAAGATAAACAGACTGCAGGGGAAGGGGCATGGCCTCATGCAAGGGGTCGTGTCGGCTGCTTCTCCTGTTGTCTACGGGAGAAGCAGAGTCCCGTGCGGGACTGCGGGGCAAAGCCTGAAAATCAGGACAGTCCCGCAGAATGAGGGACGGTTGGGAGCTATGGAAAAATGAAAATCATATAGGGGAGAGGTGTGAATGACCAGAGTACACAAACAAATGCAATAAAAAGTAAACTTTTATTAATAAAAATTAAAAACAGTGAAAATACCACAGTTAGCCATGAGATGATTCCACCAGTGATTTACAGGCAAGTATAAAGACAGAGTGAAAATCGAACACATCAAACAAGGTAAGCATAACTGATGGCCACAAGTGGGATGCAACTGAAATAAATAAATATGGCAAGTAGCAGACAATACGATAAGGCAGTGTTCCCCAACTCCGGTCCTCAAGAGCCACCAACAGGTCATGTTTTCAGTATTTCCTTAGTATTGCACAGGTGATAATTGCATCACCTGCACAGGCAATAATTCCATCACCTGTGCAATACTAAGGAAATCCTGAAAACAAGACCTGTTGGTGACTCTTGAGGACCGGAGTTGGGGACCACTGCTATAAGGTAAAGGTGAAGTCAAATATAAGTGATATGAGGTGTCACAAAGCAGGAGTAGACATGGTAAGAGAATGTATTGTAAATATTTACCAGAAATGCAGTATGGTGCTTGGAGTCCCTACATACGTTTTGGCGTACAAGCCTTTTTCCGGGGGGAGTGTCTATCATGTGTGGCCAGCATCATTTTACATTAGCATGAAACCAATGAGAATAAATGGACCAGGAGGGTTCATGATGGGGATATGTGCTGCCAGTGTGGATTGGCGCATGGGGACGCCCACTGTTTGCCAATCGCCCCCATTTTTATTAATAAAAGTTTACTTTTTATGTTGTTTGTGTACTTTGGTCATTTACACATCTTCCCTATATGATTTCCATTACGTAGTATTGTACATTAAGGTGTACTGTATGCTTACCATGTTATATAGTATTGTAAATAAGGGTGTATTGTACACTCACATCATTGTTATTTTAGTGTTTGCTTACTTTACATAGTACTGTACATAAGGGTGTAAAGTGCACATACATTATATACAGTGGCATGTAAAATTTGGGCACCTCTGGTGAATGATGATGTATTGAGGTGGGGGAAATCCATAATAATGAGTTGTCGGTGTGGGACAGAGACAGTAAATGACGATGTATTGAGGTGGGGGAACACAATAATGATGAATTGGGGGTACGGACAGTGAATAATGAAGAATTAAGGGCGGGGGACTGGGGACAATGAATGATGATGTATTAAGGTGGGGGAGCACAATAATGATGAATTTGGGGTGGGGGACAGTGAACGATAATGTATTGAGGTGGGGGAGCACAATAATGATGATGAACTGAAGGTGTGGGACAGGGGGACAGTGAATTAAAGATGTATTGAGGTGAGGGAGTGCAATAATGATAAATTAGGGGTGGGGGACAGTGAATGATGATGTATTGATGTGGGGGAGCACAATAATGATGAATTGAGGGTGTGGAGCGGGTAACAATAAATAATGATGTATTGAGGGGGAGCGCAATAATAATGAATTGGGGAGGGGGACAAAGGACAGTGAATGAATATTTATTGAGGTGGGGGAACACAATAATGATGAATTAAGAGTAGGGTAATTGTCTCTTGCATGTGATATTATTGGTCTTTTTAAAAAATGTATGTGACACATTCCCTTAAAAAAATTATATACCTAAAAAGAATACTGGATATTTTAAGAAATGTTTAATAGGTTAGAGTAGAGTAGGGCCCTGCCTAGAAAGTCTACCTTGTCATGGTGGTGGCTTAAAAAATCTTTTGTCCAAAACAAAAGCTGATGGCTATGTGTGAGATTTGGAGTTCAATGGGAGCTGTTAATGTGTGATTAGTGATGATGTGGTGCAGAAGTAAAGTTTTTCCAAGAGTGGGGATGGGACTGGGTAAGATTCGAGGGGTGGAGGCAGAGCTGGGTAGAACCTGGGCGGAGTTTCAGGGGGGCCCAAAAATGTTGCCTGCATGGGGCCCTGAAATTCCTGGTGGCAGTCCTGCATAGCGGGGACACATTTATAAAAGAATCTCGGCACAGAAACATTTTATTTAAACACATCCAATTGTGGAACCTCTTTTGATTAAAATTAACTTTTTACGTGGGAAAACCCCTTTAAGCAAATTGAAGATGAAATGATCTCTAAAAGGCATAGGGTTAAAGATGACACATTTCCATTGTCTGTTACGCAAAAAAAAAAATGATTTGTCATTTTTACATTTCTAAAATTATAAATAGTTAAATGGGCCGATTCAAAAATTTGGGCACCCTGCATGGCAAGTACCTAATAGCACCAAACTTTGGAAAGTATCACAGCTTGTAAACGCTTTTTGTAGCAAGTCAAGAGACTTTCAGTTGTTGTTTGAGGGATTTTCATCCACTCTTCCTTGGAAAATTCTTCCAGATCTGTGGGATTCCTGGGTCATCTTGCATGCACTGCCATTTTGAGGTCTAGCCACAGATTTTCAAAGATGTTCAGATTAGGGGACCATGAGGGCCATTGTAAAACCTTCATCATGCGCCTTTTGAGGTAGTCTGTTGTGGATCATTGTACATGAGGGTGTACTGTGCACTTACATTATATAATATTGTATACGAGGGTGTACTATACTGTTATTTTAGTCTTTGCTTACATTATATAATATTGTGCATGAGTGTGCGCTCTATATTTACAACATTATATGATATTGTACATAGGGTGTACTGTATTCTATTAGCTTATCTTTACAAAAAAAATACACTGAAAGTTTACAATTAGACTAAAGATAATTGTCCTTAATTTTTCACAATCTCATGTTGCCTTACATTTATTTTTCCCAATTCAGTGGAGTATTTCAAAGAAGATTACCTCATAACCCAGCTTCAATATAGGCTTATGAGGAATCAGTCAGGGTGTTGGACCCCCACAAATCTGGTATTGATGACCAAATCTATGGATTGATAATCATTATGTTGTGACTCTACAACCCCTTTAAGTGAAGCAATGAGGAGCTGTCAGCAGGTCTAAAGTGCCTATATATTTCATTTTATTCCTGCTGCTCTCCTGATTAATCGATTTTATGTAAGTCCTCCATAGATCTAGGCCTATTTATTTAAAGGGAACCTGTCACCCCGTTTTTTGAGATTGAGATATAAATACTGTTAAATAGGGCCTGTGCTGTGCGTTACTATGGTGTATGTAGTGTACCCTGATTCCCCATGTATGCCGAGAAATACATTACCAAAGTAGGCGTTTTCGCCTGTCAATCAGGCTGGTCTGGTCAGGTGGGCGTGTTCACAGCGTTCTTTTCTTCCCCAGGTTTCCGTTGGTGGCGTAGTGGTGTGCGCATGTCCAAGGTCCGGATTCCCTGTGCCCATGTGAAGACACAGCGCGTAACAGATGCAAACTCGGCTTTGGGAAAATGGCCGCCGCGATCTCTTCTGCGCACGCGCGGCATCCCGCGGCCATTTTCCTGAAGCCCCGTGCAGCAGAGCACTACATCTGCGCACGCGCGGCCCCAGGAAGATGGCCGCCCGCACCGATGAAAGGAATGACAGCGCAGATCGCGCGCTGTGTCTTCACGTGGGCACAGGGAATCCGGACCTTGGACATGCGCACACCACTACGCCACCAACGGAAACCTGGGGAAGAAAAGAACGCTGTGAACACGCCCACCTGACCAGACCAGCCTGATTGACAGGCGAAAACGCCGACTTTGGTAATGTATTTCTCGGCATACATGGGGAATCAGGGTACACTACATACACTATAGTAACGCACAGCGCAGGCCCTATTTAACAGTATTTATATCTCAATCTCAAAAAACGGGGTGGCAGGTTCCCTTTAATGCTAACATGTATCGTTTTTGTCAAGTGGGCATGGCTTACAGGATCCGAGGTGTGTCTTTAAGCTGCTCTACATTATTATACTGGAAGCAACGCCCCTTTAATAAAGACAATAAAAATGAGCACTAAATATATCTCTGGAACCATATGGTGGAGGTATAAGAAATTTAAATGAGTATATACAGTTGAAACCAGAAGTTTACATACACTATAAAAAAAAGAAACATTTGCATGTTTTTGTCAATATCTGACATGAAGTCAGAATAAACCTTTCCTGTTTTAGGTCAATTAGGATTGCCATAATTATTAATATTTCTCAAATGTCAGAATAATGAGAGAGAGACAGAATGTTTAAGGTATTTTTATTATTTACTGCAAAGTCAAACGTTTGCACCCATGTCTGTGGAAGTAGTGTGCCTGACCAATTTTTTCTACTCTGCACCTGTGTCTGTAGGAGTAGTGTGCCTAACCAATTTTTTATACTCTGCATGTGTGTGTCTAGGACTAGTGTGCCTAAGCAAATTTTTCTACTCTGCACCCGTGTCTGTGGAAGTAGTGTGCCTAACCATTTTTTTCTACTCTGCACTCATGTCTGAGGTAGTAGTGTGCCTAACCAATTTTTTATAATCTGCACCCGTATCTGTGGGAGTACTGTGCCAAGCAGCAAAACCACAAAAAGAGGACTTAGAAATCCTCCAAAAATTATTTAAAAAACACCAGAAAAAAGGCAGAGATGCTTACCGGCTCAGGCCTCCAAACAAATGCACTATCAGGGTGCAGTGGACCCAATTAAAAATGGCGGCTACACAGGTGCAACAATACCGATAAAACAACCACACTCAAGCCTATCAATCCATGGAGGGGGTGGTTGTCCGGTATGTTGGTGCATAAAAATAATAATCTGTATGTGGCACTGTTCACATACAGGTAATGGGTCGTGCTCACCATGCGATTGCTCGCCTGTCTGCACTGCAGCGTCAGTCCTGCTTTCCTGCTCACCACCTCATATGTGATGTACCAACAAGGTGGAACACCATTTTGCATATGCTGGAAAGACTGTTCAAGCAGCAGCAGGCAATAGTGGAGTTTCAGCTGCAGGACACCTGGCTGATTCGCTCTGTGGAATAACATCACTTCATCATCAATGAGTAGGCCTCCATGCGGGACACGTGCTGTGTTGCGCTGCTTCCAATACTCCACCAACATGGCCAGCATTGACGATGCCATCATGAGCGCTACTATACTCCTTCTACCTGATGGAAAAAAACACTTCAGAATATGATGGATGAGGTGGTGACAGCAGGAAAAGGGGTAGGAACAGGTACCATTCACACCATTATCAGGCTAGGCGCCTACACATTGTCCTCAATTGGAGGATTGGTTACTGTACCAACAGCGGCCAGGTACACAAATGTCCAGCCATGGGGCAGTTTTAGAGGATGAGAAAGAGGATGATGAACAAACGTGTTCACAGCATGGTAGCACTCAAATCAGCTCACAGATATCACTGGAGCGTGGCTAAAGGGATACAGAGGATCCAGACCATGTTCCTCCCACCGAGGACAGCTTGTTGCTGCCTCTGGGCAGCCTGGCACACATGAGGCAATACATGCTGCTGTGCCTACACAATGACAACGTACCATCATTACTTCCGCCACTGGAGCGAGATTGCAAAATGCATACATAAATGCGCACGCCGGTAAAGGAACTACTGACAGCATTCCCACCTGACAGCAGGGGCTCAGTGGAAGAACAAGGCAGAGGAGGAGGAAATCGCCAATAAAGCTGGGAACCGCCACCACCTCAGAAGGCAGGATTAGCATGGCCATAATGTGGCAAAACTTTCTCAGCACACCACAACATCTGGAACCACCATCTGATACGGTCTGCATTAGCAGGAGGCAGCCTTGCAACAACATGGTAAAGAATATGAGTCTACACATATCAACATACTAACAGATGGATCTGCCTCATTTAACTTCTGGGTCTCCAAATTGGGCACGTGGACTGAGCTTGCCCTTTAGGCATTGGAAGTGCTGGCCTGCCCTGCAGCCATTGTTCAACTCTATTTGCCATTTTTTTCATTTTAGGGCCTCCCCAAATTAAAAAACAAACGAAATAACAGTGTTAGCTACCTCCTCCTCAACCTACACCGCTATGTCCACCTCCACCTCCCCTACTTACTCCACCTTCTCCTGAACTTGGACCTCCGCCTCCCAGTTCTAGATTATTTTTATTTTTTTCATTTATGTTCTTTTAAGTCAGTTCCCTAAAAAAAAAGCATGGAGAAAAATGGGGGACATCACTACAGGAATAGCACAAAAAACTGTTAAACTTCTAGTTATTGGTGTGTAAGGATGTGACAGGGACCGTCATAGACCTTCTGAGTGAATTAGAAAATAGAACATTGCTTTAAATAGTTAATTTAAGATAGTAGTCAATCTGTTTTTGTGGTTAGATTACGTGACTTTTTGTCTGCCCGGAATAACTTTTTTAGCTTTCCCAGTTCAGCGTAATCTTTCATTTGGCTGCTGTTTCTGCTCTAAAAGCCCTGTCCTGAAAGCTTAATGTATTTTGGAGTAATTCAATACATGACTAGTGGTGCCATCCAGGATTATGTATCAAGGTTACATTCCTTTGGCCAGAAATTGAATTTTATCTACGTAACTGTTAAGCCTACACCATAGAGTAAGCAAAACATGAAACTGCGTGCGTCAAAACATGTAAATTCACTCATCCACTATTCATCAACCTGTAATTTGTGTAAATGGTGTTTATTGAATTCCAAGACCCTTTCTTTTATATCATTAGCTGTATAAATTTATATAATTCTCACTTATTTTGTTATTTTAAAACGGTTTCTTATTGATATTATTACTGTAATTAAGCAAAGATCACTAGTGCCAATGTGCAGAGTGAGATGCAGCAGGTCAGATGCGAACCTGTGTAGAGCAAAAAATAAACTGCATAATGAGACAATAATCTCCATTCTAAAGCTCGAGAGATAGTAACCTCAACACAATATGATAGGTGTAAAGTAGCAATCTTTCCTGAGTCACTGTCCACATACGTGTTCCATATTACAGGGCAGATTTTGCTGCACTGGTTTGAGGGTGCCATATCACATTGGCAGAGCCAGGGTCAGACAGGGGTGCCTAGGGCCCACCAGTGGAATTTACTCTAGGGACCCACTCTACAGCTACCATAAACTTTCTTTTCTATAATATAAGGACAGGGATGTTAATCATATTTGTAATATATCTCGTTAGGAAAATAAGTTTCTGGGAGCAACAAATGATGAGTTCAGATGTTCCTGAGCTCCCGGATTTCTGTACAACCAACCCCTGATTTTCAGGTTTGTTTTTTTTAAACTGAATTAGCAGCGGGGGCGGAGAAAGTCAGGAACTCATGAATATTCAGTACTCACAATTATGTGCTGGAGCTTCCAATACAAGATATTGGTACAACAGAGTGAGCCAGCATTTTGTTATGGGGATCTGTCACTAGTTTGTTACCCTTAGTTAGGATACCATTAAATCAGTGACAGATTCCCTGAAACAGAATCCCTGGATAACACCTTCCTGGTAATTGCACACTAGCAAGCCCACTGTGTGATGCCCACTGCTTGTATCTGTGTCGCTCGCCAGGGCCGTGGGGTACTCTGTACCGGGTCCAGTGTTCACAGGGGGATGTCACGGTGGCTGCGACCCGGTTCGTGGCCCTGGGCACCCATGTAAAAGGGGGAAAGGTCTTTAAAGGGATTGTTCGTGACGCCACCTGTGGTATTCGGTCAGGGTGACCGACACTGTTTTAAGGGGTTCCCTGGGGTGATGTTATGGCAGCTAGATGGTATACCTTCCCACAGGTGAAGTATATCCCCAGGACGTCCCAGTGGGTAGATGGTAGAATAGTAAGGGGTGCAGTAAGGAACAAGGACACAGGATTGCAGTCTCTTTACCTTGTTTACTGTTGGTTTCAGCAGCCACAGTTCAGGGCACCAGACCACAGGGCAGGCAGCGAAGTCCGGGCAATCCAGAGACAAGCAAGTTCCCCTGGGTAAGTCAGATGGGAGCCTACCACTCTGCGCTTTCTGTCTCTAAGTCCCTGCTGCCACTAAGTGTCTCACAAGGTCTTTAATCGTTCTGCTGTCCTAGAACAGGTACCTGTATGGCAGGCAGCTCGAGCCGTAGGTTCTGGGGTCTGTTCTTGGTTACTCCGGGCTCCTGAGCGCTGCTGTGCCACAGGTAATTGTGGGCAGAATTTTGGTAATGCAATGCCCTCTGATTCTGCTCCGTGTCGTAGAGTCCACGTAAGCCTCGGGCTCCCGGTTCCTGGCTCCTTACGCTTTAGCTCTTCAGAGACCTGCTCGTTGCCTCCTGGAGCTCTCACTTTCCTCTGTGCTCCCCTCCTGTCTGTCCTCGCACACCGACTGTCTGCACTAACTCAACTCTCTCCACTGCCCTAAAACAGGGATTTGAGCTCCCCCTCCTGGCCTGGAATTTGGAGGTGTTGTGTGTGTGTAAACCTACGAAAGGGAATCTCACTTGGCCCTGGACATAGCACTATCCTCCCCGAGAGGACGACAGCACTCCTGTGGTACCCGAACTCCTGGGGTGCCACATATCCCACAGTGGACCGGCTCTGGAGGAGGATTGTGCCGACATTATACTGATATATTCTCATACATAATGCTGGGTGCATTATTTACAATGTTATGAGTCAGAGTGAAATCCTTCAGGTATATTGGACCCCTCTTTAAAGGCTCTCTGTCAGCACAGAATGACTGTTCCTGCCAAGCAGAATATCTCAGATTATCATGGCGACCAAACATTTATATACACTTTCCCAACTACTTGTTTTCCATCCATCTCCATCCTTCTCTGACTCTATGAAGCCAGAGCTGTCAATCAAATTAGAGGGGGATGGCGTATGATGGAATACAAACAGGGGCGAAGGTGAATTTTCATGATTTGCCCCGCAGTGAAGCAGCGAGCGGTAGGACTTAGTTTGAACAATCATTCTGTGCTGACAGAGTCCCTTTAAAGGTAACTTGTCACCTTGAGAAACACCATTTATCGGCAGGTAAATGGAGTTTAAAGCCTGGTTAGCCGGCTTAATGGAAACACATTGGCTACAGGGATAAAATTAAGCTTTATTCTCCCTTCTGCCAGTTGCTTCCTGTGATGGGGTCGGTGCAAGGAGGGCCCCATTATAGTCACCACTAACTATAAACGTGAGCGTGCTGTAATAATGTCCCGGCACTGTGATTGTGACATCGTCCAGAGAGCCAATTCTCAGGTCGGGCTTCAAGGAATAACTAACATAGCAGCAACACATGACACCCATCAGCAACCTGCAACAGTGTCACGGGAGGCTGATGGGTGCAGGAGAGCGCAGGCACCGGCCATCTAAATGCCGCTGTCAGTGATTGACAAGGGTATTTAAATAAAACAGCAGCAATCAAGGTGGGCTCTGATCACTGTTGATAAAAGGCAGATGCTGGCTATATACCATATTTTTCACTTTATAAGATGCACTTGATTATAAGACGCACCCCCAAATTTGGTGAAGAAAAAAATATTTTTTATGTTAAATGGGGGTCTGTTTTATAATGCCAGTGTCTGTCTTACAAATCATATATATGTCCCGCATCCTAGTATCTATATAACCCCCATCCTGGCACATGGCCCCCCCTGTGCTTGCACATTGCCCCGCTGTGCTGCTGGCACATTGCCCCCTTGTGCTGGCACATAGCCCCCTATCTCATCCTGGATATGGCCCCCAAGTCACTATATGACCCCCTGCTGGCACGCACATGCCCCCCCCTCTCTATATGCCCTCCTGCTGGCACGCACATGATAAAATAACAAACATTTAACTCGCCTTCCGATGATAGCTCCGTGCTCCCAGCTTCTCGGTTGTGCTTCCTGTTTCCTGGGCATCTGATCATGTGACCTGGGCACACAGTGATGACATCACTGTGCTGTGCCGACCGCATGTCAGCACAGACACAGGAAGAGCCACGGGGGAGCTGAGAGCACGGAGCCAACATCGGAAGGTGAGTTAAGTGTTTGTTATTTTATCATGTGCATGCCAGAAGGGGGGCACATAGAGTAACCGGGGGGGCTATGTGCGTGCCAACAGGGGGTCATATAGAGAGAGGGGGGCCATGTGCATGCCAGAAGGGGGGCATATAGAGTGACCGGGGGGGCCATGTGTGTGCCAGCATGGGGGCATATAGAGAGAGGGGGGCCATGTGTGTGCCAGCAGGGGGCATATTGAGTGACCGGGGGGGCATTGTCATGATCCCAATGGCAGGGGATCACAAAAGGACAAGCACAAAAACCAAACAAGCTCTAGGGTGATGGAACCTGAGCTGACCGCGATCCTGAACCTAAACACACAACTAGCAGTAGCCGGGGAACGTGCCTACGATGATTCCTAGACGTCTCGCGCCAGCCGAAGGATTAACTTCCCCTATTAGAAGAAACACAGACCTCACTTGCCTCCAGAGAAACACCCCACAGAAATAGCAGCCCCCCACATGTAATAACGGTGAAATGAGATGAAAGCACATACGTAGTTATGAAAATAGAATCAGCAAAAATTAGGCCCGCTAAAGCTAGATAGCAGAGGATACAAAAGTGAACTGCGCGGTCAGCGAAAAACCCTTCAAAAAACCATCCTGAAATTACTTGAACTCATGTGCCAACTCATGGAACATGAGGAGTAATTTCAGCCCACTAGAGCAACCAGCAGCAAGGAATCACATATCTGCAAGCTGGACTAAGACAAAAATAAAGCAAAACGTGGAACAGGAAAATCAAAACTTAGCTTGTCCTGAAGATAACAGACGCAGGGAGCAGAGGTAAAAAGACACACTGATTACATTGATAGCCGGCGAGGAAATGACAAAAAAGCCAGGTTAAATAGGAAACTCCCATAACCTGATGGAACAGGTGGACACCAGAGACCGCAGAGAACACAAGTCACCCAGTACCATCAGTAACCACCAGAGGGAGCCCAAAAACAGAACCCACAACAGTACCCCCCCCTTGAGGAGGGGTCACCGAACCCTCACGAGAACCACCAGGGCGACCAGGATGAGCCCTATGAAAAGCACAGACCAAATCGGCAGCATGAACATCAGAGGCAATCACCCAAGAATTATCCTCCTGACCATAACCCTTCCACTTGACCAAATACTGGAGTTTCCGTCTGGAAACACGAGAATCCAAGATCTTCTCCACAACGTACTCCAATTCACCCTCCACCAGCACCGGAGCAGGAGGCTCAAGCGAAGGAACAACAGGTACCTCATACTTCCGCAACAACGACCGATGGAACACATTATGAATAGCAAACGATGCCGGGAGATCCAAACGAAACGACACAGGGTTAAGAATTTCCAAGATCCTATAGGGACCGATGAACCGAGGCTTGAACTTAGGAGAAGAGACCTTCATAGGAACAAAACGAGAAGACAACCACACCAAGTCCCCAACAAGAAGTCGAGGACCCACGCGGCGACGGCGATTAGCAAACTGCTGAGCCCTCTCCTGGGACAACTTCAAATTGTCCACCACATGACTCCAAATCTGATGCAACCTATCCACCACCATGTCCACTCCAGGACAATCAGAAGGCTCCACCTGACCAGAGGAAAAACGAGGATGAAACCCCGAATTACAAAAGAAAGGAGAAACCAAGGTAGCAGAACTAACCCGATTATTAAGGGCAAACTCGGCAAGCGGCAAAAAGGAAACCCAGTCATCTTGATCAGCAGAAACAAAACACCTTAAATAAGTTTCCAAAGTCTGATTAGTTCTTTCCGTCTGGCCATTCGTCTGGGGATGGAATGCAGACGAAAAGGACAAATCAATGCCCATCTTAGCACAGAACGTCCGCCAAAATCTAGACACAAACTGGGATCCCCTGTCAGAAACGATGTTCTCCGGAATGCCATGCAAACGGACCACGTTTTGAAAAAACAGAGGGACCAACTCAGAGGAGGAAGGTAACTTAGGCAAGGGTACCAGATGAACCATCTTAGAAAAGCGGTCACACACAACCCATATGACGGACATTTTTTGAGAGACAGGGAGATCCGAAATAAAGTCCATGGAAATGTGCGTCCAAGGCCTCTTCGGGATAGGCAAAGGTGACAACAATCCACTGGCCCGAGAACAGCAAGGCTTAGCCCGAGCGCAAACTCCACAAGACTGCACGAAAGAACGCACATCCCTCGACAAGGAAGGCCACCAAAAAGACCTGGCCACCAAGTCTCTAGTACCAAATATTCCAGGATGACCTGCCAACACAGAAGAATGGACCTCGGAGATGACTCTACTGGTCCAATTATCCGGAACAAACAGTCTTTCCGGCGGACAACGATCAGGTTTCTCCGCCTGAAACTCCTGCAAAGCATGTCGCAAGTCTGGGGAGACAGCCGACAAAATCACCCCATCCCTAAGGATACCAGTGGGCTCAGAATTTCCAGGGGAGTCAGGCACAAAACTCCTAGAAAGAGCATCCGCCTTCACATTCTTTGAACCTGGCAGGTATGAAACCACAAAATTGAAACGGGAGAAAAACAGTGACCAACGAGCCTGCCTAGGATTCAGACGCTTGGCAGACTCAAGGTAAATCAGATTTTTGTGATCAGTCAAGACCACCACACGATGTCTAGCACCCTCAAGCCAATGACGCCACTCCTCAAATGCCCACTTCATGGCCAAAAGCTCCCGATTACCAACATCATAATTCCGTTCAGCGGGCGAAAATTTTCTAGAAAAGAACGCACATGGCTTCATCACTGAGCCATCGGAGCTTCTCTGTGACAAAACCGCCCCCGCTCCGATCTCGGAAGCATCAACCTCAACCTGAAAAGGAAGCGACGTATCTGGCTGACGCAACACAGGAGCAGAAGAAAACCGGCGCTTAAGTTCCTGAAAGGCCTCCACAGCCGCAGGAGACCAATCAGTAACATCAGCACCCTTCTTAGTCAAATCCGTCAAAGGCTTAACAACACTAGAAAAATTAGTTATGAAGCGACGATAAAAATTAGCAAAGCCCAAGAACTTCTGTAGACTCTTAAGAGATGTAGGCTGCGTCCAGTCACAAATAGCCTGAACCTTGACGGGATCCATCTCAATAGTAGAAGGGGAAAAAATATACCCCAAAAAAGAAATCTTCTGGACTCCAAAGAGACATTTAGAACCCTTTACAAACAAAGAATTGGCCCGCAGGACCTGAAACACCTTCCTGACCTGCTGAACATGAGACTCCCAGTCATCAGAAAAAACCAAAACATCATCCAAATACACGATAATAAATTTATCCAGATATTCACGGAAAATATCGTGCATAAAAGACTGGAAGACAGAAGGAACATTAGAATGTCCAAAAGGCATCACCAAATACTCGAAATGGCCCTCAGGCGTATTAAATGCGGTTTTCCACTCATCACCCTGCCTTATCCGCACAAGATTATACGCACCCCGAAGATCAATCTTAGTGAACCATTTAGCCCCCTTAATGCGAGCGAACAAATCAGTCAACAATGGCAAAGGATACTGATATTTGACTGTAATCTTATTCAAAAGACGATAATCTATGCAAGGCCTCAAGGAACCATCTTTTTTGGCCACGAAAAAATAACCTGCTTCCAAAGGGGACGAAGATGGACGGATATGTCCCTTTTCCAAGGACTCCTTAACATAATTCCGCATAGCAGTATGCTCTGGCACTGACAGATTGAACAAACGACCTTTAGGGAATTTACTGCCAGGAATCAAATCTATAGCACAATCGCAATCCCTGTGAGGAGGAAGCGAACTGAGCTTAGGCTCCTCAAAAACCTCCCGATAATCAGACAAAAATACCGGAACCTCAGAAGGAGTAGATGAAGCGATAGAAATCGGAGATGCATCATCATGAACCCCCTGACATCCCCAGCTTAACACAGACATTGTTTTCCAGTCCAGGACTGGGTTATGAGTTTGTAACCATGGCAGACCAAGCACTAAGACATCATGTAAATTATACAGTACCAGGAAGCGAATCACCTCCTGATGAACGGGAGTCATACGCATGGTCACTTGTGTCCAGTACTGAGGTTTATTCATAGCCAAAGGTGTAGAGTCAATTCCTTTCAAAGGAATAGGAACTTCCAGAGGTTCCAGACTAAACCCACAGCGATTGGCAAATGACCAATCCATAAGACTCAGGGCAGCGCCTGAATCCACATAGGCATCGACGGAAATGGATGATAATGAACAAATCAGAGTCACAGACAGAATGAACTTAGACTGTAAAGTACCAATGGCAACAGACTTATCAACCTTTTTTGTGCGTTTAGAGCATGCTGATATAACATGAGCTGAATCACCACAATAAAAACACAATCCATTTTTTCGCCTATAATTTTGCCGTTCACTTCTGGACTGAATTCTATCACATTGCATTATCTCAGGTGCCTGTTCAGAAGACACCGCCAAATGGTGCACAGGTTTGCGCTCCCGTAAACGCCGATCAATCTGAATAGCCATAGTCATGGACTCATTCAGACCTGTAGGCGCCGGGAACCCCACCATAACATCTTTAATGGCCTCAGAAAGGCCATCTCTGAATTTTGCAGCCAGAGCACACTCATTCCACTGAGTAAGCACCGACCATTTCCGAAATTTCTGACAATATATTTCTGCTTCATCTTGCCCCTGAGAGAGAGCTAATAAAGCTTTTTCAGCCTGAATCTCTAGGTTAGGTTCCTCATAGAGCAAACCCAATGCCAGAAAAAACGCATCCACATTGAGCAACGCAGGATCCCCTGGTGCCAATGCAAATGCCCAATTCTGAGGGTCACCCCGCAGGAAAGATATAACAATCTTGACCTGCTGAGCAGGGTCTCCAGAGGAGCGAGATTTCAAGGAAAGAAACAACTTGCAATTGTTCCTAAAATTCAGAAAACTAGATCTATCTCCAGAAAAAAACTCTGGGATAGGAATTCTAGGTTCAGACATAGGCGTATGTACAACAAAATCTTGTATATTTTAAACTTAGCAGCAAGATTATTCAGGCTGGAAGCCAAACTCTGGACGTCCATGATAAACAGCTGAGGTCAGAGCCATTCAAGGATTAAGAGGAGGAAAGAAGCAGCCAAGCTGCAATTAAGGCTAGGCAGCAAACACTGAGGAGGGGGAAAAAAAAAAAAAAAAAAAACTTCCTCAGACTACTTTTCCTCCTACTTCAGCCAAAACGATGACCAATTTTTTTTTTTAGGCCGGCTATACTGTCATGATCCCAATGGCAGGGGATCACAAAAGGACAAGCACAAAAACCAAACAAGCTCTAGGGTGATGGAACCTGAGCTGACCGCGATCCTGAACCTAAACACACAACTAGCAGTAGCCGGGGAACGTGCCTACGATGATTCCTAGACGTCTCGCGCCAGCCGAAGGATTAACTTCCCCTATTAGAAGAAACACAGACCTCACTTGCCTCCAGAGAAACACCCCACAGAAATAGCAGCCCCCCACATGTAATAACGGTGAAATGAGAGGAAAGCACATACGTAGTTATGAAAATAGAATCAGCAAAAATGAGGCCCGCTAAAGCTAGATAGCAGAGGATACAAAAGTGAACTGCGCGGTCAGCGAAAAACCCTTCAAAAAACCATCCTGAAATTACTTGAACTCATGTGCCAACTCATGGAACATGAGGAGTAATTTCAGCCCACTAGAGCAACCAGCAGCAAGGAATCACATATCTGCAAGCTGGACTAAGACAAAAATAAAGCAAAACGTGGAACAGGAAAATCAAAACTTAGCTTGTCCTGAAGATAACAGACGCAGGGAGCAGAGGTAAAAAGACACGCTGATTACATTGATAGCCGGTGAGGAAATGACAAAAAAGCCAGGTTAAATAAGAAACTCCCATAACCTGATGGAACAGGTGGACACCAGAGACCGCAGAGAACACAAGTCACCCAGTACCATCAGTAACCACCAGAGGGAGCCCAAAAACAGAACCCACAACAGGGCATATTCCTGATGGGAGGGGGGACTACAGGCACATGTAATATGCGCTGCTCCTTTGTCAACCAACTCGGCGCGGCTTCAGCACCTAGGTGATGGATAGTGGGTGCAGTGAATATTACATGAGGCTAATGAGTGGGAGCACATGACCTCCCGCTGTCTCTGCAGCCCACATACATACATCCCCTTCTGTTCCCACACCCATTCCCCACTCCCTTCATTCACCATACTGTTTCTTCACACATTCTCCCCATACTGTCTGCTAAAATTTCTTCTCCCATCTCTCCATGTCTCCCCAATTCTAACAAATCTTTGGAAGAGCACAAAGACACACACAAACATGCAGAAGCACACATACACACACGAAGACACGCACACACATGTGCATGCAGACATGCACTAGCTGACTCACACACACTTGCAGATTGCACACACGCAGAAATGGGGACACACACATATACATGCAGGCAAGCGCAATTACACACAGAAAAATGCACACGTAAACCCTCAGACATGCACGCAGACAGTCATGCTTATACACACACAGATACGCACACAGAAATTCACGCTCAGATAAGAGCACACACATAGAAATGTGGACATGCACATACACACACACAGGGAAGCATACACACACATGTGAAGACTAATATACACAGAAATGCACACGTAGACACATACAAGCACACCCAGGGAGACACGCACACATGCACAATCACATGCAGACACTCAAAGACATACAGAAATGCACATGTAAACACCAGATGCATGCATGGAGACATTCAACAGAAGTACAGACACAGACACACAAACATGCAAACACTCAAAGACCACACAGACAGGCACATGTAGACATAAGCACGCACACACACAGGCATATACATATACTTACAGGCATACACATGCAGGCATATACATACAGGCATATACCATGCATATGCACATATAGGCATATACATACACATATACCATGCATACACATACAGGCATATACATACAGATACAGGCAGATACATACACACATACCATGCATACATGTATCATGCATATGCAGCACCCGCTAGGGCCGTGGGGCACTCAGATCCAGGTCAAACGGTTCTTAAAGGGGTGATCACAGTAGCGTTGACCCGGTCCGTGGCCCTGGGGGCGCATTAAAAGGGAATGAGGGAAAGTTGATGATAAAGTTTGTAGTGGATGAAGGGGAAATGTTCATGATGCCACCTGTGGTCCTCGGCTAGGGATGGCCGACGCTGCTTAAAGGGATCACTGGGGCTGATGGTGTTGCAGCAGAGTTGGTATAGCTCCCCACAAGCAGAGCGGGGGACCCAGGGCTACCAGACCAGTCTATGAGGGGTTTTGGAATGTTGAGGTGCAGGAATAATTGGAGGACACCGGGACTGTAGTTTCTTTACCTTTAATTGTAGGTGCAGTCCGGAGCACAGGTAACAGGTGGTATTGGGGATCCAGGCAGCCTGGAAGCAGTTCAGAATTCCCTTAGCCAGGTGGGGTTGAAAGCCTCCCTACTGCGCTGCTCTCTCTGGGTTCCTGATGCTTGTAGTTCTCCTCAAGTCCATCTCTCAGTCTGTCCTATTAGTGAAACACTACCCGCATGGCAGGCAGCTTCAGCCTGTTCAAAGTGTCACTCCCATGTGGTGACTCTGGTCTCTGGTTTGCGGCTGTGCCTTCAGGTGTCAGTTGTGGCCAGGGGACCTGCAATCTCCTGTCCTCCGGATTTGGCTGTGGGGCCTGTAGTTCCCACACAACCATGGACTCCAGTGCCCGCTCTGCTTCTCTCAATCCTGGGGTGAGCTCAGTTGCAGCTCCACTCCCAGGCTTCTCCCTTCACTGTCTCACACGACTCTCTCTAACCCCGCCTCCAATCCAGAACTTATAGGGAAGCTACCCTGAAACTGGGTTTAGAGCTTCCCCTTCTGGTCTGGAGTCAGGAAAGGTGTTGTATGCCAGCATACCTGCTAAGGGAATCCCTTCTTGCTTCCAGGCATGGCATCACCCCCTGTGAGGGAGGCAATTCCACTGTGGGAACTGGACACCACAGGTGTGTCACACAATATCATACCATTGGGAAGTGAAGATTTCATACTAGAAAAATGTGTAAAAATGGCACCAAAATGTGTCCCGCAATTTCTGCTGAATGTAGAAATACCCTATACTGTATATGGCTGCGCAGTACTGCTTAGCCATACGGAGAGACTCGGGAGGGCCCAAGCGCTATTTGCCTCCTGAAGTGCAGATCTTCCTAGAATGGTTTTTCTCTTTATCTTTTCTTTGTCTCTTTAAGCGCCGCCGCCGCCGCAAACACACACATGTGTGTATTGTATTGTTGAGAGAACTTGTTAAGGGTGTTTTACTACAGTTATTTTATTATTTAATTCAGCAAACATTCCAGGTACATTTTAACATTCCAGGTACATTTTAACATTACAGGTACATTTTTACATTACAGGTACATACTTAGCAGCTTAAACCATTCCGTTTTGCAATGCCAAACGTCTATTATCAGAAATAAAGTTTGCAGCAAACTTCCCCATCTGGGCAACTTCCACTGTAGTCCTCAGAGGGTGATCTTCGTAATCATGCAATGTAACAGGTTCCTCAGGTTCTAAGTTGGGTCACTCTTTTGCCAGGATATAATTGTTTATATTTCCCTCTTGTGAACAAGCATACGCGAAACGCGCGTCAGGGGGGTTGATTTGGCACCTCGGCACTTTACTTCCCTCTACCATGGGTAAGATAACTTTATATTGCACTCAGTAATATTGCTCTATTTCTTTCTGTGTATGCTGGTCACTGTGACAAGTATTAGGGCATACAGATATACATGCATATAGGATGTTATATGACCTTTATAGAGCAGTATGCATTATAGGTCTTGGTGTGAGTACACATATATGTATTGATTGTGCTGAGGTTTTACTTGTGTCCTTACTAGGTTGTTCGTCTTTTTCATTTTTTATGTATATTATTTTATGTTTCTTGTATTTTTCAATAAAGTTTATACATTTTTATCACATTTCCTTGTGTATGGAACTCCATTTTTGTGTTTAATAGTATTGCAGGAGTATACACTCATTAGTCCTTCATACATATGGGTTGATATATTTAGTCAATTAGACAGTAATTGGTTTTATAGGGTACCCATGTTTTTCTCTGAGAGTTGTTATCTAATATATAATTGCCTAGAATACTACTTCCTGCAATTTGTGCCAACTTCCGTGGCTTTGTCCGGAGCTAATGTCCGGAGCTAATGTCCGGAGCTAATGTCCGGAGATAAGTGACGTCAACAGTGTCCAGTGTCTGATTGGTTGCCGCCTGCTGCGAGCGACCAATCAGAAACGTGCCGTACTGTGACACACTCCGCCCGCCATTTTGGTGTGATTTTTGAATTTTAACCTCACAGCAAGTTTCTACTGCGTGGAGGCGGGCCCAGTGATGTTGCTCTTCAAGCTCCTGCCGAATTTCGTCAAAAAAATGATAATACCATTTACCAAAACTATGTATATTTAGTTGTGAAGTGGTTCAGTGACATTTTCACACCAATTTTGAACTTTTGTTTGGTGTTTTCTCCATATACTGCCTATTATTTTTGTTCTTTCTTACTATTATTTATTAATTGTATTATTCTTACATTTGAATAAATAAAGTATATATGGATTCTAGACTCCCGATTCTTTAGAATCGGGCTGCCATCTAGTCTAATATATAATTGCCTAGAATACTACTTCCTGCAATTTGTGCCAACTTCCGTGGCTTTGTCCGGAGCTAATGTCCGGAGCTAATGTCCGGAGCTAATGTCCGGAGATTAATTGCCTAGAATACTACTTCCTGCAATTTGTGCCAACTTCCGTGGCTTTGTCCGGAGCTAATGTCCGGAGCTAATGTGCGGAGCTAATGTCCGGAGCTAATGTCCGGAGATAAGTGACGTCAACAGTGTCCAGTGTCTGATTGGTTGCCGCCTGCTGCGAGCGACCAATCAGAAACGTGCCGTACTGTGACACACTCTGCCCGCCATTTTGGTGTGATTTTTGAATTTTTACCTCACAGCAAGTTTCTACTGCGTGGAGGCGGGCCCAGTGACGTTGCTCTTCAAGCTCCTGCCGAATTTCAAGTATATATGGATTCTAGACTCCCGATTCTTTAGAATCGGGCTGCCATCTAGTATATTTATAATTGTGCATAGTAACACATGCTTTCACAACCTCATTAATTGTCTCAATTTTTAGATTGATTGGTGTTCCCAAAATGCGCCATTTAGATACCAGCAGACTAAAGGCACACTCCACAGTTCTTCGTGCCCTTGTCAGTCGGTAGTTGAAAATCCATTTGGTGTGATTCAAGTCCCTACTTGAGTAAGGTTTTAGAAGGTTGGCACACATTTGAAAGGCCTCATCCCATACCACAACAAATGCATTGGCGGGCCTTCAGTGTTGGGAAGAGGTTGTGACTGTGGAAAATTGAAATTATTATGATACAAAAGTTGGCCCATGTCAGAGTTTTTGAAAGTCTGAGAGTCATTTCCTCGTCCAAACGAGCCAACGTCCAGGGCGACAAATTGACATTCAGCATCTGCAATCGCCATGAGAACAATAGAATAGTATTTTTTGTAATTAAAATACTCAGTTCCACTTCCAGCAGGTTTCATAATCTGAATGTGTTTGCCATCCACATCACCCACACAGTTAGGAAAATTAAAAATGTCCTGGAATTTTTCTGCATTTTCAAGCCGCCAGAGTTCAGTTGTGGGTTGAGGGAGAAATTCTTGATGCAGAACATCACATAAAGCCCTGCAGGTGTCTCCAGCAATCCCAGAAAGGGTGAACACTCCAATCCGGAACTGGAAATGGAGAGATGATAAGGTCTCTCTGGTAGCCAGGAATCTGTTGAACAGAAAATGGAAATAAAAAAATTAATACATAGGTTTTCTAACAATAATACTATGAACATGTGTTTGTTTTTCACAATTACGTACCTCAGGGTCACCAACAGACGTTCCTCAGCAGGAATTGCTCTACGGAGTTTTGTGTCATGCTTTGTAATGGATCCTCGGACACGTTGCAGCAAGTCATCAAAACTCTGTTCAGACATCCTTGTGTAGTCAAAAAACTTCTGAGGGTTTGTACGCAGATTGGTGTATAATGAGTGGTAGCAACAATGACATCTTCTCAGTCTTTGTCCTCTTCTTTCTTCTTGACAAGCAAAAGCAAAGGCAAGAGCCAATTTCAATTGTAAATCCAGATTAGAATAGAAGCTCTCCATGTCACGATCCATCTTGCAGCAGGATACAGCATCAAAAGAAGAGGATTTCCTTAGTACAGTGTGTCTATATATATATAGAAATCCCATGAGACACGCCCATTGGGTGTCTGATGTCAAGGAAAAGCTACTGGAAAACATTGGAAATATCGAACGCATGCGCATAAACACCACAAATGCATGCAAAAATGCATGCAAACACATGCACACGCAGCTTTTTTTGGCATCATGCGTAAGATTATGCTGATAAAATCTCTGCGTAAGCATACGTTTGCATGCGTTTTTCCATGCGTTTACGCTGTGGATTCAAACGCTAATGTGAACCTAGCCTAAGATCCAGGAAATAAGAGGAATAAACTGACCCTTGGGGTAAGTTCACACAGGGCGTTTTTGCTGCGTTTTTTATGCTAATTTTCAGCTGCTTTTTACAGTACCAGCAAAGCCTATGAGATTTTCAGAAATCTCATGCACACGCATTGGTTTTTTTGTTTGATCAGTATTTTGTGCTTTGCTGCGCTTTTTGGACATAGAGCATGTCACTTCTTTCAGCGTTTTTGCTGCATTTTTTCACCCATTGACTTGAATGGGTGTTGAAAAAATGCAGCAAAAACACAGGTATTATTATTTGCTGCGTGCTACAGGTTCTCAATCAGTTATGGTAGAGATGGAGAGTTAGAGAAAACTCTCTTTCTGTATTATCTCTTTCACACATCAGATTATTTTTGGTAAGTGTGCTAGCCATAATTTTTGCACCTACCGTACTGTATATCCTGGACCCATTACAGTGAATATGCTTTTTCACTCTTTTTTTTTTTTTTGTGGTAAAAACAAAACTAAGACATATCCTACTGTGATCCATGTTGCTGGTCAAGTTTGGCAGTACAAGTCAGTGAAAGAAACAAATAAAACACAAATGCGCTGTCCATATTTTACTGTGGAACATTTTAACGACTTATAATGCACATTTTTCATCAAAAGTCAAAAATGGAATGTATGATTCAGACACTCAGGAGCTGAATAAGTGCGCAGCGGCTCCCAATGACCCCACGTAATACAATGTTATTTTTGCTTTCTAACTCTTCATTTATGCAGAATTGAGCAGTCTGTATTTCATTATGCTTGGGCCATTTACTGTATTTCTATGTCTTTAGAATAGAAGGTAATTTTTGCCTTTTTGTGCCCCTGGTTACGTTTTCAAGCTAAGACAGGATAAAATATTTACATGTGCCACAACCTAATTTATTTAGTTATTCATTTTTTTCAGTAAATTTTCATAACCAGTCAATACAAAACCAACACCAGAAAAGTAATCCTTTTGGGATGGGAAGGATACTGGTTACTTCTAATTGAAAAATAATGGTTTGCCAGGCACAAACTATCCAATTGGGTGGTCTGTTTATGGGGGTAACCGATTCCTTCCCAATTCTCCTGGTGCATTAGGCAGTGAATTAATAGTGTCGGTGGTGTCAATTTGGAGGAGAGATAGCAATGTTGGCTGATGCTAAGCTCCAGTGATGATCATTTAAACGTGTCTGTCAGATATCTCCATTACTAGTGCTTTAATAAAGTGTTACAAAAAAAAAATACATTGTTTAATAAAACAAAACAACACTACCCTACAGCATCCCCTTTGACCATTTTATTAACCAACTAGATTTCATGTTGGTCCAACGTAGTTCATGAAATACATGACATCCAAATAGTTTTACGAAAAAAATATAATATATATATATATATATATATATATATATATATATATATATACATATATATATAAATATCTAATATTTAGTTTCCCATGCTTCATTTCAAAGAAGCATGCCCAAACGTGTATCATCTTAATATCATCATATTATTTAGCCTTGTGTACTTACAATTGTTCTTTTCGCCCTTCTACCCAGTTATTTCCTTTGCTTTTCAATAGGTCATTATCATATCACATTATCAAAAACAGATGAGTGATCAAATGAAAATGTCCCTGGCGGGGGAGGAGGAGTTGAAGAAGGTGATGACTCATGCAGGGAAAAGACTTCCTGTTTCTAGATAGATCAAAGAAAAGAGAATATATTACTGGGTAGAAAGGCAAAATGAGCAATTGGAAGTACACAGTGCCATATAATACGATGACTGCAATATTTTAAGAGGATAAAAACTTTGATGGGAGTGCTTCTTTAATGTTCAGAGTGCTTCCCTTTTTGATGCAGACTTTTTCCTGTTTTATTTTTGTATTACTGGATGGTGGGCTCCAAGAATGATATTCTGTGGTGGGCCTTGTGTTGTCCAGTCTGACACTGCTTGTAGAAAATTGATAAAGTAGCAAGCTGACCCCCATTCACACACACACACACACACAGGCTGAGCCTAGCAGCTGCAGCTTTTGACATGTAAAAGCTTCAGAATAGTGCTTAGAAAGTAAATAAATGCTGTAATTTATACATTATTAGTAAGGTAATCTCTGCCCAGTTTTCCTTGCAGTAGTACTCCAAATCTGCCACTCTTTTTTGATTTGGAAGTGTGGTGGTGAGGGTCACTGTTGTGCTGAAAAGTGAAATTTATCTTCAGCTTTTTAGCAGAAGGCTAAAAGGTTTTTTTGCAAAACTGACTCATATTTGGATCTGTTCATAATCCCCTCCACCTTGACTAAGGCCCAAGTTCCACGTGCTGAAATATTGCCCAAAAGCATAACGCTACCTCCACCATGCTTCACTGTAGGTATTTTGTTCTTTTGGTCATGTATAGCTTTAGCCAAACATACAGTACCTTTTGGAATTATGGCCAAAAAGTTCACCCATGGACTCATTAGACCATAGCACATTTTCCAGCATGAATTTGGCAGACTTTATCTAGGTTTTGGCAAAACATACTGTAGCTGAGCTTAGATGTTTTTCTTTGTAAGAAAAGGTTTCCATCTTGCCACTCTACCCCTACAGGTCAGACATATGAAGAATATCAGAGACTGTTGAGGCGTATAAGTGCCAAGATGGCTGAAAGTCAATGTGTCAGAGCATACTTACAGCGACCACTAACTCCATAGCCCATGGACAAAAAGTGATAAGGCAACGTAAGATGTAAATTTATAAAAAGTTATATCTTTATTATAAACAAAAAACAAAGATAACAGGAGAGACCAAAAACAGTGACAGGGCTAAAAGAAAACCTCCGTAGGGAAGGATCAAATAGTATGACGGACGCAAATACTCTGTTAAATCACTGGCAGTATATAGTACAAAAATACATAAAAATATGCTAATGCTCAAATATTGAAATAACTGCGAGTGATCCAACAACAAGTATATAGAGTAAGCAAAACATGAAACTGCGTGCGTCAAAACATGTAAATTCACTCATCCACTATTCATCAACCTGTAATTTGTGTAAATGGTGTTTATTGAATTCCAAGACCCTTTCTTTTATATCATTAGCTGTATAAATTTATATAATTCTCACTTATTTTGTTATTTTAAAACGGTTTCTTATTGATATTATTACTGTAATTAAGCAAAGATCACTAGTGCCAATGTGCAGAGTGAGATGCAGCAGGTCAGATGCGAACCTGTGTAGAGCAAAAAATAAACTGCATAATGAGACAATAATCTCCATTCTAAAGCTCGAGAGATAGTAACCTCAACACAATATGATAGGTGTAAAGTAGCAATCTTTCCTGAGTCACTGTCCACATACGTGTTCCATATTACAGGGCAGATTTTGCTGCACTGGTTTGAGGGTGCCATATCACATTGGCAGAGCCAGGGTCAGACAGGGGTGCCTAGGGCCCACCAGTGGAATTTACTCTAGGGACCCACTCTACAGCTACCATAAACTTTCTTTTCTATAATATAAGGACAGGGATGTTAATCATATTTGTAATATATCTCGTTAGGAAAATAAGTTTCTGGGAGCAACAAATGATGAGTTCAGATGTTCCTGAGCTCCCGGATTTCTGTACAACCAACCCCTGATTTTCAGGTTTGTTTTTTTTAAACTGAATTAGCAGCGGGGGCGGAGAAAGTCAGGAACTCATGAATATTCAGTACTCACAATTATGTGCTGGAGCTTCCAATACAAGATATTGGTACAACAGAGTGAGCCAGCATTTTGTTATGGGGATCTGTCACTAGTTTGTTACCCTTAGTTAGGATACCATTAAATCAGTGACAGATTCCCTGAAACAGAATCCCTGGATAACACCTTCCTGGTAATTGCACACTAGCAAGCCCACTGTGTGATGCCCACTGCTTGTATCTGTGTCGCTCGCCAGGGCCGTGGGGTACTCTGTACCGGGTCCAGTGTTCACAGGGGGATGTCACGGTGGCTGCGACCCGGTTCGTGGCCCTGGGCACCCATGTAAAAGGGGGAAAGGTCTTTAAAGGGATTGTTCGTGACGCCACCTGTGGTATTCGGTCAGGGTGACCGACACTGTTTTAAGGGGTTCCCTGGGGTGATGTTATGGCAGCTAGATGGTATACCTTCCCACAGGTGAAGTATATCCCCAGGACGTCCCAGTGGGTAGATGGTAGAATAGTAAGGGGTGCAGTAAGGAACAAGGACACAGGATTGCAGTCTCTTTACCTTGTTTACTGTTGGTTTCAGCAGCCACAGTTCAGGGCACCAGACCACAGGGCAGGCAGCGAAGTCCGGGCAATCCAGAGACAAGCAAGTTCCCCTGGGTAAGTCAGATGGGAGCCTACCACTCTGCGCTTTCTGTCTCTAAGTCCCTGCTGCCACTAAGTGTCTCACAAGGTCTTTAATCGTTCTGCTGTCCTAGAACAGGTACCTGTATGGCAGGCAGCTCGAGCCGTAGGTTCTGGGGTCTGTTCTTGGTTACTCCGGGCTCCTGAGCGCTGCTGTGCCACAGGTAATTGTGGGCAGAATTTTGGTAATGCAATGCCCTCTGATTCTGCTCCGTGTCGTAGAGTCCACGTAAGCCTCGGGCTCCCGGTTCCTGGCTCCTTACGCTTTAGCTCTTCAGAGACCTGCTCGTTGCCTCCTGGAGCTCTCACTTTCCTCTGTGCTCCCCTCCTGTCTGTCCTCGCACACCGACTGTCTGCACTAACTCAACTCTCTCCACTGCCCTAAAACAGGGATTTGAGCTCCCCCTCCTGGCCTGGAATTTGGAGGTGTTGTGTGTGTGTAAACCTACGAAAGGGAATCTCACTTGGCCCTGGACATAGCACTATCCTCCCCGAGAGGACGACAGCACTCCTGTGGTACCCGAACTCCTGGGGTGCCACATATCCCACAGTGGACCGGCTCTGGAGGAGGATTGTGCCGACATTATACTGATATATTCTCATACATAATGCTGGGTGCATTATTTACAATGTTATGAGTCAGAGTGAAATCCTTCAGGTATATTGGACCCCTCTTTAAAGGCTCTCTGTCAGCACAGAATGACTGTTCCTGCCAAGCAGAATATCTCAGATTATCATGGCGACCAAACATTTATATACACTTTCCCAACTACTTGTTTTCCATCCATCTCCATCCTTCTCTGACTCTATGAAGCCAGAGCTGTCAATCAAATTAGAGGGGGATGGCGTATGATGGAATACAAACAGGGGCGAAGGTGAATTTTCATGATTTGCCCCGCAGTGAAGCAGCGAGCGGTAGGACTTAGTTTGAACAATCATTCTGTGCTGACAGAGTCCCTTTAAAGGTAACTTGTCACCTTGAGAAACACCATTTATCGGCAGGTAAATGGAGTTTAAAGCCTGGTTAGCCGGCTTAATGGAAACACATTGGCTACAGGGATAAAATTAAGCTTTATTCTCCCTTCTGCCAGTTGCTTCCTGTGATGGGGTCGGTGCAAGGAGGGCCCCATTATAGTCACCACTAACTATAAACGTGAGCGTGCTGTAATAATGTCCCGGCACTGTGATTGTGACATCGTCCAGAGAGCCAATTCTCAGGTCGGGCTTCAAGGAATAACTAACATAGCAGCAACACATGACACCCATCAGCAACCTGCAACAGTGTCACGGGAGGCTGATGGGTGCAGGAGAGCGCAGGCACCGGCCATCTAAATGCCGCTGTCAGTGATTGACAAGGGTATTTAAATAAAACAGCAGCAATCAAGGTGGGCTCTGATCACTGTTGATAAAAGGCAGATGCTGGCTATATACCATATTTTTCACTTTATAAGATGCACTTGATTATAAGACGCACCCCCAAATTTGGTGAAGAAAAAAATATTTTTTATGTTAAATGGGGGTCTGTTTTATAATGCCAGTGTCTGTCTTACAAATCATATATATGTCCCGCATCCTAGTATCTATATAACCCCCATCCTGGCACATGGCCCCCCCTGTGCTTGCACATTGCCCCGCTGTGCTGCTGGCACATTGCCCCCTTGTGCTGGCACATAGCCCCCTATCTCATCCTGGATATGGCCCCCAAGTCACTATATGACCCCCTGCTGGCACGCACATGCCCCCCCCTCTCTATATGCCCTCCTGCTGGCACGCACATGATAAAATAACAAACATTTAACTCGCCTTCCGATGATAGCTCCGTGCTCCCAGCTTCTCGGTTGTGCTTCCTGTTTCCTGGGCATCTGATCATGTGACCTGGGCACACAGTGATGACATCACTGTGCTGTGCCGACCGCATGTCAGCACAGACACAGGAAGAGCCACGGGGGAGCTGAGAGCACGGAGCCAACATCGGAAGGTGAGTTAAGTGTTTGTTATTTTATCATGTGCATGCCAGAAGGGGGGCACATAGAGTAACCGGGGGGGCTATGTGCGTGCCAACAGGGGGTCATATAGAGAGAGGGGGGCCATGTGCATGCCAGAAGGGGGGCATATAGAGTGACCGGGGGGGCCATGTGTGTGCCAGCATGGGGGCATATAGAGAGAGGGGGGCCATGTGTGTGCCAGCAGGGGGCATATTGAGTGACCGGGGGGGCATTGTCATGATCCCAATGGCAGGGGATCACAAAAGGACAAGCACAAAAACCAAACAAGCTCTAGGGTGATGGAACCTGAGCTGACCGCGATCCTGAACCTAAACACACAACTAGCAGTAGCCGGGGAACGTGCCTACGATGATTCCTAGACGTCTCGCGCCAGCCGAAGGATTAACTTCCCCTATTAGAAGAAACACAGACCTCACTTGCCTCCAGAGAAACACCCCACAGAAATAGCAGCCCCCCACATGTAATAACGGTGAAATGAGATGAAAGCACATACGTAGTTATGAAAATAGAATCAGCAAAAATGAGGCCCGCTAAAGCTAGATAGCAGAGGATACAAAAGTGAACTGCGCGGTCAGCGAAAAACCCTTCAAAAAACCATCCTGAAATTACTTGAACTCATGTGCCAACTCATGGAACATGAGGAGTAATTTCAGCCCACTAGAGCAACCAGCAGCAAGGAATCACATATCTGCAAGCTGGACTAAGACAAAAATAAAGCAAAACGTGGAACAGGAAAATCAAAACTTAGCTTGTCCTGAAGATAACAGACGCAGGGAGCAGAGGTAAAAAGACACACTGATTACATTGATAGCCGGCGAGGAAATGACAAAAAAGCCAGGTTAAATAGGAAACTCCCATAACCTGATGGAACAGGTGGACACCAGAGACCGCAGAGAACACAAGTCACCCAGTACCATCAGTAACCACCAGAGGGAGCCCAAAAACAGAACCCACAACAGTACCCCCCCCTTGAGGAGGGGTCACCGAACCCTCACGAGAACCACCAGGGCGACCAGGATGAGCCCTATGAAAAGCACAGACCAAATCGGCAGCATGAACATCAGAGGCAATCACCCAAGAATTATCCTCCTGACCATAACCCTTCCACTTGACCAAATACTGGAGTTTCCGTCTGGAAACACGAGAATCCAAGATCTTCTCCACAACGTACTCCAATTCACCCTCCACCAGCACCGGAGCAGGAGGCTCAAGCGAAGGAACAACAGGTACCTCATACTTCCGCAACAACGACCGATGGAACACATTATGAATAGCAAACGATGCCGGGAGATCCAAACGAAACGACACAGGGTTAAGAATTTCCAAGATCCTATAGGGACCGATGAACCGAGGCTTGAACTTAGGAGAAGAGACCTTCATAGGAACAAAACGAGAAGACAACCACACCAAGTCCCCAACAAGAAGTCGAGGACCCACGCGGCGACGGCGATTAGCAAACTGCTGAGCCCTCTCCTGGGACAACTTCAAATTGTCCACCACATGACTCCAAATCTGATGCAACCTATCCACCACCATGTCCACTCCAGGACAATCAGAAGGCTCCACCTGACCAGAGGAAAAACGAGGATGAAACCCCGAATTACAAAAGAAAGGAGAAACCAAGGTAGCAGAACTAACCCGATTATTAAGGGCAAACTCGGCAAGCGGCAAAAAGGAAACCCAGTCATCTTGATCAGCAGAAACAAAACACCTTAAATAAGTTTCCAAAGTCTGATTAGTTCGTTCCGTCTGGCCATTCGTCTGGGGATGGAATGCAGACGAAAAGGACAAATCAATGCCCATCTTAGCACAGAACGTCCGCCAAAATCTAGACACAAACTGGGATCCCCTGTCAGAAACGATGTTCTCCGGAATGCCATGCAAACGGACCACGTTTTGAAAAAACAGAGGGACCAACTCAGAGGAGGAAGGTAACTTAGGCAAGGGTACCAGATGAACCATCTTAGAAAAGCGGTCACACACAACCCATATGACGGACATTTTTTGAGAGACAGGGAGATCCGAAATAAAGTCCATGGAAATGTGCGTCCAAGGCCTCTTCGGGATAGGCAAAGGTGACAACAATCCACTGGCCCGAGAACAGCAAGGCTTAGCCCGAGCGCAAACTCCACAAGACTGCACGAAAGAACGCACATCCCTCGACAAGGAAGGCCACCAAAAAGACCTGGCCACCAAGTCTCTAGTACCAAATATTCCAGGATGACCTGCCAACACAGAAGAATGGACCTCGGAGATGACTCTACTGGTCCAATTATCCGGAACAAACAGTCTTTCCGGCGGACAACGATCAGGTTTCTCCGCCTGAAACTCCTGCAAAGCATGTCGCAAGTCTGGGGAGACAGCCGACAAAATCACCCCATCCCTAAGGATACCAGTGGGCTCAGAATTTCCAGGGGAGTCAGGCACAAAACTCCTAGAAAGAGCATCCGCCTTCACATTCTTTGAACCTGGCAGGTATGAAACCACAAAATTGAAACGGGAGAAAAACAGTGACCAACGAGCCTGCCTAGGATTCAGACGCTTGGCAGACTCAAGGTAAATCAGATTTTTGTGATCAGTCAAGACCACCACACGATGTCTAGCACCCTCAAGCCAATGACGCCACTCCTCAAATGCCCACTTCATGGCCAAAAGCTCCCGATTACCAACATCATAATTCCGTTCAGCGGGCGAAAATTTTCTAGAAAAGAACGCACATGGCTTCATCACTGAGCCATCGGAGCTTCTCTGTGACAAAACCGCCCCCGCTCCGATCTCGGAAGCATCAACCTCAACCTGAAAAGGAAGCGACGTATCTGGCTGACGCAACACAGGAGCAGAAGAAAACCGGCGCTTAAGTTCCTGAAAGGCCTCCACAGCCGCAGGAGACCAATCAGTAACATCAGCACCCTTCTTAGTCAAATCCGTCAAAGGCTTAACAACACTAGAAAAATTAGTTATGAAGCGACGATAAAAATTAGCAAAGCCCAAGAACTTCTGTAGACTCTTAAGAGATGTAGGCTGCGTCCAGTCACAAATAGCCTGAACCTTGACGGGATCCATCTCAATAGTAGAAGGGGAAAAAATATACCCCAAAAAAGAAATCTTCTGGACTCCAAAGAGACATTTAGAACCCTTTACAAACAAAGAATTGGCCCGCAGGACCTGAAACACCTTCCTGACCTGCTGAACATGAGACTCCCAGTCATCAGAAAAAACCAAAACATCATCCAAATACACGATAATAAATTTATCCAGATATTCACGGAAAATATCGTGCATAAAAGACTGGAAGACAGAAGGAACATTAGAATGTCCAAAAGGCATCACCAAATACTCGAAATGGCCCTCAGGCGTATTAAATGCGGTTTTCCACTCATCACCCTGCCTTATCCGCACAAGATTATACGCACCCCGAAGATCAATCTTAGTGAACCATTTAGCCCCCTTAATGCGAGCGAACAAATCAGTCAACAATGGCAAAGGATACTGATATTTGACTGTAATCTTATTCAAAAGACGATAATCTATGCAAGGCCTCAAGGAACCATCTTTTTTGGCCACGAAAAAATAACCTGCTTCCAAAGGGGACGAAGATGGACGGATATGTCCCTTTTCCAAGGACTCCTTAACATAATTCCGCATAGCAGTATGCTCTGGCACTGACAGATTGAACAAACGACCTTTAGGGAATTTACTGCCAGGAATCAAATCTATAGCACAATCGCAATCCCTGTGAGGAGGAAGCGAACTGAGCTTAGGCTCCTCAAAAACCTCCCGATAATCAGACAAAAATACCGGAACCTCAGAAGGAGTAGATGAAGCGATAGAAATCGGAGATGCATCATCATGAACCCCCTGACATCCCCAGCTTAACACAGACATTGTTTTCCAGTCCAGGACTGGGTTATGAGTTTGTAACCATGGCAGACCAAGCACTAAGACATCATGTAAATTATACAGTACCAGGAAGCGAATCACCTCCTGATGAACGGGAGTCATACGCATGGTCACTTGTGTCCAGTACTGAGGTTTATTCATAGCCAAAGGTGTAGAGTCAATTCCTTTCAAATGAATAGGAACTTCCAGAGGTTCCAGACTAAACCCACAGCGATTGGCAAATGACCAATCCATAAGACTCAGGGCAGCGCCTGAATCCACATAGGCATCGACGGAAATGGATGATAATGAACAAATCAGAGTCACAGACAGAATGAACTTAGACTGTAAAGTACCAATGGCAACAGACTTATCAACCTTTTTTGTGCGTTTAGAGCATGCTGATATAACATGAGCTGAATCACCACAATAAAAACACAATCCATTTTTTCGCCTATAATTTTGCCGTTCACTTCTGGACTGAATTCTATCACATTGCATTATCTCAGGTGCCTGTTCAGAAGACACCGCCAAATGGTGCACAGGTTTGCGCTCCCGTAAACGCCGATCAATCTGAATAGCCATAGTCATGGACTCATTCAGACCTGTAGGCGCCGGGAACCCCACCATAACATCTTTAATGGCCTCAGAAAGGCCATCTCTGAATTTTGCAGCCAGAGCACACTCATTCCACTGAGTAAGCACCGACCATTTCCGAAATTTCTGACAATATATTTCTGCTTCATCTTGCCCCTGAGAGAGAGCTAATAAAGCTTTTTCAGCCTGAATCTCTAGGTTAGGTTCCTCATAGAGCAAACCCAATGCCAGAAAAAACGCATCCACATTGAGCAACGCAGGATCCCCTGGTGCCAATGCAAATGCCCAATTCTGAGGGTCACCCCGCAGGAAAGATATAACAATCTTGACCTGCTGAGCAGGGTCTCCAGAGGAGCGAGATTTCAAGGAAAGAAACAACTTGCAATTGTTCCTAAAATTCAGAAAACTAGATCTATCTCCAGAAAAAAACTCTGGGATAGGAATTCTAGGTTCAGACATAGGCGTATGTACAACAAAATCTTGTATATTTTAAACTTAGCAGCAAGATTATTCAGGCTGGAAGCCAAACTCTGGACGTCCATGATAAACAGCTGAGGTCAGAGCCATTCAAGGATTAAGAGGAGGAAAGAAGCAGCCAAGCTGCAATTAAGGCTAGGCAGCAAACACTGAGGAGGGGGAAAAAAAAAAAAAAAAAAAACTTCCTCAGACTACTTTTCCTCCTACTTCAGCCAAAACGATGACCAATTTTTTTTTTTAGGCCGGCTATACTGTCATGATCCCAATGGCAGGGGATCACAAAAGGACAAGCACAAAAACCAAACAAGCTCTAGGGTGATGGAACCTGAGCTGACCGCGATCCTGAACCTAAACACACAACTAGCAGTAGCCGGGGAACGTGCCTACGATGATTCCTAGACGTCTCGCGCCAGCCGAAGGATTAACTTCCCCTATTAGAAGAAACACAGACCTCACTTGCCTCCAGAGAAACACCCCACAGAAATAGCAGCCCCCCACATGTAATAACGGTGAAATGAGAGGAAAGCACATACGTAGTTATGAAAATAGAATCAGCAAAAATGAGGCCCGCTAAAGCTAGATAGCAGAGGATACAAAAGTGAACTGCGCGGTCAGCGAAAAACCCTTCAAAAAACCATCCTGAAATTACTTGAACTCATGTGCCAACTCATGGAACATGAGGAGTAATTTCAGCCCACTAGAGCAACCAGCAGCAAGGAATCACATATCTGCAAGCTGGACTAAGACAAAAATAAAGCAAAACGTGGAACAGGAAAATCAAAACTTAGCTTGTCCTGAAGATAACAGACGCAGGGAGCAGAGGTAAAAAGACACGCTGATTACATTGATAGCCGGTGAGGAAATGACAAAAAAGCCAGGTTAAATAAGAAACTCCCATAACCTGATGGAACAGGTGGACACCAGAGACCGCAGAGAACACAAGTCACCCAGTACCATCAGTAACCACCAGAGGGAGCCCAAAAACAGAACCCACAACAGGGCATATTCCTGATGGGAGGGGGGACTACAGGCACATGTAATATGCGCTGCTCCTTTGTCAACCAACTCGGCGCGGCTTCAGCACCTAGGTGATGGATAGTGGGTGCAGTGAATATTACATGAGGCTAATGAGTGGGAGCACATGACCTCCCGCTGTCTCTGCAGCCCACATACATACATCCCCTTCTGTTCCCACACCCATTCCCCACTCCCTTCATTCACCATACTGTTTCTTCACACATTCTCCCCATACTGTCTGCTAAAATTTCTTCTCCCATCTCTCCATGTCTCCCCAATTCTAACAAATCTTTGGAAGAGCACAAAGACACACACAAACATGCAGAAGCACACATACACACACGAAGACACGCACACACATGTGCATGCAGACATGCACTAGCTGACTCACACACACTTGCAGATTGCACACACGCAGAAATGGGGACACACACATATACATGCAGGCAAGCGCAATTACACACACAAAAATGCACACGTAAACCCTCAGACATGCACGCAGACAGTCATGCTTATACACACACAGATACGCACACAGAAATTCACGCTCAGATAAGAGCACACACATAGAAATGTGGACATGCACATACACACACACAGGGAAGCATACACACACATGTGAAGACTAATATACACAGAAATGCACACGTAGACACATACAAGCACACCCAGGGAGACACGCACACATGCACAATCACATGCAGACACTCAAAGACATACAGAAATGCACATGTAAACACCAGATGCATGCATGGAGACATTCAACAGAAGTACAGACACAGACACACAAACATGCAAACACTCAAAGACCACACAGACAGGCACATGTAGACATAAGCACGCACACACACAGGCATATACATATACTTACAGGCATACACATGCAGGCATATACATACAGGCATATACCATGCATATGCACATATAGGCATATACATACACATATACCATGCATACACATACAGGCATATACATACAGATACAGGCAGATACATACACACATACCATGCATACATGTATCATGCATATGCAGCACCCGCTAGGGCCGTGGGGCACTCAGATCCAGGTCAAACGGTTCTTAAAGGGGTGATCACAGTAGCGTTGACCCGGTCCGTGGCCCTGGGGGCGCATTAAAAGGGAATGAGGGAAAGTTGATGATAAAGTTTGTAGTGGATGAAGGGGAAATGTTCATGATGCCACCTGTGGTCCTCGGCTAGGGATGGCCGACGCTGCTTAAAGGGATCACTGGGGCTGATGGTGTTGCAGCAGAGTTGGTATAGCTCCCCACAAGCAGAGCGGGGGACCCAGGGCTACCAGACCAGTCTATGAGGGGTTTTGGAATGTTGAGGTGCAGGAATAATTGGAGGACACCGGGACTGTAGTTTCTTTACCTTTAATTGTAGGTGCAGTCCGGAGCACAGGTAACAGGTGGTATTGGGGATCCAGGCAGCCTGGAAGCAGTTCAGAATTCCCTTAGCCAGGTGGGGTTGAAAGCCTCCCTACTGCGCTGCTCTCTCTGGGTTCCTGATGCTTGTAGTTCTCCTCAAGTCCATCTCTCAGTCTGTCCTATTAGTGAAACACTACCCGCATGGCAGGCAGCTTCAGCCTGTTCAAAGTGTCACTCCCATGTGGTGACTCTGGTCTCTGGTTTGCGGCTGTGCCTTCAGGTGTCAGTTGTGGCCAGGGGACCTGCAATCTCCTGTCCTCCGGATTTGGCTGTGGGGCCTGTAGTTCCCACACAACCATGGACTCCAGTGCCCGCTCTGCTTCTCTCAATCCTGGGGTGAGCTCAGTTGCAGCTCCACTCCCAGGCTTCTCCCTTCACTGTCTCACACGACTCTCTCTAACCCCGCCTCCAATCCAGAACTTATAGGGAAGCTACCCTGAAACTGGGTTTAGAGCTTCCCCTTCTGGTCTGGAGTCAGGAAAGGTGTTGTATGCCAGCATACCTGCTAAGGGAATCCCTTCTTGCTTCCAGGCATGGCATCACCCCCTGTGAGGGAGGCAATTCCACTGTGGGAACTGGACACCACAGGTGTGTCACACAATATCATACCATTGGGAAGTGAAGATTTCATACTAGAAAAATGTGTAAAAATGGCACCAAAATGTGTCCCGCAATTTCTGCTGAATGTAGAAATACCCTATACTGTATATGGCTGCGCAGTACTGCTTAGCCATACGGAGAGACTCGGGAGGGCCCAAGCGCTATTTGCCTCCTGAAGTGCAGATCTTCCTAGAATGGTTTTTCTCTTTATCTTTTCTTTGTCTCTTTAAGCGCCGCCGCCGCCGCAAACACACACATGTGTGTATTGTATTGTTGAGAGAACTTGTTAAGGGTGTTTTACTACAGTTATTTTATTATTTAATTCAGCAAACATTCCAGGTACATTTTAACATTCCAGGTACATTTTAACATTACAGGTACATTTTTACATTACAGGTACATACTTAGCAGCTTAAACCATTCCGTTTTGCAATGCCAAACGTCTATTATCAGAAATAAAGTTTGCAGCAAACTTCCCCATCTGGGCAACTTCCACTGTAGTCCTCAGAGGGTGATCTTCGTAATCATGCAATGTAACAGGTTCCTCAGGTTCTAAGTTGGGTCACTCTTTTGCCAGGATATAATTGTTTATATTTCCCTCTTGTGAACAAGCATACGCGAAACGCGCGTCAGGGGGGTTGATTTGGCACCTCGGCACTTTACTTCCCTCTACCATGGGTAAGATAACTTTATATTGCACTCAGTAATATTGCTCTATTTCTTTCTGTGTATGCTGGTCACTGTGACAAGTATTAGGGCATACAGATATACATGCATATAGGATGTTATATGACCTTTATAGAGCAGTATGCATTATAGGTCTTGGTGTGAGTACACATATATGTATTGATTGTGCTGAGGTTTTACTTGTGTCCTTACTAGGTTGTTCGTCTTTTTCATTTTTTATGTATATTATTTTATGTTTCTTGTATTTTTCAATAAAGTTTATACATTTTTATCACATTTCCTTGTGTATGGAACTCCATTTTTGTGTTTAATAGTATTGCAGGAGTATACACTCATTAGTCCTTCATACATATGGGTTGATATATTTAGTCAATTAGACAGTAATTGGTTTTATAGGGTACCCATGTTTTTCTCTGAGAGTTGTTATCTAATATATAATTGCCTAGAATACTACTTCCTGCAATTTGTGCCAACTTCCGTGGCTTTGTCCGGAGCTAATGTCCGGAGCTAATGTCCGGAGCTAATGTCCGGAGATAAGTGACGTCAACAGTGTCCAGTGTCTGATTGGTTGCCGCCTGCTGCGAGCGACCAATCAGAAACGTGCCGTACTGTGACACACTCCGCCCGCCATTTTGGTGTGATTTTTGAATTTTAACCTCACAGCAAGTTTCTACTGCGTGGAGGCGGGCCCAGTGATGTTGCTCTTCAAGCTCCTGCCGAATTTCGTCAAAAAAATGATAATACCATTTACCAAAACTATGTATATTTAGTTGTGAAGTGGTTCAGTGACATTTTCACACCAATTTTGAACTTTTGTTTGGTGTTTTCTCCATATACTGCCTATTATTTTTGTTCTTTCTTACTATTATTTATTAATTGTATTATTCTTACATTTGAATAAATAAAGTATATATGGATTCTAGACTCCCGATTCTTTAGAATCGGGCTGCCATCTAGTCTAATATATAATTGCCTAGAATACTACTTCCTGCAATTTGTGCCAACTTCCGTGGCTTTGTCCGGAGCTAATGTCCGGAGCTAATGTCCGGAGCTAATGTCCGGAGATTAATTGCCTAGAATACTACTTCCTGCAATTTGTGCCAACTTCCGTGGCTTTGTCCGGAGCTAATGTCCGGAGCTAATGTGCGGAGCTAATGTCCGGAGCTAATGTCCGGAGATAAGTGACGTCAACAGTGTCCAGTGTCTGATTGGTTGCCGCCTGCTGCGAGCGACCAATCAGAAACGTGCCGTACTGTGACACACTCTGCCCGCCATTTTGGTGTGATTTTTGAATTTTTACCTCACAGCAAGTTTCTACTGCGTGGAGGCGGGCCCAGTGACGTTGCTCTTCAAGCTCCTGCCGAATTTCAAGTATATATGGATTCTAGACTCCCGATTCTTTAGAATCGGGCTGCCATCTAGTATATTTATAATTGTGCATAGTAACACATGCTTTCACAACCTCATTAATTGTCTCAATTTTTAGATTGATTGGTGTTCCCAAAATGCGCCATTTAGATACCAGCAGACTAAAGGCACACTCCACAGTTCTTCGTGCCCTTGTCAGTCGGTAGTTGAAAATCCATTTGGTGTGATTCAAGTCCCTACTTGAGTAAGGTTTTAGAAGGTTGGCACACATTTGAAAGGCCTCATCCCATACCACAACAAATGCATTGGCGGGCCTTCAGTGTTGGGAAGAGGTTGTGACTGTGGAAAATTGAAATTATTATGATACAAAAGTTGGCCCATGTCAGAGTTTTTGAAAGTCTGAGAGTCATTTCCTCGTCCAAACGAGCCAACGTCCAGGGCGACAAATTGACATTCAGCATCTGCAATCGCCATGAGAACAATAGAATAGTATTTTTTGTAATTAAAATACTCAGTTCCACTTCCAGCAGGTTTCATAATCTGAATGTGTTTGCCATCCACATCACCCACACAGTTAGGAAAATTAAAAATGTCCTGGAATTTTTCTGCATTTTCAAGCCGCCAGAGTTCAGTTGTGGGTTGAGGGAGAAATTCTTGATGCAGAACTTCACATAAAGCCCTGCAGGTGTCTCCAGCAATCCCAGAAAGGGTGAACACTCCAATCCGGAACTGGAAATGGAGAGATGATAAGGTCTCTCTGGTAGCCAGGAATCTGTTGAACAGAAAATGGAAATAAAAAAATTAATACATAGGTTTTCTAACAATAATACTATGAACATGTGTTTGTTTTTCACAATTACGTACCTCAGGGTCACCAACAGACGTTCCTCAGCAGGAATTGCTCTACGGAGTTTTGTGTCATGCTTTGTAATGGATCCTCGGACACGTTGCAGCAAGTCATCAAAACTCTGTTCAGACATCCTTGTGTAGTCAAAAAACTTCTGAGGGTTTGTACGCAGATTGGTGTATAATGAGTGGTAGCAACAATGACATCTTCTCAGTCTTTGTCCTCTTCTTTCTTCTTGACAAGCAAAAGCAAAGGCAAGAGCCAATTTCAATTGTAAATCCAGATTAGAATAGAAGCTCTCCATGTCACGATCCATCTTGCAGCAGGATACAGCATCAAAAGAAGAGGATTTCCTTAGTACAGTGTGTCTATATATATATAGAAATCCCATGAGACACGCCCATTGGGTGTCTGATGTCAAGGAAAAGCTACTGGAAAACATTGGAAATATCGAACGCATGCGCATAAACACCACAAATGCATGCAAAAATGCATGCAAACACATGCACACGCAGCTTTTTTTGGCATCATGCGTAAGATTATGCTGATAAAATCTCTGCGTAAGCATACGTTTGCATGCGTTTTTCCATGCGTTTACGCTGTGGATTCAAACGCTAATGTGAACCTAGCCTAAGATCCAGGAAATAAGAGGAATAAACTGACCCTTGGGGTAAGTTCACACAGGGCGTTTTTGCTGCGTTTTTTATGCTAATTTTCAGCTGCTTTTTACAGTACCAGCAAAGCCTATGAGATTTTCAGAAATCTCATGCACACGCATTGGTTTTTTTGTTTGATCAGTATTTTGTGCTTTGCTGCGCTTTTTGGACATAGAGCATGTCACTTCTTTCAGCGTTTTTGCTGCATTTTTTCACCCATTGACTTGAATGGGTGTTGAAAAAATGCAGCAAAAACACAGGTATTATTATTTGCTGCGTGCTACAGGTTCTCAATCAGTTATGGTAGAGATGGAGAGTTAGAGAAAACTCTCTTTCTGTATTATCTCTTTCACACATCAGATTATTTTTGGTAAGTGTGCTAGCCATAATTTTTGCACCTACCGTACTGTATATCCTGGACCCATTACAGTGAATATGCTTTTTCACTCTTTTTTTTTTTTTTGTGGTAAAAACAAAACTAAGACATATCCTACTGTGATCCATGTTGCTGGTCAAGTTTGGCAGTACAAGTCAGTGAAAGAAACAAATAAAACACAAATGCGCTGTCCATATTTTACTGTGGAACATTTTAACGACTTATAATGCACATTTTTCATCAAAAGTCAAAAATGGAATGTATGATTCAGACACTCAGGAGCTGAATAAGTGCGCAGCGGCTCCCAATGACCCCACGTAATACAATGTTATTTTTGCTTTCTAACTCTTCATTTATGCAGAATTGAGCAGTCTGTATTTCATTATGCTTGGGCCATTTACTGTATTTCTATGTCTTTAGAATAGAAGGTAATTTTTGCCTTTTTGTGCCCCTGGTTACGTTTTCAAGCTAAGACAGGATAAAATATTTACATGTGCCACAACCTAATTTATTTAGTTATTCATTTTTTTCAGTAAATTTTCATAACCAGTCAATACAAAACCAACACCAGAAAAGTAATCCTTTTGGGATGGGAAGGATACTGGTTACTTCTAATTGAAAAATAATGGTTTGCCAGGCACAAACTATCCAATTGGGTGGTCTGTTTATGGGGGTAACCGATTCCTTCCCAATTCTCCTGGTGCATTAGGCAGTGAATTAATAGTGTCGGTGGTGTCAATTTGGAGGAGAGATAGCAATGTTGGCTGATGCTAAGCTCCAGTGATGATCATTTAAACGTGTCTGTCAGATATCTCCATTACTAGTGCTTTAATAAAGTGTTACAAAAAAAAAATACATTGTTTAATAAAACAAAACAACACTACCCTACAGCATCCCCTTTGACCATTTTATTAACCAACTAGATTTCATGTTGGTCCAACGTAGTTCATGAAATACATGACATCCAAATAGTTTTACGAAAAAAATATAATATATATATATATATATATATATATATATATATACATATATATATAAATATCTAATATTTAGTTTCCCATGCTTCATTTCAAAGAAGCATGCCCAAACGTGTATCATCTTAATATCATCATATTATTTAGCCTTGTGTACTTACAATTGTTCTTTTCGCCCTTCTACCCAGTTATTTCCTTTGCTTTTCAATAGGTCATTATCATATCACATTATCAAAAACAGATGAGTGATCAAATGAAAATGTCCCTGGCGGGGGAGGAGGAGTTGAAGAAGGTGATGACTCATGCAGGGAAAAGACTTCCTGTTTCTAGATAGATCAAAGAAAAGAGAATATATTACTGGGTAGAAAGGCAAAATGAGCAATTGGAAGTACACAGTGCCATATAATACGATGACTGCAATATTTTAAGAGGATAAAAACTTTGATGGGAGTGCTTCTTTAATGTTCAGAGTGCTTCCCTTTTTGATGCAGACTTTTTCCTGTTTTATTTTTGTATTACTGGATGGTGGGCTCCAAGAATGATATTCTGTGGTGGGCCTTGTGTTGTCCAGTCTGACACTGCTTGTAGAAAATTGATAAAGTAGCAAGCTGACCCCCATTCACACACACACACACACACAGGCTGAGCCTAGCAGCTGCAGCTTTTGACATGTAAAAGCTTCAGAATAGTGCTTAGAAAGTAAATAAATGCTGTAATTTATACATTATTAGTAAGGTAATCTCTGCCCAGTTTTCCTTGCAGTAGTACTCCAAATCTGCCACTCTTTTTTGATTTGGAAGTGTGGTGGTGAGGGTCACTGTTGTGCTGAAAAGTGAAATTTATCTTCAGCTTTTTAGCAGAAGGCTAAAAGGTTTTTTTGCAAAACTGACTCATATTTGGATCTGTTCATAATCCCCTCCACCTTGACTAAGGCCCAAGTTCCACGTGCTGAAATATTGCCCAAAAGCATAACGCTACCTCCACCATGCTTCACTGTAGGTATTTTGTTCTTTTGGTCATGTATAGCTTTAGCCAAACATACAGTACCTTTTGGAATTATGGCCAAAAAGTTCACCCATGGACTCATTAGACCATAGCACATTTTCCAGCATGAATTTGGCAGACTTTATCTAGGTTTTGGCAAAACATACTGTAGCTGAGCTTAGATGTTTTTCTTTGTAAGAAAAGGTTTCCATCTTGCCACTCTACCCCTACAGGTCAGACATATGAAGAATATCAGAGACTGTTGAGGCGTATAAGTGCCAAGATGGCTGAAAGTCAATGTGTCAGAGCATACTTACAGCGACCACTAACTCCATAGCCCATGGACAAAAAGTGATAAGGCAACGTAAGATGTAAATTTATAAAAAGTTATATCTTTATTATAAACAAAAAACAAAGATAAAAGGAGAGACCAAAAACAGTGACAGGGCTAAAAGAAAACCTCCGTAGGGAAGGATCAAATAGTATGACGGACGCAAATACTCTGTTAAATCACTGGCAGTATATAGTACAAAAATACATAAAAATATGCTAATGCTCAAATATTGAAATAACTGCGAGTGATCCAACAACAAGTATATAACACAGGCGGATACTCAATCTCCTCAGTCCACTTGCCGATACGAGACTATAATATAATATATACATATACAATGTCATAGGTGTACTAAATGGAAAACTGAAAAAATATAAGTCAAAGCCAAAAAAACGGTCATAAACGAAATACAAACGCGGTACTATAGTATACAAAAAAAAAGGGGGTACAAATACCACAATATTAATACCGCAGTTATATCGCAATGATAGATGAGCCAGTGGCAATATAGATAAACCTAGTGGCTAGACAAACATCAGTACCGGCAAATAAATCCGGCCACAGACAAAGTCCAAGCGCAAGTGCCGGCAAGTAGGCAAAAGTATAGGAGAGCTTACCGCTAAAGTAAGATGCGTCCGGTGTCCTTCCCGCCTGCCCGACGGGCGCCGTTTCGCTGCTCGCTTCTTCCGGGGGCGTGTGCGGAGAGGGGTGCCGACGCTGTATTTAAGTGCCAGGAGAGGGCGTGATAAGAGGTGCCTCCCGGCTGGTAGGCGCATGTGTCAGGGCAGTTACTCCCCCGAGTCGAAAAATGACTTCCGGGAGATGCCTAGGTGGAACGCTGTGACACGCACAGCGGTCACCTGATAGACATCCCGGAAGTCACAGGAGACTGGACCCAGCGCATGCGCACACCGGGAGACAACCAAATGAATGGAGATAATAAAAATACCGTCTGCCACTGCAAGTAACTAAATAAATGACGAAGCGAAGAAATAATAACGGGGCGATTATAAGGTGACAATTTGTGAAATTATATAACTCGACAAAAATAACAAGGAAGACACATTATGATGTGTGTTAATATATTGACAAAATATTGAAAAGATTATTATTATAATAGATAAATAATATTAATGTTATAACTAGTGAGCTGGGGAACATATAATACAAATAAATCCCTACAACAACATATAAAAACATAAATATAAAGTACATGTGATACAATAGTATAATTAGTAATAAATTGGTGTCAATGTATCAAAGAACAATGCGTTCTAATAATTCCCCCTATAATACTATATCCAAGGATGTGCAAAACTACTATCTGGCAGGAACCAAAAGAAAAAATAACAAAAAATAACAAGATTAGCACAAATATCAGACAAATATTATAAAAATATGTATATACAGTGGGGCAAAAAAGTATTTAGTCAGTCAGCAATAGTGCAAGTTCCACCACTTAAAAAGATGAGAGGCGTCTGTAATTTACATCATAGGTAGACCTCAACTATGGGAGACAAACTGAGAAAAAAATATCCAGAAAATCACATTGTCTGTTTTTTTAACAATTTATTTGCATATTATGGTGGAAAATAAGTATTTGGTCAGAAACAAACAATCAAGATTTCTGGCTCTCACAGACCTGTAACTTCTTCTTTAAGAGTCTCCTCTTTCCTCCACTCATTACCTGTAGTAATGGCACCTGTTTAAACTTGTTATCAGTATAAAAAGACACCTGTGCACACCCTCAAACAGTCTGACTCCAAACTCCACTATGGTGAAGACCAAAGAGCTGTCAAAGGACACCAGAAACAAAATTGTAGCCCTGCACCAGGCTGGGAAGACTGAATCTGCAATAGCCAACCAGCTTGGAGTGAAGAAATCAACAGTGGGAGCAATAATTAGAAAATGGAAGACATACAAGACCACTGATAATCTCCCTCGATCTGGGGCTCCACGCAAAATCCCACCCCGTGGGGTCAGAATGATCACAAGAACGGTGAGCAAAAATCCCAGAATCACGCGGGGGGACCTAGTGAATGAACTGCAGAGAGCTGGGACCAATGTAACAAGGCCTACCATAAGTAACACATTACGCCACCATGGACTCAGATCCTGCAGTGCCAGACGTGTCCCACTGCTTAAGCCAGTACATGTCCGGGCCCGTCTGAAGTTTGCTAGAGAGCATTTGGATGATCCAGAGGAGTTTTGGGAGAATGTCCTATGGTCTGATGAAACCAAACTGGAACTGTTTGGTAGAAACTCAACTTGTCGTGTTTGGAGGAAAAAGAATACTGAGTTACATCCATCAAACACCATACCTACTGTAAAGCATGGTGGTGTAAACATCATGCTTTGGGGCTGTTTCTCTGCAATGGGGCCAGGACGACTGATCCGGGTACATGAAAGAATGAATGGGGCCATGTATCGTGAGATTTTGAGTGCAAACCTCCTTCCATCAGCAAGGGCATTGAAGATGAAACGTGGCTGGGTCTTTCAACATGACAATGATCCAAAGCACACCGCCAGGGCAACGAAGGAGTGGCTTCGTAAGAAGCATTTCAAGGTCCTGGAGTGGCCTAGCCAGTCTCCAGATCTCATAGTAACATAGTAACATAGTAACATAGTTAGTAAGGCCGAAAAAAGACATTTGTCCATCCAGTTCAGCCTATATTCCATCATAATAAATACCCAGATCTACGTCCTTCTACAGAACCTAATAATTGTATGATACAATATTGTTCTGCTCCAGGAAGACATCCAGGCCTCTCTTGAACCCCTCGACTGAGTTCGCCATCACCACCTCCTCAGGCAAGCAATTCCAGATTCTCACTGCCCTAACAGTAAAGAATCCTCTTCTATGTTGGTGGAAAAACCTTCTCTCCTCCAGACGCAAAGAATGCCCCCTTGTGCCCGTCACCTTCCTTGGTATAAACAGATCCTCAGCGAGATATTTGTATTGTCCCCTTATATACTTATACATGGTTATTAGATCGCCCCTCAGTCGTCTTTTTTCTAGACTAAATAATCCTAATTTCGCTAATCTATCTGGGTATTGTAGTTCTCCCATCCCCTTTATTAATTTTGTTGCCCTCCTTTGTACTTTCTCTAGTTCCATTGTATCCTTCCTGAGCACCGGTGCCCAAAACTGGACACAGTACTCCATGTGCGGTCTAACTAGGGATTTGTACAGAGGCAGTATAATGCTCTCATCATGTGTATCCAGACCTCTTTTAATGCACCCCATGATCCTGTTTGCCTTGGCAGCTGCTGCCTGGCACTGGCTGCTCCAGGTAAGTTTATCATTAACTAGGATCCCCAAGTCCTTCTCCCTGTCAGATTTACCCAGTGGTTTCCCGTTCAGTGTGTAATGGTGATATTGATTCCCTCTTCCCATGTGTATAACCTTACATTTATCATTGTTAAACCTCATCTGCCACCTTTCAGCCCAAGTTTCCAACTTATCCAGATCCATCTGTAGCAGAATACTATCTTCTCTTGTATTAACTGCTTTACATAGTTTTGTATCATCTGCAAATATCGATATTTTACTGTGTAAACCTTCTACCAGATCATTAATGAATATGTTGAAGAGAACAGGTCCCAATACCGACCCCTGCGGTACCCCACTGGTCACAGCGACCCAGTTAGAGACTATACCATTTATAACCACCCTCTGCTTTCTATCACTAAGCCAGTTACTAACCCATTTACACACATTTTCCCCCAGACTAAGCATTCTCATTTTGTGTACCAACCTCTTGTGCGGCACGGTATCAAACGCTTTGGAAAAATCGAGATATACCACGTCCAATGACTCACCGTGGTCCAGCCTATAGCTTACCGCTTCATAAAAACTGATTAGATTGGTTTGACAGGAGCGATTTCCCATAAACCCATGCTGATATGGAGTTAAACAGTTATTCTCATTGAGATAATCCAGAATAACATCCCTCAGAAACCCTTCAAATATTTTACCAACAATAGAGGTTAGACTTACTGGCCTATAATTTCCAGGTTCACTTTTAGAGCCCTTTTTGAATATTGGCACCACATTTGCTATGCGCCAGTCCTGCGGAACAGACCCTGTCGCTATAGAGTCACTAAAAATAAGAAATAATGGTTTATCTATTACATTACTTAGTTCTCTTAGTACTCGTGGGTGTATGCCATCCGGACCCGGAGATTTATCTATTTTAATCTTATTTAGCCGGTTTCGCACCTCTTCTTGGGTTAGATTGGTGACCCTTAATATAGGGTTTTCATTGTTTCTTGGGATTTCACCTAGCATTTCATTTTCCACCGTGAATACCGTGGAGAAGAAGGTGTTTAATATGTTAGCTTTTTCCTCGTCATCTACAACCATTCTTTCCTCACTATTTTTTAAGGGGCCTACATTTTCAGTTTTTATTCTTTTACTATTGATATAGTTGAAGAACAGTTTGGGATTAGTTTTACTCTCCTTAGCAATGTGCTTCTCTGTTTCCTTTTTGGCAGCTTTAATTAGTTTTTTAGATAAAGTATTTTTCTCCCTATAGTTTTTTAGAGCTTCAATGGTGCCATCCTGCTTTAGTAGTGCAAATGCTTTCTTTTTACTGTTAATTGCCTGTCTTACTTCTTTGTTTAGCCACATTGGGTTTTTCCTATTTCTAGTCCTTTTATTCCCACAAGGTATAAACCGCTTACACTGCCTATTTAGGATGTTCTTAAACATTTCCCATTTCCCATCTCAACCCTATAGAAAACCTTTGGAGGGAGTTGAAAGTCCGTGTTGCCAAGCGAAAAGCCAAAAACATCACTGCTCTAGAGGAGATCTGCATGGAGGAGTGGGCCAACATACCAACAACAGTGTGTGGCAACCTTGTGAAGACTTACAGAAAACGTTTGACCTCTGTCATTGCCAACAAAGGATATATTACAAATTATTGAGATGAAATTTTGTTTCTGACCAAATACTTATTTTCCACCATAATATGCAAATAAAATGTTAAAAAAAACAGACAATGTGATTTTCTGGATTTTTTTTTCTCAGTTTGTCTCCCATAGTTGAGGTCTACCTATGATGTAAATTACAGACACCTCTCATCTTTTTAAGTGGTGGAACTTGCACTATTGCTGACTGACTAAATACTTTTTTGCCCCACTGTATATATATATATATATATATATCAGTGAGACACATATATATATATATCTTTATATTTCATATAGATCTAGATAGCAGAATAGCTGATAGTTCAATTGTCGACATCTGTAACTTCATTACAGAACCCGACAGGATGTGAGACACGGTTTACATACAGTAAATCATTGCATATCCGTTAGATTTTTATATATCCCTGACTAATAATGTTAATAGTGTGTGTGTAAAATTTTGGAGCTCTAGGTGTTAAATTAAAGGATTAATGCACGGAAAAAACTGGCGTGAGCTCCCGTGCAATTTTCTCCACCAGAGAGAAAAGGCTAGTGACTGAGGGCAAATATTAATAGCCTAGAGAGGGACCATTGTTATTGGCCCCCTGGCTAAAAAAATCTGCCCCTTGCCACCCCAGAAAAGGCGCCTATTTTGGGACTTAGCCTCTCTCTTCCCATTGCCTTGTGGAGGTGGTATATGGGGTAATAAGGGGTTAATGTCACTTTGCTATTGAAAGGTGACATTAAGCCTGGTTAATAATGGAGAGGTGTCAATAAGACACCTATCCATTATTAATCCAATAGTATGAAAGTGGATTGCGCCCATGGGCAAGAGGTACTCGGTACCGGGTCCTTTGGTTCTCAAGAGGGATGTCACGGTGGCTGACTCGGTCCATGGCCCTTGGGTTGTCCGTGTAAAAATGGGAAAGGTCTTTAAAGGGATAATGTTCATGACGCCACCTGTGGTATTCGGTCAGGGTGACCGACGCTGCTTTAAGGGGTCTGCTGGGGTGATGTTATGGCAGCTAGATGGTATACCTTCCCACAGGTGAAGTATGTCCCCAGGGCTTCCCAGTGTGTAGATTATGGATGGTGAATGGTGTAAGGCGCAGTGAAGAATGAGGACACAAGGTTGCAGTCTCTTTACCTTTTGCTGAAGGCTTCAGCATCCACAGTCCAGAGCACAGATCACAGGGCAGGCAGAGTCCGGCTAGTTTGGAGGCAAATCCAGAGTCCCCTTATCCAGGTGGAAATCAGTAGCCTTCCTCTAGCGCCTGGGTGTTGTAGTACCTTATTGCTGAGCCTCCCATAAGGTCCTCCCAACTGTGGTAGATGTTCTAGATGTTATGTCTCTCTCTGTCCCCCAGATGGATAGAACAAACCCGTATGACCGGTGGCATGAGGCTTTTTAAAGGGGCTCAAGCACGCCCCAGCCTCTCGTGGGTGCCACCTTGCCTCCTGGGTATGGGGCGGATTAGTAACATAGAATTAGCTGTCCTGCCGGTCTCTGGAGCAAGGCATAAAGGACTGTTGCTCCCTTGGTGTTCCGGCTACTGGGATCCTGCGCCTCAGAAGGAGGCAGCCTGTGCAGGGCAGAACTCCTTCTGATTTCTACTCCTTTTGCTATGACTTCCTTCTCACTCTGTACAATACAGTTCTCTGTTCGTGTCCTTTCTTAGGAACTGCCGCACGTGGGGCAGGCGCAGCTCCGTGTCCTTCGGTCTAGGCCTCTGACAGGATCCCACCCCTGTCAGGGACCAACTACCTGAGCCGAAGCTCAGCCAGCAACTGCCTAACTTCCAATCCAGACCACCAGTTTTACCTAATTGTGAAGAGTGCCCTAATAAATAGGAGCATAGCTCCCCCTGGCGGACTGGAGTATGAAATGTGTTGTATGCTTGTGGTACCTGGTAAAGAGATCTCCTTTATTGCCTCCAAACGTAACATCACTCCCCCTAGAGGAGAATGATATTACAACAACGACCAGGACCCTGGGGCTCTGCAAAAGGGTTAAAAATACACACACATTAAGAATAAAGTCTTTTAATAAAATGATGAAACATTCAGGTTTAACATCTTTATTGCACTCCGCTGACATCACTTAGGCTGTGCTGACTCTCCGCCTGACATGGTGAACTTGACAGTGTGGGAAAATGTTCAGAAACTTTCCCACGCTGCAGAGTTCATGTCCGGTCAGGCGGGGAGCCTGCGTAGGCAGCTTTTCATTCATTCTTCAGTGGTTTACAGCCTGGACGGTAGCATTAGCACTGCTCGGGGTTGTAAACTATTTAACCCCTTGAGATGGATTGCAGCATGGGACTTGACTGTACGATGGACAGTAAGGGATATTGTTATTGTTTGTTTATTTTGCATTTTTATACAGAATAACGAGGGATTCGCTTGGATTGACAGTGCAATAAAGATGTTAAACCTGTGTGTATAATTATTTCATTAAAAGACTTTATTCTTAATGTGTGGCCAGGGGGGGCCAACAACAATTGTCCCTATCTAGGCTATTAATATTTGCCCTCAGGCACTGGCTTTCCCTCTCTGGTGGAGAAAATTGCGCGGAGCCTACGCCAGCTTTTTCCGTGAATTAATCCTTTAATTTAACACCTACAGCTCCAAAATTTTAAACAAACACTACTAACATTATTAGTCAGGGACATATATAAATCTAACGGATATGCAATGATATACTGTATGCAAACCATGTCTCATATCCTGTTGGGTTCTGCAATGATTTTACAGAACCCGACAATTGAATTATCAGCTATTCTGCTATCTAACTCTCTATGAAATATAAAGATATATATGTGTGTCTACCTATACTATGTGTAGACATTTATTCTATCTATTCTATTGTAAGTTGTCAGTGTGATTTTAAATTACACCGCACTGAATTGCCAGCTTTTCTATAGGACACCAATGCGTATTTCTCGCAGGTCACACTGATTGTCCGTGTGGTGTGCTAGTTTTTCTTGCACTCATAGACTTTCATTGGCATATTTCGGGCGTAATACGGTGACAATCACAGCATGCTACAATTTCCTCCGCACGTATAATACGGCCGAGAAAACAACGGATGATGGGAGCTGTCTATAGTTTAACATTGGTCCTGTGACTCCCGCCTTAAAGTGGTCATACCTCCATGGTTAGCAAAATCGAGGCTCTAAAATGCCCAATCAGAATGCAGCAGTGGCCACCATGACTTCAATCATTATCTATAGTATTTCCATAGATAGGCCCCTCAGCTGTTTCCACTAATCCTATACAGAATGAACACTGAAGCAACGCGCATGCGCAGCCTCTGCTCTGTTCTGAAGGGTTTTTTTAGAGTTCTTTAATTCAGGATTCATGGAGGTTCCAGTGGTCAGATCCTGAATTAACTGCAAGTTATTACTTATTGCATGCTTTGAATAGATAATGTAACTTTTAAATTAGGGGATTTAAAGGGAACATGTAACCAGAAATTACGCTATTAGCCTGAAATTATGGGGTTAATCTGCAGGTTAATAACATTATTAACATGCCCGACTCCCCCACTTACCTAAATGCTATGGGGAGAAAATTAACGTTAATCCCTCGGGCAGCGCTCGGGTTTCAGTCACGGGGACGGTGTTGGCGTTGTTCAGTCTCTGCTCTGAGAATGCATGCAGAGCAGTGGCTGTAACCGTGCCCATTCACAGTACGGTACACTGAGGCTCCGGGGGCAGGGCCGCCATCAGTACCCGGCGCACCCAGGCAAGTGCCGAGGCCCTGGCGATATGGGGGGCCCATTCACGGTACGGTACACTGAGGTTCTGGGGGGCCCCTGCAGGGCAGGCGTTAGGGGCAGGCAGCTCTTTAGGGCCCCTGCTCCCCAGGGTCCCTCAGCTAGCAGCACATCATGCAGCCGCTATGGGGCCCCTGTGAGACAGGGGGCCCGCCTGCCGCCAGTACCGACTCCTTGCCACCGCCGCATTGAACTATACTAGCATCTGCCGGTACAGTTCAAAGCAATGATGGAGGAGAGAACGTCAGCTGACGCTACCTCTCCCATCATTCCCAGCTCTGCCTCTGATACTGCGGGTGCGCAATGACGTCGTCGCACACTCACTGTCTGCAAGACAGTGCAACCGCTGAGATAGGAGCAGGGAACAGCGTGGCGCGGGCATGAGTAGAAGTGAGGAGTGTGGGGTTTTTTTGTTTTTTTTTACTATAACAGTGAGGACTGGACTGTGGGGCCATTCTCGGAGGTGGGAGATGCGGGCTGTGCTATATACTACATGGCTGTACTATATGCTACGTGGACTGTGTTATATGCTACGTGGACTGTGCTATATACTACGTGGCTGTGCTATATGCCATGTGGGCTGTGTTATATACTAAATGGCTGTGTTATATACTACATGGGCTGTTATATACTACATGGCTGTGTTATATGCTACATGGGCTGTGTTATATACTACATGGCTGTGCTATATACTACATAGCTGTGTTATATACTACATGGGATGTATTATATACTACGCAGCTGTGCTATATACTATGTGGGCTGTGTTATATACTACGTGGCTGTGCTGTACACTACATGGCTGTTTGATATACTATGTGGCTGTGCTATATACTACATGGCTGTGTTATATACTACGTGGCTGTATTATATACTACGTGGCTGTGCTATATAATACTTGGGCTGTGTTATATACTACGTGGCTCTGTTATGTACTACGTGGCTGTGCTATATACTGCATGGCTGTGTTATATAATACGTGGGCTGTGTTATATACTACAGCATTACAGCATTCTGTAATGCTGTAGATAAGCCACCGATGTATCCTGAAAGATGAGAAAAAGAGGTTAGATTATACTCACCCAGGGGCGGTCCTGCTGCGGTCAGGTCCGGTCTGGGGCCTCCCATCTTCTTACGATGACTTCCTGTTCTTGTATTCATGCTGCAGGAAAGGTCAGAGAGGCCAGGCACCTGCGCACTGCAGTACTTTGCTCTGCCCTCAACAGGGCAGACTAAGTAAGCCTGCGCCGGAGCCACAGCGTGAAGACCAGAAGAGGACGTCATCCTATGAAGATGGGAGGCCTCGGACCGGACTGCGATGACCATCGGATCAGACCGCCCACCCAGGTGAGTATAATCTAACCTCTTTTCGCATCTTTCAGGATACATCGGGGACTGATCTACAGAATGCTGTAGATAAGCCCCTGATGCCGGTGGGCTTAGCTCACCTTCGATTTTGTGGGTGACAGGTTCCCTTTAAAGGGGGCCCACTGAGACTCTTTCGCCCGGGGCCCTCAAAAACCTGGAGCCGGCCTTGCCCCGACCCTTACTGACTCCACGTTGGTGCCCGCTGTCATTAAGGGCAGGGGACACAGTTACAGCCCCCGCTCTGTATTTTCAGAGTGGTGTCTGGACCGCCATAGCCCCAGTGACTGTGTGAGGTGGCCAGGCTGGTAGTCAGGCAAGGAGCTGTTGTTTCGGCACACCCTGGCACCCTGCAAAGAAAATAAAATGTCCTGTCTGTCATGTGGTTTGTGTACAGTACATATTACTCACTTGTGGATTGGAGATCTCCTCATATTGCATGGTCTCGGTTCCAGATGTCACCACATATTGACTGACAGACTCCAAGTCCATTTTTAACATTTAAACTTTACTCAACAAGTTCAGATCAGTCACAGATACTGCACAGTAATTTTCACTGATAACAGTTCCTTCCAGTTGTGCAGTCCCTTGCTCTCCTGGCAATCCCTGAAACTTACCATCTGGTACCACAACTTTCCGACTTCCCAAGCTAGATCTTGCTTAGGGATCCCCGCCCGTTTTCCCCTCTGAGGGTGAAATAAAGGATGGCCCTTCCATACCTTTTCAAGACAGTAGACGCCCGGCGCGCACAGGTCCAGAGTGACGGCTGTGCTGCATCTGATTAGGACGGAAAGACCCACCTCCGGGAACATTTCAGGGTATGAGGGGGCACATTTTATAAACATTTATTTCAGCGTGTGCAGGCATCATAACTAAAAGAGCCACCTTGTCAGAATGCAGCATTTGTGCTGCACAAGGTGGCTCTTTTAGTTACAAATGCCTGAGGGGGTTCCCTTGAACTAATAAGTAAATGAACAGGTGAGTAGAAAGTACTGCGTGGTTTTAGGTAAAGAATCTTTCATTCAGTTGTTCACCGGAGTTGTGGATTCCTCCCCAAAATCTGCTGCCCCAAAGGGGTTTTTCCTAACTCGGAAAACCCATGTTCACCAGTTGCCATTTGTTTTTCAAAAACTAAATGTCCTTTACTTACCATCCCCATGTCCAGCTCTGAGTCTCAGCCACTGCTTCCAGTGTTTCTTGTTGTCTGCAGTGCTGTTTTCACGTTACCAGTGCTACAAGGTGGTGACCGCACCTTGATAAAGAGGCGAAACGCGCGTCGGTGGCGGCATGGGTACGTGTCCTGACTTGGCACAGTATGGGTAAGCACACTTGTGAGCATTTAACCAGGTCTTATTTATGATGTAGCGCGCTATTTATTACATTAAGTCTGACACTTGTTGTTCACGATTAATCACTGTTCAGACCTTATGTTTTTTTCTTGCGGCACTTTAGCTTTTCTTGCCCATAATTAGTAAGATCATCTTTGTCAGGACATACTGCCCAAAACTTTTTCCTGATCCTAGTCAATGTATATGTGTATATGTTATTTATGTATTCTAATAAATTTATACTTTGTGATTATATTGGACTACATCTCCATTTTTTCTGATGTTATATAGCAAATAACTGTGCTCAGCGTCTCTGCCCAAGTAGACAGCATGAACTGCTAATGCTGAGATCCCTGATTGGCTGCCATGCTGTCAACGTAACCAATAAGTGTTTATCAAATATGTGGTTTTTTTAGGGTGGGCATCATAGGAGTACAAAGATGGTGGCAACAATGGCTGTGGAGTTAAAGTTGTGGAGTCGGAGTCAGTGTACATGTTGGTGGAGTCCGAGTCGGTATAAAATGGACTGACTCCAACTCTTAAAATATATCAAAAATAATTTTTTTAAAATAGCGTGGGGTCCCCCAACTTTTGACAACCAGCCAAGCTGAAGCAGACAGATGGGGGCTGGCATTCTCAGACTGTAAGGGGTCACGGATATTGGTACCCCTCAGCCTAAAAATATCAGATACAGCTGCCCAAAAAAGGCACATCTATTATATGTGCCAATTCTGGCGTTTTGCATTTTCACAAAGGTGACAGGAGAAAATGGACGTCAAAATTTGTTGTGCAATCTTTCCTGAGTATGCTGATACCCCATATGTGGGGGAAAACTACTGTTTTAGTGCTCAGAAAAGAAGGAGTTTTGGAATGCAGACATTGATGGAATGGTCTACGGATGCCATGTCACATTTGTAGAGCCCCTGATATGCCTAAACAGTGGACACCCCCACAAGTGACCCCATTTTGGAAACCAGACCTCTAAAAGAATTTATCTAAATGTGGTGAACAGTGAAGATGAAAAAACAATTTTTTTTCCCACAAAAATGTTGTTTTAGCCTCAATTTTTTCATTTTACACAAAGGTAATAGAAGAAAATGGACCCCAAAATGTGTTGTGCAATTTCTCCTGAGTACACCAATACCCCATATGTGCTAAAAAACTACTTTTAAGGCACAATGCAAAGCTCAGAAGAGAAGTAGCACCATATTGCAGTGCAGATTTTTATGCACTGGTTTGAGGGTGCCTTGTCACATTGGCAAAGCCCCTGAGGTATCAGAACAGCAGGACCCCAATAAGTGATCTCATTTTATAAACTACACCTCTCAGGTAATTCATCTAGGGGTGTAGTGATCATATTGACACTACAGGTGTGTCACAGAATTTTGTACCATTGGGCACTAAAGAAAAAATAATTGCATTTTTACCACCAAAATGTTGTTTTAGCCCCAGATTTTACATTTTCACACAGAGAAATGGTTAAAAATGGCACCAAAATTTGTCTCGCAATTTCTGCTGAATGTAGAAATAACTCATATGTGGCTGTAAAGTACTGCTTAGCTAAACGGGCAAGTTTCGCGAGGGACGGAGTGTTATTTGCCTCCTGGAATACAGATTGTCCTAGAATAGTTTGTGGACTCCATATACAGAGCCACCAAGTACTAGAAGAGCAGAATCCCCCCTCAAGTGACCCCATTTTGGAAATTATACCCATTTGGGAATTTATTTACAGGTGTAGTGACAATTTTGACTCCAATGGTGCTTTCCAGAAATAAGCAGCAGTGCATGTTGCAGAGTGAAAATTGCAAACTGTCATTGTAGTCCCCAGTACGTTGTAATACTCAGTACGTTGTAGTGCCCAATACATCGTAGTGTCCAGCTCATGCTTCTGGAGACACATACCCGTAAATTAGGAGGGCTTTCATCCCTACAGAAATTACAAACATGTGGAAGCTAAATGTGGTTTAGGCACACTGGAGCTCAGAAGGGAGGAGGGTATTTGGATTTGGGAGCGCAGAATTTGCTGAATTTCTTTTGGGGGGAGAGGATTAATTTTTCACATCCTTCTCACTAACAGTAACAAGGAAGCCCCTATATTTGCATTAAGAGATGACGGACCTGATAGAAGACTTGAATTGACCATTTTATTGGGAACATTTTACATAACGTTTGGGATCACATTTATCCTCAGCTCTATGTTGAGCACCTATATTGGGGTTTCCATCTAAATCTTAGAATAACATTATTCAGATGAAACCCCCGAGGGATCCATTCACTATGATGAGGCATCAGAGTTACTCAGGACTACGTTTGGCCTCTTTTAAGCGGTGTCCTTCTTCTGTTCAGAGGTGGTGGATCGGGCTTTTATGCATGCCTAAAAAGACGGACACCACTGGATCATAGGCCAGATGGCGTCCACAGTGCCTCCACCTGCCTCATTATAGGTAATCTTCCATCTGAATCACATATTTCAGAGATATACATGGAAACCCCGGTGTAAGCACTCAACCCAGAGCGCAGGAAAAATGTGAGCCGAGCCTTACTGTGATCTTTGGGAAACAAAATGAAAAAATCAACAGTAGGTGAACTGAAGAATGGGTTTTATTTATTTTTTACAATTTAACGGGATTTCTTTTTGCAGGACAAGTTGACGGTTTTATTGGTACCATTTTTAGTCACATGATATTTTTTTATAGCTTTATATTCTGATTTTTGGGAGGCAGAATGAACAAAAAACAGCAATTCAGAAATTGTTTTTTAAGGCTTTTCTTTATACCGTTCTGCGTTTGGTAAAATTATTAAGGCAGCTTTATTCTTTAGGTCAGTACAATTACAGCAATACCACATTTATGTAGATTTTTTTATGTTTTGGCAATTTTACGCAATAAAAAACTATTTTATAGAAAAAATAATTGTAATAGTGCATCGCTTTATTCTGAGAGCTATAACTTTTTTATTTTTCTGTTGATGGAGCTGTATGGCAACAACATAACATTTTCAGAGATACATTACTTATTTACATTTGTCTTTTTGATCGCGTTTTATTCCAATTTTTGTTCGGTGGTATGATGATAAAGCATCGCTTTTTGCCTCGTTTTATATATATATTTTTTTTCACGATGTTGACTAATGGTGTTAACTAGTGGGACAGTTTTATAGGTCAGGTCGTTACGGATGCAGCGATACCAAATCTGTGTACTTGTTTGCCTGTTTATTTTTTTAATACAAATTTTTATTTATAGGTACAATATAATTTTATTATTTTTTATTATTATTTTGTGATCTTTTTAAATTATTTTACAATGTTTTTCAGGAGTATTACTATGCTTTACAAACTGTCAGCTCTGCACTGGCACACAAACTTGATACACCATGCTCTGAGCATGGTATAACAAGTTTGCTAGCTTTGGTGATCCGGATGTCATCATGACAACATCTGGTCACCATTGCAAGAATCAGGGGCGCGGATTGATGGGCAGAGGGAGCTCCTTCTTTCTGCCTGTCTTCTAAATGCTCCGATCTATATCGATCGCTGCATTTAGGGGTTAAACTGATGGGAGCAGTACAGGCTGTTAGAATCAGCTGACACCTGGCAATGATCACCCGCGTACAGCCTCCTGTGTGCGGGCTATCACCATGACGTATATATATACTGCATCAATCAGGAAGTGCTTCCCGACCCTGACATATATACTGCAAATGTTGTGAAGGGGTTAAAGGGGTCAAGTTTTTAATGGAAACATACTGTATATTACAATCTATAATTGTTAGGTTTTGTTTACATCCGTTTGTGATGAGTTTGGCATACACAGTATATCACATACTTTCCAACATTTATGCCATTATGCCTATTTTCTTCAGGAGCAAAGCATATGCGCAAACTTTTTGGAATATTCATGGCTGTTGTACATTGGCATATCAGGAAAGGACGAAAACATAGGCATGTCTATTTTGTTTTTTATTTTATGAAAAAATAGTCTGCAATTATGATTCTTCACAGAAAAGTGTGCCAGGCCTCATATGCCCGATTCATCATGTATGTCACTTTTATTTTTTTTATTGATGTTTTTGTGCCAAAATCTTCAAAATGGCTCACGTGGTTTATGAATTTTGCACAAAATTAAAAATATGGTACTCTTTTTTTTTTTTGTCTTTAACATTTTTTACTCCTTTTTAGTGTAGAAAAGTCACATATTCTGCTAAAATATTGCAAAATGTGCCCCAAAATTTCAGTCACACATAAAAACACTTCAGGGTGTAACTGGAGTAAATTTGCCCAAAAAGTTTTGGACTTTAAGAAGTTGCAATTGATGAAGCAGCCAAAAAATCTTCTTGAAACACCAAGCCAATTCATGCCCAAACAAATCTAAAAAAAAAAGCAGTTGAACAGATAAATTATAGTTTTAAAAAAGGCATAAATTAAAAGAAGAATAAAGCACATATTAAAAATCTGCAAAAATTAAACATATAAATGTGCAATTACAATAATGAATCAGATCCTAGTCAAAGGCCGAATTTCATATGTATATGAATGTCCTGGACATCCTCTGAACAAACTGTGAACAGAGTCTTATGTGTACAATGTGAAAGAGTGGTAGTGCGCAGTAATCCATGGCGCAGCGCTTGAGGTTATGATGCCAAGGCTTAGCAAGCTCTCTAGCTATTACAGTAAAGGTACCTTCACACATAACGATTTCGTTAACGATATCGTTGCTTTTTGTGACGTAGCAACAATATCGTTAACTAAATCGTTATGCGTGACAGCGACCAACGATCAGGCCTCTGCTGGGAGATCATTGGTCGTTAGGGAATGATCAGGACCTTTACTGTCTTACACACACACAACAGGGAAGCTAAGCTGGGATTTAAGTCAGCAAACTGAGCATACTGGAGATGAATTGTTATGGTAGTCATTCAAGAGATAAATTACTAGGCAATTAAAATAACATTTTCACTTACACTTTGCATATAGATTAACATTCCGCCTATAAAAATAAAAGTTTAATTTAACCAGTGCTGCACAGAGCTGTATTAACATGTAGTTCCACTTTCTTTAGTGGAGAGCAATATTAATCTCAGCAGAAAAATATATGTTAGTATTTCTAGGCCATGACAGAATGCTCTTAATTATTAAGACTGATGCTCAGGCTCCGGCTAGAACACAAAACTCTTGTAATTTATAATTTTGCTTGTACATCAGGAAGAAAATTTGCATAGTGAATTTGTAGTTCATATGGAAGAGGTTTATGCTCTAATTTACAGAAAAAATATAGTTTTTTTACTATGTGGAAATGCATTACATAATTCTGTCATGTGACACTCAGCTACATAGTATTACTCCAGCAACAAAAAACAGGGGCACATTCATAAAATTATATCTACACTGAACTTCCAACACAAAAGAATATGAATATTATTATATGTAATATACCAAGAAGACACAATTTGATAGAAAATCAGTAAAACTTTATGTAGTGTCTTAGGTGTAAAAGTTTCTCCTGGTGGTGAGCGCCAAATTGGCATTGGTAGACCTTGCAATGCTCCCCTCGGAATTTAAATATGCTATTTGCGTTCTTTATTTAGTCTAATTTTTTAGCTTTTGAACTATGGAGACCCAAAATGGCATATATCTGCTATGAGTTCACTCTTTCTGTTCCATTGAAGCTATGGAGTGGCCCGCCCGTTCCCCAGACCTGAATCCGATTGAACACATCTGGGACATCATATCTCGCACCATCCACCACCGTCACGTTGCTCCACATATTGTGCAGGAGTTGGCGGATGCTTTAGTCCAGGTCTGGAAGGAGATCCCTCAGGAGACTATCCGCCGCCTCATCAGGAGCATGTCCAGGCATTGTAGGGAGATCATACAGGCACGTAGAGGCCACACACACTACTGAGCATCATTTCTTGTCTTGAGGCATTTCCACTGAAGTTGAATCAGCCTGTAACTTTATATTCCACTTTTATTTTGAGCATCATTCTAACTCCAGACCTCCGTGGGATATTAGTTGTGATTTACGTTGATCGTTTTTAGGTTTTATTGTTCTCAACACATTCCACTATGTAATGAATAAAGATTTACAACTGGGATATTTCATTCAGTGATATCTAGGATGTGGTATTTCAGTGTTCCCTTTATTTTTTTGAGCAGTGTATATTTTTTGGCGTTATTGTCCTGTTGCAGAATAAATTTGAAGAAAATCAGATAGTATTGCCTGGTGGATCAGTATCTGGCTTCATGTCTTTAGAAATGGGCTATGTTGAGGACCATAAACATAGTGTTTGGCCAATAAGACTTAGGTAAAAGCAGAAGATGTCACTTGGTAAGTATATTACTAGGGGCAGGGAACATGCATTAGTGGTACCACTCCAGGGGTGAAATAAAAACAAATGTACCAGAGTGGTGCCTTAATGATTGGCTGCAGCACCGTCGATGTGACTTCAGCCGAGCAGACAATAACAGACACCGCAAACAGCAGTAAAGTGTCAGCAGCAGACTAAGGAAGGGCGAAAAAAGCGCAAATTTGCTTCTATTAAATGAAACTGCAGCTGGGAGAACAGGGAGTTTCCAAAACCAGAAAATCTCTATTTACACACATGAGCCATTGACTCCTTCCCTATAGTTTTCTGGAAATGCATCTCTCTTTCACAATGATAAATATACGTATTTTGTATAGTTATTCAGGACTTTTTACCAGATATGAAACTCCAAAGAAAATATCACGATAAGTCTTATAAAATAAAATTTAGTGGTTTATTTGTATTATCCACCAAAAATAATAATTACAGCAAAATATAAATTATGTGAATTGGTCCCATGGTTAGTTCAGTAAATTGGTTGTGGTTTATTCGTTCATCTTTCTCTTGTTCCGGTGTGAAAGGTTTATCAGTCTCTTGGCCATGAGTGTCCATCCAAGGAGCACATGTCAGCAGCTTATCCATTAGCGTTAAAGTCCAGGATATCGTAGGCCCCAGAAACACAAGTCAGCTCCTGTGTATGTAGGTCAAAATGCTATAAGGGCCAGAGAATGTGTCCACTCCTGAATGTAGACCCTCAGAGTGGATAGAGATAAGAGTGCCCCCCCTGAGTGTCCTGTAGCAATATATATGTCTCACATAACACCTGTTGTGTCCATTCATGGAAGTTCTTCGTATGGCATACATCCACCTATGTTAAGTGTATTAGAATAACCTAAATTTCCTGGCAGCAAATATCCCAGTATAGAGTTGTGAGAGGGGCCAGGGCTGTAGTCGTGGCTATCAATGGTGGCTGCTTCAGCACACCCTGACCCTGACAATGCATACATTGTCCCAGCGCAGCGATAGCGTACCTTTTTGTCCACTCAATTTCTTGAGAATCCATATAAAGAGAGACAGAGTCAAGTTTCAACTTAAAACAAATGTTTTTACTTAGTTCCTTTCTGAGCTCGGCCAGTTCACATTTAGGTACAGCATATGAAACTTCACAAGACATGACATTTTCTGTCCCTGTGCTGTCCCATTCTTCTTTAGGAATACCACCGAGTTGCACCATTGTTCCTGGTACCGCAGCACTTGGTTTGACCAGGAATTCAGACATCAGACTTAGAGAGGTATTCACACAGGTCAGGGACACATCAGACTGAGACCACCTTGACGTCGGTTAATGGGCAGCTAATATTTGGCCAAATTTTATGCTAAGCGTCTCATATTTTTTCCTAATACTCGAAAGCCGTATTGCTATTCAAATTTCACATATTCCACATTGACATGCTTTAGCATGGTAGAGTGCAACCTTTTTTGTATATAAATTTTTTTTAAAAAAAACACCAAAGTTCAAATCACCCCCCTTTGTGACCATTGTAAAATAAAACAAAAAAATAAATAAAAAAATAAACGTTTGGTATCGCTGCATTAAAAAATGTATGAACTATCAAAACCTAAAGTAAATTAATCTGATCGGTAAACGACGTAATGAGAAAAAAATCGAAACATCAGAATTACATTTTTTTGGCCGCCGCAACATTGCAATTAAATGCAATAACGGGCGATCAAAACATAGTATCTACCCCAAAATGGTGTTAACAAAAATTTTAGCTTGGTACACAAAAAATAAGACTCCAACCAGCCCCAGGGGAGCAAAAAACGAAAGCGCAAAAATGGAAAATAGCAAGGTCGTGAAGGGGTTGATGTACATAAACCCAGCATGAAACATATATATAAGACATCGGCTATGTATGTCATAGCTCCTGCTATTTGTTTCATAGAATGAATATGCTGAACTAATTTTACATCAGGTTTCAAAGGAACCATGGATTTCAGAAAAAAACTTGATATTGTTATGGATTCCGCTTGATTTATGCCTGGTCAGACTCTTCATGTACTGCTTGGGGTCAAAAGATTGTAAATTACACAGCAGATGCAATATGCTAACACTGCTTACATTTTATTCCATTTGTTTTGCTGTTGTTTTCGCTCTTTTTTTTATATATCTGGTTTGGAGTAATTATTAGTGCCAAATTAATTTGCCTGGAGAAATCCACGCCAATAATGTCAACACTAAAACTAAAATAGCATTACCAAAGAGCAAATCCATCCAGATAATCATCATCGCAGTATTTCTGTAGTATTCCAGCACAGAGTCAGTTATATATAACTAGCTATTGAACCCGTTCTACGCCCGGGTGGCGAGCATTTATATTGGTATATGGTCTCCATCATGTGCTGCTGCCATCCTGCGCCCATTCTGTCATGTGCTGCTGCCATCCTGCGCCCGTTCTGTCATGTGCTGCTGCCATCCTGCGCCCGTTCTGTCATGTGCTGCTCCCATCCTGCGCCCCCGTGCTGTCATGCGCTGCTGCCATCCTGCGCCCGTTCTGTCATGTGCTGCTCCCATCTTGCTGCCATCCTGCGCCCGTTATGTCATGCGCTGCTGCCATCCTGCGCCCGTTCTGTCATGTGCTGCTGCCATCCTGCGCCCGTTCTGTCATGTGCTGCTCCCATCCTGCGCCCGTTCTGTCATGTGCTGCTGCCATCCTGCGCCCGTTCTGTCATGTGCTGCTGCCATACTGCTCCCGTTCTGTCATGCGCTGCTGCCATCCTGCGCCCGTTCTGTCATGTGCTGCTGCCATCCTGCGCCCGTTCTGCCATGTGCTGCTCCCATCCTGCTGCCATCCTGTGCCCGTTATGTCATGCGCTGCTGCCATCCTGCGCCCGTTCTGTTATGTGCTGCTGCCATCCTGCGCCCGTTCTGTCATGTGCTGCTCCCATCCTGCGCCCGTTCTGTCATGTGCTGCTGCCATCCTGCGCCCGTTCTGTCATGTGCTGCTGCCATCCTGCGCCCGTTCTGTCATGCGCTGCTGCCATCCTGCGCCCGTTATGTCATGCGCTGCTGCCATCCTGCGCCCGTTCTGTCATGTGCTGCTCCCATCCTGCGCCCGTTATGTCATGCGCTGCTGCCATCCTGCGCCCGTTCTGTCATGTGCTGCTGCCATCCTGCGCCCGTTCTGTCATGTGCTGCTGCCATCCTGCGCCGTTCTGTCATGTGCTGCTCCCATCCTGCGCCCGTTCTGTCATGTGCTGCTGCCATCCTGCGCCCGTTCTGTCATGTGCTGCTGCCATCCTGCGCCCGTTCTGTCATGCGCTGCTGCCATCCTGCGCCCGTTCTGTCATGTGCTGCTGCCATCCTGCGCCCGTTCTGTCATGTGCTGCTCCCATCCTGCGCCACTATTGTATTATATGCCCCCCATAAGACGCTCCAGTGTGTATGCCTCCGTATGCTGCTGCCATATAAAAAAAAAAAATACCATACTCACCTATCGTCCGGCTCCACTGCAGATGTGTCTTCAAGAAAATGGCGCCGGAAAGCGCGGACTGCGCAGGCGCCGATTCCGGCAGCAGGAATCGGCGCCTGCGCAGTCCGTGCTTTCCGGCGCCATTTTCTTGAACACACACTCCGGCTCCTCTGCCTGTGACTGGACTCTGTCACAGCAGAGGAGGCGGGAGACAGAGCCGCACGCAGCGCTGGAACGGAGGACAGGTGAATATACTTACCCTCCCTCCTGGCGCGTCCACAGTCCCTGACTCTCCGGTGGAGATCATGGTGTGCGTTCAGTGCTTACGCATACCGCGATCTCCTGGGAGCGTCACTCTGTGGGGGCCAGACTGCGCCGGCGCTTGCGCCGGCGCAGTCTATAAAGGCTTCGGACAGAGTGACGCTCCCAGCGTTATATTATAGATGTACAATAAATGGAGGTTTTGAAGGGATTATCCTCTGAGGCTCAAGGAGGCAAACAAAAACAACCGTTACCGTCCCGGAGGCTTTCTGCTGGTCCGGTGACTGTGTACAGGCTGCAGCAGTGATGTCACTTCCACATTGCTGCAATCAATCACTGAGCTCAGTGGCTATTGGCCATCCACAGCAGCAGGGTCACTGAGCTTAGGGATTACCTCAAGTGGTGGTGACTTGACGTCTTCGCTGAACACAACAGTGTTGAGAGACAGCTCTGTTTTTTTTTACCTGAGCCTTTCGAGCAGTCATTTTTAGAAGAGGACAACTTTGTGTCGCTAATGATCCCGAGCACATATCATGCAACCAAAATATTCCTATGTTTGATAAGCATGAAATTACCTTATAGTTTTTTACGACCAGCCAAGGCACCAAGTCCTAGGCAATTACCGTTGTAGCCTAGAAAGTCTGGCTGGTAATAAGAAAATTAAATGTGTCCCTTGATATTAACTGACACATAGTCACATTTACTAATTATATACGTTTTTAGTCTATGTCCTTAAGTGATTACAGGGTCACTATTTGGTGTGAACTGCTGCTCTAAGCTGTGAAGAGCAACTGCACAAATTTGCTGTAAAACAGTCATGCGAAAATACAACAGTGAGACCAGAAGCAACATCGGAAACTGTCCCACATTTACTAAAACTGGCATATTTAATGCAAGACAAATGGGAGTTAGCATTTGGCAATATGTGCACCAACTTTATGAAAAGTCGTATTCCTCCTAACAAATTTCTTACATTTTCACCTCCTAGAGTTTCTATGAACAGACTTAGATTTGTGCCATCAATCTGAATAATTTCCCCATACTTTGACTGCTAAATTTGGACAAAATTATGTCTCTGGGAAAACCACCCCAAATTTCTCATTTCCAACCAATGGAACCATTTTTTCGAGAATTTATCAAAACAATTGTTTACTAATGTGATTTTGTGTTCAAAGGATTTATGTAATGAAATTTTTTCTGTTAAGTCTTGGATGGAAGGAATATCTGGAGATTTCCAATAGTAAGCAATATTGGATTTGGTTACTAACAAAATATGGATTATTAATTGTCTCAAGGCAGGTTCTATACAGTCTGACTCCAGAGAGAGAATAGCTAATTGTGGAGTTAATATGAAGTTTTTATTTTTTGCAATTTTGCTAATAAGAAAAGAGATGTTTGCCCAAAGAGGCTTTATTTTGGGGTAAAACCATAATATATGCAATAGGTTCCCTTGCTGACCACATTCTCTCCAGCAACTTGAAGAGTTTTCTGGATTGATGAGGGCCAGTCTTGTCAGGGTATAGTACCATCTCGTCGTAAATTTGTAAACTGATTCCTGCAAAGCCATTGAAATAATTGACGAGTAGGTAAGTGTTATAGCCTTTTCCCAGTCTTCTAAGTCAACATTTAAGTGTAGGTCAGATTCCCATTTTAGCATGTATGCAGATTTTGATATATCACTGTCATTACTAAACCATTTGTATATATTGGAGAAACTCCAAAAAATGTATAGCTAATATTACATAACAAGTTTATGGAAGGTTCTGAAAAGATCAACTTTTTAAGAAGGAATTCTCTATCTTGATCTTTCAGGATGGTGTACTGTAAAAAGGAAGAGGCGGGTAAATTAAAGTGATTCCTGATGTGAGAAAAAGGGTAAAAGGATTTACCATCATAGATGTCCTTTAACTTTGTGATCCCTAACTCTTTCCATGAGGGATCAATATTGAAATTATTTATGTAAAAAATCAATGAAAGGGGTAATTTTTTCATCAGATCTATTTTGGACGAACCTTTCTTGGGCTTTGACAGTTTCTTCCATGCCTCAAGTGAAGCTTGAAAAATGGGTTGGGCGTTAGAGATAACTTTTTTGTGAATGAGTTGGTTGAGAGATCCTGTGTCTTCTGACAACAGCTGTATAGTCATAGTCAGAAACACCCTTTGCACAGCAAATAGATATGATCTAATAACATACCCATGGGAAGAGACTGGTGCAAGTCACAATGGAGTCTGACATCAGGCTAGGGTAAACCTAATAAAAAGAAGAGAGACAGCATGGGGAGAGGGTGAGGAGGGGCAGGGATGTGGGAAGAGCTCACGCGTATTTCCGTTATGCAGTTTCATCAGGAAAGGTGGACCCGGACACACGGCAGCTGACCCCTAAAGGGCAGGAAGCTGTAACGGCAAGTGCAAGCAGGTATGGCAGGTACTGGCAGACATGGCTGGAATACAGGCAGACAGGTACTGGTAGGCATGGTTGATATGCAGGCAGGCAGGAGCTGGCAAGCACGGCTGATGTACAGACAGGTAAGCGTTGGCAGACACGACTGATAAGCAGGCAGGTGCTGGCTACAGTGGCTGCAGCAGTTTAACGCTAGTGACGTGCGGGCCCGCCCCTGCATGTCAATAGCTAAGAGCCGCCAGCCAATCGGAGGCTGGCAGCTGATGTCAGCCGCAGTGCGCACGTCGCCGGCATCTGACATCATTGTCAGTTAATCTTTTCTTTATAATAATCTTTATTTTTTTTTTATATAGCGCTAACATATTCCACAGCGCTTTACAGTTTTGCATACATTATCATCACTGTCCCCGATTGGGCTCACAATCTAGAATTCCTATCAGTATGTCTTTGGAATGTGGGAGGAAACCGGAGTGCCCAGAGGAAACCCACGCAAACACGGAGAGAACATACAAACTCTTTGCAGATGTTGTCCTGGGTGGGATTAGAACCCAGGACCCCAGCGCTGCAAGGCTGTAGTGCTAACCACTGCGCCACCGTGCTGCCCTATGCTGGCAAGTGCGCGCTTCAGCTGAGTGGAGGGAGCTTCGTCCACCATAGGAGCGCGGCCAGGTAAGAAGAACTCGTTTTTTTGTTTTTTGCTTTTTTTTATTGAGAGCAGCGATCCAGGGGGCCCGGGGCAGAATGTTGATCGCACTGGGGGCAGAATGCTGGAGACACAGGGGGCAGAATGCTGGACACACTGAAGGCAGGATGCTGGACACACTGGGGGCAGAATGCTGGACACGCTGGGGGCAGAATGCTGGAGAAACTGGGGGCAGAATGCTGGACACCCTGGGGGCAGAATGCTGGAGACATGAGGGGACAGAACGCTGAACACACTGGGGGGCAGAATGCTGGAGACACGGTGCAGAATGCTGGAGACACTGGGGGAGAATGTTGGAGACACTGGGGGGCAGAATGTTGGACACCCTGAGGGCAGTATGCTGGACACACAGGGGGCAGAATGCTGTAGACACGGGGGAAGAATGCTGGAGACACGGGGGCAGAATGCTGGCGATGCTGGGGGCAGAATGCTGGAGACGCTGGGGGCAGAATGCTGGACACAAAGGGGGCAGAATGCTGGAGACACGGGGGCAGAATGCTGGAGACGCTGGGAACAGAATGCTGGAGACTCTGGGGGCAGAATGCTTGAGACGCTGGGGGCAGAATGCTGGAGATACTGGGGGCAGAATGCTGGAGACACTGGGGCAGAATGCTTCACATGCTGGGGGTTGAATGCTGGACACACTGAGGGCAGAATGCTGGACACACTAGGGCAGAATGCTGGAGATGCTGGGGGCAGAATGTTGGACACGCTGGGGGCGGAATGCTGGACACACTGGGCGCAGGACTGGAGACAGATGGGGCAGAATTGGAGACAGATGGGGCAGGGTTGCAGACAGATGGGGCAGGGTTGGATGTTGTGAATTCTGTGGCAGAGCTCCCTCCTGTGGTCACAAGTGGTACTTCGGCTGGTTCTCTCTGTGAGCTTCCGTTGGTGGAGGAAAGTGGTACTGCGGCTTCTGAGTTTCCTTCCTCAGGTGATCTGGTGAAGTCGTTAGGTGCTGCTCTATTTAACTCCACCTAGTGCTTTGATCCTGGCCTCCAGTCAGTGTTCTAGTATTGGACCTGTTTCCTCCTGGATCGTTCCTGTGGCCTGCTGCTCTGCATAGCTATAAGTTCCTCTTTGCTATTTGTTTGCTGTTTTTTTCTGTCCAGCTTGTCAATTTGTTTTTTACTGCTTGCTGGAAGCTCTGGGACGCAGAGGGTGTACCTCCGTGCCGTTAGTTCGGTACGGAGGGTCTTTTTGCCCCCTTTGCGTGGTTTTTGTAGGGTTTTGTGTTGACCGCAAAGTTACCTTTCCTATCCTCGCTCTGTTCAGAAAGTTGGGCCTCACTTTGCTAAATCTATTTCATCTCTACATTTGTCTTTTCATCTTAACTCACAGTCATTATATGTGGGGGCTGCCTTTTCCTTTGGGGTATTTCTCTGAGGCAAGGTAGGCTTATTTTCTATCTTCAGGCTAGCTAGTTTCTCAGGCCGTGCCGAGTTGCATAGGGAGCGTTAGGCGCAATCCACGGCTGCCTTTAGTGTGGTTGGAGAGGATTAGGGATTGCGGTCAACAGAGTTCCCACATCTCAGAGCTCGTTCTTGTTTTTTGGGTTATTGCCAGGTCACTGTATGTGCGCTGACCTCTATATCCATTGTGGTACTGAATTACCTTTCATAACAGTACTGGAGGACTAAGGTACTAATGATTCTCAATAGAGGGAAAAAAGAAGTTCTGAGACCATTTTTTTTTCTTTGCACTGTGTTTTGCCTTTTTTTTCCCCTAGACATTTGGGTGGTTCAGGACACAGGTGTAGCAATGGACATTAAAGGTCTGTCTTCATGTGTGGATCAGCTCACGGCAAGAGTACAAAGTATTCAAGACTTTGTGGTTCAGAATTCTATGTTAGAACCGAGAATTCCTATTCCTGATTTGTTTTTTGGAGATAGAACTAAATTTCTGAGTTTCAAAAATAATTGTAAACTATTTCTGGCTTTGAAACCTCGCTCCTCTGGTGACCCAGTTCAACAAGTTAGGATCGTTATTTCTTTTTTGCGTGGCGACCCTCAGGACTGGGCATTTTCTCTTGCGTCAGGAGATCCTGCATTAAGTAATATCGATGCATTTTTCCTGGCGCTCGGATTGCTGTACGATGAGCCTAATTCTGTGGATCAGGCAGAGAAGAATTTGCTGGCTCTGTGTCAGGGTCAGGATGAAATAGAGGTATATTGTCAGAAATTTAGAAAGTGGTCCGTACTCACTCAGTGGAATGAAGGTGCGCTCGCAGCTATTTTCAGAAAAGGTCTCTCTGAAGCCCTTAAGGATGTCATGGTGGGATTTCCTATGCCTGCTGGTCTGAATGAGTCTATGTCTTTGGCCATTCAGATCGGTCGACGCTTGCGCGAGCGTAAATCTGTGCACCATTTGGCGGTATTACCTGAGCTTGAACCTGAGCCTATGCAGTGCGATAGGACTTTGACCAGAGTTGAACGGCAAGAACACAGACGTCTGAATGGGCTGTGTTTCTACTGTGGTGATTCCACTCATGCTATCTCTGATTGTCCTAAGCGCACTAAGCGGTTCGCTAGGCGCTGCTCTGAATTTGATGGACTTGGAGTATGCTAGGCGTTGTGGGTTTTTCTTGGAGCCCTTGCAGTGTCCTATTCCATTGAGAGGAATTGATGCTACGCCTTTGGCCAAGAATAAGCCTCAGTACTGGACCCAGCTGACCATGTGCATGGCTCCTGCACATCAGGAGGTTATTCGCTTTCTGGTGTTGCATAATCTGCATGATGTGGTCGTGTTGGGGTTGCCATGGCTACAAGTCCATAATCCAGTATTAGATTGGAAATCCATGTCTGTGTCCAGCTGGGGTTGTCAGGGGGTACATGGTGATGTCCCATTTCTGACTATTTCGTCATCCACCCTTCTGAGGTTCCTGAGTTCTTGTCTGATTACCGGGATTTATTTGATGAGCCCAAGTCCGATACCCTACCTCCGCATAGGGATTGTGATTGTGCTATCGATTTGATTCCTGGTAGTAAATTCCCAAAAGGTCGACTGTTTAATTTATCTGTGCCTGAGCACGCCGCTATGCGGAGTTATGTGAAGGAGTCTTTGGAGAAGGGGCATATTCGCCCGTCATCGTCGCCATTAGGAGCAGGGTTCTTTTTTGTAGCCAAGAAGGATGGTTCACTGAGACCTTGTATAGATTACCGCCTTCTAAATAAGATCACGGTTAAATTTCAGTACCCCTTGCGATTGTTATCTGATTTGTTTGCTCGGATTAAGGGGGCTAGTTGGTTCACCAAGATAGATCTTCGTGGTGCGTATAATCTTGTGCGTATTAAGCGAGGTGATGAGTGGAAAACTGCATTTAATACGCCCGAGGGCCATTTTGAGTATCTAGTAATGCCATTCGGACTTGCCAATGCTCCATCAGTGTTTCAGTCCTTTATGCATGACATCTTCCGAGAGTACCTGGATAAATTCCTGATTGTGTACTTAGATGACATTTTGATCTTCTCGGATGATTGGGATTTGTGCTCGGGCTAAGCCCTGCTGTTCTCGTGCCAGTGGGTTGCTTTTGCCCTTGCCGGTCCCGAAGAGGCCTTGGACACATATCTCTATGGATTTTATTTCAGATCTTCCCGTCTCTCAAAAGATGTCAGTCATTTGGGTGGTCTGTGATCGCTTCTCTAAGATGGTCCATTTGGTACCCTTGTCTAAATTGCCTTCCTCCTCTGATTTGGTGCCATTGTTTTCCAGCATGTGGTTGGTTTACATGGCATTCCAGAGAATATCGTTTCTGACAGAGGTTCCCAGTTTGTTTCGAGGTTTTGGTGAGCCTTTTGTGGTAGGATGGGCATTGACTTGTCTTTTCCCTCGGCTTTCCATCCTCAGACTAATGGCCAGACCGAACGAACCAATCAGACCTTGGAAACATATCTGAGATGCTTTGTTTCTGCTGATCAGGATGACTGGGTGTCCTTTTTGCCTTTGGCTGAGTTCGCCCTTAATAATCGGGCCAGCTCGGCTACCTTGGTTTCACCGTTTTTCTGCAACTCTGTGTTCCATCCTCGTTTCTCTTCAGGGCAGGTTGAGTCTTCGGACTGTCCTGGTGTGGATACTGTGGTGGACAGGTTGCAGCAGATTTGGACTCATGTAGTGGACAATTTGACTTTGTCCCAGGAGAAGGCTCAACGTTTCGCTAATCGCAGACGCTGTGTGGGTCCCCGACTTCGGGTTGGGGACTTGGTTTGGTTATCTTCTCGTCATATTCCTATGAAGGTTTCCTCTCCTAAGTTTAAACCTCGTTTTATTGGTCCGTATAGGATTTCTGAGGTTCTTAATCCTGTGTCTTTTCGTCTGACCCTTCCAGATTCTTTTTCCATACATAACGTATTCCATAGGTCATTGTTGCGGAGATACGTGGCACCTATGGTTCCATCTGTTGATCCTCCTGCCCCAGTTTTGGTGGAGGGGGAGTTGGAGTATATTGTGGAGAAGATTTTGGATTCTCGTGTTTCAAGGCGGAAACTCCAGTATCTGGTTAAGTGGAAGGGTTATGCTCAGGAAGATAATTCCTGGGTCTTTGCCTCTGATGTCCATGCTCCCGATCTTGTTCGTGCCTTTCATATGGCTCATCCTGGTCGTCCTGGGAGCTCTGGTGAGGGTTCGGTGACCCCTCCTCAAGGGGGGGTACTGTTGTGAATTCTGTGGCAGAGCTCCCTCCTGTGGTCACAAGTGGTACTTCGGCTGGTTCTCTCTGTGAGCTTCCGTTGGTGGAGGAAAGTGGTACTGCGGCTTCTGAGTTTCCTTCCTCAGGTGATGTGGTGAAGTCGTTAGGTGCTGCTCTATTTAACTCCACCTAGTGCTTTGATCCTGGCCTCCAGTCAATGTTCTAGTATTGGACCTGTTTCCTCCTGGATCGTTCCTGTGGCCTGCTGCTCTGCATAGCTAAGTTCCTCTTTGCTATTTGTTTGCTGTTTTTTTCTGTCCAGCTTGTCAATTTGTTTTTTACTGCTTGCTGGAAGCTCTGGGACACAGAGGGTGTACCTCTGTGCCGTTAGTTCGGTACTGAGGGCCTTTTTGCCCCCTTTGCGTGGTTTTTGTAGGGTTTTGTGTTGACCGCAAAGTTACCTTTCCTATCCTCGCTCTGTTCAGAAAGTTGGGCCTCACTTTGCTAAATCTATTTCATCTCTATGTTTGTCTTTTCATCTTAACTCACAGTCATTATATGTGGGGGCTGCCTTTTCCTTTGGGGTATTTCTCTGAGGCAAGGTAGGCTTATTTTCTATCTTCAGGCTAGCTAGTTTCTCAGGCCGTGCCGAGTTGCATAGGGAGCGTTAGGCGCAATCCACGGCTGCCTTTAGTGTGGTTGGAGAGGATTAGGGATTGCGGTCAACAGAGTTCCCACGTCTCAGAGCTCGTTCTTGTTTTTTGGGTTATTGCCAGGTCACTGTATGTGCGCTGACCTCTATGTCCATTGTGGTACTGAATTACCTTTCATAACAGTTGGAGACAGATCGTGCAGGTTCATAGGGCAGGATGGAAAGTGTCATGATTCCAATGGCAGGGAATCACAAAAGGACAAGCACCAACGAGCTCTAGGGTGATGGAACCTGAGCTGACCGCGACCCTAAACCTGAACACACAAATAACAATAGCCGGGGAACGTGCCTACGTTGATCCTAGACGTCTCGCACCAGCCGAAGATCTAACTTCCCCTATTAGAAGAAACACAGACCTCTCTTGCCTCCAGAGAAATACCCCACAGAAATAGCAGGCCCCCACATATAATGACGGTGAAATGAGAGGAAGGCACATACACAGTATGAAAACAGATTCAGCAAAATGAGGCCCGCTAAAACTAGATAGCAGAGGATACAAAAGTAAACTGCGCGGTCAGCAAAAAACCCTTCAAAAAAACCATCCTGTAATTACTTGAACTCATGTTCCAACTCATGGAACATGAGGAGCAATTACAGCCCACTAAAGCAACCAGCAGCAAAGAGACAATTATATGCAAGCTGGACAAGACAAAAATAAAGCAAAACGTGGAACAAGAAAATCAAAACTTAGCTTGTCCTGAAGATTACTGAAGCCAGAAGCTGAGGTAACAAAACACTCTGATAACCTTGATAGCTGGCGGGGAAAAGACAAGAAAGCCCGGTTAAATAGGAAACTCCCAAATCCTAATAGAACAGGTGGACACCAGAGACAGCAGAACACAAATCACCCAGTACCATCAGTAACCACCAGAGGGAGCCCAAAAACAGAACTCACAACAGTACCCCCCCCTTGAGGAGTGGTCACCGAACCCTCACGAGAACCACCAGGGCGACCAGGATGAGCCCTATGAAAAGCGCGGACCAAATCATCAGCATGAACATCAGAGGCAACCACCCAAGAATTATCCTCCTGACCATAACCCCTCCACTTGACCAAATACTGGAGTCTCCGTCTGGAAACACGAGAATCCAAGATCTTCTCCACAACATACTCCAATTCTCCCTCCACCAGCACCGGAGCAGGAGGCTCAAGCGAAGGAACAACAGGTACCTCATACCTCCGCAACAACGACCGATGGAACACATTATGAATAGCAAACGATGCCGGGAGATCCAAACGAAACGACACAGGGTTAAGAATTTCCAAGATCCTATAAGGACCGATGAACCGAGGCTTGAACTTAGGAGAAGAGACCTTCATAGGAACAAAACGAGAAGACAACCACACCAAGTCCCCAACACGAAGTCGAGGACCCACGCGGCGACGGCGATTAGCAAACTGCTGAGCCTTCTCCTGGGACAACTTCAAATTGTCCACCACATGACTCCAAATCCGATGCAACCCATCCACCACCATGTCCACTCCAGGATAATCAGAAGGCTCCACCTGACCAGAGGAAAAACGAGGATGAAACCCCGAATTACAAAAGAAAGGAGAAACCAAGGTAGCAGAACTAGCCAGATTATTAAGGGCAAACTCGGCCAGCGGCAAAAAGGTAACCCAGTCATCCTGATCAGCAGAAACAAAACACCTCAAATAAGTTTCCAAGGTCTGATTAGTTCGCTCCGTCTGGCCATTCGTCTGAGGATGGAATGCAGACGAAAAGGACAAATCAATGCCCATCTTAGCACAGAACGTCCGCCAAAATCTAGACACAAACTGGGATCCCCTGTCAGAAACGATGTTCTCCGGAATCCCATGCAAACGAACCACGTTCTGGAAAAACAGAGGGACCAACTCAGAGGAGGAAGGCAACTTAGGCAAGGGTACAAGATGAACCATTTTAGAAAAGCGGTCACACACAACCCAGATGACAGACATTTTTTGAGAGACAGGGAGATCCGAAATAAAGTCCATGGAAATGTGCGTCCAAGGCCTCTTCGGGATAGGCAAAGGTGACAACAATCCACTGGCTCGAGAACAGCAAGGCTTAGCCCGAGCACAAACCTCACAAAACTGCACAAAAGAACGCACATCCCTCGACAAGGAAGGCCACCAAAAAGACCTGGCCACCAAGTCTCTAGTACCAAATATTCCAGGATGACCTGCCAACGCAGAAGAATGGACCTCGGAGATGACTCTACTGGTCCAACTATCCGGAACAAACAGTCTCTCAGGCGGACAACGATCAGGTTTACCCGCCTGAAACTCCTGCAAAGCACGTCGCAAGTCTGGGAAGACGGCCGACAAAATCACCCCATCCCTAAGGATACCAGTGGGCTCAGAATTTCCAGGGGAGTCAGGCACAAAACTCCTAGAAAGAGCATCCGCCTTCACATTCTTTGAACCTGGCAGGTATGAAACCACAAAATTGAAACGAGAGAAAAACAGTGACCAACGAGCCTGTCTAGGATTCAGACGCCTGGCAGACTCAAGGTAAATCAGATTTTTGTGATCAGTCAAGACCACCACACGATGTCTAGCACCCTCCAGCCAATGACGCCACTCCTCAAATGCCCACTTCATGGCCAAAAGTTCCCGATTACCCACATCATAATTCCGCTCAGCGGGCGAAAATTTTCTAGAAAAGAACGCACATGGTTTCATCACCGAGCAATCGGAGCTTCTCTGTGACAAAACCGCCCCCGCTCCAATCTCGGAAGCATCAACCTCAACTTGGAAAGGAAGCGAAACATCAGGCTGACGCAACACAGGAGCAGAAGAAAACCGGCGTTAAAGTTCCCGAAAGGCCTCCACAGCCGCAGGAGACCAATCAGCAACATCAGCACCCTTCTTAGTCAAATCCGTCAAAGGCTTAACAACACTAGAAAAATTAGTTATAAAACGACGATAGAAATTAGCAAAGCCTAAGAACTTCTGCAGACTCTTAAGAGATGCAGGCTGCGTCCAGTCACAAATAGCCCGAACCTTGACGGGATCCATCTCAATAGTAGAAGGGGAAAAAATATACCCCAAGAAAGAAATCTTCTGGACTCCAAAGAGACACTTTGAGCCCTTTACAAACAAGGAATTAGCCCGCAGGACCTGAAACACCTTTCTGACCTGCTGAACATGAGACTCCCAGTCATCAGAAAAAACCAAAATATCATCCAAATACACAATCATAAATTTATCCAGATATTCACGGAAAATATCATGCATAAAGGACTGGAAGACTGAACGAGCATTAGAAAGTCCGAAAGGCATTACCAAATACTCAAAATGGCCCTCAGGCGTATTAAATGCGGTTTTCCACTCATCACCTTGCTTTATTCGTATAAGATTATACGCACCCCGAAGATCAATTTTAGTGAACCATTTAGCCCCCTTAATGCGAGCAAACAAATCAGTCAACAAAGGCAAAGGATACTGATATTTTACGGTAATCTTATTCAAAAGACGATAATCTATACAAGGCCTCAAGGACATATCTTTTTTGGCCACGAAAAAAAAACCTGCTCCCAAAGGGGATGAAGATGGACGGATATGTCCCTTTTCCAAGGACTCCTTAACATAATCCCGCATAGCAGTATGCTCTGGCACTGACAGATTGAACAAACGACCTTTAGGAAATTTACTTCCAGGAATTAAATCTATAGCACAATCGCAATCCCTGTGAGGAGGAAGCGAACTGAGCTTAGGCTCCTCAAAAACATCCCGATAATCAGACAAAAATACAGGAACCTCAGAAGGAGTAGATGAAGCGATAGAAATCGGAGGTGCATCATCATGAACCCCCTGACATCCCCAGCTTAACACAGACATTGTTTTCCAGTCAAGGACTGGATTATGAGTTTGTAACCATGGCAGACCAAGTACTAGAACATCATGTAAATTATACAATACCAGAAAGCGAATCACCTCCTGATGAACGGGAGTCATACGCATGGTCACTTGTGTCCAGTACTGAGGTTTATTTATAGCTAAAGGTGTAGAGTCAATTCCCTTCAAAGGAATAGGGACTTCCAGAGGCTCAAGACTAAACCCACATCGCTTGGCAAATGACCAATCCATAAGACTCAGGGCAGCGCCTGAATCTACATAGGCATCGACGGAAATGGATGATAATGAGCAAATCAGAGTCACAGACAGAATGAACTTAGACTGTAATGTACTAATGGCAACAGACTTATCAACCTTTTTTGTGCGTTTAGAGCATGCTGATATAACATGAGCTGAATCACCACAATAAAAGCACAACCCATTTTTCCGCCTATAGTTTTGCCGTTCACTTCTAGACTGAACTCTATCACATTGCATTGTCTCAAGTGCCTGTTCAGAAGACACCGCCAAATGGTGCACAGGTTTGCGCTCCCGTAAACGCCGATCAATCTGAATAGCCATAGTCATAGACTCATTCAGACCCGTAGGCGCAGGGAACCCCACCATAACATCTTTAATGGCCTCAGAAAGGCCATCTCTGAACTTTGCAGCCAGGGCGCACTCATTCCACTGAGTAAGCACTGACCATTTCCGAAATTTTTGACAATATATTTCTGCTTCATCTTGCCCCTGAGAGAGAGCTAATAAAGCTTTTTCAGCCTGAATCTCCTGGTTAGGTTCCTCATAGAGCAAACCCAATGCCAGAAAAAACGCATCCACATTAAGCAACGCAGGATCCCCTGGTGCCAATGCAAATGCCCAATTTTGAGGGTCACCCCGCAGGAAAGATATAATAATCTTAACCTGCTGAGCAGGGTCTCCAGAAGAGCGAGATTTCAAAGAAAGGAACAGCTTGCAATTGTTCCTAAAATTCAGAAAACTAGATCTATCTCCAGCAAAGAACTCTGGAATAGGAATTCTAGGTTCAGACATAGGAGCATGTACAACAAAATCTTGTATATTTTGAACCTTAGCAGCAAGATTATTCAAGCTGGAAGCTAAACTCTGGACGTCCATGATAAACAGCTAAGGTCAGAGCCATTCAAGGATTAAGAGGAGGAAAAAAAAAAAAAAAAAAAATCAGCCTGGCTGCAATTAAGGCTAGGCAGCAACCTCAGAGGAGAGAAAAAAAAAAACTTCCTCAGACTACTTTTCCTCCTACTTCAGCCCAAACATTTTGGCCGGCTATACTGTCATGATTCCAATGGCAGGGAATCACAAAAGGACAAGCACCAACGAGCTCTAGGGTGATGGAACCTGAGCTGACCGCGACCCTAAACCTGAACACACAAATAACAATAGCCGGGGAACGTGCCTACGTTGATCCTAGACGTCTCGCACCAGCCGAAGATCTAACTTCCCCTATTAGAAGAAACCTCTCTTGCCTCCAGAGAAATACCCCACAGAAATAGCAGGCCCCCACATATAATGACGGTGAAATGAGAGGAAGGCACATACACAGTATGAAAACAGATTCAGCAAAATGAGGCCCGCTAAAACTAGATAGCAGAGGATACAAAAGTAAACTGCGCGGTCAGCAAAAAACCCTTCAAAAAAACCATCCTGTAATTACTTGAACTCATGTTCCAACTCATGGAACATGAGGAGCAATTACAGCCCACTAAAGCAACCAGCAGCAAAGAGACAATTATATGCAAGCTGGACAAGACAAAAATAAAGCAAAACGTGGAACAAGAAAATCAAAACTTAGCTTGTCCTGAAGATTACTGAAGCCAGAAGCTGAGGTAACAAAACACTCTGATAACCTTGATAGCCGGCGGGGAAAAGACAAGAAAGCCCGGTTAAATAGGAAACTCCCAAATCCTAATAGAACAGGTGGACACCAGAGACAGCAGAACACAAATCACCCAGTACCATCAGTAACCACCAGAGGGAGCCCAAAAACAGAACTCACAACAGGAAAGGATGGAGACAGATGGAGCAGGATGGGGAGATCATATGGGGCAGAATGGATACTCATGAGGGCAGGATGGGAGAACATATGGCTGATGCCAGGATTGAGATACACGGGGGCCAGGATGGGGAATATTATTACCATGGGGGCTGATTAAAGGATATTATTACTGCAGTGATGTATTTATTTTATTTTTTGAGTATACTGTTTTAAATGGGGAGGCAGTCTTGTTACTGTGTAGAGTGACACTCTGTCGCCTTTTTTTCTTCATGTGGTGAAATGTAGAAGTTGGGAAAAATTATGTACCATAATATGTTCTACAAGTGGAGCTCAAGATAACTGTGTTATTTCCTGCAGAGACAAGCCGTGGCTGGAAGAAGTGATGGTGGTCTGTGCTGGATGAAAGATGAAAGATGAAGGACTTCACCTAGAGACGTCACTGGTGAGTCAGTGTGTTACCTATACATTGACACTATACACGGTATACTATATACAGAGGTCCTGTGTATAATGTACCCAGTGATCACTAGAGTTGAGCGAATTTTACTTTTTTAGGATCGAGTCGGGTTTCATGAAACCCGACTTTCTCAAAAGTCGGGTCGGGTGAAATCGGCCGATTATTTCAAAAAGTCAGGGGCCGATCGAAACATGAAACCCAATGCAAGTCAATGGGGAATCAAAGTCGGCAGTGAGTGGAGGACAGGAAAATACCTACAGTGCCCATTTTAATGCCAAAAACATCAATTCGTATTACTGAAGCTTGTCAATCTTAATTTACTTTATAATAATAGTTAGGCATTGAAAGCAGGGGATCATTTGGCTAAAGTTGTGGGGGGTAGGGCTGGCTCAAGATTTTCGTGGGCCCAGGAGACGCGGAATACATCACGGCGGTGGAGCAGGGAGAGGTAAGTATTTCAACTTTGCAAGCGCTGTGATCCTGAACAAGCACAGGGGGCCCACTAGTGACGTGTGTCAATACGTCGCAATGCATCTGTAATGTTACTCTATGGGGCAAAAACGCATCCTGCAAACAACTTTGCAGGATGCGTTTTTTCCCCTAAACGACGCATTGCGACGTATTGAAAACAATGCTAGTGTTAAAGTAGCCTAAGACAAATTAAATGAAGATAACAATACCAAATAATTTGTGTTTGCAGTCATTTTCAGGAAGAAAATGAGTATTATCTGACAGAATTGCAGGGGTGTCAATACTTTTGGCCATGACTGTAAGTAAGTAGGCTAAATGCAGTTCAAAATTGGTAAGAGGAGTACACAGGTGGCATTGCTTTGTTCAGTGGAGGACAACTGTAATAAGTGGCTCAGACAGACTGAGTAGGCCTAAAATAAAAAAGTAGGCTAATTGCAGTTCAAAATTGGTAACAGGACTAAACAGGCGGCATTGCTTTATTGAGTGGAGGATAACTGTACTGAGTGGCTGACACAGTTAGTAAGCCAAAATAATAAAGTGGGCTAAATGTCTGCCAAAAAATTGTTCATAAATAAACTGGTGGCATAGCTAGGTACAGGGGTGGGCTCCTCTGCGGAGTAGCAGACAGTGGTAGTTGGCGCAAAGTATTAACTGGTCTAAATGGAGGCCAGGGCCCCTGTATATTTTTACTATCATCTATCATTTCAACAAATTTGTATTGGCAGTGCCATTGAAGGATTTAACAACACAGACTACACAGTGGTGGAGCAAGGAGAGGTACATTTTGCAAGTGGTAGAGCACTGTTCGAGCTGGGGGGAACACTCTCTCGTTGGCGGCGGTACTGGCACAGGGCCCCTCATATTATGATGGTGTGTCTGACGTTGGTTGTGCACCACCACCATCAGAGACACTTCATTGTACTATGAGGGACCCTTTGCCAGTGCCGTCGCCCAAGAGTGGGCACACCCACCTGTCCAGGCAAACGGCACTCGCACAGGTGCTTGCGCCAAGTGGTGACCACGGCCCTGTGGGGGAGTCAGCCCATTTAGGGAGGTATAAAAATGACCTATGGTGGATATTCAGCAGCTGCAAATGGAGGAATTGGAGCAGTCAGTAAGAGGAGGCCAAAAGCAAGACATTTTTCAGGCAAGCTACGTGTCAGCAGGGGAAGGTGGGGCAAAATAATTTGAAATCCATGATTGGTTCATTTTAATGAAGGTTAGATCATCAACATTCTGGGTAGCTAGACGTGTCTTTTTTTTGGTCAGTATTGAACCAGCAGCACTGAAGACTCTTTCTGATAGCACACTAGCAGCTGGGCAAGCGAGCTCCTGTAATGCATATTCTGCCAATTCAGGCCAGGTGTCTATTTTAGATGCCCAGTAATCAAAGGGGAATGACCTGTGAGGGAGAACATCGATAAGGGAGGAAAAATAGTTGGTAACCATACTGGACAAATGCTGTCTCCTGTCACTTTGAATCGATGCAGCAGTGCCTGTCGTGTCTGCGGTCATTGCGAAATCACTCCACAACCTGGTCATAAAACCCCTCTGTCCAACGCCACTTCGGATTTGTGCACCTCTAACACCTCTGCCATGTTGCCCCCTACAGCTCGTGTGAGAACCATCACCGCCGCTGTGTGCTGGGAATACCTGAACCAAACGGTCTACAAGAGTTGCTTGTTTGGTAGCCAATATTTGCTCAAGGTTCTCATGTGGCATGATATTTTGTAATTTTCCTTTATATCGTGGATCCAGGAGGCAGGCCAACCACAACATCACTTGTGGCCCTCAAAAACCCTGTACCTGACCTTGCAACACCACCAGTTTCTATTGCCCCCTGAGAAGAACCTCCTCCCATAAATATTCATCTCCATCATCCTCCTCCTCCTCTTCGTCCGCCACCTCGTCCAGGAGAGTTCCCTGACCAGACAATGGCTGATTGTCATCAAGGCTTCCCTCCTCCTCGGCTGCAGTCCCCTGCTCCTTAATGTGTGTCAAACTTTGCATCAGCAGAGGCATTAGTGAGATGCTCATGCTTATGATGGCGTCGTCTGCACTTACCAGCCGTGTGCATTCCTCAAAACACTGAAGGACTTGACAGAGGTCTTGGAGCTTCGACCACTGCACACCAGACAACTCCATGTCTGCCATCCAACTGCCTGCCTGTGTATGTGTATCCTCCCACAAATAAATGACAGCATGCCTCTGTTCGCACAGCCTCTGAAGCATGTGCAGTGTGGAGTTCCACCTTGTTGCAACGTCGATTATTAGGCGGTGCTGGGGAAGATTCAGCGATCGCTGATGGTTCAGCATACGGCTGGAGTGTACGCGCGACTGGCGGATGTGCGAGCAAAGTCTTTGCACCTTCAGGAGCAGGGCTGGTAACTCCGGATAATTTTTCAGGAAGCACTGCACCACCAGGTTCAACGTGTGAGCCAGGCAAGGTATGTGTTTCAGTTCTGAAAGGGCTATGGCAGCCATAAAATTCCTTCTGTTATCACTGACTACCTTGCCTGCCTCAAGATGTACATTGCCCAGCCATGACTGAGTTTCTTGCTGCAAGTACTCAGCCAGTACTTCTGCGGTGTGTCTGTTGTCACCCAAACACTTCATTTGTAGCACAGCCTGCTGACGCTTACCACTAGCTGTTCCATAATGGGACACCTCGTGTGCAACACTGGCAGCTGCGGATGGAGTGGTCGTGCGACTGCACTCTGTGGACGAGCTTTCGCTTCTGGAGGAGGAGGAGGAGGAGGGGTGGCGAACACCTACAGCCAACTGTTTCTTAGACCGTGGGCTAGGCAGAACTGTCCCACTATGGCTGTCCCTTGTAGACCCTGCATCCACCACATTAACCCAGTGCGCCATGATGGACACGTAATGTCCCTGGCCATGCCTACTGGTCCATGCATCTGTTGTGAGGTGCACCTTTCTACTGACTGATTGCCTCAGTGCATGGACAATGCAGTCTTTGACATGCTGGTGGAGGGCTGGGATGGCTTTTCTCACAAAGAAGTGTCGACTGGGTAAGTCGTAGCATGGTACTGCATAGGCCATCAGGGCTTTGAAAGCTTCGCTTTCAACCAAATGGTAGGGCATCATCTCTAACGAGATTAGTCTAGCAATGTGGGTGTTCAAACCCTGTGTACGCGGATGACAAGATGATTACTTTTCCTAATGAGAGTCTCTTGTAGGGTGAGCTGGACTGGAGAGCTGCATATGGCGGAACTAGCGGGGGTGGTGGTGGACATGGCAGATTGAGAGAGGGTTGGTGATGGTATTCTTGATGTTGGCCTACATACAGTGTTTCCTACCAAGAGCCTTGTGATTCCCTGACTGCTTTGGCATTGCGACGATACTTCCACATTTGCTGCTGGTGTTGTCCTAACTGGTGGGCTTACAGAGAGGGAAGCAATGTAGCATTGCAGACTACCTTCATTCTGAGCATGTGCACCAACGGTACGGGACTTTTGGTAGTTAGTCCAGGCTTGCAAGTGCATGCTAGTTAAATGTCTAAGCATGCACGTTGTATTTAAATTTTGGAGATTCTTCCTTCTGCTAAAGGTCTTTGAGCATTTCTTACAGATAACTTTGCACTGATCATTCGGATCTTGGTTAAAAAATTCCCACACTGCACTCTTCCTACTATGGAATACCTTTTCAGGCATTGCACGCTGTGCTACTTTAACCGGATGGCCACGCTGTCCTAAAACTGTTTTTGGTTTTGACAAACGTTTTTGGCCAGATACGGGCCTGCCAGATGAAAACTGTTGTGATGTAGATGGCTGCTGCGCATCATCCTCCTCCGCTTCTGAGCTACTGGCAGCAGCACCCTCTTCCCCCAATGGCTGCCAATCAACAACTGGGTCATCTATCACCTCCTCTTCAATTTCATGTGCACCTTCCTCTGTGTCACCGTGTAAGGTGCTATAGTGTTCGGGACGGGGCACCATAGTCTCATCAGGGTCAGATTCTGGCTCAGTACACTGCGAGGGCAATGTAGTGATCTGAGTCAATGGAACAGCATAATAATCTAGCTGTGGCTGTGCATCTGTGCACTCCATGTCCGATTCATCTTGTAATGGGCTTTTAACAATTTCCCTCTCTAACCCAGGCACAGTATGTGTAAAGAGCTCCATGGAGTAAACTGTAGTGTCGCCTGCCGCATCATTCACTTTTGCTTTGGGTGAAGGACACAAGGAAGTGACTTGTTCCTGACCGGGAGCATCCACTGACGACTCGCTGCTTTTATATTTCGAACTTTCTGAAGAGGAGGCGAAAGAGCTAGAGGCTGAGTCAGCAAGGAAAGCCAAAACTTTTTCCTGCTGCTCCGGCTTTAAAAGCTGTTTTCCTATTCGCTGATAAGGGAGCCTTCGAGGCCTTGTGCAGCCAGAAGATGACGCTGGCTCAACATCTCGAGCCTTTGGTGCTATTTTGCTTTTCCCACTACCACCAGATGCTCCATCACCACCACCACCATCAGTACCAGCTGGCAACGACCGCCCACGGCCTCTTCCACCAGACTTCCTCATTTTTGGAAAAATCTAAACAAAATAACAACCGTTATATGGTACTGTGAAACAAGGTAGAAGGTGTATATAAACTTGTTGAGAATTTAAATCTCCCTTTTTTGGGGGGGAGACTGCACCAAATCTCAGGCCCAGTGTATTACAATACACAATGTAAGTGGCAGAACGTGGCTGGAAGATGTACGACAAACTAACAAAACTGACGTAGATCCACTTAGTGCCAATTTTAATCTCCTTTTTTTGGGGGGAGACTGCACCAAATCTCAGGCCCAGTGTATTACACTACACAATGTAAGTGGCAGAACGTGGCTGGAAGATATACGACAAACAGAACTGACGTAGATCCACTTAGTGCCAATTTAAATCTCCCTTTTTTGGGGGGGAGACTGCACCAAAACTCAGGCCCAGTGTATTACACTACACAATGTAAGTGGCAGAACGTGGCTGGAAGATATATGACAAACAGAACTGACGTAGATCCACATAGTGCCGATTTTAATCCCCCTTTTTTGGGGGGGAGACTGCACCAAAACTCAGGCCCAATGTATTACACTACACAATAGAAGTGGGAGAACGTGGCTGGAAGATATTTAAAAAAATACAAGGGCTGTAGTACAATTTCCATCTCCCTACAATGATCTCAGGACAAGTATGGCAGCAATAAAAAGGACTGCTGCACACAAAAGTGTGGCCAAATAAACAAGAGAACTGTGCAGAAAGGAGCAATAGGATTTTTGCTTTGAAAAATGCAGTTGGTTTGCACAGCGGCATACAAACAGCAATGCAGCTATCAGGGAGCCTTATAAGGCAGCCTAATATGTTACAGCGCTGATGCACAAAAATATAAACTCCACTGTCCCTGCAAAGAAAAGACAGTGGAAATCGCTACAGCACAAGCAGTTTCGGGGTTAATCTTCCCTCCCTAAATATATCCCTTCTTCTGATGCAGCTGCAGCAACCTCTCCCAATGCTAAGATCGGCAGAAGTAAGATGGCGGTCGGCATGCACGCCCCTTTATAGCCCCTGTGACGCCACAGAAAGCAAGCCAATCACTGTCATGCCCTTCTGTAAGATGGTGGGGTCCGAGACCTATGTCATCACGCTGCCCATGCTCTGCGTCCTCCTTCATTGGATGAAAAATGGTGCTGAAAACGTCATACGGAACGCGATTTTGGCGCGCTGATCGCCGACCTCATGGCCGATCCCACACTAGGATCGGGTCGGGTTTCACGAACCCCGACTTTGCCGAAAGTCGGCGATTTTTCAATTTGTCCAATCCGTTTCGCTTAACCCTAGTGATCACTGTATTACCTATACATTATATACAGAGCTCCTGTGTATAATATCACCAGTGATCCCTGTATTACCTGTACACGGACACTGCATACTAAGTACAGATCTCCAGTGAGGCCGTACTGGGCCACCGGCCCTTCAAGGGGAGGCCGACATGACAAGGAGACGTGGGATAATAAGGAACGTTTTGTGCAGGGAGTAAATAGGGGGTTACTGTGAATGCAGGGGTGATGAGGTCACTGATGGGGAGGGGACAGAGGGATTTGAAAAAAGCGGGCTTATAAAGGGGGGTAGCCATATCGGTGAGTCAACCAGTCAGGTACTCACCAGACAGAAACAGCTGCCACCCACCCTCCCTGTCTTTTTTAGTTACAGTTTAGATCATGCTTATGTGGAGGTTGAGATGCCTAGAGTCGATTTGGTTGGGTAGTATACTTTGCTAGCAAATTTCGTTACCATGTCATGGCAGCGTGGCGTGGGGGGAAGGTCCTCGAAGTTGGTGGAAATGGAAATGGTGGATTGGTAGGGGGGGATCTCACGAGGTCCTGGACTCCCCTAAGGAATTTCGGTTGGACGTGGTCTGTTCAATCCTATGGCAGGGTTAATCAAGGGACCTGTCAATTGTTTACTGGTTCAGACAGGTTGGATATCATCTGCCCCCGAGCTGGTGCTTAGCGGCCGGGGGTAAGACTTGACCTGGGGCCGCAGTGGGCTGTTGGATACTAACGATTAGGCGTTTGGGGCTTCGAGGACCACACCCTATTTTTGGACTTCAGGAGCACGGCTGGTAACTCCGGATAATTTTTCAGGAAGCACTGCACCACCAGGTTCAAGGTATGAGCCAGGCAAGGTATGTCTTTCAGTTCTGAAAGGGCTATGGCAGCCATAAAATTCCTTCTGTTATCACTGACTACCTTGCCTGCCTCAAGATGCACATTGCCCAGCCATGACTGAGTTTCATGCTGCAAGTACTCAGCCAGTACTTCCGCGGTGTGTCGGTTGTCGCCCAAACACTTCATTTGTAGCACAGCCTGCTGACGCTTACCACTAGCTGTTCCATAATGGGACACCTCGTGTGCAACACTGGCAGCTGCGGATGGAGTGGTCGTGCAGCTGCACTCTGTGGACGAGCTTTCGCTTCTGGAGGAGGAGGAGGGGTGGCGAACACCTACAGCCAACTGTTTCTTAGACCGTGGACTAGACAGAACTGTCCCACTATGGCTGTCCCTTGTAGACCCTGTATCCACCACATTAACCCAGTGCACCATGATGGACACGTAACGTCCCTGGCCATGCCTACTGGTCCATGCATCTGTTGTGAGGTGCACATTTCTACTGACTGATTACCTCAGTGCATGGACAATGCAGTCTTTGACATGCTGGTGGAGGGCTGGGATGGCTTTTCTCACAAAGAAGTGTCGACTGGGTAAGTCATAGCATGGTACTGCGTAGGCCATCAGGGCTTTGAAAGCTTCGCTTTCAACCAAATGGTAGGGCATCATCTCTAACGAGATTAGTCTAGCAATGTGGGTGTTCAAACCCTGTGTACGCGGATGACAAGATGATTACTTTCATTTCCTAATGAGAGTCTCTTGTAGGGTGAGCTGGACTGGAGAGCTGCATATGGTGGAACTAGCGGGGGTGGTGGTGGACATGGCAGATTGAGAGAGGGTTGGTGATGGTATTCTTGATGTTGGCCTACATACAGTGTTTCCTACCAAGAACCTTGTGATTCCCTGACTGCTTTGGCATTGCGACGATACTTCCACATTTGCTGCTGGTGTTGTCCTAACCGGTGGGCTTACAGAGAGGGAAGCAATTTAGCGTTGCAGACTACCTTCATTCTGAGCATGTGCACCAACGGTACGGGACCTTTGGTAGTTAGTCCAGGCTTGCAAGTGCATGCTGGTTAAATGTCTAAGCATGCACGTTGTATTTAAATTTTGGAGATTCTTCCCTCTGCTAAAGGTCTTTGAGCATTTCTTACAGATAACTTTGCACTGATCATTCGGATCTTGGTTAAAAAATTCCCACACTGCACTCTTCCGACTATTATTATTATTATTATTATTTATTTATATAGCACCATTGATTCCATGGTGCTGTACATGAGAAGGGGTTACATACAAGTTGCAAATATCACATACAGTAAACAAACTAACAATGACGGACTGATACAGAGGGGCGAGGACCCTGCCCTTGCGGGCTTACATTCTACAGGATTATGGGGAAGGAGACAGTAGGTTGAGGGTATGGACTATGGAATACCTTTTCAGGCATTGCACGCTGTGCTACTTTAACCAGATGGCCACGCTGTCCTAAAACTGTTTTTGGTTTTGACAAACGTTTTTGGCCAGATACGGGCCTGCCAGATGAAAACTGTTGCGATGTAGATGGCTGCTGCGCATCATCCTCCCCCGATTCAGAGCTACTGGCAGCAGCACCCTCTTCCCCCAATGGCTGCCAATCTGTGTCAACAACTGGGTCATTTATCACCTCCTCTTCAATTTCATGTGCACCTTCCTCTGTGTCACCGTGTAAGGTGCTATAGTGTTCGGGACGGGGCACCATAGTCTCATCAGGGTCAGATTCTGGCTCAGTACACTGCGAGGGCAATGTAGTGATCTGAGTCAATGGAACAGCATAATAATCTAGCTGTGGCTGTGCATCTGTGCACTCCATGTCCGATTCATCTTGTAATGGGCTTTTAACAATTTCCCTCTCTAACCCAGGCACGGTATGTGTAAAGAGCTCCATGGAGTAAACTGTAGTGTCGCCTGCCGCATCATTCACTTTTGCTTTGGGTGAAGGACACAAGGAAGTGACTTGTTCCTGACCGGGAGCATCCACTGACGACTCGCTGCTTTTATATTTCGAACTTCCTGAAGAGGAGGCGAAAGAGCTAGAGGCTGAGTCAGCAAGGAAAGCCAAAACTTTTTCCTGCTGCTCCGGCTTTAAAAGCTGTTTTCCTACTCGCTGATAAGGGAGCCTTCGAGGCCTTGTGCAGCCAGAAGATGATGCTGGCTCAACACCTCGAACCTTTGGTGTTATTTTGCTTTTCCCACTACCACCAGATGCTCCATCACCACCACCACCATCAGTACCAGCTGGCAACGACCGCCCACGGCCTCTTCCACCAGACTTCCTCATTTTTGGAAAAATCTAAACAAAATAACAACCGTTATATGGTACTGTGAAACAAGGTAGAAGGTGTATATAAACTTGTTGAGAATTTAAATCTCCCTTTTTTGGGGGGGAGACTGCACCAAATCTCAGGCCCAGTGTATTACAATACACAATGTAAGTGGCAGAACGTGGCTGGAAGATGTACGACAAACTAACAGAACTGACGTAGATCCACTTAGTGCCAATTTTAATCTCCCTTTTTTTGGGGGGGAGACTGCACCAAAATTCAGGCCCAGCGTATTACACTACACAATGTAAGTGGCAGAACGTGGCTGGAAGATATACGACAAACTAACAGAACTGACGTAGATCCACTTAGTGCCAATTTAAATCTCCCTTTTTTGTGGGGGAGACTGCACCAAAGCTCAGGCCCAGTGTATTACACTACACAATGTAAGTGGCAGAACGTGGCTGGAAGATATACAACAAACAGAACTGACGTAGATCCACTTAGTGCCAATTTTAATCTCCCTTTTTTTGGGGGGAGACTGCACCAAAGCTCAGGCCCAGTGTATTACACTACACAATGTAAGTGGCAGAACGTGGCTGGAAGATATACGACAAACTAACAGAACTGATGTAGATCCACTTAGCGCCAATTTATATCTCCCTTTTTTGGGGGGGAGACTGCAACAAAACTCAGGCCCAGTGTATTACACTACACAATGTAAGTGGCAGAACGTGGCTGGAAGATATTTAAAAAAATACAAGGGCTGTAGTACAATTTCCATCTCCCTACAATGATCTCAGGACAAGTATGGCAGCAATAAAAAGGACTGCTGCACACAAAAGTGTGGACAAATAAACAAGAGTAGATCATGCTTATGTGGAGGTTGAGATGCCTAGAGTCGATTTGGTTGAGTATGTACACTTTGCTAGCAAATTTCGTTATCATGTCATGGCAGCGTGGCGTGGGGGGAAGGTCCTCGAAGTTGGTGGAAATGGAAATGGTGGATTGGTAGGGGGGGATCTCACGAGGTCCTGGACTCCCCTAAGGAATTTCGGTTGGACGGGGTCTGTTCAATTCTATGGCAGGGTTAATCAACGGACCCGTCAATTGTTTAGTGGTTCGGACAGGTTGGTTATCATCTGCCCCCGAGCTGGTGCTTAGCGGCCGGGGGTAAGACTTGACCTGGGGCCGCAGTGGGCTGTTGAATACTTACGATTAGGCATTTGGGGCTTCGAGGACCACACCCCCCTTTTTGGACTTTATTGTTAAATTGTTTTGTTAAATGTTAATAAAAGGCTGCTGTGGCCATTTAATCCAATTTCAGTGTAAAGTTTTTTATTCAACAATGGTCACCACAACAGGTACTTGGAAAAGAGTTTGGAGAAAGGGGGTTGGTTGGCGAGAAGGTTAAGTTAACATCTAAGCTACTGTGACTCACGGATACCCTAATGTCATGTGTATAACGGCACATATGGTGATAATAGTTTTTTTTTATTTATTACTGATCAGTATTGTAGAATTCGGTCACTATGTGGTGGTAATATGTGGTCTGGACATGGTGTTGTGGTATTTGTCCCTTGTATGTGCTATTTGGTCACTTTGTGGGGGTAATATGTGGTCTGGTCATGGTGTTGTGGTATTTGTTCCTTGTATGTGATATTATTCGATCGCTGTGGTGGTAATATGTGGTCTGGACATGGTTTAGCGGTATTTGTTCCTTGTATGTGATATTATTGGTCATTTTAAAAATTGAAAAATAAATACAAATATACCTAAATTGTATTGCATATTTTAACAAATATTTAATAGGTTACAATGAGTAGGGCCCGGCCAAAAGTGTCTACCGTGTTATGGTGGCGGCTTAAAAAATCTTTTGGCCAAAACAAAAGCTGCCGGCTATATGTGTGATCTGGTGATGGGAACTGTTAATGTGTGATAGGTGAGATGTGGAGTTTCACTCAGCAACTATTTTTCTGGAATAATCTGGTTCAGGTATATGATGACCCCCTCGCATGACCCCGTTGCATGACCAGGGGGTCTACAGAGTTTGAACAGCCCGGGGCCCTGGCTACACTTAATCCACCCCTGGCTGGTTAGCATGGGTGATATTAAGGCAGGTGTTGGCAGACATGGCTAATATGCAGTTAGGTGCTGGCGAGCACACATATGCTAATATGCAGGCAGGTCAATATATCTTGAAATAAAAATAAGTTCCACAATTGGATGTGTTTAAAAAATGTCCCTGTCCTGAGATAATTCTATAAATGTGCCCCAGTGTAATGGCTGTCCGACCGTGCAGGGACAGGTCAGATATACCACAGCTACTGGCTGGGAGGGAAGCAAAAGACTATACAGACATGACAACAAGGATCACAGCCGATTCTTTGCTTGAGGTGAAATATTGTTTAAAAACAGGCAGTGAAATGTTTTACTCACAAAAAGAATCAGCTGTGACCCCCTACTGTAATGTCTGTATACTCTCTTTTGCATTCTTCCCTGCCCAGAAGCTGTGGTATGATCAGACCATGTTGCTGCACGGTCAGACACAACCATTACACAGTACATAGCAGGGACACATTTATATGATTATCTCAGCACAGGAAAGTTTTTTTTAAACACAAGCAATTGAGGAACTTATTTTTATTGCAAGATCTGTTGATTAAAGTACACTTTTATTCATGGCCCAACCCCTTTAAGTGATCATAAATAGATAAGCTTGGAGAAAGTTCATTTTCTTGGTCTAGCAGAAAACAGGTGCATGTAGCCTTGTCATCTATAGAATCAGAGTATGTGTCTGCAGGCCACGCTAGTCAAGAGGTCATTTGGTTAAACCAATTGTTAAGTGATCTTAGTAAACCATCAACTCAACCAACACTGATTTATGAAGACAACCAAGGATTCATCAAACGTGCATGCAGTGAGAAGATCAATGCGAGAATCAAACACATTGATATTGTTCATCATCACCTGCATGATTTGAGAGAACAATGCATAATTGAGTTTGTTTATTGTAAAAACTGACAGATATTAGCTGATGTTATGACAAAGTCATTTCCAAGAACCATAGTTGAAGAATTCAGAACCACTATGGAACCAACAGGATTAATAGTTGTTGAGTGTGGGTGTTGGAATAATACTGGGGACTCGGGAGTAGTTGTGCATATTGGATCAACTACTATTTACTTCTGTTTAATCGTGTATGAGTTTCTGTCTCCAGGAATAATGTTATATTGCCAGAAAAGCACTGTTAAATAACCCCCAAATAAACAGAAAGTTGCTATTCACTCGTTGTGTGTGTAACGAGTACATTTTACTTTCACTTTGCAAGCTGACAGACAAGATGCTAAGATCCTAAGCTATAAGAAATACCAGTTGTAAGCTGTGTTATCTTTGCTCCTTAATAAATATATATTCACTGTTGAACGGCTGGACAGTACTGAGATTAATCCACTGCAAGCATCTAGCATCATTATAAGCACAGTGAGTGTAGCACGATTTCAGAAAGATCCGATTCACCCTAGAATTTTCATAGAGATAAAATTTAGCTTAACCCCTTTCTGACATTGGACGTAATATTCCATCCATTTGACCTGGGCCTATTTGACCAAGGACAGAATATGCTGATTCTGATTCAAACAGTTGATACCCGGCACTAGATGCCACGAGGGGTCACAGACCACTCTCAGCACTTTAACCCCCGAAATGCTGTGATCAAACACGATCACAGCATTCCAGAAGCCGACAGAAAGTTGACAGCCCCTCTGCCTTTGGATCGGAGACCCCGCGGTGACCCGATAATTGCCATGGTGACCTGATGTCGTCATGATGACATCCGGGTCAACAGAGCTAGGAAACTTGCAGAGCTGACAGTTTCTATAGCATGGAGATGCTGCTGCATCTCCTTGCTATAGAAGAGATCATCCTGCAAAAAATGACAGTCCCATAGCCAGACAAAGTAAAAAAGTTAGAAAAAAGTTAAAAAAAAACTTTTTTAAATAATTCTAAAAATAATTCTTTAAAAAAAATCAAAAATAATAATTAAAAAACTATATGTATTCTATCTCTAAATAAATATTTAAATGAAAAAAAAAAACAATAAAAGTACACATATTTGGTATCGCTGCATCCGCAGTGACCTGACTTATAAAACTGTCACACTAGTTAACCTCTTTAGTGAGCACCATTAAAAAAAAACAAGGCAAAATACAGTGCTGAGTTCTGAGTTCTGAGAGTTATAGCTCTCAGAATAAAGTGATGCAAAAATAATTATTTTTTATATAAAATAGTTTTTATTGTATAAAAGAGCCAAAACATTAAAAAACAATATAAATGAGGTATCGCGGTAATCATACTGACCCGATGAATACAACTGCCTTATCAATTTTACCACACACGGAATGGCATAAAACCCCCACCACCAAACAAGAAATTTAAGAATTGCTGGTTTTTGTTCATCCTGCCTCATAAAAATCGGAATAGAAAGTGATCAAAAAATGTCATGTGCCCGAAAATGGTACCAATAAAAATGAAAATTCGTCCCGCAAAAAACGAGGCATCACATGACTCTGTGGGCCATAATGTGGAAAAATTATAGCTCTCAAAATGAGGTGTTGCAAAAACTATTTTTTGCAGTAAAAAGCGTCTTTTAGTGTGTGACAGCAGCCAAACATAAAAACCCGCTAAAATACCTCTTTCACACTTCCTGATATTTCCGGTACCGTGTCCGTGTGTTTAATGCTTGTGGCATGCATGTGTCGCATCAGTACCACACAAACGGGCGCCAGGGAAGAAGCGTTACAGTAAGCCCTGTTCCCCGCTAGCTCCGGTGCTCCATGAGCTCACTGGATCTCACCGCAGCTCAGCCCAGCTGGGAACGGAGCCTCTGTGACCAGAGGTAATCTCTATGAAGTCACCAGTCACTAACGCTGCATCGCTCATTCACCAGTGGTTCTCAGCCTGGACGGTCGCATCTTGGCACCATCCAGGTTGAAAACTAATTATCCCCTAGACGTGGATTACTGCGTGGGACAGAATTACTGACAGGTGAGGGAATGGGTTGTTAATTCTTTTTTATTTATTATAGGAGAACGAGGGCTTTAGTGGAATAGGCGTTAGGTGAGTATATCTGTTTTAGTTATTTTTAAAATAATAATGGAAAACTGTTTTATTTGAATTTCTAATAAAAGACTTTATTCTGGATGTGTCTTTATTTACCATACAACTATAGGATTAGTAATGGATAGGTGTCTTATAGATGCTTCTCCATTACTAAGCCGTGGGCTTGATGTCACCTGACAATGATGTCACCGTGGGCTCGATGTCACCTGAGAATATCAGCCCCCAGCTGTGAGCTTTATCAAAGCTGGTTATCAAAAATGGAGGGAATCCATGCCGTTTTTTTTTAAATTATTTATTTAAATAATTTTAAAAAAATAATGTGGGGACCCCTCTATTCTTGAAAACCAACCTTGCTGAAGCTGACAGCATAGGGTTGCAGCCCCCAGCTGTGAGTTTTGCCTGGTTGGCTATAGAAAATACAGGGGAACCCATGCCATTTTCTACATTCATTCATTTATTTATTTACTAGATGGTGGCCCAATTCTAACGCATCGGGTATTCTAGAATATGTATGTAGTTTATTTATGAAGATTTTGGAATAATACATTGAATACACAGGATTCGGCCAACCGTGACCAATTAGCGAAGCGTGGTTCAAATCTCGCGCCAATTCGCGACCGAACTGTGCCTGTCGCTGATTGTTCGCGGCCAGCCACGTAGTATATAGCACAGCGACGTAGAATATAACAGCCCATGTAGTAAATAGCACAGCCACGTAGTATATTGCACAGCCACGTAGTATATTGCACAGCCACGTAGTATATAGCACAGCCACGTAGTATATAGCATAGCCCATGGAGTATATAGCACAGCCCACGGAGTGTATAACAGCCCACATAGCATATAACACAGCCACGTAGTTTATAACAGCCCACATAGCATATAACACAGCTCACGTAGTATATAACAGCCCACGCATGCAGTATATAACACAGCCCACGTAGTGTATAACACAGCCCACGTAGTGTATAACACAGCCCACGTAGTGTATAACACAGCCCACATAGTATATAGCACAGCCCACGTAGTATATAACAGCCCATGTAGTGTATAGCACAGCCATGTAGTATATAGCACAGCCCACGTAGTATATAGCCTAGCCATGTAGTATATTGCACAGCCACGTAGTATATTGCACAGCCCACGTAGTATATAGCAATGTGGGCATCATATCCCTGTTAAAAAAAAGAATTAAAATAAAAAATAGTTATATACCCACCTTCCGTTGGCCCCCGGATCCAGGCAAAGCGTTTACCGATGCTCCTCGCACGGTCCGGTCCCAAGAGTGCATTGCGATCTTGCGAGATGATGAGGTAGCGGTCTCACGAGAAAAGCACAAAGGCTCCTGAAAAGCGAAATGGCTCCTCACCCACCAAAAGAAATTCAGCAAATTCTCAGCTCCCAAATCCAAATGCCCCCCTCCCTTCTGAGCCCCACAGTGTACCTAAACCACAAATTGCATCCACATTTGGTATTTCTGATGCGATGAGAGCCCACCTAACTTACGGGTAGATGCCTCAAGAAGCACAGGCTGGGCATAACATACTGGTGACTACAACGTACTGGTCACTAGAGTGTACTGCTCACTACAACGGCAGTTTGCAATTTTCACTCGGCAACATTCATTGCTGATTTGTTCTGGAAAATACACATGAAGTCAAAATCATCACTACACCTGTAGATAAATTCCCCAAGGGGTATAGTTTCCCAAATGGGGTCACTTGAGGGGGTATTCTACTCTTCTAGCAATTATAGGCTCTGTATATGGAGTCTGCAAAGGAAAATCTGCGCTGCAGGAAGCAAATAGCGCTCCGCTCCTCCCGAATCTCCCCGTATGGCTAAGTGGTACTGTAGAGCCACATTTGGGTTATTGCCATGTTCAGTAGAAAATGTGGGACAAATTTTGATGCCATTTTTACCCACTTCTTGTATGAAAATGTAAAATCTTTGGCTAAAACAAAATTTTGGTGGTAATAATGTAGTTATTTTGTCTTCACCTCCCAATGGTATAAAATTCTGTGACACACTCGTGGTGTTAATATGATCACTGCACCCCTAGATGAATTCATTAAGAGGTATAGTTCATAAAATGGGGTCACTTATGGGGGTTCTGCTGTTCTGGCACCTTATGGGCTCTCCCAGTGGGTCATGGCACCTGCAAACCATAACAGTAAAATCTGGCACTCCTTGCCTTCTGAGCTTTGCACTGTGCCTGAAAGATATTTCTCGATTACATGTAGAATACTGGCGCACTCAGGAAAACAATGTACTTCAGTTTATTGAAAAATTTCCTATTAGCCCTTAAAAAAATTAAAGATTTGGGGCTAAAACAACATTTTAGTGGTAAAAATGTAATTTATTCTTTCTTCACCGCTCAGTTGTATAAAATTCTGTGAGCACATGTGGTGTCAATATGATTACTGCACCCCTAGATGCAGTCATTGGGGAGTTTAGTTTGTAAAATGAGTACATATATAGGGGGTTTCTGTTGTTCTGATTCAAAGTTCTCACCACACATCTAGATATGATCCTTGGGGGGTCTAGTTTCCAAAATGGTGTCAATTGTGGGGGTTTCCACTGTTTAGGCACATCAGGGGCTCTCCAAACGCGACATGACATCCGATCTCAATTCTAGCCAATTTTGTGTTGAAAAAGTCAAACGGTGCTCCTTCCCTTCCAAGCTCTGCTATGTGCCCAAACAGTGGTTTACCCACACATATGGGGTACTAGCATACTCAGGACAAATTGTACAGCATCGTTTGGGGTCTAATTTATCCTGTTACCCTTGGAAAAATTTAAAAAAGTTGGATCTGATGTAAATTTTTGTGAAAAAAAAGTTAAATGTTAATTTTTTTTAAACATTCCAAAAATTACTGTGAAGCACCTGAAGAGTTAATAAACTACTTGAATATGGTTTTGGGCACTTTGAAGGGTGCAGTATTAAGAATGATGTCACTTTTGGGTATCTTCTATCATATAGACCCCTCAAAGTGACTTCAAATGTGATGTGGTCCCTTAAAAAATGGTGTTGTAAAAATGAGAAATAGCTGGTCCACTTCCTTATAACTCCCTAACAAAAAAAATTTGGTTTCAAAATTGTGCTGATGTAAAGTAGACATGTGGGAAATGTCTATTAATTAATGTTAATTATTTTGTGTGACATATCTCTGTGATTTAAGGGCATGAAAATTCACAGTTCGAAAATTGTGAAATTTTTAACATTTTCGCCAAATGTCCATTTTTTTCACAAATAAACGCAAGTCCTATCAAAGAAATTTTATTACTAACATGAAGTACAATATGTCACAAGAAAAGAATGTCAGAATCACCGGGATCCATTGCAGCGTTCCAGAGTTATTACCTCATAAATGGACAGTGGTCAGAATTGTAAAAATTGGCCAGGTGTCAGTATTCCGGGTTTTCCAAGTCACCTTGTGAATAATTTTGCCCTTTGTTAAAGATGGAGTTTGCTGTTTTTGTCTGCCCTACTTCCTGTTCGTTTGTTTAAAACCCAGGTCAGGTGTCAGTCTCTTTACTGGAGTATTCTGCTTCCGTTTCCTCTTCAGCTCAGCTGCTTGTTCTACTGTGCTTCTACCTGTGGCTCTGGACATTCTCTGCCTATGTAAGCTATACTCTCAGTCTGTTGGCTTTGGAACTTAACCCTTGGTTCACTCCTCCTGGTAAGAACTTTGTTTTGGAACTGTGTTTTTGGAACTTTCTTGCTGGACAGTGTTTTACTGCTTAACCCCTTAGTGACAGAGCCAATTTGGTACTTAATGACCAGGCCAATTTTTGCAATTCTGACCACTGTCACTTTATGAGGTTATAACTCTGGAACGCTTCAACGGATCCCGCTGATTCTGAGATTGTTTTGTTTTTTCATGACATATTGTACTTCATGTTAGTGGTAACGTTTCTTCGATATTACTTGCGATTATTTATGAAAAAAACGGAAATATGGCGAAAATTTTTAAAATATTGCAATTTTCAAACTTTGTATTTTTATGCCCTTAAATCAAAGTGATATTTCACCAAAAATAGTTAATAAATAACATTTCCCACATGTCTACTTTACATCAGCACAATTTTGGAAACAAAATTTTTTTTTGTTAGGGAGTTATAAGGGTTAAAAGTTGACCAGCAATTTCTCATTTTTACAACACCATTTTTTTTTAGGGACCACATCACATTTGAAGTCATTTTGAGGGGTCTATATGATAGAAAATAATGAAGTGTGACACCATTCTAAAAACTACACCCCTCAAGGTTCTCAAAACCACATTCAAGAAGTTTATTAACCCTTTACGTGCTTCACAGGAACTGAAACAATGTGGAAGGAAAAAATGAACATTTAACTTTTTTTTTGCAAACATCTTAATTCAGAACCATTTTTTTTATTTTCACAAGTGTAAAAACAGAAATGTAACCATAAATTTTGTTATGCAATTTCTCCTGAATACACCAATACCCCATATGTGGGAGTAAACCACTTTTTGGGCGCACCGCAGAACTTAGAAGCGAAGGAGCGCCGTTTGACTTTTTCAATGCAGAATTGGCTGGAATTGAGATCGGATGCCATGTCACGTTTATCGAGCCCCTGATGTGCCTAAACAGTGGAAACTCCCCACAAGTGACACCATTTTGGAAACTAGACCCCTTAAGGAAATTATCTAGATGTGTGGTGAGCACTTTGAACCCCCAAGTGCTTCACAGAAGTTTATAACGTAGAGCCGTGAAAATAAAAAATCGCTTTTGTTTACACAAAAAATGATCTTTTCGCCCACAAATTCTTATTTTCACAAGGGTAACAGGAGAAATTAGACCACAAAAGTTGTTGTGCGATTTCTCCTGAATATGTCGATACCCCATATGTGAGGGTAAACCACTGTTTGGGCGCATGGCAAAGCTTGGAAGTGAAGGAGCGCCGTTTTACTTTTTCAATGTAGAATTGGCTGGAATTGAGATTGGACGCCATGTCGCGTTTGGAGAGCCCTTGATGTGCCTAAACAGTGGAAACCCCCCACAAGTGACACCATTTTGGAAACTAGACCCCTTAAGGAACTTATCTAGATGTGTGGTGAGCACTTTGAACCCCCATGTGCTTCACAGAAGTTTATAATGTAGAGCAGTGAAAAAAAAAATCACATTTTTTCTACAAAAATGATTTTTTGCCCACAAATTTTTAATTTTACAAGGGTAACAGGAGAAATTAGACCACAAAAGTTGTTGTGCAATTTCTCCTGAGTACGCTGATACCCAATATGTGGGGGTAAACCACTGTTAGGGCGCACCACAGAGCTTGGAAGAGAAGGAGTGCCGTTTTACTTTTTCAATGTAGAATTGGCTGGAATTGAGATTGGACGCCATGTCGCGTTTGGAGAGCCCCTGATGTGCCTAAATAGTGGAAACCACCCACAAGTGACACCATTTTGGAAACTAGACCCCTTAAGGAACTTATCTAGATGTGTGGCGAGCACTTTGAACCCCCATGTGCTTCACAGAAGTTTATAACGTAGAGCCGTGAAAATAAAAAATCGCTTTTGTTTACACAAAAATGATCTTTTTGCCCACAAATTTTTATTTTTACAAGGGTAACAGGAGAAATTAGACCACTAAAGTTGTTGTGCAATTTCTCCTGAGTACGTCGATACCCAATATGTGGGGGTAAACCACTGTTTGGGCGCACCGCAGAGCTTGGAAGAGAATGAGTGCGGTTTTACTTTTTCAATGTAGAATTGGCTGGAATTGAGATCGGACGCCATGTCGCGTTTGGAGAGCCCCTGATGTGCCTAAACAGTAGAAATCCCCCACAAGTGACCCCATTTTGGAAACTAGACCCCCCATGGAACTTATCTAGATGTGTGGTGAGAACCTTGAATGCCCAAGTGCTTCACAGAAGTTTATAATGCAGAGTCGTGAAAATAAAAAATATTTTTTTTTTCCACAAAAAAGATTTTTTAGCCCCCAAGTTTTTATTTTCACAAGGGTAGTAAGAGAAATTGGACCCCAAAAGTTGTTGTCCAATTTGTCCTCAGTATGCTGGTACCCCATATGTGGGGGTAAACCACTGTTTGGGCGCACAGCAGAGCTTGGAAGGAAGGAGCGCCGTTTTGGAATGCAGACTTTGATAGAATGGTCTGCGGGTATTATGTTGCGTTTGCAGAGCCCCTGATGTACCTAACCAGTAGAAACCCTCCACAAGTGACCCCATTTTGGAAACTAGACCCCCCAAGGAACTTATGTAGATGTGTGGTGAGAACTTTGAATGCCCAAGTGCTTCACAGAAGTTTAGAATGCAGAGTCGTGAAAATAAAAAATATTTTTTTTTCCACAAAAAAGATATTGTAGCCCCCAAGTTTTTATTTTCACAAGGGTAACAGGAGAAATTGGACTGCAATAGTTGTTGTCCAATTTATCCAGAGTACGCTGATGCGCCATATGTGGGGGTAAACCACTGTTTGGGCGCACGGCAGAGCTCGGAAGGGAAGGAGCGCCTTTTTGGAATGCAGACTTTGATAGAATGGTCTGTGGGTATTATGTTGTGATTGCAGAGCCCCTGATGTACCTAAACAGTAGTAACCCCCCACAAGTGACCCCGTTTTGGAAACTAGACCACCCAAGGAACTTATATAGATCTGTGGTGAGAACTTTGAATGCCCAAGTGCTTCACAGAAGTTTATAATGCAGAGTCATAAAAAAAATATATATATATATTTTTCCACAAAAAAAGATTTTGTAGCCCCCAAGTTTTTATTTTCACAAGGGTAACAAGAGAAATTGGACCCCAGAAGTTGTTGTCCAATTTATCCCGAGTACGCTGATGCCCCATATGTGGGGGTAACCCACTGTTTGGGCGCACGGCAGAGCTCAGAAGGGAGGGAGCACCATTTGACTTTTTGAGCGCAAAATTGGCTGTCGTGTTTGGAGACCCCCTGATGTACCTAAACAGTGGAAACCCCCCAATTCTAGCTCCAACCCTAACCCCAACACACCCCTAACCCTAATCCCAACCTGATCTATAATCCTAATCACTAACCCTAACCATAATCACAACCCTTACCCCAAAACAACCCTAATGTCAACCCTAACCATAACCCTAATCAAAACCCTAAATTCAACACACCCCTAATCCTAATCTCAACCCTAACCTCAAACCTAACCCTAATCCCAATACACCCCTATTCACAACCCTAACCTTAACCCTAATCCCAAACCTAACCCTAATCCCAAGCATAACCCTAATGCCAACCCTAGCCCTAATACCAACCCTAATCCAAACCATAACCCTAATCCCAACTCTAACCCTAACTTTAGCCCCAACCCTAGCCCTAACTTTAGCCCCAACCCTAACCCTAAGGCTACTTTCACACTTGCGTTGTTTGGCAATCCGTCGCAATCCGTCGTTTTGGACAAGAAACGGATCCTGCAAATGTGCCCGCAGGATGCGTTTTTTGCCCATAGACTTGCATTGCCGACGGATCGTGACGGATGGCCACACGTCGCGTCCGTCGTGCACTGGATCAGTTGTGTTTTGGCGGACCGTCGGCACAAAAAAACGTTCAAAGAAACATTTTTTTGTACGTCGCATCCGCCATTTCTGACCGCGCATGCGTGGCCGTAACTCCGCCCCCTCCTCCCCAGGACATAGATTGGACAGCGGATGCGTTGAAAAACTACAGCTGCTGCCCACGTTGTGCACAATTTTCACAACGTGCGTCGGTATGTCGGGCCGACGCATTGCGACGGCCCCGTACCGACGTAAGTGTGAAGAAAGCCTAACCCTAAATTTAGCCCCAACCCTAACCCTAAATTTAGCCCCAAACCTAACCCTAAATTTAGCCCCAACCCTAGCCCTAACCCTAGCCCTAGCCCTAACCCTATCCCTACGCCTAACCCTACCCCTAACCCTACCCCTACCCCTAGCCCTAACCCTACCCCTAGCCCTAACCCTACCATGCGCCCGCCATTCTCTTCTGCCGGCGGCCAGGAGGAGCAGCAAGAGGATCCAGGGACACAGGTGAGTATAATAGGGTCCCCGAATCCCCCTATTTCTCTGTCCTCTGATGTGCGATCACATCAGAGGACAGAGAATTACACTTTACTTTTTTTTTTTTTTTGCGGTCGCCGGTAAACAGTTAATTACCGGCGATCACAAAACAGGGGTCGGTAAAACCGACCCCGATCATGCTCTTTGGGGTCTCGGCTACCCCCGGCAGCCGAGACCCCAAAGATTCTCGCGGGGCCGGCCGGCGGGCGCACTGCGCATGCGCCCGCCATTTTGAAGATGGCGGCGCCCACCGGGAGACACGAGGAGCATCGGGGGAGATAGGTAAGTATTGGGGGGGCCACCTGGGACCCCTTTTCTCTGTCCTCCGATGTGATCGGAAATTAAAAAGAGATCGCGTTTTGTTTTTTTTTGCGATCGCCGGTAAACGGTTAATTACCGGCGATCGCAAATGCGGGGTGGGTTAAAAACCCCCCGAATCATGTTCTCTGGGGTCTCGGCTACCCCCGGCAGCCGAGACCCCGGAGAAAATCCGACTCTGGGGGGCGCTATTTACTTTTTCCACAGCGCCGTTAATTAACGGCGCTGTGGTTTAAGTACCCTTAGCGGCCACCGTTAAAAGGCGTATCTGCGGTCGCTAAGGGGTTAATCCTTCATTTACTCCCCCCGGTGGGAGCTACTGGAAATTACACCAGTATAATACTTTAATGTGAACTTGTTCTGGACTTTCCGTGCTTATGCCACAACTGAGATCAACTTGAGAACTTGTTTCTGGATTTACCCGTGTTCATGCCACAGCTGGGATTAACCTGAGGACTTGTTCTGGACTTCCCAGTGTTTACTACATACCTAGATTTGATTCTTTCTGCACCAACAGTGTTTTGGATCTGCACCACGTCACCTGTCACAATCACCTTGCCGAGGACTCTGCTCTAAGAACTCTTCCGATTTTCTGTATATGGTTAAGGAACTTGTTTTATTGTGGGTTATCAGTATATTATTTTGAGTGTTATTGCTGTGGTACAAATACACTATTTGCACTAAAGAAACCCGTCTCTGTTCATTGCCCCTCGCTACCAGAATCCTAGAGTTCCTACAATAGTATTACACCAGGTCATAAACGTGCCAACCACCTTCGGGGGTAAAGGGGTTAAATTCCATTTATAAAACATATGACAAAAGCACGAAAATTATGTAGATGATGCGACATTTCAGCTGCCAAAACAGATTGCCAATAACCAGATGAACAAGGAAAACGCTTCATTGGGTGAAATGGTCAGGGTGCATGATTATGTGTAAAAAGGACTCGAACTGTAAAGAACCATGGCAGCCTATGTGCACTGAGTGACCTAGCATAAATGCACATTGTTTACTTTAGTCTGCCTGTGTAAACGGGCAGTCAAACTGCCACTGATTGGTAAAAGTTTACCGATTGGCCGTTGTATCATGCTGCCGGTCAGTCTGTGTCATTGGACCTTTAGGCCACATTCACATGTTGAGTATTGGGTACGTTTTTACCTCAGTATTTGTAAACCAAGACCAGAAGTGGAACAATCAGAGGAAAAGTATAATAGAAACACGTCAACACTTCTGTATTGATCACCCACTTCTGGTTTTGGCTTACAGATACTGATGTAAAAAACTCACCAAATACTGAACTTTTGCACGTGGCCGAAATCGCTCCATCCCATTTACCATGAATAGTAATCTTAGGGTCGCAGTTTCTATACACTCTTATTTTATTTTCGTGTAGGACCTGCCTAAGAAAACTATCTATTCCAGCGTTAGCTACTATATGACCAGATTAAACTGGTTATCACTATCCTATAGTTCCTGTATGCTATTTACTCACTGTTCTTAATCAACGCTGCCAATAAAGTAGCCATTGTCATCGCTCAAACGTCAGTACAACTTGTCATTGACATTGAATTTCTTTGTGGTGTCACATTTAGAGGCTTTTCCTCGTTGAGTTCCATACAAGGATAAAAGTATTGATTTTCTGATAACACAAAATGTAACCTGCTTGGTGGCCAGTAAGTGCGACACAGAGTTTTCTGAGTCCCAGTGTGAAACGCTTCCATACCGACGGGTTCTCAACAAATCACATTTTCTTAACTTGGGTCAATTGATGTTTTCTATCCCTGTAATGACAATGTCTATCAAACTCTATTATATATCAGCACAAAGGTCCCATTGTGAATAGATCAGAATGGTTTGAATTCCTATTCCTGGACACTGCAGACACTTGCTGGTCAGCTCTTGTTAGTGGCAATGTTGATACGCTTGGACTGTTATATTTGAGGGTAACAAAGATGTCTTTGTATATTTGAGGAGCCACGTTTTATTTCACGGATGAATTGTATCAAAACACTGCAAATCCCTGCATGTTGGTTTTGGAGACAGTGTAAGGGTGGATATTGTTTGTACACATCTCCTCCAGCAACATCAAGTCATAACTGAATGACTAAGACTCAGGCATTTCATCTTGACAGCTCACGAAGCAAACTTGATCTTCATAGGACTAAATGATGCAGTATAAATATTCAGACCTCGTCCATTGGTGACAGGCGCATCTCGGCTTCCACGAACACTCATCTCTTCCCTCTACCCCCCAAGTTCTCATTGCAGGAATTTACTTTGCCTCCATCATTTGCCACTTTAGTGGCCTATTACTTTGTGTAACCCACTGTGCCAACAGTTATCATTAACCCACTGGCCATAAGAACAATGGATAGTAAATGGGTAATTTATCTGACCCGATAAAAATAGCATAAGTTCACCTTAAATATCTAATTTATTTTATTTTTTTTCAAAAGGCCCAATTCTAGCAGACAATTTCAGATTTTTTTTGTGAAATCAAAAGATCTGGAAAGACAAGCACTGTTTTCCATTCTAAATAATAATAATCCTAATGATGATTTCTAGATAGTCCATATAAAGATATAATCTTAAAGATGTGATATAATAAAATCAATAGGACATCAGGCATATTAATGTGATAAATAGTTAGTTGGGCATGGCGAATATGTACAGAAGTACCGTATATTTTCATTGTGTCTTTTCAATCTAAGTAGGTCAGTGAGAGAACACGTTTCATGGCATAAATCCCAAGTAGTTTCAAATAAAAAAAGAGAAATATTAATATGAATAAAGCATTCTAGTTCTGTAGAATATATTTATTTTTATTTATTTTACTCACTTATATAGCAACATTAATTCCATGGCGCTTTCCAGACATTATCATCACTCTCCCCAATGGGGCTCATAAACTAAATTTCCTCTCAGTATGTCCTTGGGGAGGAAACCCATGCAAATAGGGGAGAACATATTTATTTATCTACAGTACTGTAAAAAAGAATTTACACATTCTTTAAATATAAAGGTTTATTGAAAACCTATATCAGATATTTAAAAAAATAATTGCTTTCCTGAACCTAAAACCTGATTGTGCGTCCCCAAGTAACAACTGTAAATACACACGTGGACAAAATTGTTGGTACCCCTCGTTTACTGACCTATAACTGTCAATGAGATTTCTGCACCTTTCTACAGGTATTTTGAACCACTCTTCAAGAGCAAACTGCTCCAGTTGTCTTGTGTTTGAAATTTGCCTTTCCCAGACGATATGTTTCAGCTCTTTCCAAAGATGCTCAATAGGATTTAGGTCAGGGCTCATAGAAGGCCACTTCAGAATAGTCCAATGTTTTCCTCTTAGCCATTCTTGGGTGTTTTTAGCTGTGTGTTTTGGGGCATTATCCTGTTGCAAGACACATGACCTGCGACTGAGACCAAGCTTTCTGACACTGAGCAGCACATTTATTTCTAGAATCCTTTGATAGTCTTGAGATTTCATTGTACCAAGCACAGATTCTAGAGACCCTGTGCCAGATGCAGCAAAGCAGCCCCAGAACATAACACATAACAGAGCCTCCTCCATGTTTCACAGTAGGGACAGTGTTCTTTCCTTGATATGCTTCATTTTTCCGTCTGTGAACATAGAGCTGATGCAACTTGCCAAAAAGTATCATTTTTGTCTCATCTGTCCATAGAACATTCTCCCAGAAGCTTTGTGGCTTGTCAACATGTAGTTTGGCAAATTCCAGTCTGGCTTTTTTATGATTTTTTTCAACAATTGTGTCCTCCTTGATTGTCTCCCATGAAGTCCACTTGGCTCATACAAAGACGGATAGTGCGATCTGACACTGATGTTCCTTGAGCTTAAAGTTCACCTTTAATCTGTTTAGAAGTTTTTCTGGGCTCTTTTGTTACCATCCAAATTATCCGTCTCTTTGATTTGTCATCAATTTTCCTCCTGCGGCCACGTCCAGGGGGGCTGGTTACAGTCCCATGGATCTTAAATTTCTGAATAATATGTGCAACTGTAGTCACAGGAACATCAAGCTACTTGGAGATGGTCTTATAACTTTTACATGTTTGACTATAATTTTCTTTCTTGTCTCCTGAGACAACTCTTTCCTTTGCTTCCTCTGGTCCATGTTGAGTGTGATACATACCATGTCACCAAACAGCACAGTGAGTCTATATACAGGCCCACTCACTGATTCCAAGATTGTATACACCTGTGATGCTAGGTAGTGGACACACCTTGATTTAACATATAACTTTTGTCACATTATTTTCAGGGGTACTATCATTTCTGTCCAGGCCTATTTCATGAGATATATATATTTTTTGAAAAGCAACGTCTGACTTTCATTTATTCATTTTCATAGATCTTTTATTTATTATTACTTTTGTCAGATTCAAATTATTTCTGAGACCATTGTGGGTTTTTCTGTCATTAAATGAGGGGTACCAACAATTTTGACCACGTGTGTGTATACCGATATGTGCTGAATAATTAGTCTCACATCACTAATGTGTTTTAATTACTGTTTTTGGCAGAAAAGATTATAAAACTTGGGAAAAAATGTATGACTATTTGTAGGCAAGCAATGGGCAACCAAAAGAATCAACAGTATTGACATGCTTGCTGCTAATTGGGTGTGATTGACTCATTTAATGAAAGGTTGGTGTTCTAATGAATAGCAGTGCAGAGTTCAATTAGTGAGGTAATTCATTCTATGAAGAAACAGGAGTCAATTATGGCCCTTATTTAAGGAAGCAGGGCAGCAAATGTGGTACCTGCTGTTTTTAGCCCTTGCTGAGTGAGTAAAATGGGTCGTTCCAGACATTGTGCTGAAGGAGAATGAACTTTGATCAAGAAGTTGATTGGAGAGGAGAAAACATATAAATGGCAAAAAAATCCCAAAACATGTGGTAGAAAAAGACATAGCACCATCGGCATAGAATCACAAGAATGGCAAGGAAATGTCAAATAATCAGCTCCAGAGACATCAAAGAAGATCTTAAGTTATTTGTGAGTCCTGCAACCATCAGAAGACATTTAAGTGATGCCAAACTATTTTCAAGAAATCTCTTAAAGTACCATTGCTGAATAAAAGACATTTGTTGAAAAGGTTACAGTTTTCCAAAGAATACATTAACTGGCCCAAAGAGAAGTGGCACAATATTCCATGAACAGATGAGAGCAAGATTGTTCTTATTGGGTCTAAAGGCAGCAGACTATTTGTGAGACGACCCATAGACACTGAATTCAGGCCACAATACACTGTGAAGACTGTAAAACATGGTGGTGCAAGCATAATGGTTTACGGAGGTTTCTCATACTATGGAGATGGGCACCGGTATCGCATACCAGGCACCATGGACCAGTTTCAATATATCAAAATACTGAAAGAGATCATGTTGCCTTACGCTGAAAAAGAAATGCTTTTGAAATGGGTGTTTCAGCAGGACAACCCCAAACACATCAGCAAGCGGGCAACATTCTGGTTCCAGACCAACAAAATTGTTATGAAGTGAAAAGACCAATCCCCAGACCTCAATCCGATTTGAGAATTTGAGGAGTGACATCACAAATGCTGATTTTGATGCAAAACCTAAAAAACTGTGGAATGTAGTCCAGTTAGCGTGGGTTGGAATATCTGTTCGCAGGTGTCAGATGTTGAATCCATGCCACCATGGTCGTATTGGCCCACCGGAGAACCGGAGGATTCTCTGGTGGGCCCAGGCATTGACACCTGCTGGCATACTGGCCAGCAACTGCCTAAAGCCCTCACTGCTCTAGGGGCCCCCAGCCAGTGGCTATGGGGCCCCTGAGTCAAGGGGGCCTACCCTGTGCCAGTGGAGCAGCAGTGGGTGACAGGGAGCCACGCCTGTCCCCACTGCTAAAGAGAAATTAATATTCATGCTTCTCCACACCCCCATGGGCATGGAGAGGAGTGAATACCATATCACTTTATTAGCGGGCAGCGTTAGCTACAGGCTGCAGCTAATACTGCCCGCATTTAAAGCCCCACCACCACCGCACCACTCTCTCACACACACAAAGCACCACACTGCACCACATACACACACATGCAGACAGACACACAGCACCACTCACCTCTCGCATCACATCCCGGCATCCTGCTTCCTGCCCAGCGCTTCCTGTCTGAGACAGTGCAGCTGGATGATATCATTATTCAGCATGTGGCTGTTTCAGACAGAAAGCTGCCAGCGAGGAAGAGGCTGCCGGGATGTGCTGTGAGAGGTGAGTGGTGCTGTGTGTCTGTCTGTGTACGTTTATGTATGTGTGCGTATGTTTATGTGGTGTGATGCCGTGCTTTGTGTGTGTGTGAGAGTGATGTGGTGCTTTGTGTGAGTGTGTGTGTGTGAGTGAGAGAGTGGTGTGGTGCTCTGTGTGTGTGTATTGGAGATTGGCAATGATAGGGTGGTGGGGAAGGACAATGGGGTGGTGGGGAAGGAGGCAATGATGGAGGTGGTGAAATGGGCAATAATGGGGTGGAGGGGAAGAAGGCATTGATGGTTGTGGTGGAGAGGATAATGATGGTGTTGTGGGGAGGCAATGATAGATGTGTTGATATGGGCAATGATGGGGGTGTTGAAATGGGCAATGATGGGGTGGTGGGTGAGAAAGCAATGATGGTAGTGGTGGAAAAGACAATGGTGGTGGTGGAATAGGCAATGATGGGGGTTGTGAAGGAGAAGGCAATGATGGAGGTGGTGGAAAGGCAATGATAGGGGTGGTCGGGGAGAAGGCAATGATGGGGTAGAGGGGGAGAACAATGATGGAGGTGAAGAGGGGCTGCATTATACCCTATGAGGGGGGCTGCATTATACTTTATGAGGGGGCTACATTATATTCTGTGGGGGGACTGCATTATTCTCTCAGGGCACTGCATTATATTCTAGGGGCTACATCATACTATATGAGGGGCCTGCAGTATACTCTTTGGGGGGCTACATTATATTCTGTGGTGGGGCTGCATTATTCTCTCAGGGGACTACATTATATTCTGGGTGGCTACATCATACTATATGAGGGGGGACAGCATTATGCCCTATGAGAGGGCTACAGTATACTCTATGGGGGGCTGCATTATACTATATGAGGGTGCAACATTATATTCTATGGTGGGGACTGCATTATACCTTATGAGGGGGTTGCATTATATTTTGTGGGGTGCTGCATTATATTCTATGAGAGGGGGCTGCATTATATTCTTTGAGGGGGCTGCATTATATTCTATGATGGAGGCTACATTATATTCTATGAGGGGGGCTACCCCAACCCCTGCTACATAATTAAGACGTGTACTACCTTATATTATACCCTGATATCAGAGTGTTTTACCACACAATTGGTGGTCTTGTATTTATTTCTATGTAGCTACATAGTGGGCCCAAAGAATGATTTTCTCTGGTGGGTCCAAGGTGCTCCAGTCCGACGCTGCATGCCACACAGGTGTAGCGCAGTTATCAGAAATAAAGATTTTACAACTAAATATTAGTTCAATGATTAATAGAAAACCTAAGTCTGTAAGCAAATTTCAGTTTATGCTGTAAATATTCCAGTTTGTAAATGAAAATGCAGACACTGCTATTTTTTCAAGAAGCCTATTATTCCTAAAATTGCATTAAAAATGTATATTTTGTTCATGTTTTCATTCAGAATTGAATGTGTGGTGCTACCAGTGCCTTTGTGTGTATGGAACTAAATGCTACTATGAGGATCATGCGTTTTCTCTTGTTTTCAACGCACTTTTATTATTTTGCGCATAAGTGTGTACATAACTTGAGATGAGATCACTGTGGAGGAATTTTTCCCACTTAGTGCAGAATTGTTTAAATTTGGCTACATTGATTTTAGAGTATGAATTGCCCATTTATCGTCTTCTCACAGCATCTCAATGGGATTCACGCCAGGACTTTGACTCGGCCCCTCCAAAATTTAAATTTTGTTAATTTGAGCCATTCAGAGGTGGACTAACTTGTTTCTTTTGGATTATTGTTCTGTTACATAACCCAGCTTTGCTTTAGGTGACATACTGACGGTAAAGCATTCTCTTTCACAATTTTCTAATATTCAACAATTTAAAGTCACTGTCAGAAATTGACAGCAACATTTAAATTTGTAAATAATTGCAGTCAGAGTAAACTGCTGTGTATAACATTGTCTCCAACTGAGAGCTCTCCATATACCACACAGCTGACATTTGACATACAAGTGCATCAAACATCAAGAAGGGGTTCACAGAAAATTGTTAATGTGTTTCCTATGACCCATGCTCATGTGCAATCATTCTTTAAAGGGGTATTCCCATCGCCAATATTCTATCCAGAATACAGTGGGGGAAATAAGTATTTGATCCCTTTCTGATTTTGTAAGTTTGCCCCCTGACAAAGACATGAACAATCAATAATTTTAAGGGTAGGTTAATTTTAACATTGAGAGATAGAATATCAAAAATAAAGTGCCGAAAATCACACTGTATAAATTATATAAATGTATTTACATTTTGCAGTAAGAAATAAGTATTTGATCCCCCTGGCAAACTTAATACTTGGTGGCAAAACCCTTGTTGGCAAGCACAGCAGTCACACGTTTTTTGTAGTTGATGATGAGGCTTGCACACGTCAGGAGGAATTTTGGTCCATTCCTCTTTGCAAATCATCTCTAAATCATTAAGATTTTAAGGTTGTCGCTTGGCAACTTGGAGCTTCAACTCCCTCCATAAGTTTTCTATGGGATTAAGGTCTGGAGACTGGCTAGGCCACTCCATGACCTTAATGTGCTCGGTTTTGAGCCACTCCTTTGTTGCCTTGACTATATGTTTTGGGTCATTGTCTTGCTGGAAGACCCAGCCACAACCCATTTTTAATGTCCAGGCGGAGGGAAGGAGGTGGTCACTCAGGAGTTTACGGTACATGGCTCCATCAATTCACCCATTGATGCAGTGAAGTAATCCTGTGCCCTTAGCAGAGAAACACCCCCGAAACATAATGTTTCCACCTCCATGCTTGACAGTGGGGATGGTGTTCTTTGGGTCATAGGCAACATTTCTCTTCCTCCAAACACGGTGAGTTAAGTTAATGCCAAAGACCTCAATTTTTGTCTCATCTGACCACAGCACCTTCTCCCAATCACTCACAGAATCATCCAGGTGTTCATTTGCAAACTTCAGATGGGCTTGCACATGTGCCTTCTTGAGCAAGTGAACCTTGCGGGCACTGCAGGATTTTAAACCTTTACGGTATAAAGTGTTAGCAATGGTTTTCATGGTGACTGTGGTCCCAGCCGCCTTGAGATCATTAACAAGTTCCCCCTATGTAGTTTTAGGCTGATCTCTCACCTTCCTCATGATCAAGGATACCCCATGAGGTGAGATTTTTCATGGTGCTCCAGATCGATGTCGATTGACAGTCATTTTGTATTTCTTCTATTTTCTTCCTATTGCACCATGAGTTGTCTCCTTCTCACCCAGCATCTCACTTATGGTTTTGTAGCCCATTCTAGCTTTGTGCTGGTCTATGATCTTGTCCCTGACATTTTGTGCTGGTCTATGATCTTGTCCCTGACATCCTTATAAAGCTCTTTGGTCTTGCCCATGTTGTAGAGGTTAGAGTCTGACTGATTAATTGAGTCTGTGGACAAGAGTCTTTTATAAAGGTAACTATGTAAGGCAGCTGTCTTTAATGGAGGTAACGAGTTGAGTTAGGAGCATTTAACTGGTCTGTAGAAGCCAGAACTCTTAATGGTTGGTAGGGGAACAAATGCTTATTTCTCACTGCAAAATGCAAATAAATTTATAGAATTTATACAATGTGATTTCATGGATTTTATTTTTGATATTCTATAAAAATAACCTACCCTTAAAATTATAGACTATTCATGTCTTTGTCAGTAGGCAACCTTACAAAATCAGCAAGGGATCAATTACTTCTTTCCCCCACTGTATGTAGTAGGTGTAATAATAGTAATAATATTAGCAGATACCTCCAATTAGAAATTTTGTATAGATTTTTTTATTTGTTATGTCTAATTCCCCATGTGCAGGCATTGCAGGACCTTAGGTATCCATGGTTACGTCCACTGATGAAGTGACAGTTAGCTAGTTGCTAGTGGTCGTAACCATGGATACCTAAGGTCCTGCAATGCCTGCAATGCCTGCACACGAGGAAAGACATAGCAAAGAAAAACCTACAATTTCTAATTGGTGTTATTTGTTAATATTATTATTACACCCACTACATCTTGGGATAGGATCTTGGAGATAGGAATACCCCTTTTACTGTTAGAGTATGTGCATGTCACATATTTACTGTAAACATTCCTGCTTTTAAAACATATCTAATGGCATGAAAAACACTGCATAAAAACAAGCAGTTTTGATGAGTTATTCCACAAAAATTAGAATAGTTGACAAATGCTGCAAAAAAGCTGAAACAATTGACCTGCTACAGATATGAAACTGCTTCAAATCTGCAAGGAAAAAAATAAGCAACGGGTGCGTGAGACTTCAGGAATCTCACTCACTTTGCGGAGACCATAAAAATGCTACATTTTTGTTGAGAAAACATGGCAAATAAGTGACTTATGAAAATAGCCTTAGGGGCCAATGACACAGTTTTTCATTCAGAATACTTTATTATTTGTAATACAAAACCAGGAGTAGTTCCGACACTCAGAACAGGTATGGATCTTTCATTTATAGTTTTTCAGTATTAGGCCACATGCACACGTTCAGTATTTGTTCAGTATTTTACATCAGTATTTGTAAGCAAAAACTAGGAGTGGGACCGTCAGAGGGAAAGTATAATAGAAACATATGCACCACTTCTGTATTTATCACCCACTCCTGGTTTTGGCTTACAAATACTGAGATAAAAAACTGACCAAATACTGAACATGTGAATGTGAGCTTTAACTTACAACTACTGATTAAAACAATCTGATGTCTGAATAGACACTGAAAGAGAATATGCTACCAGCTTTCAACAATTCAAACTTCAAACAGTATTAAATAATCTTAGACCTGATGAGGCTAGTTAACTTACTGTGATATAATCCATGTCACAATGGCTTTATAATCCCTTTTGAAAGTCTAAACTAAATCTCTGACCACATGGCATGATTGCACCTCCTCTTTGCTGCTGCTGAGATCTGACTCTGCTCAGTACAAGCTGCAGCTGTCAGTCATGTTGTGTGGGGGGGAAACTGAATACACATGGACTCATAAGGTCTCATATTTTATCATGAAATACTCATCTTATAGAGACTTTCTGGCATGGATTGTCAATGTAGGTGCATTCCACTCATCAGGTCTAAGAGATCTACTCTCCTCAACATTGAGATTATAATACCAAGAAGGAAAAGTCGTGGAATTATGTCAATCATAGGAACGATAGACATGTTAGTGATATGCAAATTATGAAAAAATGGAAACAACATTTTTAAAACCATCATTATTCAGTATTGAGTAATAGCACCACATGCAGAAATGCATGCTATTAAATGCTTTTGTGCTATCAATGAGTATTTAAGTGGTCAAAAGAATATTCTGCTATGCTGAATGCACTTGGGTGCACCACACATCATCAGGATCTCCATCAAGATCTCCTGCTGGCAGCTCCCTTTGTTATTTCTGGTTAATGATGTCCCAGCTGTGCTCATAGAGAGAAGAGTCTGAAGATGCTGCGGGCCATGGTAGCTTGTATAGGTCATGCATGCTGCTCACAGTAGCACGAGCAACGTGTGGCCTGTTGATGTCGTGTATGCAGTTTGTATTGTGAAATCTGATAACAAATCTCTAAGTGTTTCTGCACAAAAAGAGTCCTGCGTGTACTATCGTAAGTTCCTGCTGGGAGAGGTCTCGTGCATTATCTCTCATACCATTATTATCCCTTGGCAAAAAAAAATGTCACAATGACACTAAGGCTATGTGCACACGTTGCGGATTAGCCTTAGGAATTTCTGGTGCGGATTTTGCCTCTCCTGGCAGAAAACGCACCTGCGGATTTGTCGCGTTTTTTGCGCGTTTTTGCTGCGGTTTTCTTGCGGATTTGCTGCGTTTTTTGCCCCTGTGGTTTTCTATAATGGAATGGGTACAAAAACACTGCAGATCCACAAAAAAGAAGTGACATGCTACTTCTTTTAAACCGCAGCGTTTCCGCACCGGACTTTCCACAACGTGTGCACAGCTTTTTTTTTCTCATTGATTTACATTGTACTGTAAATCAATTGCAGATCTGTAGTGTTTCTGCACCTCAAAAAACGCTGCGGATCTGCAGAGAATCTGCATCGTGTGCACATACCCTACACTGATTTTTTCAGAAATGCCTAGAGTTATATGGACAACAGATGTAGGTTAGAAGCTGGGGTAAAGTTGATTGAGTTTTTTTTAGTTCAATTGTCCTTATTGCATGTGGAATATGCAACATGTATAGATTTTAAGCCGTATAATAAGGGGGGCTGAGAATGGAGTACTGTCTTTAGACAAGAGCTTCATTCTCTCATCTGATAAGCTATCCAGGTAGATCTTAGAAGATACATGTGTGCGCCCTCTAGTGACTGCTCATGTGTATCTTCAATATTAGAAAAAAAAAACTGAATCGTGAGCAGTTGTGTGCGGTGATCATGGAGCACCAACAGGCAAGTAAAAGGTGCTCTCCCACCCCACACAAAATCCAAGAACTGTCACTTTTTTCGCACACATTTTATGTCTCATGTAAGTATAATTGGACAACACTTCAGGTCCATTTAATGCAAGTTATTCATTATTTATTCTGATAATTTTGGTTTTCAAGAGCAGTAAAATGTACCCTTCTGCTTTTGTTTGGATATATCTTTTTATCAATGTACATAACGGAATATATAATGTAACAATTCATTTTGGTTCTAATGAAGCCAAGGAAAAAGTCTATTGATAAAGAAAGACAAAACATTTTAGTTTGCACTAGGTATGCAAATCAAAGAAGGTAAAGGTGAACTGAACTATTACTTCACAGGCAGGAGGGGCTGCAGATTAATAGGCGCTGTTCACAGCCCTGTTACTAATTATTGTATAGCGCGTTTAAAGAGGACCTTTCATCAGGATATAGCTCTAATCTCCCGATCTATAACGTCTTGTATGATTAGAAGATGCTGGGAGATTAGAGTACAAATGACTAAGCATATAATGTTTATTTGAGGGGAGGGCCAATACAGCTAAGGTTAGCGGTGTCACATTACAAACCTTTCTATCAACTCTCCAATTCTCCTAGCACTGTCATCTCGGCTGTACTGCCCCTCCACCCCCCTTCCACACTGCCTGTTCAAAGATGAATCACACTTACAAAGGGTGAAATAACCAATGAACACATCACCAATTTTCAAAGTAATATAGATTTATAAAGGTGTTATTGACATGAAATTCCCACCAGATGTCAGTAACAACAATTCAGACAGGCAAAGAAATCACACCACAGATGGCCATAAATTAAGTGATTTGTAATAATGAGAAATGACACAGGGAAAAAGTATTGAACACATGAAAAAAGAGAGGTGCAAAAAGTCATAAAAGTCATGTCACCAGCTGAAATCTATCAGTAATTAGAAAGCAATCCTGCCACTTAGTGAAAAATAATATCACCTGGTTCAACTGATGGTCTATAACCAATTTGACATGAGCAAACAATCGCAGCATGCTGAGGATGCATCAAGTGATTGGATCACATGCACCGATACAAGTCAAAGAGTGAAACATCGGACTGACATCCGTGGACTCAGACAATGGAGAAATGAAGTTCTCTGTTTTCTCTGCACCTGTGTTGTGATTCTCTCATGCAAGAGAATCGCAGCATAGTAAGATGACATTAGGTTCAAACGATGACAGAGTATCATTAGCATAATCGCCCCCGATTCTCTTGCATGAGAAAATCAACGGCCATGTGACCCCAGGCTAAGCTGCAGTTACAGGCAGATGCCTACTATGTAACACAGCTGCATCTGCCTGATATGAAGCAGAAGACCAAAAGTAAAAAACAGAAAATATGGTCAAGGAAGGATAGGAACGATCATTATTTTATTTATTTATATAGCACCATTGATTCCAAGGTGCTGTACATGAGAAGGGGTGCATACAAATTACAGATATCACTGACAGTAAGCAAACTAACAATTACAGACTGATACAGAGGGGCGAGGACCCTGCCCTTGCGGGCTTACATTCTACAGAATGGTGGGGAAGGAGACAATAGGTTGAGGGTTGCAGCAGCTCCAGTGTTGGTGAGGCGGTAGCTCCGGTAGCGGTGAGGAGGCAGCGGGCTCAGTGCAGGCTGTAAGCTTTCCTGAAAACGTGGGTTTTCAGGTTCCATCTGAAGGATCCGAATGTGGTTGATAGTCGGATGTATGGGGAAAAGAATTCCAAAGGATGAAGGATTTTCGGGAGAAGTCTTGGAGACGGTTGGGTGAGGAGCAAATAAGTGTGGAAGAGAGAAGGAGGTTTTGGGAGGACCGGAGATTACATGAGGGAAGATATCGGGAGATTAGTTCAGAGATATATGGAGCAGACAGGTTATGGATGGCTTTGTAGGTTAGTATTAGTAATTTGAACTGGATACGCTGAGGGAATGGGAGCCAGTGAAGAGATTTGCAAAGGGGGAAGCGGAGGAGTAGCGAGGAGAGAGATGAATTAGTCAGGCAGCAGAGTTAAGGATGGACTGGAGAGGTGCAAGGGTGTTATCAGGGAGGCCACAGAAAAGGATGTTGCAGTAGTCAAGGCTGGAGATGATGAGGGCATGCATAAGCATTTTAGTAGATTGACGGTTGAGGAAAGGACGGATTCTGGAGATATTTTTGAGCTGGAGGCGACAGGAGGTTGAAAGAGCTTTAATGTGCGGTTAGAAGGACAGGGCAGATTCAAGGGTTACTCCGAGGCAGCAGACTTCCAGTACAGGGGAAAGCATGATGTCATTAATTGCGATAGATAGGTCAGGTAAGGAAGATCTATGAGATGGAGGAAAGATGATGAGTTCAGATTTGTCCACATTGAGTTTGAGGAAGCGAGAGGAGAAGAAGGAGGATATGGCTGATTGCTCTCCAGAATTCCAGAGTGACTGAGAGGTGACTTCTGGGCCAGAAAGGTAGATCTGAGTGTCATCATCATAAAGGTGGTACTGGAATCCATAGGACTTTATGAGTTGTCCCAGGCAAAGTGTATAGATTGAGAAGAGTAGGGGTCCTAGAACTGAGCCTTGGGGGACTCCAACAGAGAGAGGGTGGGATGAGGAGATAGTGTGGGAGTGGTAGACGTTGAATGTGTGGTTGGAAAGGTATGAGGAGATCCAGGATAGGGCGAGGTCTTTGATGCCAAAGGAGGAGAGGATCTGTAGTAGAAGGCAGTGGTTAACTGTGTTGAAAGCAGAGGACAGGTCTAGAAGGAGGAGTACAGAGTATTGTCCGTTAGCTTTGGTTATAAGTCGGTCATTAGTAATTTTGGTCAGGGCTGTCTCAGTTGAGTGTTAGGGCGGAAACCAGATTGTAGATTGTCAAAGAGTAAAGGCCCCTTCACATTAAGCGACGCTGCAGCGATACCGACAACGATCCGGATCGCTGCAGCGTCGCTGTTTGGTCGCTGGAGAGCTGTCACACAGACCGCTCTCCAGGGTAAACATCGGGTAACTAAGCGCAGGGCCGCGCTTAGTAACCCGATGTTTACCCTGGTTACCATGCTAAAAGTAAAAAAAAAACAAACACTAGATACTTACCTACCGCTGTCTGTCCTCCAGCGCTGCGCTCTGCTTCTCTGCTCTCCTCCTGTACTGGCTGTGAGCCGGAAAGCAGAGCGGTGACGTCACCGCTCTGCTTTCCGGCTCACAGCCAGTACAGGAGGAGTGCAGAGCACAGCGCTGGAGGACAGACGGCTGTAGGTAAATATGTAGTGTTTTTTTTTTTTTACTTTTAGCATGGTAACCAGGGTAAACATCGGGTTACTAAGCGCGGCCCTGCGCTTAGTTACCCGATGTTTACCCTGGTTACCAGTGAAGACATCGCTGGATCGGTGTCACACACGCCGATCCAGCGATGTCCGCGGGAGATCCAGCGACGAAATAAAGTTCTGGACTTTATTCAGCGACCAACGATCTCCCAGCAGGGGCCTGATCGTTGGTCGCTGACACACATAACGATTTCATTAACGATATCGTTGCTACGTCACAAATAGCAACGATATCGTTAACAATATCGTTATGTGTGAAGGTACCTTAAGTTAGATGAGAGGTGGGAGGAAAGTTCAGCATGGACGTGCTGCTCCAGGAGTTTGGAAGCGAATGGGAGCAGCGATATTGGGCGATAGCTGGACATAGCAGTTGGATCGAGGGTTGGCTTTTTAAGGATAGGCGTGATTGTGGCATGTTTGAAAGCAGAAGGGAAGGTGCCAGAAGTTAGTGAAAGGTTGAACAGGTGGGTTAGGGATGGGATAAGAGTGGTGGTGAGGTTGGGGAGGATGTGGGATGGGATTGGGTCGAGCGCACCATAAAATGCCTTTATTAATGCAAAGCTTGGTAAGTGGTAACACCATACACACAGGTGCACACACGATTAAAAGTAAAATATATTAGTATACATTTAAAAAGTCATAGATGACCCTTGGTAACCACCAGGAAAAAAGGATAACAAAGAAATATATTAAATAATTATGCTATACAATATATATTCAAATGGCATAACATAGAACTGCTACTAGTTTAATGATTGTCCCATGTATAAAAATAAGTAGAAAGGGGGCTCTTAATCAGAACCAAATAAAGATTAATCCAGACACTAATTAGTGACCAAAGTGGTTTAGAGATCGTAGCTGGTCCAGGCCCTAAGGATTTGTTGGGAACAATGAAAAAGTACAGTGTGCAGAGAAAGGAGATAGCTGCAGAATGGTAGGTGGATATGCAGGAAAATCAAAATACCTGGTGGGTAGTGGATCACGTGTGGCACACGTCCCGATGCAAGTTTCAGACCTTGAGTCCTTCATCTCAATGTGTATACATCTATTGCAACGTTCAACACATATTCTAAACTGATATGAAGCAGGCTTAGCTACTAAGACGGCTTCATAATTTTGCTTAGTGACCTATGATGAATACCTGGTGGGTAGTGGATCACGTGTGGCACACGTCCCGATGCAAGTTTCAGACCTTGAGTCCTTCAGCTCAGTGTGTATACATCTGTTGCAACGTTCAGCATGTATTCTAAACTGATATGAAGCAAGCTTGGCTACTAAGATGGCTTTATAATTTTGCTTAGTGACCTATGATGAAAATGTATGATATAGGTCGTCAAACAGTTAAAGAGGACCTTTCATCAAATTTTTCATTTTGAACTGGACACACAAAGTAATAGCGGCTGCCAAGCAGAATAATACTTTTATCTTATTTCACCTGTTCATTGCAGAGATATTAGCAATCAAAGTGATTGGCATCTAATAGTAACATAGGTATTAAGGTTGAAGGAAGACTTTAAGTCCATCTAATTCAACCCATAGCCTAACCTAACATGCCCTAACATGTTGATCCAGAGGAAGGCAAAAAAAACCCATGTGGCAAATAGTAAGCTCCACTTTGGGGAAAAAAATTCCTTCCCGACTCCACATACGGCAATCAGACTAGTTCCCTGGATCAACGCCCTGTCAAGGAATCTGGTATATATACCCTGCAACATTATACTTTTCAAGAAAGGTATCCAATCCATTCTTAAATTTAAGTAATGAGTCACTCATTACAACATCATACGGCAGAGAGTTCCATAGTCTCACTGCTCTTACAGTAAAGAACCCGCGTCTGTTATTATGCCTAAACCTTCTTTCCTCCAGACGTAGAAGATGTCCCCTTGTCCCTGTCTCAGGTCTATGATTAAAAATATCATCAGAAAGGTCTTTGTAATGTCCCTTCATATATTTATACATTAAAATAAGATCACCCCTTAGTCTTAGTTTTTTCCAAACTAAATAGCCCCAAGTATAATAACCTATCTTGGTATTGCAGACCCCCCAGTCCTCTAATAACCTTGGTCGCTCTTCTCTGCACCCGCTCTAGTTCAGCTATGTCTTTCTTATACACCAGAGACCAGAACTGTGCACAGTATTCTAAGTGTGGTCGAACTAGTGACTTGTATAGAGGTAAAATTATGTTCTCCTCATGTGCATCTATGCCTCTTTTAATGCATCCCATTATTTTATTTGCCTTTGTAGCAGCTGCCTGACACTGGCCACTGAACACGAGTTTGTCATCCACCCATACACCCAGATCTTTTTCATTGACGGTTTTGCCCAGAGTTTTAGAATTAAGCGCATAGTTATACATCTTATTACTTCTCCCCAAGTGCATGACCTTACATTTATCCCCATTAAAGCTCATTTGCCATTTATCAGCCCAAGCTTCTAGTTTACATAAATCATCCTGTAATATAAAATTGTCCTCCTCTGTATTGATTACCCTGCAGAGTTTAGTGTCATCTGCAGATATTGAAATTCTGCTCTGAATGCCCCTACAAGGTCATTAATAAATATGTTAAAAAGAAGAGGGCCCAATACTGACCCCTGTGGTACCTCACTGCTAACCACGACCCAGTCCGAGTGTGCTCCATTAATAACCACCCTTTGTTTCCTATCCCTGAGCCAGCTCTTAACCCACTTACACATATTCTCCCCTATCCACATTATTCTCATTTTATGTATCAACCTTTTTTGTGTGGCACCGTATCAAAAGCTTTTGAAAAGTCCATATACACTACGTCCACTGGGTTCCCTTGGTCCAGTCTGGAACTTACCTCTTCATACAAGATGATCAGATGAGTCAGACAGGAAAGGTTCCTAGTAAACCCATGCTGATACTGGGTCATGAGGTTATTCCTCTTCGGATACTCCAGTATAGCATCCCTTAGAATGCCCTCCAGGATTTTACCCACAGTAGGGGTTAAGCTTACTGGCCTATAATTACAGAGTTCAGTTTTTGTCCCCTTTTTGAATATAGGCACCACATTTGCTATACGCCAGTCCTGTGGTACAGACCCTGTTATTATGGAGTCTTTAAAGATTAAAAATAATGGTCTATCAATGACTGTACTTAATTCCTGCAGTACTCGGGGGTGTATCCCATCCGGGCCCGGAGATTTGTCAATTTTAGTGATTTTTAGATGCCGACGTACTTCCTGCTGGGTTAAGCAGGTGACATTTAATGGGGAATTTTTATCACTACTCATTTTGTCTGCCATGGGATTCTCTTGTGTATATACTGATGAAAAAAAGTCATTTAGCATATTGGCTTTTTCCTCATCCTCATCCACCATTTCACCCAGACTATTTTTAAGGGGGCCAACACTATCGTTTTTTAGTTTCTTACTATTTACGTAGTTAAAGAATTATTTGGGATTATTTTTACTCTCTCTGGCAATGAGTCTCTCTGTCTCAATCTTTGCTGCCTTGCTTTTTACAGAACTTATTTAATTTTCTGTATTTATTTAATGCCTCATCCCTACCTACTTCGTTTAATTCTCTAAATGCTTTCTTTTTGTCACTTATTGCGCCCCTTTCAGCTCTATTTAGCCATATTGGTTTACTCCTATTTCTAGTATGTTTATTCCCATACGGTATATACTGTGCACAGGTTCTATCCAGGATGCTAATAAATGTCTCCCATTTTCTTTGTGTATTTTTGTGTCTCAGGATATCGTCCCAGTTAATTGCACCAAGATCCTCTCTCATCCGTTGGAAATTTGCCTTCCTGAAGTTTAGTGTCCTTGTAAACCCTCTACTACACATCTTATTAAAGGATACATGAAAACTTATTATTTTGCGATCACTATTCCCCAAGTGACCCCCAACCCTTATATTTGATATGCGGTCTGGCCTGTTGGTTAATATTAGGTCTAGCAGTGCCCCCCTTCTTGTTGGGTCCTGAACCAGTTGTGAAAGGTAATTGTCTCTCATAGTTGTCAAAAACCAATTACCTTTGCTGGAACTGCAGGTTTCTGTTCCCCAATCTATGTCAGGGTAGTTGAAGTCCCTCATAATAATGACTTCCCCTTGAGTCACAGCTTCATCTATTTGCTTTACGAGGATATTCTCCATTGCTTCCATTATTTTTGGAGATTTATAACAAACCCCTATCAGTAATTTATTATTTTTCCCCCTCCCCTTATATCCACCCACAGGGACTCTACATTTTCATTAGATTCACCTATATTATCACACCAGATGGGTTTTAAGGATGATTTTACATATAGACACACCCCTCCCCCTCGCCTATCCATTTGGTCATTTCTGAACAGACTATAGCCCTGTAAGTTAACAGCCCAGTCACGGCTCTCATCCAGCCATGTTTCAGATATCCCCAGCATGTCATAATTATGCTCCAACAACATTAATTCTAATTCGTCAATTTTGTTGGCAAGGCTTCTGGCATTAGTATACATGCACTTGATGTTCCTCTCTGTACCTCTATTCTTTCTTAAATTATTAACTGTTCTAACCCCACCCTCCATGCCACCCCCATCTTCCTTATTTGTTCCCTAGGTCTCTATCTGCACTATCTTCGCCTCCTATAAAATGAATACCCTCCCCCCCAATCCCTAGTTTAAACACTCCTCCAACCTTTTAGCCATTTTCTCCCCCAACACAGCTGCACCCTCCCCATTGAGGTGCAGCCCGTCCCTAGCATAGAGCCTGTAGCCAACTGAGAAGTCGGCCCAGTTCTACAGGAACCCAAAATCCTCCTTCCTACACCAATTCTTGAGCCACTTATTAACCTCCCTAATCTCCCGTTGCCTCTCTGGTGTGGCACAGGCAGTATTTAGGAAAATACCACGTTGGAGGTCCTTGCTTTCAGCTTGCAGCCTAATTCCCTGAAATCATCTTTAAGGACCTTCCACCTACCTCTTACTTTGTCATTTGTGCCAATGTGCACCATGACCGCTGGGTCCTCACCAGCCCCTCCCAGTAATCTGTCCACCCGATCAGCCATGTGTCAGACTCGAGCGCCAGGTAGGCAGCACACCATTCGACGATCCCTGTCTTTATGACAGATTGCCCTATCTGTTCCCCTAATAATTGAGTCCCCCACTAGCAGCACCTGTCTGGCCTGCCCTGCTCTCCTATTTCCCTCCTTACTGGAGCAGTCACTCCTATGGCTTTCAGAGGACTTGCCTTGCTGCAGCAGTGCTACCCCTGTACTGGTACCCCCCTCATCTGCCAACTTAGCAAACTTATTGGGGTGTGCCAGATCAGGACTAGCCTCCCTGGCACTCTTCCCTCTACCCGGCCTTCTGTCACCCAGCTTGCTACTTCACTCCTCTCCATGTTGTCAATGGATCTCATGGTTGCCAGCTGCACATTTAGATCCAGAATCTGGGCTTCCAAATGCACAACGTGCTCACATCTCGCACAGCAGTATGCACCCTCGACCGGCTGATCAAGGACTGCATACATGTGGCAAGATGTGCACTGGATGGCATTAACAATAGTGGAGCACATTTCCTAATGGGGATTGCACCAGACAGAACCGTTAAATAAAAAAACCAAAAAAAAAAAAAATGCAAAGTATTAATAAAATACAGACAGCAATTCAGTAATTCCTCCCTTGGAAACTCCCTGAATCCAAAGTCACTAAATCACAAGTCACACTCACCGCCGTTCACACACAGCCTCAGGTCACACTCAGCTCGTTCACACTCGCTAAGCTGAAGATTTAAAGATTTTTTTTCTTTTTCCCCTCAGCAGCAATCCACCTTGCTGTTCAATGCACTTCCAAAAAGGACTTGAGCCCCAAACAGCTGCCCCTTATAAACCCCTAATTATAAGCCCCCACCCTAAGTTAACCCCTTGTGAATATAGCTACTCCCAATTCAGCAATTAACACCAATTCACACAGGTATTTGTTAAAGGCTTTCCAAATACCTCTTCACTGAATCACAAGTCACACTTACCACCGTTCACACTTACGCTCATGTCACACTCAGCTCGTTCACACTCGCTAAGCTGAAGATTTAAAGATTTTTTTTCCTTTTTCCCCTTAGCAGCAATCCACCTTGCTGTTCAATGCACTTCCAAAAAATGAGTTAACTTTGGTTAAGTCCATGTGAGTGTTATCAGATAGTTTCCACTGAGGGACTGTACTTATTCCCCCTGTATTATGCTGATTAATCATAAGCAGGTTTCTCAGTGTATGAGATGTAATGATACAGCTTTGATCTGCTGATCTAACTTCTTGTATAATTCGCAAGTACAGATGACTAGCACCTTTAAGATAAGGTCCTTATGGCACAGCTGAGTTTAGCTGTGTCACATTACAAACCCTTCTAAAAAGCTGTAAATGAATAAGGACACCGCGCTAACCAAATGTAGAAACTTACAATGGGCATGTGTAATCAGAGGAGTGAATAGACGTGTAACTGAACACGAACAGTTAATAGATGGTGACCAGCAGTGGAGGCAGCCAATGTTGGAATGGCCGCAACCACCAATACCAATAACAGCCCTGACGAAGAAGGTCCGGAGACCTTCGAAACACGTAGGCATTTTGGTCCTGTGCGGCACCCGTCCTTTGCTCCTTACCTTTCCATCTAGGTGACGTCACCCAGACCACGCCCCCTTTTTTACCGCTCTCTGTAGCGGCTTTCTCGCGGCCCACGTGTGCCGGCCAGTGGCGTTCCAGGCGTGCGGCGGCTGAGCACTTACCAGGGAGGACGCTCCCCACATCAGCAGATGTCTCTGCCGCCCCACGCCGTTTTTTGGACCCCTCATCTCCGGGTACTCGGGCCACTGGTGATCCCGCTCCTATACACCTCAGAACAGCGCCAGCACCTCCACCGCAGTCATATAACTAGTAAGTGTGCGGTTCATTATATATATTTGTCACATATTCACATCCCTCTTTTATATGTTCCCCTCTCATACTTACATACTGCGTTAACAGGATATAGTGTTGCTGGCACTGTGAGCAGTGGCCGATTGGCATTTTGATACCCTTATTGTGATATATATATATATTTTACTGCTGTTATTGGTATTGGTGGTTGCGGCCATTCCAACATTGGCTGCCTCCAATGCTGGTCACCATCTATTAACTGTTCGTGTTCAGTTACACGTCTATTCACTCCTCTGATTACACGTGCCCATTGTAAGTTTCCACATCTGGTTAGCGCGGTGTCCTTATTCATTTACATTTTTTTCTGCCATATGACAGATTCAGCACAGTAGCTGTCTAGGCACCAGCAGCTTTCTAGTGTATTCCCCTGGGAGCACCGGTGTGTTCCTATTCTTTTGTGCCTTCTAAAAAGCTCTCTCAGCACAATCAACTCTGCTGTACTACCATTTCTCTGAACCCCACACTGTGGATCCAGACATGAGTCACACATTTCTTTTGTGCTCAAAAGTTGCTTTGAGCACAACAGACATACAGCGGGTGAAATAAGTATTGAACTCATTACCAATTTCCTAAGTAAATGCATTTCTAAATGTGAGATTGGCTGGTGTTTTCAACTACGAAATGACTAATAACCACGAACCTTCCCAGCCTGATAATATCAAGCTCTCAGCTGTCTGTTTTACCTTCGCTGGTTATCAAAAATAGGGGAGATCTCACATTATTTTTTAAAATTATTTCTTAGGTTAAACAAGGATAAACACCCTTTAGTGCCACACTACACGGTGCAAATGTATTATATGTAGAAGGCTTGTGAAATTATATATCTTCAGGATATTTATCTATTCTATCTACAGTGGCTTGTAAAAGTTTTCACCCCAATTAGCATTTTTCGTATTTTGCTACCTCACAACCTGGAATTTCACTGATTTTTTTTGCAGTTTGCAGTTCATGTAAAGAACATGTTTACAACTGTGAATATTTATTTTTATTTTTTTTGTGAAGCAAACAACAAATAGGACAAAATTACTGAAAACTTCAGTGTGCATAACTATTCACGTCCCCAAAAGTTAGTACTTTGTAGAGCCTCCTTTTGCGGCAAATACACCTTTGGATAAGTTTTTATAAGGTTTCCATATCTTGCCACTGGTATTTTTGCTCATTCCTCAAGGCAAAACTGCTCTAACTCCTTCAAGTTACATTGTTTCCACTGGTGAGTAGCAATACTCAAGTCTGACCCTCGATTCTCAATTGGATTAAGGTCTGTGTTTTCATTCGGCCACTTCAAAACATTGACATATTTCCCCTTAAACCACTTGAGTGTTGCTTTAGCAGTATGCTGCGGGTCATTGTGTTGTTGGAAGGTGAACCTCTGTCCTATTCTCAAATCACTGACAGACTGAAACAGTTTTTGCTCAAGGATATTCCTGTATTTCGCACCATTCAACTTCCCCCTCGACTTGGACCATTTTCCCTGCCGCCAAAAAACATCCCCACAGCATACTTCTGCCACCACCATGTTTCCCTCCGGGGTTTTGTTGTTGGGGTGATGAGCGGTTTTGGTTTGACATAGCATTTATCTCGATGGCCAAAAAGTTTAATTTTGGTCTCATCTGAGCACAGTTTCCTTCATACATTTGGAGAGTATCCCACACGTCTTTTGGCAAATTCAAAAAGCCTTACACACAAAAATTGTAAGTAAAAGCTTTTTTCTGCCCACTTTTCCATAAAAGCCACCTCTATGGAGTATATAGCTTATTGTGGCCGTACGGACAGATACTCCAGTCTCTGTTTGGGAAATCTGCAACTCCTTCATGTTTACCTTTGGATGTTGTGCTGCCTCTATGATTAATGCCCTCCTTGCCTGGGCTGAGAGTTTTGGTGGGTGGCCCTCTCTCGGCAGGTTTGTTGTGGTACCATGTTCTTTCCATTTGATGATAATGAATTAGATGGTGCTCTGGGGGATAATTAGAGATTGGAATATTTTTTTATAACCCAACCCTGACTTGGACTTCAACAACTTTGCCCCTGACTTGTTTGGAGATCTCCTTGGTCTTCATGGTGTTGTTTGGATAGTGATGCCTTTTGCTCAATGGTGTTTCAGCCTCTGTGGCCTTTCAAAAAAGATGTGTATATACTGAGAGACTATGACACTTCGATTGCACCAGAAATTTTTAGGGGCTTCATAGCAAAAGGGGTGAATACATATTGTAAAGCAGTGAGGGAGATCATATACAAAGGCTGGGATGTGTTTAGAGACATGTTAAACCCGCTGGAGCGCATTGTGATTACAGCAAAACGTCTGTGATTACAAGGCAAAGTAAAAGTGAGTGTAGATTTGGTTGAAGTAGTTGAACAGTCAGGTTTTAGGAAAACCCGACATGGGCTTTTATTTTTTAAGGGATTTTCAGGTTTGGTAGTGGGGCATATCCCTCTCGCCACTCCGAATTTTGGGAGTGGCTCTATGTCCACAATTCCCATTTAAACTCTGTTTTGTCTTGGGTGTGTCAGTTTTGTTTTGCAAGCTGTGCAACCCAGGCCTGTGTGAAGCTAATACAGAGCCATGGACTTCAATGCTGCTGACGCACGCAAGAGATACAGCGTTGCAATTGCCCATGACAATGGGCTTGAACATGGACTGTTTGGAGGACTCGGGCTATTTATGTGAGTTTTCTGGAATAAAGACATTTTATATTGAACTTTATGTGGTCCCTGACTATCTGTCACACTGTGTGAACACCTCTGCACTGCATATGGTGGAGAATGCAAGCAGTGTTAGCTGAGGCTTACCCTAAAGCAAGCTGCATGTCGGTTGTCAAGCCTGCAGCGCTACAGCTCAGCCCTGCTGACAAGATGGAGGAATTACTGAAGCAGTTGGCCCTCAGCAGCAGCTGCAGTTTCAGCGGCAACAGCAAGAGCAGCACCTGCAGCTTCAGCGGCAACAGCAAGAGCAGCACCTGCAGCTTCAGCGGCAACAGCAGCAGCACAATCAGTAGCAGCAGCTTCTGTATCAGCAGAAGACTACCGATCTGATTCTGCAGTAGATTGTGGCCCTGTGAGATGCCCTTACCAGAGACCCTGATCCGTTCTGAGGCCCAGAACAAAGTCCGGACAGCGTTGAAGAAGTTGAATCCAGAGGAACAACGTGGAAGCCTTTCTCACTATTCTCCAATGCACAGCAGAGCGGGAGAGCCTGCCTACTTCCCAGTGGCCTGAAGTGGTGGCCCCACCACACAGAAAGCCTACTTTTGACCTCAGTTGGGAGGATGGCCAGAACAATGAGAAACTCAAAGGTGAGATCCTTGCACAACTGGGGTAAACATGTATATCCGGGCACAATAAGTGTTTCAGTGGTCCTTTGTAGAGGCCCGACCTGCCAGGTCTCAGGCATATGACTTGCTGCAGCTAGTAAAAAAATGGCCCCAGCATGATTCCTTGACTCTACTAGATGGTAGAGAGGGTGTTGGTCGACCAGCTTGTGAGAACTCTGCCAACAGCTATACAGCGTTGGGTGGGGCAAGGGGATCCGGGCACCCTAGACCAGGTGGTTAGCCTGATTGATACGGCCACTCAGGATTTCATACGGGACTCTGCCCCTCTATGGTTATCACATCGGCCCCTGCCAGCCCAGGGAAGGGACATGACCCACTGCTGGGGCCAGTGAGAAATGAGCCCATACTGATGGGGTACCCCATAGTGAGGGTGGCAGGAGACCAGTTCCCCTAAAACAGGCTTGGTACCGCAGCTATTAGGTGTTGGCGGTGCCAAAGGCCAGGACATGTGGCTGTCGACTGCCACCTGACAGCTGAACCCATGGACTGTGGATTTACTCTCCGTGCATCGATGTATGCTCATGTCGTCTTCACCGCGGATTCTTTTGTCCCAGCGGGTGAACCCCATCTGTGCCAGATGCACAACGATCACTAGGCTGGGGCTCTCCTGGACTCAGGGTCCATTAATCTGTGGGTTAGAACCCACTGGGAAAAAAGTTGGTATCGTATGCATTCATAGTGAACTCCGTGAGTATCCGATAGTGGAGGTTACATTTTTTACTCCATGCGTAGAGGTTAAACATATGGTGGGAGTTTTGAAGACCCTTCCTTATGGGGCTGTTTTGAGAAGGGACTTGTCCTTGTGGAAGAATGAAACTAACCCTCTCAGGGCAAATATTTTTTCCGGGCGCAGAGCCTGAATATACAGAGATAGGAATTCCTGCAATAGGGGTCATCCACATAGGGAAAGTGTGAACCCTACAGGTTTCCTGTAAAGGTGATTGCAGGAGAGGTTGAGGAAACCACAATTCCAGAGCTGGAAGTGCCCCGGGGGACTTTTGGGACAGCCCAGCTACAGGATCCCACTCTGACACTGACACAGGAAAGAATGATAGAGGTAAATGGGGTGGCTCAGTAACCAGGAGTTACTTTATAGGGTTGACAAAATCTGGGACAAAGTAGTGGAACCGCTGGTAGTGTCCCAATTCTACAGTCGGGCTGTACTTGAAATGACACACACACACACACACACATGCTGTGTGGGCACTTAGGGGTTAAACAGACACAGTAATATATTTTACAAGGGTTCTTTTGGTCTGGGAATGTACACAGAGGTACAGGAGGCTCTGTGTAACCCAGGCCTGGGACTTCAAAGCTGCTGATGCAACCAAGAGATACAGCGCCAACGGGTTTGAACACGGAGGATATAGTTTACCTGTTTATGTGAGTTTTCTGGAATAAAGACATTTTATGCTGAACTTTCTGTGGTCCCTGCCTATCTGTCGCACTGTGAACACTGCTGCACTACAATATGCGCATGACAATTTTTAGTTATTTGCTCACATAAATTTAATTTATGCCTATATTTTTCTCGCTTCACTTCACCAACTTAGACTATTTAGTGTTGATGCATCACACACAAACCGGATGACAAAAATATTTAAACACAGGCTGCAATGTAACAAAATAGGAAAAAAGCCAAGGAGGGTGAACACTTTCGCAAGCCAATGTAGTTAACCCCTTTACCCCCAAGGGTGGTTTGCACGTCAATGACCAGGCCAATTTTTACAATTCTGACCACTGTCCCTTTATGAGGTTATAACTCCGAAACGCTTCAACGGATACTGGTGATTCTGACATTGTTTTCTCGTGACATATTGTACTTCATGATAGTGGTAAAATTTCTTTGATAGTACCTGCGTTTATTTGTGAAAAAAACGGAAATTTGGCGAAAATTTTGAAAATTTCGCAATTTTCAAACTTTGAATTTTTATGCAATTAAATCACAGAGGTATGTCACACAAAATACTTAATAAGTAACATTTCCCACATGTCTCCTTTACATCAGCATAATTTTGGAACCAATTTTTTTTTTGTTAGGGAGTTATAAGGGTTAAAAGTTGACCAGCAATTTCTCATTTTTACAACACCATTTTTTTTTAGGGACCACGTCTCATTTGAAGTCATTTTGAGGGGTCTATATGATAGAAAATGCCCAAGTGTGACACCATTCTAAAAACTGCACCCCTCAAGGTGCTCAAAACCACATTCAAGAAGTTTATTAACCCTTCAGGTGTTTAATAGGAATTTTTGGAATGTTTAAATAAAAATGAACATTTAACTTTTTTACACAAAAAATTTACTTCAGCTCCAATTTGTTTTATTTTACCAAGGGTAACAGGAGAAATTGGACCCAAAAAGTTGTTGTCCAATTTGTCCTGAGTACGCTGATACCCCATATGTGGCAGTAAACCACTGTTTGGGCGCATGGGAGAGCTCGGAAGGGAAGGAGCGCTATTTGACTTTTCAATGCAAAATTGACAGGAATTGAGATGGGACGCCATGTTGCGTTTGGAGAGCCACTGATGTGCCTAAACATTGAAACCCCCCACAAGTGACACCATTTTGGAAAGTAGACCCCCTAAGGAACTTATCTGGATGTGTGGTGAGCACTTTGACCCACCAAGTGCTTCACAGAAGTTTATAATGCAGAACCGTAAAAATAAAAAATCATATTTTTTCACAAAAATTATATTTTTGCCCCCAATTTTTTATTTTTCCAAGGGTAAGAGAAGAAATTGGACCTCAAAAGTTGTTGTCCAATATGTCCTGAGTACGCTGATACCCCATATGTGGCAGTAAACCACTGTTTGGGCGCATGGGAGAGCTCGGAAGGGAAGGAGTGCAGTTTGACTTTTCAATGCAAAATTGACAGAAATTGAGATGGGACGCCATGTTGCGTTTGGAGAGCCACTGATGTGCCTAAACATTGAAACCCCCCACAAGTGACACCATTTTGGAAAGTAGACCCCCTAAGGAACTTATCTAGAGGTGTGGTGAGCACTTTGACCCACCAAGTGCTTCACAGAAGTTTATAATGCAGAACCGTAAAAATAAAAAATCATATTTTTTCACAAAAATTATATTTTTGCCCCCAATTTTTTATTTTTCCAAGGGTAAGAGAAGAAATTGGACCTCAAAAGTTGTTGTCCAATTTGTCCCGAGTACGCTGATACCCCATATGTGGCAGTAAACCACTGTTTGGGCGCATGGGAGAGCTCGGAAGGGAAGGAGCGCCGTTTGACTTTTCAATGCAAAATTGACAGTAATTGAGATGGGACGCCATGTTGCGTTTGGAGAGCCACTGATGTGCCTAAACATTGAAACCCCCCACAAGTGACACCATTTTGGAAAGTAGACCCCCTAAGGAACTTATCTGGATGTGTGGTGAGCACTTTGACCCACCAAGGGCTTCACAGAAGTTTATAATGCAGAGCCATAAAAATAAAACAAAATTTTTTTCCCACAAAAATTATTTTTTAGCCCCCAGTTTTGTATTTTCCCTAGGGTAACACGAGAAATTGGACCCCAAAAGTTGTTGTCCAATTTGTCCTGAGTACGCCGATACCCCATATGTGGGGGGGAACCACCGTTTGGGCGCATGGGAGGGCTCGGAAGGGAAGGAGCGCCATTTGGAATGCAGACTTAGATGGAATGGTCTGCAGGCGTCACATTGCGTTTGCAGAGCCCCTAATGTACCTAAACAGTAGAAACCCCCCACAAGTGACACCATATTGGAAACTAGACCCCTCAATGAACTTATCTAGATGTGTTGTGAGAACTTTGAACCCCCAAGTGTTTCACTACAGTTTATAACGCAGAGCCGTGAAAATAAAAAATCTTTTTGTTTTCCCACAAAAATTATTTTTTAGCCCCCAGTTTTGTATTTTCCCAAGGGTAACAGGAGAAATTGGTCCACAAAAGTTGTTGTCCAATTTGTCCTGAGTACGCTGATACCCCATATGTTGGGGTAAACCCCTGTTTGGGCACACAGGAGAGCTCGGAAGGGAAGGAGCACTGTTTTACTTTTTCAACGCAGAATTGGCTGGAATTGAGATCGGACGCCATGTCGTGTTTGGAGAGCCCCTGATGTGCCGAAACAGTGGAAACCCCCCAATTATAACTGAAACCCTAATCTAAACACACCCCTAACCCTAATTCCAATGGTAACCCTAACCACACCTCTAACCCTGACACACCCCTAACCCTAATCCCAACCCTATTCCCAACTGTAAATGTAATCTAAACCCTAACCCTAACTTTAGCCCCAACCCTAACTGTAGCCCCAACCCTAACCCTAACCCTAACCCTAGCCCTAATGGGAAAATGGAAATAAATACATTTTTTTTTTATTTTTCCCTAACTAAGGGGGTGATGAAGGGGGGTTTGATTTACTTTTATAGCGAGTTTTTTAGCGGATTTTTATGATTGGCAGCCGTCACACACTGAAAGACCCTTTTTATTGCAAAAAATATTTTTTGCAATACCACATTTTGAGAGCTATAATTTTTCCATATTTTGGTCCACAGAGTCATGTGAGGTCTTGTTTTTTGCGGGACGAGTTGACGTTTTTATTGAAAACATTTTTGGGCATGTGACATTTTTTGATCGCTTTTTATTCCGATTTTTGTGAGGAAGAATGACCAAAAGCCAGCTATTCATGAATTTCTATTGGGGGAGGCGTTTATACCGTTCCGCGTTTGGTAAAATTGATAAATCAGTTTTATTCTTCGGGTCAGTACGATTACAGCGATACCTCATTTATATCA